>NC_090661.1:64117495-64743105 GCF_013368605.1 Nyctibius grandis
AGGTTGCTCTTTATTTTGCCCTACTCTGTGCCACAGCCAGCCTTGCAAGAGGTGGGAGTCATATTATTTCCTAAGGATCTCAGACAGAATCACAGAATGGTTGGGGTTGGAAGGGACCTCTGGAGATCATCTAGTCCAACCCCCTGATGGCCTCTGGTCGGACTTTGGTCCTGAAGTTTGCATCTGAGGAACAGGATGGGGTGAGCGTGCTGCGCTGCTGTGCCAGGGAGCCAAAGCCTCCCTCCTTGTTTCAGACGAGGCACTGACTGTCTTGTCTGTGCAGCTCTGGCTGCTCATTCTGCATCAGCTGTGTATTTTGTACCTGAGCTGTGTCCTTTCTGCCAGAGCTGATGAAACGCTGTTCAGATGTTACTTCTCTCCGTCCATGTATTGATGGGCAAGGGCAGGGACTCTGCTCTCCAGCCAGTGAGGTGGGCAAGGAGGAAGGCAGTTAGCTTGGGAAGTGCTGTTCTCCAGCTCTTCAGTGAAGCTGTGGCTTCCTCCAGAACTGCGTGGCACAGTTTGTCTGCACTGGAGTGGGAAAAAGAGAGGCGATTTCTTAGTTTGGCCCCCCACTGCCACAGCTCCCCTCAAACTTGGCTGAAAGGTCACCAGGAGGCTCCAGCTGCTAAAGCAAAATTTCCTTTGCTGCTGTTAAATCCAGATTCCCTCCTGTGTAGACAAGTGGTAGCACCAGCATGGACTTAAAAAAATACGGAGCTCTTTTTATCTGCTGTTCAGGTGGGCCCCTTGGCCCTCTGTTGTCTTTGAATGTTGTGAGAATTGCAGACCTGTCCTATGCAGGGTTCACAGCTGAGGACCAAAACCTGTTACCCTGCTAAGGGAGTACTTGGAGGGCCTGTGACCCTGCTGTGATCATCACTGAACGTGCAAAGCAGAAGTTTAAGGGGATACCCAGAAGATCAGGAGAGGGTGGCTGTGCTTGTGTTAAGCCATGTTCAGCTGCAGCCTGCTCAGGGAGGGGTTTGTTCCTGGGGCTCTCTGGAGCCACAGTGCACAAGTGTTTCGCAATAGCTTCAGGCTCTGAGATAAAGTGTTTTATTGCTTCGTTTCCTTGCAAGTGCCACACCTGCAAAACTGCCTTTGTATTATTCTTTTCGAGCAGTTAAAGTGACAAATCTACCTTACTTCTCACCTGCAAATGAAACGTTTGCTGTGGGTTGGTTATGACCAGTACTCAGCACCTGCTTCCTTCCGGAAAATCAGTGTACCTCCTTTTTTGTGGAGTGCCACTGTCAGCTCATACAGAGGGGTATGTCCTCTGCTGCTAGAGGAAGAACTCCTGCAAAACACAATGTTTCTACTCTGTGCAAAGCGATCGGCTCCAAAGCACATGGCTGTGATGCTGAATGGCAGGATCCCGAAGTCAGGATTTCTCAGACCCAGGAGCATTGAGGGTTTCTCTGCGATGTGGCTTTGCAGTGCTGCTGCATGGTACATGCTGGTCAGCCCCCTCGCAATAGTCAGGAGAGCAAATGTGGGGCTGTGTTGCGCTGTAGGTAATGCTACTGGCAGTACCCACTGCCAGAGCAGTTTTTGAGATCTTACAGTGATGTAAAGGAAGAAGCACTGGTAGGAGCCTATGAAGGCAGATCAGGAGCCGTAACCTTCAGCCAGTGCTGGCTGAAACCTCCATAAAGGCTTTTTAACTAGACTTACTCCAAACAGGGTTGGATAGCACCGTGATTTCAGCAGGGCCAGCGGATGGGGGGCCATTTGAGTTACACCCAAAATGCCACCATGCATCAGTGGAGCTGCCCTGTGTTAGCGATAGCCAGGAACAGGTTAAATCAGCAGGACTTTCTGCTGGTGATGCTGAGATGTGGAGCTGAATCCTGAATAGCTGGGGATCCTGAACCGGTGCATCTTGGGGGTCATGTTATGAATGGGAGCCATATAAACTATTGTGGGTTTAATAAACACACATCTCATCTTTGGAACTGGAGCGGACACACTTCCATCAGTCTAGGTGCTGCTGAATCTATGCTAAAATAATTATTTTGGCTTAATGCAAGGAAGTTGCTAGGAAATATCTGAAGATCACTGTGTGTGATGCTAAGCACTGTGAGTTTTGTGAGTGTTTATTAAACAACTTTATATTAAATATTCTAGGAAAGGACATAGTGATGAGAAATAGCTACTATAGTTATAATAGGAATGTATTGAAACCTCTGATAAAAGAAAGTGTGTGAATAAGAAATGTTTGCTCTGTGTGACTCTCTTACACTGCTCTGGCTCTTGCAGTGCTGTATGCCATTCTGCTAGCTCTTGGTTTTCTGCTACTAAATATTTATACCTATTCTAATAAAGTGGGGAAAAATGCAGGAAAAAGAAGTACTGATGCTGGAATCACTTTTGAGGGTTTAATGCCATACCAGAAGCTTCAGTTCAGACCAGTGTGTGGCACAGCATTTCTCAGCCTTAGATGAATTGCTTTTTAAATTACTTCTGTGACAAAGCTTGGTTAAAGATTAAAATCATGAGTGTTCTCTTAACTTTTAAGATGGAGCCTTAGATTTAAACCTTATTCTTCATGTTTTGTCCTTTCAGGTCCAGTGTTGGCTTGGATGTTTGCCAGGGAGGTTTTCAGTTTCCCCAGTGCATGTTTGGGGTGGCTTTGTTTGTTTTTGTAGCCTCAGCTCTATAGTTTATAATAACCTAGATTCTTGGCATACTTAGCTGAGTACTGCTACAAATTAAGCAAAAAACCCCAAACAAAACAAAAAAAAGAGTTCAGCAAGGGTGAAACCTTCATGATTCCTGTTTACCAAAGCCACGGGTTGTTTGGGATGCCTTGGGTTGTGGGTGTGTAGGGTTTACAGGACCCAGCTTTCTGCAGAGCCAAGCAGTCCAACTGAAAGCTCAGCTGCTGTGAGCATAGTCCAGTGGGTCATCCCAAATCACTGGCCACTTCTGCAGATTTTAGCCCTGTGTGAAATTCTTCTGGTTGGTCTTTTTTTAAAGGTGATAATAATACAACAAAAACTTAAGAGCCCAATTATGTTTGTTAAGTTGTTTAATGTACTCAGTATGAGTGTTGGTATGACAAGAGGAAATGCTTACGGGTGCGACAAAACACAAAGCATGAGAAGAGACCAGGTCACCTGTGAAAATCTCCTGGTGATGGTGGAGCAGGTGCTGTCCTCACAGTGTTTTCAGCTGGTTGTGCTGAGAACTGCTGAACTGTAGGAATATCTCATTCCCTTCTGACACTGTTTCACCGCTGCAAGCAGCCTAGCTTACTGTTCCTACGCTTCACGAAAGGATGCTTAAAAAAAGAGAAGCTTATTAGCTAAACATTTTGGCTGTTGTGCCCCTGTACCATAATATCTCATACCTTCTGCCTATGTATAACCCAAGTGCTATTGCGCAGAGTGTGGGGAGCCTGGACCTTGGATGGCACATGGTTTTCTCATAAGAGCTGTGTGCTTTGCCAACCAAAGAGCCTCCTGGGCTGTATGTTTAGCCCATTCTCTGTGCTCAGAGGGCTGCTGGATTTCACTCAGCACAGTCTGTTTCGAAGTAACTGGGGAGCTGCCCGAGACCGCCTCTGCAGAACTGGTTGGTGACCAGGAGCTCCATGGGCTTCAGTGCATGCAGGGGGTGGGCATCAAGTGCTGGTCCTCAGAAATGTGCTTTTGGGAATGTCAACCCAAAATAACCCCAAACCATGTGTTCTCTTTGATACTGGCTGTCACAGTCATTCACTAGCATTGACCTCTTTGTTTCTGTTTTAACACAGATTGCTCGTAGATCTTTTCGGCTGGCATATCCATCTCAGGTGCACTTTCCATCCCATTATTTTTGTATCTCTGTCTTGTCACTATTATTTTCCTCACCTTCTTTTAGAGTTTTTTGTCTGTCAGTCAACCAAACAGGAGTAGATGTCTTGCCTTTTCTGTTCTTACTGTTAATTATTTGCATTATCAGTGGTTTTATATTGCTTTTTCATCTCTTCCATGTGTTACTAAATGGTTTCTAATTAATTTTAGTGTAACTTTAATGTTGCATTGATATATTAAAACATAAGATATGGGAAAACAGGGCCTTTTTGACTTTTAGCCTAAATTCAAAAAAGGCAAAGATATACTTTTCAACTATATGCTCAAGTCTCAAAATTATAAAGCGGAATAGTCCCACTGAGTTTCATAGGATGACTCCAGTGGGTAGATGCTTACAGGATTGGGGTCTAGTAATTTGCTTAGGAACCCGTACCTGTCTGAACAAGACTTAAATGAATCACTGTTCCTCTGGGGCTTGCGTGAAAATCTGCAATACCTGCCTTGAGTGCCTCTGTGCCTCCTTCCCTACTAATTTTTAATGACTCATTGCTCATTATTTCCAAGTTGGTGCAGCACATTCCAGAAGCAAGTCTGAACTACCAGAAAGTGCCTCCGGGATCAGTGGAACTGAAGGATTTTGACCAAAATATGAATGATAATAGAGAAGAGGATCCCTCAAGAAAAACGAGGACAAGAAACCGTGAGGAGGCAGGCTACCTTTTTCTTTACTTTATACATGACATTGTATGACACATAAGCTGCAGTCTGTATACCTGCTCTCTCTAAGCTGCCAAAGGAGGCTGCTCAAAAAAAATGCACTTCTCAAGAGCCCTGACTTGTAGGTATAGAAACAGTGTTTAAAATAGAAAAACAGAGGAACAGAATCACCCTTCTTGCCAATAGTGACCGGAAGTTTCCTCTCTTGTGTAAAACTCCATTAAAACCTGAGACTTGGTCACTTGTTGTTTGGGAGGAGGCATTCAGTGTCAGAGCCCTCTTAGGCTATTTCACTCCTCTTTTAAAGAAAAACACAAAAGTCTTAAGTTTGACTTCTGCAGCACCGACAGTTTAGTGGCAAGAAATCATGGCATGAAAACAGTTGTTCCTAATCAATAAAGGCACCTTATTTTTCAGCAATGGACATGAGCTGGTCAGAGCTGCCCATAGAGCAGCAGTGGCAGGATCTGGACCTTATGAGGAGTTTCTGCCGCTGGGCTCAAGTGCCGTGGCACAGCTGGCTTGCTGTGCCGTGCTGTGCAGACAGCGAGCCACTTTTTCTCATTGTTCCCTCCAACGTGTGCAATTTGATGCAATTCTTCTGGGGTGAGAGAGCAGAAGAGAGAGACGTGCCAAGGCTGAAAAAAGATGCAGGTTCAGAGTGCCCCTAGCTGATGTTGGCTTTCCTGGCAGAAGCCTGGGGGCTCTTTTGAACCACAGGACTTAAATATTTAGGGTTTGGTGGTGTTTTTGTTGTTGTTTTTAATAAAGCAGAATGTAACATGGTGGGATTACATGTCTGTGAAGGTGGCTTGAACTCATATAAATCACATTAGATGGTTTCAGTGAGACTGTGGGACTTCTTGTGTTGTGATTTGGCTTTTTGAGGTTTTTTTTGGGGTAGGGGCGGGGAGGTGCCTGTGAGGCTTGGAAAGTCTTAAGCTTTTTCTTTCTGAAAGGCTTAGTTGTCTTACTGCAGACAACTCCGTCTCTTTGTACGCTCCTCAAGCAAAAAAAATGCAAACAAGCTAGCATTAATCTTTTTGCCAAAGTGCTGCAGCAAAGCTGCATGTCATCTTAATCTCCCTTGAACTTCAGGTATCATCCCCATAGATGAAGATGTTTGTGGGGATCATTGACTGTAAAAATTTCCAGTTTTGTAGTATGCAATTTCTGCTAAAAGTTCTCTGATCTGCCCTTATATTTTAGGTGATCTTTGACAATCTGATGTTGAACCCAGTGTCCCAGTTATCACATACGATCCGTGAAAATACAGAAAACCTAGCTGAAAAAATGAAGTAAGTAACTTTTTAGCCCTGGCCTGAAATGTTGACTTGCTGCTGAGTTTGTTGGCATGCTACTTGTGGAAGATAATGCATTGTTGTCTTGGGAAGTCGTGTTATCAAGATGCAGGGAATCTAGATGTAGGAAGCTGTGTGTGTAGTGAACAAGAGGTAACAGGATTATTTGCCATGTCTTTTCCTCATATGTTTGGCCTTTGGGATTTTAATGCTGGATTTGTAATGCCTGTTGATGCCTTAACTTTGAAATGTTGCCTGTGTAAAGAGTTAGCAGAAAATATGTTTCTGTTAGTGGATTGTCTCCTCTTTCCTCCCTTTCCCAAGGCTCTTAGAAAGCTTGAGGGTCACCAAGGCTTGTGAAAGCTCTTCAAAGCTTGTTGTTGCTCTAGAAGACATCAGTTGGGGAAGGACTTTGGATTGTTCCTAAATCAGCTGAAAGGCTCTTTGTCTGATCACTAATCCACTAATCTCCTTTCTTGCCACATCTTGTGATAACTAAGTCCTTTAAACAAGCAGCTTTTGGATAGCAATTTTAAGACCTGCTCCATTTTTTGTGCTGCAGGATTCTGTTTCAAAACTCTGAAAGGACGTGGGAGGAAATGGAGGCCAAAATTAATTCAGAAAATGAAGTGCCAATTCTGAAGACATCAAACAAGGTAAGACCATGCGAACAAGTGAAATACCGAAGGCTTGCATCCATGGGAGTTTTGTAAGAAACCAAAACAACAAGCTCTGTCCCTTCTCAAATCCATTTCTGAAATTTCTAGTCCACTTGCATATGTTGAACTGCTAGTTTGTGTTGCTGTTTGAAGTGTGACAAAGTGGGTTCCTCCAGCTGTTGTGTTTCACCAAACTCTTCATCTCTTCCTTTGTGATTCCTCTTCAAAGATCCAGCCCCTTAACAGGTGTTCAAGTTCAGGGTCATTAGGCCTCATTTAAACATCTACCAAAGTATCACCTACGTGTGGTTGCCACGGCTTCAGTTGTAGACAGGTGTTTCATGTGAATGTTTGTTTTCTTCACCTGTAACAGTTTGATAACAGGGCAATTTAAAATCTTTAGCCCTAGGGTGGTGTTTGTGCTCTCATGACCTCTTATTGCTGTTTATGGGGACTGCCAGTAGGAATTTAAGTTTAATAATGGACGCAGCAAATATGGTTAATGCTAAGTGTATATATAACTGTGCAGGACCTGTGTAGCTCGGTGCTACGGCAGTATATATGTGGCCAATTGCTTTGTCTGGCCTAGGAGTTGAGTTTGCAAATATCTTCATCCCTTTGGTATTAAGGAGGATGTGGAGGAGCCTTAGTACAGTTAATCCGACTAGCATTTCAGATCTAAAATCCACCGTGGCTCTGAACTGGGTGGTGTAGTGGCACTTGGTGAAATGATGCAGAGCAGAGGTCCCTGTGCACTGACCAGATGCGCCTAAATACAGGTCACAGAGTCACAGAATGGTTTGGGTTGGAAGGGACCTTTAAAGCTCATCTAGTCCAACCCACCTGCAGTGAGCAGGGACATCTTCAACTAGATCAGGTTGCGCAGAGCCCCGTCCAACCTGACCTTGCATGTTTCCAGGGATGAGGAATCTACTGCCTATCTGGGCAGCCTGTGCCAGTGTTTCACCACCCTCATTGTAAAAAATTTCTTCCTTGTATCTAGTCTGAATTTACCTTCTTTTAGTTTAAAACCATTACCCCTTGTCCTATTGTAACAGGCCCTACTAAAAAGTCCCCATCTTTCTTGTAAGCCCCCTTTAAGTACTGAGAGGCTGCAATAAGGTCTATCCAGAGTCTTCTCTTCTCCAGGCTGAACAACTCCAACTCTCTCAGCCTTTCCTCATAGGAGAGGTGCTCCAGCCCTCTGATCATCTTCATTGATGCTAGCTTTGTCTTCTCTGTTAAATAAGCAAGGTCAGAACTGACTTTGAATCTTCTTGATCAGATAAGACAAAGAGTAAGACCAGATTCCTGTGTCAGTTGAGTGCTTCGTTGCTTAATGTTCCATTTTGATGCTTTTGTTTCTAGGAAATCAGTTCTATCCTGAAGGAGCTCAGGAGAGTTCAAAAACAGCTTGAAGGTTGGTCATGTCAAATGTTTTTTTTGTCTCTCAAATGCCAGTAAGTTGCACAAAATAAAATAGTGTGGCTTGATTTGCCAGTGAAAGCTGGGAAAGGATGCAGAAGTTCAGTTTGTTAGCATAGTGCTCTCTGATGAGTGCATATGGAATGAGCAGTAGATTTATCTTGTGCTGCCAATTTTTAAGAAAATTGTTGACTTTTGCAATGTGGAAGCTGTTGCTGTGGAAATGCTTTGTTTGTGGTAATTAGCGTATTCCCATAAGATGAACTGGCAAAAGTCAGTTCTGCTGAAATAATATTGAGCAGCTCTTTCAGCCAATAAGCTGTGCTGTGATTTTTGGGCTTGAATTTTGCACGTAGAGCTCTGCGCAATAGAAAAGGCAAGACAAGCTCTTGCATCATCTAGAAGCTTAATAAAGACATATAAAAACATACAGGTGTCATTTTGCCTTCTGCTAGAAGCTTACCATTTGACTGCTGTAGTTTGTCTTTTCCAATTTAATCAGAAAGTTGAATGTCCTCATAGCTTCAGTTTGGGGGAGGTTTTTCTTGTTAAAGCTGCTTAGGCCTGAAGGTATTAATGAAGAAAATATCGTGACTAAAATGAAGGCGAGTACTGCCTACAGTTCTACTGCCTTAAAAACGAAGGCAGCAACCTTCTGTTGAGAAACTCTGCTGACTGCTGCTAATATGTCTGTGTATGTCTCTCTTGTTTGTTTTCCCTCCCAGTCATAAACGCTATCATTGACCCTACTGGAAACTTGGATGTAGTTGCCAGTAACAAAACATCTTCTGCTGCTAAACAATCTACAACCACTAAAGTCAGGACTGCTAACACTTCTGGGCCCACACTGGAGACTCTGTCCCCAGCACAGATGAGAAACTACACACAGAAATCGAACTGTGGGTCTTCTAGCTTACAAGATTCGAATTTCATTCCAGATGGAGATAAGTATGTGATCTGAAACAATATTTTGTATTGCTATCTTATTGTAATCTACTGTTGCATTAGTGTTGTGTATGAGTGGTTTGTGGACAGTTTGTGTGGAGCAGTTGTTTAGGTTGCTAACATGTTGCACAAAGAAAACCCCAATCTATGGTGTGAGGGTGAATGGAAAGTCTGTGTATGCCTTTTAAACAAGACTAGCACTGTGGAGCAGCCCGTATTCAGCATAGAGGCAAACTGATTTTTAGAAAATTACTCACTCACTCTTCAGTGTGCCATAAGAAAACAGGCTTTGCGTACACTCCATTCAATTCTGCCGAAGCTAAAGTGTTCTTGCATTGGCCTGTTTATAATCATTCAGTTATGAGGCACAATTTAAAAAAACGCTTTTTTTGGTACGATATTTGTTTTGGTTTTATTTGTTTTATTTTTTTTTGAGTGTACAAGTGAAGCATTGCAACTCTGTTGGAATCAATGTGCAAATCCAACAGAACGATCGTGCAATATCGTGGGTTTCTAGGAGAAGCTCTTACTACAGAAAGAAGTTCTTTTCAGCAGTCATAAAAAAGGCAACCACACTGAAGTTGTGCATCCTTTTTTTCAGTCCAAAAACCAAAATGAGACTGAATAAACCCTTTGGTTTTTCTCTTGGGAAAGTGTAAAAGTTAACAATGGTATGAATGTGAAGACTACTAATACAGTTACTATTTTTGATGATGTTTCAGGCCCAAAGTTTGGGGTAGGTACAAAAAGTCAGATTTTACAGTTTAGCTTGCCAAATTTCCATGATTTTGGTACAAATGCTGTCTTTACACTGCTTTTTCTTTTTTTTTTTTTTTAAATATGCAATCTATTTACAATGAGCTACAAATACTCTTGGCTGGGTCAAAGACTAAGATGTTTGCGATTAGCTAATTGCTAAGAAAAACATCTGTTCCAATGGCTCATGTAATAAACTTAATTGCACAGTTGCTGTGAACTAGTGTTCACTTGACAGCACTGAAAAAATAATAGCTTAAATGTAGCTCCACTTTTACGGCTAGTTCTGTTATGATTTTTTTTTCAATGCAAAAGTGCTTGAAGACCACCATTCTGTGATATTCTTCAGAAACTATTCAACAGTGTCAGGCACTTGGTACATTTGGGATTTTTGTCTGGATTTTGTTTTTGGTCTGTTATAATCCTAGAAACACTAAGGAATACATGCAGTTGCACTGAGCAATTTCTTGTTTGAAAAAAGTTGGGTTTTGTTTTCTGTCTTTCAGTTAAACCACACAACACTAAGCAATTTTTGTTGCTTTAAGAACAAAAGTTTTCTTTTGAGGGGACCTCTTCCAGACGTGTTTGCTCCCAGTTTTTTCTGTCTTGTGTTGATTCCTTATTGATTCTTCCTGGTCAACAAGCAGTAATCAGGTAAAGAAATTCTTTTGTAGCTGTGGAGGATACGTTTACTGCAGAAGATGAGCAGATGAGTTCCACTTTGCCCTCATACAGTGTGTAGTTTAACTGGTGAAAATGGTTTCTTAAGCTTGACTGCTTCTTGTGTGCTGACTTTATATTTTGGGGTGGGTAGTGGATTCCTTAGTTAGCTGCAGTAGTTACCTGAGCTTTTCTGCTAGAATGTTGTAACAGTGGGAACCTGTTAAAATAATTTAAATAAATAGGGATGCTCACAAAGTGTTTAACCTTACTAGCAAAGAGCGTGATTGCTTTCCTGGTGAAGCCAGTGGGAGCTTTCTATCAATTTCAGCAGAAACAGGATTGGTCCCAAAATGGGAGTATGCCAACAGGCTGTTAGTTTCTTTTGAGTGTGCAAGATGCTGGCTGTTAAACAATAGGTACAAATATCCTTTCAAGATTTCCAGTAGGTTGTAAGACTCATCTGCTTCTGTGGAGATGCTCTTCTATGAAGAAATCTGCTGAATTTCACGTAGATGGATGCAGAATAAAAAAAAGAATTTGCCCTTGATGTTCTTCTGCCTGTAATATACGCACTATCTGAATGTGTTCATTTAGTCATTTATACTGATCTGTCTTATCTTGAAATACCTGACTGTGTCCTTGATGAATATCATAAGTGGTGGTATCATTCCTGACATATGAGACACAATTTTTCAAGCCCTTCTTGGTTAGGGTTTGAACTGACCAGGTGCTACCCCAGCTCACTAGGAGCTGAAGGACCTTTACAGATAAGGTGTTGCTGTTGGTTTCAGTTTTGCTGTAGAGACATGTGAATTACTTGGACGTCTGACTTTTTATTATTATTTGTTACCCATGTTTCCACATCTTCATGGTTATGCTCTAGTGGATTTTGTTTCTCTACAACGTGTCCCTGGGACTTCTGTTTATTTTCACTTGAAAATTGCTTGATTCTTCTTTCATTCATGAACACATCAGGGATGGATTTTCTTCCTTGGCTGCTCTGTTCTAAACTTGAGAGAGAGCCCACAGGCACCTTACATCAATTAAATCAACCCGCAAAATATGGTACCTCTTCAAGTGACTAATAAGGATGCAACAATTGGTGTCTGTTTATAATTTGAAATGTGTGTGTGAAGGGGGGCAGGATACACAGCTTGATTTGTTTTGTGACTCAGACAAACTATAAAATGCTTCTGTGTCCTGACACAACGTCCATCCTTGGATCTTTGCATTTAAAACAGTTTTGCTAGTCAATGATGAAATGCAACATATTTTTTTCTTGCATTCACTGCTTCTGAAGGACACCCCCTTTGCACTTGTCTGCCCCAGATAAGCCAAAGAGCTAGCCACCCGACTGTAACTCCTTCAGTCACTGTTCGTTCTTACAAGCAGTACTGTATGCAACCATGAAAACATGCCTCTGTGTGACTCCAGTGTGACCGTAACAGATGTGTAGTGGTGTATCTGGGTGGCCCAGGATCAGTGCATAAGGTGCCTGTTGGCTTCCGTGAGCTACGGATGGGCCTTGCATTGAGCTTGGTAGGGGTGACGCTGACCTGGGGGTCACTCTCATACCATATTGCTTTCATGTATTTTTATATATGACTCAAGAAATGTAACAAAGGGTGGGATTTTCAAGGTCTTAGGGAAGCAAGTGCTCAGATCCTTCTGGGTTTCCAAACGCCTTGGGTGCCTGACGCCCTGAGCGCCTTTCAAAATCCCAGCCCTCAGCTCTTCCACTATACTTGAAAACCATGTTTTCAGTTCGACACTTTCAAATGTAAAAACCTGTTACTCTGTTCTGATGGAGTGAATGTAAATTCCTGCGAGAATGTGTACGAGCTTTGTGAGCGAGGACCTAAACGTATCTACGGTGATGTCATGTCGTGGTCGTACTCCAGGAGAAAAAAACGTCTGCATCATCTTTTAAGTATTTTAGTAAAGATACAACTATTGGAATGTTTACATACAGCCTACTGAAAAACAGAGGAGACAAAAAAAAAAGATAAAAAAGTGTAAAGTATTTAAGTGCAAGATTCTACTAGTTTTTTCTTGTTTTGCAGATCACACTAGCTATTTTTGAAGTTTGGTAAATGTGTATAACTTTTGCAAAGACCAGACAGAACTACCTGTTCACTTTCGATGTGCCCCGTGCTGAATTGTGCCTATTTCACTCTCTGCTGTTGTTATGCTGCTGATTCTGCTGTTCTGAACTGTTCACTGGATCATTCCATTTGCATGCAACACAAATGCAAGCTGAGCTGTCTGAGAGTAAAGCTGAAACACGTTTGTATAACTTGAATCAATTAATGACTTTCTCTTTTCCACACCCTCTTGAAATGCTGTGTATAATTTGGATTGTTTCTCCTGCCCTGATTTTTTTTTCTGCTTTTGTTTTTTTTTTTTGAATGGTAATTTATTTTTGTTTGGATTATAGGCAGTATCTGTACATTTTGTTTCAAGGTGATATTGTGGATGTCTTTAAAAAAAATGGTTATTTTGTATAATTTTATCATAAAGTTGCTCTAATAAATCATTCTTTTATCATGTGACAATGATTCTGGATTTCGTGTGTTAATTTGGAGGAGAGTACGTGTTCAGTGGACTAAATTTTTCAATTGCCTGTTTACATTGGTGTTAAGTACAGTGTAATGAAAGAATTGTCAGCAACTGAAGACTCACAGCGCAGGTGGATCTGTCCAGGTGATACCTACAGCTGGGGCAGATCCCTCTCCTGTAGCACAGGAGTCCCTTTTCCCCTGCCCCCCAGTTACAGGATTGAAGTCTGCAGGTATCCAACACCTGAGTGTGGTCTTACTTCTGAGTGTGGTATGGTGACACTTGATTTAATTTTTAGTACTGTTGTATTTCATTGCCATGATTAACAATGGTAGTTAAATCCAGCTTGGATATGATCATTCCCCAGAAGGTATGTGACTTTAGAAAAACATTATTATACTCACTCTTCTGCTCTCACCTTATATATATATATATATTTTTTTTTTTTTTTATATATATATATATATATTTATATATATATTGGAGTTTATGTGTCTGTGAAATTCTGTTGATTTTTCCCTTCATTCCATCACTGTCCTCCTCCCCTCCTGCAGTTCTCTCTGACCTTTGCATCCTTCCTGGCACTTGTGAAATAACATTAATTCTTCCTTCCCTCCTGCACAGCCTTCAGGTGCCTGTAGCTGATAAAAACATCACATTGTTCGCCAGCAATAACTAAAATGCAGACAAAGGGGAAAAGAAAAGTGGTATTAGGACCTAACCAGGATCAGTGGGAGACTTTCCATCCCCTGGTGACCTTTGCATTAGATACTTTAATATGAGACCTTTTATGCTTAAAGTTTTAGGGAGGGATTTTGTGTTTAAAAAAAAAAAATAAAAAAAAATTCTTCTGCCTCTCTTAAAAACCTTTCTTAAACTTAGTTTGTGTGTGCTGGCTCTGCAGAGAAGGCTTTCTGTGTTCTCTAAAATGCAGGGCTGGGTTACACGCTAACTAATTGCCTCTCCGCAGGCCTCCCCAGCAGTACTGAGCAGTGTTTGAGTCGGGATGCCGTGCAAAGTGCCCTTTTGAAATCAATAGTGCATCCACTTCATTAATTTTTAACAGTCTGACTGAATAAACATAAGAGGTAGTGGAACTGTGGCCAAAACTATTTGCAATGTAATGAAAGCTGCTATCGGGCAGAATTTAAACAAAAAGGATAGATGGCAAAAGTAATGATCTCCTCTGCATCTTCGTGCTGAGTGTTCAGCTGCGATCCTGCTTGGCTCTTCAGTGTCCTCATCTGCTTTGGGAAACAGAGCCTGGTTTTCCACGTGTGTATAGAAGGGAACACCAGAAAGTGTTGCCTTGAGCAGGGTTTGCAGGATCCTTCCTTAGAGCAAAACTTTGTCATCAGAGAGACAGGTTCTTGTTTTTTGACGTCATGTGAAGGTCTACCAATAGACCTCATCTATGGGGTCCTACCCATGCGATGGTGTGGGAGGACCATGCCTTTTTTGACAAGGACGTTTGTGGACTGTTGAAGAGCAAAACCCTGCTGCTCTCAGCTGTTCCTGGTGGGATGGGGTTGGCACGGGGCAACAGCAGGTGGTTTGGCTGTGAGGGGTGTTACTTTCCTCAGGAGGGCTACGGCCCTTTGGCTGCAGCCCTGCAGAGACTTGAAGAACCCGCACATAGGAGTGTGCTTGATGTGGTTATCTAGAAAAAGTTTTAATGCATCGATCACTCAGGTCTCTGAACGACGTGGGCTGAGCAAAGGAAGCCAAAAAAAAAAAGACGGGAAGAAAATAGTACTCACTAGGACTCTACCCTCCTGCAGCTTTTTTTCCTATTCTGAACAGAAATTACTGAAAATACTGTACTTGCCAAAAGAACTGGTGCCAGAAAAGGCTTGTTCAACAGTAACGTGTCTGCCTCTGTCAACATCCAACTCACAGGAACTATAGGAAGGACAAAAAAATTCAAACACAAAATGTGGCATCCAGCTGGTGCCTGGGGACACTTTGTAGACAAGGAAATATCCAGAGGCCCGGGTGAAATTCGGTGTCAGCAAGAGGACCTGTGGCTTTAGCACAGCAGCAACCACAGACAGGAGGTCAGTCTTTTTAGTGGTGCGTTTCTCCCAGGTTCTCCCTCCTAGCCGCTGATAGCTGGGCAGGCGCGAAGAGGATGGGTTGTAACAGCCCCTAACACACCTTCACCACAGGCAAAGCAGCCTCCGTATAAGCAAGAAAAACGTTCTTTACCTTCAGGAGGATGTGAGGATAGTGGTTGCATCAGGCCAGTGGTTTCCTGGGTTGCCAGGTACTTTGCAGATCGAAGAGGAGGAGTGTGTTCTGTAACACAAAGCCAGATATGTTCAAAGCAGACAGAACACATACTGAAGCTTTTCCTAATACTTGCAGGTCATCTTTCCTAGGTGCGGCTGGAGGGCCATGGAAGAGCAGTGACAAGACTGAGACAGCAAAGGACTCTCTGAAAGAGCAATCATTAGAGTTATGCAAATCACTGTTGGGTTTTTTTTTTTTACTTGAAATAAATATTTTTTCTAACCAAAATACAGCTGATGAGCATTGAATTTTAGGTTGAACAAAATGATTCCAGGTAAGTGTTAAATGTTTCAAGTTAAATGTTTCAAGTCTAAAGTTAGATACTTTGGTGTATTTATTGAATTTTTTTAAAAGTTGAAATTGAGTAAATCTTTAAAAACATTTCCAAAGAATCACAATTTTATTTAGACTTTGAAATTTTCTCTAAGCTTGTCGGCTGAATCACTTCCCAATTCTTGACCTGAAATGCCTTCCCCTCCTTCCCCCCCCAGCTCATTCAAGTATACAATCTTTTGGCACAAAGTATAAATAGAGCATTTTTCTTTTCAAGCGTAAGGACCCTGGCTGTTCCAGCCTCCCATCCTTCTGTTGACAGTTGGTGTTCGGAGCCCAGCCGCCTAGTCCTCGTGAAACAGAAAGTGTAGTTGTGTAGTAATCTCTGCAGTGGTAGCAACATTTTGATCTATTATTAGCTCTCAGAGATGAGAATGTGTTAAACTGTCAGTTTCTTCTTAGCAAACCTCCCACGTCAGCATTAAAAGATCTTTCACTGTATCTTTTAATGCACCTTTCTAACAAACTGGAGTCCAAGCATGCTTTTTAGGAGTACGTTAACCACAGAGTGGCATCCAACCGTTGGTGAGAGATGTATTTACTCCGTGTGTGGGATGGTGGCAAGTCAACCAGAGCAACTGGTAGAAGGAGCCTTGTCTGAGAGACAGGGAAGAGGAGGAATAAAAATGATTGCTTGTTTGCCCTGAAACATGACAGTCTTTTTTTCTTTCCTCCCTCCAATTGCATGAGTTGGTCAAATAAATCATATTCTCCCCACAAACCCACTTCCATCCTTCAACCCTCAAATCTACAATGCTGCTAGGAAGATCAGAAATGCGTAATTGATGTTGGGTTGGTATGTGAGATCAGATAAGCAGAAGGAAACCAAGCTTTCGCAAGCTGGAGAGGAGGAGGACGATGAGATTAATCAGAGCTGTAAGTGGTTAGAGAGCTGCCAAGGTGGAAGAGAAATACGGGTCCTTTTTGTGGAAGCTGCTCTTCCCCCTGATATAACGCAGCCTCTCCCAGTTTGAACTAAGCTGTTGATATTGGAGCAATAAAAGATAAGTCCTGAACTTCATACAAATGTGCTGCTGCTTGTGTGGTATGATATGGAACTCACCGAAGTCAGTGGGAGCTTGTGTGATTTGTGTCTGCATAGTTCACGCTGGGATTCCAGCCCTGCGTGTGAACAGAGCAAGGCAGCTCGTTGCCAAGCTCGCTGACATGTGCAGCCCACACGCTGGCTTGAACTCATGGGGGGCTTAGCTGAAATACTTGGATTGGATGCTCAGCCTCTGAAGTCAGTGGAGGGACAGGGATGCTGCCCAGAGGCCATTTGGACCTTTAGCATGGTGGCTCGCTGGAGTTGCCTCTTTTCCCTGACTGCAGATGAAGCCTCAGACAAGCAGGATCCTGCCTTCAGCTTTCTGGTAACCCGAGTCTAAAGGGATGGCAGTAGCCTTTGCCTTGGTTCTAAGCCCTGTTTTAATAGAGATTTGGGATGGCCCCGATGACAGGTGATCTGTGCACAGCAGTAAGTTCAGAAGAGAGCTGGTTGGTCAGATAGGCGTCCTATCTGCTCCACCATCTTCTTTTCTCTCACATTTGGTCTTTGAGTTACTGCTTGTGTTTTGGTCCCAGGGGAAGCAGAGGATTCATGACACCTTCAGCTTCCCAGAGAAAGGCCTCCTGCTGTACCTGACCTATCCTCTGGCTCCTCTTAGCTTTTCCATCAGCAGCAGCTTAATACAAGGTATGATAAAGTCTCGTGATCCTTGTCAGTCCTCAGTTGTCTCTCCATTGTTTCGCCCCTACAGCAGCCTTCCTCAGGTACTGAACTAGGGAACTGCATCCTTCAGTTCAATAGGATCGAGGGACTGCCTGGAGAAAAACAGCAGCATTGCCATATTGAGTTGTGTTGACTGAGGTGCAGCCTTTGGATTTTTACAGAAGACATCATTTCTTAGAAGCTGCCTCAAAGTCAACATTGCATGTAACCTTCTTCCTCAACAATGTCACTGAAAATTCCAAATACCATTTGTTTAGGATGAAGTCTGTATTATTTCAAAGGAGCTAGTTTGCTCCCTTACGTTTGTCCAAGGATGACTGGACAGGAGGGTGCTTGCAAGAGGAACTGGGTAGGGAGGTGGTTTTGGAGGGTTTGTTTGCCTGTTTAAAATGAAGCTTCTAGTGGGTTAGGAATGAAGCAGTGAGAATACTGCTATATCTGGGACACAAACTGCACTGAAGCTGAGCAGTCCTTTCAACCAGTGTCTTCTAGTGCTGATCTAGACTCTGATCTTACACCACTGAGAGCAGTGGGAACTCAGCTGTTCAACAGAGTTTGAACCAGGTCAGGCACTGCAGAAAGTTATGTCAAACAGGTCAAGATCAGCACCTGGTGTCTAAGAACTGGGTTACAACAACTAGATGATAACCTGGGACTCCAACTCTCAGTGTGTGTTGTGAAACTCAGTGTTTTAAGAGGAAGTAATCTGCAGCAGGAGGAGGAAAAGACCAGAAGAACCCGAAACAATAAAGCTTGTGTGCTGCCTCTTGTAAGTAGAGTTGAGAGTAACATCAGACTACAGTAGGACATCCACACAGGAGGAGGTCTTCCAGGATGGTAAGTACGTTTGCCATCATTTTGAGAGTGCTGGGAGGTGGTCATGGAGAGATGAATGCACTTTGTTCATCTGAGGAGCTTCAAACAGCTTCCGGGGAGGACTTTGTATAGTGAAAAATCACATCCTTGTGTTAGAAATCCAAAATCTGAAACAGTTTGATGCTGATGGAGAAGTTAATTACCAAAAGTTATTTTGGGGGCAGGGAGAAAGCAGCCTTAATTTTTAAACAACAGTCTCCTGTGTGTACTCAGCAGATTGTGGTATTAGCTTGTGTTCCAGCCTGTGAAGCAATGCTAAGTAGCACTTGTATTTATTGCTCTTGGATGAACTTTAGTCATTGAAATTGGCAGCTGGTAAAGCCCTGAAAGCTTCGAGGGAGCCACAGTTAATTACTGACCAGCTACAATATTATTCTTAAGAATTCTGGTTGAGTCTGTGATGTTTTCTTTCTTGAAAATTAAACTACATTTTTTAGTGCAGTTCTCATGACTTCTGTATAGCAGCTGGGAATCTAACCCGTCACTGGTCAAGGACTTCGTTTGAACCAAATAGTAGACGACTTTACTATGGCACATATGAGATCTGCTTGCTTTCAGATTTTAAGAGAAATGCTGCTTTTTGAAGCCATTTTGTAACCGTTGCTGAAAAAGAGAACTGAAACAAGTCGTTTCTCACAAGCTTCCGCCTTCTGAAGCCATCACACTGCACCTACAGCTGCAGTTCCTTACCAAGACACTGCTTGGGTCACTGAACATATCAGGGGGAGCATTTTAGCTTTGGGAGCCAGAGGTACAAAAAGACACCTCTCAGGCTCTGGGTCTGTGATGAGAACCACACAGGGCAGCCTGGGGGCTGTTACTGGATAGCCCGGCTGGCTGTGACAGCGTTGCCAAAGCAGCGAGCTGTGGAGCGCAACCTGCAGCCTCACTGGGCTCTCCCTGCCCTAGGCTGAAGGGATGCTGTTGTTTTACAATTGTCTTTCCTCTCCACCTTTAAAATCCCTTTGCCTCAGTTTCCTACCAAGCTCCTTAGCATCTTCTCTCTTGCTCTCTCTTCTTTTTCTTCCCGCTAAGTTTTCTGGGTTGGCATTTGACCACTTTCTCTCAAGGTGGGGAAACGATGTGTGTTGCTGTCATGCAGCTTTGTCTGCGTGGTGTGTTATATCCCCCCTCTCTGCTTGGGCTGTAAGCTCTTTGGGGTAAGACACTGCGTCTTTGTACTGTGTTTAAAACATAAACTGGGATTTTAGGAGCATGGGGGGGACCTGACGTTCACCAGGGAATGGCCAACTGTCTGTCGCTGCTGGCAGCGGCTCAGTTTCTCCAGGGCTGGGAGAATGGGTGTTTACCTTCCAGTACTTATAACTATTTCTTGTGTAAAAGCTTGCATCTGGATCTGGGGGCAGCAAAAGTAAGTGCCAGTGAAAAGTGTGAGTAAAACTGCCTTGGAAAGTAGGGACTGCTGTACTGAGTGCAGCTGATACGAACAAGCAGACCCTGAAATGGAAACTTAGCTTTCATCTCTGCAGCTCTAGCATGCTTTTAAGCATGACTGTTCATACCTTTCCTTCCCTCTCCACCTTTCTCATTCTCCCTTGTCCGCTCTTTTACCTTGGGTCCTCTCTTTTCACATCCCTCTCCTCATTCCCCACATCACTGTTTCAGATCCATCTCCCTTGTCTCCCAAGACATCCTCTACCTCTTTGGTTCAGCCCCACTAGTTCTTGTGAGCTAGGTCCCACAAGAAGCCTTTGGGGCTATGTCCATGCTATGTCCAACTCCTGCCTGTTCCATGCAGTCACAGCCTCTGTACAGAAAGGTGGAGTGGGCAGGAGTTGGACGCATCATGGGTATGTGTGCCCATGCGGCCTTACTGGTGTGGGAGGGCAGACACCACGAGCCCATCCAGTTCAGGTGACAATATCTGTGAACATATGGCAAGATGGATGGAACAAGCCTGGCAGGATCCTTCCTACCTAATACTTGTTTGAGTGTGGGCACCCACAGAGCAATTGCATATCTGATACCATTACAGCATGTTCATCCTCCAGGCTACAAATGCCCGGTGGCTCAGGGATAGGAAGCAGTACTTTGGGGACTGAGCAGGTGATGCTATCATCTGGTAGCACTTTTTGAAATCTACCATACTCCAGGATGTACTTCTTGCTTCTGAGCATGAAAAACAACAGCTGACTCCTATGGGGTAAATTCACCTCTGCCATTGCAGGGATGGTTCATGACCCATGTGTGAAGTTTTTGGCTTGACCTTTTAGGAAGATAAAATAAGCAAGTGGCCAGCTACCCCTGCCCTACCATCTGCTGTGAGTTTGGGCGTATTTCGGTATTTGCTTTTGTGGTTGCCTCTGCTGGTGGTAACACAAGACTGGAGCAATACTGTTTGAGGAGAAAAAGGAGTTAACTTATTTTCTAGGGTCATGGTTGCAACAGGGGAGAAATTTATATTTCAGCCTGGTCCCTATCCCCTTAACAGTCCCTTCTGGAAGAGAGACCATCATTGAAGACAACTCACACGCAGAGGACAAGAGGAGGAGCCTAACAGAGTCGCACTCAGGATGACATTGATGCTGTACGCTATCACCCACGGTGTCTGCGCTTAATTATTGCCTGTTGGCAAATGTGTTAGCTTGCAACAGGAGACAAGTGGGTGTTGGAGGATAACTTGAAGAGGCAGTTGTTTACACACTAATTACTGCAGTGATTTTTGTGTGCAGACAGCACCAGGGAAGAACTGCAGGGACCTGCCTTTCTCACTTTGGAGTCCGTTAATGTCACTCATGACCCATAATACAGTGAGGGTGTCGCACAGATCCGTACTTTAATCTTAGAGCACTATGTGAAGCAACACCAGTAATCTGCTTTTTTAGTCTGTAACTGGCTTTATACAAATGTTGCCATAAAGCTTTATTTTTCCCCTTGTGTGCATTTCTGTTTTTCAGATTGTGAAAAAAGCATTAAAAACATCCCTGATGTTTAATGAGTCCTCCAACACGAAATTAAGCGTGAACAATCAAAAAGACGTCAAAACGGTAATTATTAGGATACACGACACTTGCTTACAAGAGCTGAGATTACACTGACATTTCTGAAAAGAGATAACAGATTAAGAAGAATGATTTTATTGCCCATTTTAGAAATCCATGTAGGTTTTGATCCTATTTGTAAACAAGTGAGTGACAAAACCCTCATTGATTTATCCAGTAAACTGATCAAATATTGCCGAGAGGGAGCAACGTGGAGCCTAATTCTGCAGCCCTGACTCAGGACAGTAAACCTTACTCACACAAATAGCCTCACTTCCACCGTTAGCACAGCATTTTTTTATTTGTTCAGCATGCCCGGAGCACTCGGACGTCACAGTGTACAGCATGGTGACAGCCAAGATGTGACTTCAAAAGAGATCTCTTACCTTAGAAATGTCTTCTAAAACCTGTGCCATGTTTAGGTCTTGCCAACGTGTTCACAAGATGAAATGCAGAACTGTTAAAAATTGGTGGGATTTTTTTTCCCTCAATGAGAGGGAAAACAAGCCAGAGGGCAAAAATGTAAGTAGATAGTTTAAAAACTTTTTTTTCTCATTCAGATCACTGACTGAAATTTATGGTAGCACTGTAGATCTCGAGAAAAGCAGAGAAAATGAAAAGTAAGAAACTTTATCCACATAGAAACTGAAATAGATACTTTCAGAGGCAACTGGTTTCTGTGGAATTTTCACATGTACCCTTTCGGGAGCTCACATTTGTAGCTAAAGCCTCATGACCACCCACAGACTCAGTTCTCCTGCCTGGAGGTTCAAAAGCTCAACTCTGAAACACACATCATTGCCTACCATGGGGTGGTGGATGGTGCCAGCTCCCAAGAATTGCCAGCAGGAGCCAGACATGATAATTGTTGAGGGGGAAATGGATCTGCACCGGTGGCTGTCTTTTCTGCCTTAATATAGGGTAACATACAGAGCCTGGTGCTGTATGTTACAGCCTGTGAGTGGCTGGACTCCAGATCTGGATATACCAGGTGGCCAGGCTATTAATTTTTTTTTTCATCTATGTTAAGGAAAAAAAAAGGAAGTACAGAAAAAAGGAAATGAAGCTAGCTCACCACACTAGAATGACAAGGAAATACTATTCACTTGCCGTATGCATCAATGAGATTTGTGTAGTTTCACTTAAGTGAGGTTTAAGTTAGAAGGCAAAACCAGAACATGTTCAGAAACCACAAAATGTCCTTCTGCTTCTTATATTTTCAGACCAGTTTTTTCTTCCCTGACTTCATGAACTTCCTCTTTATGGTAGTGCTGGGCTTGATCCCTCAGCTAATCTTGTGTTATGGATTTCCTTGTTTTGATTTTCATAGAAATTTTGTAGAACATCCATTTGTCTTGTGCTAAAATAAAGATAATCAAAGTCAAACTAATCATAAGGTTTGGGAACAAAACAGGTTTTTGATATGTTGGCACAGAAAAAAATTAAAACAAAACTAAAATCATGGTCCTCACATAACCCAACCCCTGTGTAACTCACGGTCCTCACTTGCAGTGACATATCTAAGAATACTGTCTGCCAGTAGCTGAAAGTAGAACTACTATTCAATGATTGTGATTTACTCACTTGAAACAGGTAGTCATCCATTAGCTTATATCTTCTTTATTTGGATTCTGTTCTAGTTTCAAATCTTAGGGTTAATATTGATACTTGGGCTTGTGGTCCTGATGGCTGTTTACTTCATGAGAGTGGACAGCAGAGTTAATCCTAAGGCAGAAGAAGCACTTGTCAGCATTTACGAAGCAGTGGAGGAGGAAGAAGGACTCTACAGAGAGCCCCCAGGAACCACAATAATTGAGGAGGACACTAGTAGGTCCAATGATTCCTGCAGGTAAGCCATGCCCAATGGCGCACGGAGAAGTAATCACCAGGTGGAGAAATAGTTACGATGCTGACAATATCTGCATGGCTTTTGTTCTTTTACCATCATATAATAAGTGATAAAGTACCACTAATTTGGGGAAAGTGAGGGCGTTGGGTCATTAGCAGTTGCCCATTATGAGAAGTGGTAGGGGCAGTACCGCAGCTCCACTACTGGTCCTGTGCTTTTATGCTTGGCACAGCTCTGGAGCTGCTCCACCACCTCTAGCCATCCTCCCTTTGTGGCAGTTGTGGGAGGCAGCAGAGCGACCAGTGGGCAAAGCAGACTCCACTGAGCTCAGCCTCTTTCAGAGGCTGGAGGGGACAGTGGGTGTTTGTCCTGGCAGAGGGTGGAGAGGGTACCAAAAGTGACATCCAGCCCCAAAGGGTTACTTTTCTCCTTGTCTTTAGGATAGTAAAATTCAAACCTCAGCATGGCTACTGAAAAGCCATTCTGCTGGATTTGGGAGGACAATGTACGATACATGCTTAGCTATAAAAACTGGGGATACAGAGTACTCGCAGCTTGTTTGTCAAGCTCAGCTTGTTTGCTTTTGAGTTTGACGTCCAAAATGGTCAACTGTATGGCATGACAGATGTTTGTTTTCCTGCTTGGGTCACAGCTGCTTGCTTCACGATATACAATTGCCATTGCAGCTTTGAACTTGTGGAAAATGTTCCTTATGACTTAGCTTTTGAGATAAATAGCACTGCAGCCAAACCCTTGTACCACGCCTGGATGAGACTTCTTGATATAGCCCAGGAAAAAATCCATGTGGCTTCTTACTATTGGTCTCTCACTGGGAAAGATATCAATGTCAATGATTCATCCTCAAAGCAGGTAAGCGAAAATCAACGACAAATACATCTATAGTTGTATGTCTCATGTACACATGGTAGATGGCAGATTGATTGTGCGATCTGTCTCCCAGTGACATTGCTTGACTCTTCCTGCAAACCCAGAAAGGTTTTCCATGGTAGTCTGAAGCAGCCCACCAGCTTTCCTCCTCCAGTCAAGTTAGACTCCACCTGGGCTCTGTTCACGTCGCTGAATATTTCTATGCTGTGTTTTAGGAGCAACCCAGAGGTCGGTCTCAAAACCACACTCACTTACCCTGCAGAAGGTCAGCCTGTGGTAGGGGCAGCCAGTGGCAGAAGGTCAGCCTGTGGTAGGGGCAGCCAGTGGCATGGCTGAGGAGCCTGCAGGATCCCACATACACAAGTGAACATGCCAGTTCCCACTGGCTAGCTGGAAGGGTCAGGAAGCAAAGTCTGCTGGATTTTTGACCATGTCAGAGGCTGCTTCTTCCCCATGTACAGACACAGCATCTGCATTCACCCATTTTGCAGGTGTCCCTGAACCATGCCTTCAGACAGCAGCTTAGAACATTCGGTCTCCTTTGCAGGGCTGTCCTCCTGGGCACCCTGTGCAGCCAGGCTTCCTGTGGGGCCTCTCTGGCTCCACCACCAAAAGTAAATGACAGAGGCCATGGCACAGGCTCACCTTGTGACCATCCATCATGTTTAATTGCCCCTTGGTGCTCTTTTGGCCTGTGGCAGCTGGCAACCTCCCAGGCAATCCTGAGCAGGGCCTGGGGGACAGTATGGGCTGGGGACTGTTCTGAAAAGCAGAAGGGACAAGGCCACCCTATTGCAGGCAGGTACAGAGTTTAGTCATGTGTTAGGAATCATACTGTTTGCTGATAGACCAGATGCTGGCCTGTTTATTACTGTGGGCTAAGCCTCTGCCTCCCTCCCAGCACACCTTCCTCATTGTCCTCATGGGCTCACTAGGACGGCTCTCCTTGTCTTCCTCCCTAAATGCGTCTGATGTTGTAAGCTGACTCATTTCCTCCACATGAGAAGTAAAAGTGACAGATGTAAGGCTGAGGCCTCTCTCCGCTGAAGGGACAGCTCAGTGAGGACAGTCTCTTTTACTTTTATCCTCAGAGAGAAATGATGCAGTGTATCTGTTGAGCATCAGCACTCAACAGTTGACCTTCATTGGGGCATTCACCTTTGGAGTCTTGGATGTTTGTGGTTGTAATTTTAAACCTTATATCTAATATCATCAAACGATAGAAAGAAAATTTTGAGTCATACATTGGATCAGAATCTTTGTTCCCTTTTTTCTCTAGTTGAAACACTCCTGAAATAATAGGTGAAATTTCTGACCTTCCTTGTGTTGGGGTTCTTCAAAGGAAGCATCCATTAGAACACTGTACTTGCATATATAACACTGTACTTGCATACTTGCTCATTCTATGATTCTATGATATATCTTACTAAATGTTCTATATAAAATATCAAAAAAATAACAAACAATGTACCGTGCAGGGTGAAGATATTCTGAAGAGGTTTGAGAGATTACTTGCAGAGAATGTTTCTGTGTATGTTGCAGCAAGTATACCAACTTTGGCTACAAATTCAACTGACCTTGAGTTTTTAGAGGAAAAAGGTAATTATCTCACTTCACTGATGTCCTCAGAACTTCAGTAATGCAAAAAGGCATCTAAGAGAAACTGGTCTCCACGGCCTGTTCTGGCATGGTGCTTACATGGGTCCACAGGACAAGCATTATGTGTTCACTAGTTCATGATTTCTGCGTATGTTGTCATGCCCTTAAGGATTTTTCTGAAAGTTTGCATTTTGTATATTTGTGCAAGTTATTGTATTCCCAGGAATGAATGCTTGTGAATTTTGGTAGTTATTACCAGTTGCAGGTATTAGACATCCAGACTGTCAAGGGAGCAGTGCAGATTACAGTCTCCATGCTGTAGCTAAACTCTTTCCCCTCTCCATCTTTCTTCAGGGGCTCATGTAAAAAAGATTGATTTTGGACATTTGGCAGGAGGAGTGTTACATAGCAAATTCTGGATCGTAGACATGAAACACATATATGTTGGTAGTGCAAATATGGACTGGAGATCTTTATCTCAGGTAAGCTCTGCTGCTGCATCTTCATAAATCTGGGGGAAAATTCATGTCCTACCACACAGCAGAGAAAAATCATCATGATGTAAAATATTGTCCAAGCGGGAGAAACAGCAAAGAAACCCCTGGAGGTGGCTCTTTCTGGGGCTGTGACATAGCTTGCTCTCTTTGCAGGTGAAAGAGTTTGGTGCTGTGATATATAACTGTAGCTGCCTAGCCAAAGACCTCTGGAAAACATTTAGTACTTACTGGGATCTTGGATACACTAATGCTACCATCCCATTCCCTTGGCCTTTCAATTATTCTACCCACATTAACAAGCATCGTCCTCTGGAAGTAGAATTTAATGGAATATTGACAAAAGCCTATTTTTCTGTAAGTATGTTTAAAAATAACAGGAAGGACTGTAAACTATGTTTAAGCATTGGCCAGAAAAGTTTCTTCAGCAGCCCTCAGTTACTTGTGCTCCAGTTTGATAATAATTAATTCAACAGATATTTCTGGAACTACCCAAGGAAAAAGGGTCGTCCCACCTTGGGCTATCAGGTAGTATGGCAAGGATGGGGTGCAGGTCTTCTGTTCTCACCTGTGGGCTCAATATAGCAATAAGTACCTGACCCATCAGGACACGGAAAGCTAGAGGAACGGCAGTGGTCCACCTCAAATGCTTTGTGCTATTCTATTGAAAACCGAACAGATCTGAATAGAAATGAATCACAGTCTTACAGAAAAAGGATGAAACCACTGACCTGTGTGTTTTCTTCTTTACAGGCTTCTCCTCCAGCATTTTGTCCAGAAGGTCGCACTCATGACCTCTTTGCTATAATCAGTATTATCAGTGAGGCACAGGAATTTGTCTATGTTTCTGTTATGGAATATTTCCCTACCAGCCGTTTCGTTCATCCAGAAAGGTACAATTTTAATCCTGAGCAAATCAGTTCACTGCACTATTTAAAGGAAAAATGTACTATTCCCCCTCTTATACAATGAAAATATTGAGTGGAGAGAACAGAGGCTTTGCTTTGCATTCACGACCACCTTGTAGACTGTGCAAATATCAGTGCTACAGGAAGGATGGTATCCAATACTGCCCATGTGCTTCACTAGCGTTTTAGAGCAGCCTCTTGTGTTCTTCACACAGCAAGAAAACTGTGAAGTGCCAGACTAGGGACAGTCAGGTACAACTACCTTCAAAATACAACAGAGCAGCTTTATGAATAGAGAGAGGAATGGGAACAGCAGAAATATATCTGACATCAGACTTTTCAGAGAAAATATTACTTTGCTCCCCTTTTCTGCTCCTGTTTCTCTCTTTCTGTTCTTTACTTCTGAAGACTCTTGACTTCTGGCTCTGCTGCCTGTTTGATGTACTCGACCCATAGTTTAAAGGGTGATTCTTAACTGTCCTTGCCGACCTCTGCAATGACAGCTGAAACAGTCTCTAAAAGAAACTTCTGGGCTTTTATTTTTCTTTTTTTTTTTATAACTCCATCTAAGGACATCCAAGTTCCTGAAGCATGCTGGATGCATGCAGCAGCAGCTCTCAAAGAGAAGGCGGTAGCGGTGATCTGGAGTGATCAAATTGTTTGTGGTGGAGCACTGTCGTGGTCTCAGTGGGCTGCCCAAGGTCACAGCAGAATTGTGCAGATTCTGTACATCAGCTCAATTCTGAGTAACACAGAAAGTTAGTCATGGGGCGACTACTAAGACTCCAAATCCTCTTAGATATGCTTGAATTAGGATGTTTATGTGCAACAAGTGCTCTCAGTATTATCTGCTTGTAACATTCCTGAGATTTCTAATCATCTAAATAATCTGACTGAGAAAGAAGTTCAGCTAAAATAATTATGTACAACATGGCTTGTAAAGAATAGGATGAGCTCTAGGCTGCCATTTAGCCAGAATTATATGATGCATCGTGTCCTCTGGTGTGACTGTGCAGAGCCTGTTGTTCAGCTGGGCTTGTGTGTTAGCAGGAAGGGTGTAGGGTAATAGATAGACACAGATAATTCCACTGTCCTTGAAATAAAAAATCTCAAAGACTAGCTTCCACTTGGAGGATATTTTTTATAAATCAAACAGCTTAGAGGATTTTCAGTTTCTATGTTGCACGGCTGAATCTCTGGATTTCTGATCTCCTGCTTTTAGCTAAGAATAGGTTCACAGAAAGTCTCTTTACCCCCTTAGGAATGAGTGTGTTAATACTCCTCATTCTTCATCTGAAGCCTTAATCCACCATTTGTGACATCTAGGGCCTGATCAGATGCAAACAAGAGTTTGAAAGGCCCAGGGAAAGCGGTACGGGGCCTCGGGCTATCTCCACAGCAACCAGCTGTAGTGCAATGAATTGAGGCTGATTAGTTCAGGTTAGGCTCCTCCAGCAGCTGAGGCAGAGGGAACAAAGCTGCTGTCTTAATGCCTGTTAATCAATTAGAAACTGATATATTTAAAAAAAATGGAAACTCTTCAAAAAAGGCATTTCTAAATAGCATGTTTTTCCAAGTTTTTCAGGATCTACAAGTCAGCCTGAGACTGAAAGCACATGGCCTATCCATTGATCGCGATAGGGCGATGTGCGAGGGAGTATTAGAGAATTGAGGTCGTTATACATAAGAGCAAAAGGAATAAGTTAGGCAAATTAATTCATCATTGCTCATGGGACTGTGAGCAAGTGCCAGACCTCTCTCTGTATCAGTTCTCCAAGCTGTACTAAAAATGCTTATCTTCCTCCGTGCAGCACTTGCTAGGATCTATGGAATGAAAATGCTGCATGGGCATTTGGAGTTACTAGTCCTGGGATGTAAATTGTACAGCTCTTAGTGTTGTGTAGTTGGGTGAAGGATGTTAAAAATTTTCCCCTAAGGTAGGGCCAACACATGTCAGGAAAACGGAGAGCCCCGTGTTCACAGGAGCACAGCCGTGTTTGTCACCTCGGGGACACACGGCATACTAAAGAGGGCAAGGGGGGATGGGAAGGGATAGAGCCTGTCCACGCTGGCTGATGGCACAGGACCACTGTGGACACTAGAAACAGTCTCCAGGATCCTGAAATGGGCATATTCTGCATAATGGCTCTTAGGCTTGCCTCTGGGCTCTGCACTGTCCTTTTTACTTCATGCTGTATGATCTGGCTTTACATCGAAGTTGCTATTGTTATTTTATTTTCCTAAGGAAATGAGCATTATGGCACCATCCTGTGTGCGTAAGTGTGTACATGCACTATGCTGAGTTTTAAACTTTTTGATCAATTGCAACCCAATTTGTCAGAGATCAGAGGTCTCAAAACACACTGGGAAAAGAACAGTCTGGGTAGAAGGCAGAAATCTTATTAGTACCTCCAGTGAAGGCACAAGTGCTCCTCTTACTAGACATCAGAGATCCCATCTGTGCACAGCATCACTTGTATTCTCAGTTTATTGTCACAGCTTTCTACTGAACTGTTGAAAAAATGCTCCTCTTTCCACTCACCTACTTTTCTCTAGATACTGGCCAGCCATTGACAATGCTCTGAGACGTGCAGCTTTCAACTACAGAGTGCAAATCCGGCTTCTGGTCAGCTGCTGGACCCGCTCTGACCCAGCCATGCTCTACTATCTGAGGTCCCTGCGTGCTCTCAACAACCCACGTACCCACATCAGTGTCGACGTGGTATGATAAGAAACCTGATTTTGGAAAGAGAGCTTGAGGATAGGGGCCCCACATGGATTTTTGAGTCTAAGCTGCCAGTTGCGTGCACAAGTATAAGGTTTTAGAGAAGCAGATTGTTTCCATTGTTGCAGTGACTGTTTCAGGTCCTTGAGAAAACAAGGCCCAAAAGATAACCTTTGTGGAAGCAGCTATTGCAAGCTACTTGTGATACCAAGGGATGTGCCTAGCTGCAGCACTTGTGACATTATTCAGGCGGTTCCTTTTGCTGAGCACCATGACACACCCTGCCACATCCAGTCTTTTCTTGAACACCTCCAGGGATGGTGACTCCACCACCTTCCTGGGTAGCCCATTCCAATGCCTAATAACCCTTTCTGTGAAGAAATTTTTCTTAATGTCTAACCTGAACCTCCCCTGGCGCAGCTTGAGGCTATGTCCTCTAGTCCTGTTGCTAGTTGCCTGGGAGAAGAGGCCAACCCCCACCCAACTACAACCTCCTTTCAGATAGTTGTAAAGAGCAATAAGGTCTCCCCTCAGCCTCCTTTTCTTCAGGCTGAACAATTCCAGTTTCCCCAGCCGCTCCTTATAGGAGCCGCTCCTCATAGGACATACCCATAGGACAACTTAGTGATCTTCACATAGACCTTTTCCTGTATGGAGTATCTTAAATGGGTCTAATTACCATCACTGTTTTACAATTGAGAGCTCTGCTGACTGCCTATACAAATGGACCCATTTCTGAACACTAAATATTACACACAGGCCATAGGCACTAGGCTGGAATGAATCAAGTGGGGAGGGGATGGTGTGGAAGTTCCCAATATGATGCAGTCACCAGGACAGAGAGAAGTGACATAAACAAGGAGGAATGGTTTTTACCAAAAAAAAAAACCCTCAAAAAACAGGAACAGAAATGAAGATTTTAGGAAGAGTTAACCCGAAAAGTTAGGCATCGTTGTTGTCTGCAGTACCCCTTGTGTCTGTGATCAGCCCATTCTAGCACAAAATAAGAGCAGCAATCAGTGGTAAATGCAGATCTATTAAACAGCTGCCTAAAACTGCATTTAATTGTCTGCCCTGTAATGATAATGGCAGTGCCACTAATGGAACATTGTGAAGCAAACATTATCCTTATCTGATCTCAATTGCTTATCCAATTTTATGTATAGCGGAAGTACTATTTGTTAGGTTTCTTGAATAAGAGTAAAATCTCTTTTATGGTACATTTAATAACACTGTGTGGAGTATTCTCTTCTGTTCTTTCTATACTGTTCTATTCTTTGAAAACATAGAAAATCTGCCTTGTCCAATTATTGTCTGTTCCTCACTCTGATATTTCTATTTATGTTTTTAATTTCTCTCCCTCCAGAAATTCTTCATTGTTCCGGTTCTGAATCACACAAATATTCCTCATGGGAGAGTGAATCACAACAAATATATGGTCACTGATAAAGTAGCCTATATTGGTATGTATTTCATTATTCCAAACACTTACAGTATCTTCAGATCTATAGGACTGAGACTGAGATAGGATAGGCTGCAATAGCAAAAGAGACCTCATTTTGCCATGTAAAGCAGATAAATGTATCAAAGTATATGGCTTGATCAGAATGTCTGCCGTGGGTAAAGAAGTAGAGATGTGAAGGGGAGACAATAATGTAGGTCAAGTTCAGAAAGAGATAATTTCATATGATGGTGAACCATTAAGAACAGAGCATGACAAGTCTGAGTGCACAGCCTGTGACAAGCACAGTAGGAATTTCACAGATTGTGTGCTCAGAATGGTGCAGTGATAGCTGATGCTCTACTATATAACGTTAACGTGCTTTAATAGAAGGAAATTGCTGGGAGGAATTAATTCCACACGCTGTTTGTTGAACAGAAGTCTAGGAAAGGAAATGAGAAAACTTTAATGTCAATTGCTTCTTAATTCCTGAAAGTCAGGATGGTGTTTATTTTTCACTCTTTTATTAGGATCCCTCAAAAAAGGGAATGTGAAAGGGCTCCGTCATTTCAGTCAGCTCATCCTCCAAGCAATGCAAATCAGCAAATCGCCCGATATTCCAATGGGCTGAGGACTTGCAGCTCCAGTTGCCTTTAATGGGACTTGTTTCTTACTGAGTTGTCTTTTGAAGACAGATATGCAGATAATTTGTTTTCATGCCTAAGCACCTTCTGGAATTGACAGTAGATTTTTCTGGCTAAGGCTAACACCGGGAGAAGTACTAAGTGATAAAATGTGTATTTTTTCGCAGTGTTTGATTTTCTGAAAGGTTGTAGCTTTGGAGAGAGCTCTAAATGATGTCTACAGCTGGATTCCCAGCTTTGCCTGGTTTAAAAGTGGGCATTGCATGCTGAGCTCAGAACAACTCCTGAGGATTTATTGATCAAGGGTCCAGTTTCTCCTCTTATTTTCCTTTAACAAGTAAAGAGAATTAAACCCATTGAGGATTTTTTTTTCTTTAGACACAGAAACCCCTATCAAACACTGGCTTTTACCCCTCTTATTATCCAAATGTTGCACTCTATTCCCATGATTATAATGCATAGATTCATGCATCTCTGCCACAGGCTGTGAGGAATCAGAGTGTTATGAAGCTTCACGGTTGCAGTTAATACTGACTTTCCGAAACCAGAGGTTTGGAATAAGAAGGAGGTGACCTGATTTTTGCTGCTCCGTTGGTCCTAATGAGATTTGCAGTTGTACAGCAAATCAGGAAAGCCAGGCAATGTGGACTTAACAAGTATGGAGATCAAACAGAACGCTGGGAAATGAATGTTTTCTAATTAGCTACTTTTCCATTGCATAGGGACTTCCAATTGGTCAGAAGATTACTTCATTAATACAGCTGGTGTGGGACTAATCATCAAACAGAATTCGACCAACCTGCAAAGAAGTCAACTGCCTATCCAGGAACAATTAAAACACCTTTTTGAGCGAGACTGGAATTCCAAATATGCAGTGAATCTGGAAGATGTGCAGGGACAGGAAGACTGTAACTGGAGGGGCAGACTCTGAAGTGAATTGAAATATACATTTAAAATAGAAGCAAAAACTACATTTGAATCTTGTTCCCCATGCAAAACAAGGAGCTTGCTTCTTTATGGCCTTGTCAGAGAAATTGTTGTTTCCTCATGGTGTCCACATGGTTTGATGACGCGAGAACTTCTCATAGTTGACTCTATCCGCAAAATTATTAGTCAGTGTGTGACATTTCCTTTTTTCGTGTGATTACCTCATCCCATAGTTAATTAAATGTATACAGTGTTATATGACAACCTGTCTGATACTAAAGCAAACATGGAAGATACAACCAGGTCTTAATACTTTAGAGATGCAGATCATTCTTCCTGTGCTATTTTATCATAGGAAGCTATAGGTTTCATCCTTGATGTTCCATTAACAGTGTTTGCTTATATGTGTTTAAGCATTTTTTAATAAACTCCTGGCCACTTTAAGATTTGAGCCATGTAAATAATCACCTACAGCAGTGAGGGGAGATTTTAAAAATCATTTAGGAATTAGAGGTACAGGGAAATACCTGCATTTAAATGTTGAGGCTAGTCGCCAGAGTTAAATGCCTGGGATTTAAATCTTGGGGCCAGCTTCCAGCTCAGCTGCCCTGGACCTCTGCGTGTCTGGGGGTGTTTGGATGTCTGTGCATTCGCCTCATGCAGCAAATAGGATGGGGGGAGTGGGGCAAAGCTTCTGCATGGCAAAGGCCTCCCACCTGCACTGTGGGCAGTGCTTGGAGAGCCTCCGTGCTCCTTTAGGGCTGTCCTGGTGCTGGCCCTGACCAGCATCGTGTCTCCGGGCTGCTTTTTCTTCTGCAATCACATAGGAACCATAAACCTGAGCCATCAGGTGCCTTATGTTCTTATCCACCACTGTGTAGTGGCTCTGCCCTGGGTGACTCTCAGAAGTGACAGGAAAGGAAAGCAGGGAATGTGCTCCAGCACATGGGTGAGAGTGACACCAGGCTGGGGCTCTGCGACCGCTGATGGTGCCAAGCACCTTTGCCTGACACTGGAAATGAAGTCGCTAAGTGAGCTTCTTGCTTTGGGACTGACATACAGAAGAGGCGAGAGAGCCCGAGGCAAAAGCCCAGAGCACAACTCCATAGCAGGGTCAGGCAAACCCCCTGTCCTAGGGGCACCCCGTTTCTGAGCTGTGAAAGCGCAGCGGACCTCTCCAGCCCTGAAAGGTGTGTGGCAGCTCATGGCTTCACTCTCATCGTGGCAGGGCCCCATTCAGTTGCATTTTGGCTCTGAGGCCGTCTCTCTTGCCACAGACACAGCCCTGGGTAGCAGGAGTACAGGCTTCCCCATCACAGCGCAACCTCCCCGTTCTCCAGAGGAAGCACTTTGGTGCTTTTGAATTCCTGCCCTGTGCTGAGAATGACAAAAGGACCTGCTGTGATTGTCTGCGCGTGGACTGATTTATGTCTTTGTGAATATGCACAAACCCCTGTACAAATAAGGCCCCTTCCCCATGGGGTCTTTTGGAGATGAACCCAAGCAATTTTCCGTTTTTTGATTTCCAGGCTGCTCCTTAGCTGTCTCTTCCAGGCACTTCCAAGGTTCCTTGGATTGTTTTATCCATCATTACAAATCAATGCTTGTTGCTATTAAGGCAGATTTTAAAGATATGTCGTTACATTTACAGATAACACTGAAATTTTGTGAGTATTCACATATATGCAAACATATTGAGGAAGGTGCAGGTGCTTTTAGCACTCTTCTCTCCTATTTCCTTTTCAGAGGCTGCTTAATATTTTGAGATTTCCATTCACTAATGAAAATTTCTGGCAAAGTAGAACCTCCCCGGCTGGTTTTCACTAGCTCCATTTCACGGGTTTATTATCCTGTACCAACAAATACATCTGACCATGCGCTGTATGGATACTTGCATGCAAGAACGATAGAGGACAGATTTTTCCCAGTGCAATGAGCACATGTGAATGATGGGTCAGTTTGAGAAACTCTTTGAGAAATTACACCTCTAACCAACAAAACCGTTTTCTATAGAGGAGTGTGGTCCTCTAGATGGCACTCGAAACTACTTTTTCACTGCTTTTGGGGGACTAGATATTGCAGGAACAAGAAGAAAACTTCTTTCCCTGCTAGTGAGCTCAAATCTGACAGTGCTGGATATGTTGTTCAGTGGTACAGAGTTTCTGGGCATGCTGGGAGACTTGTCTTCTGGTAATATAAGACTCGTGGGGTAAGGTTCATCTTATAAAGGAAAAATTGATACTTATGAGAGTGCTCTTTTATTTTCTTTACTGGCATCACCTGTGTTGTTTTTCCTCCACATATGAAGCAGGAGTTTACGACTAAGACAACGAACTTGGGTTTATCTCCCTGGTTCCTTGTGAGACTTTTTAGGCCCCTTCGTAGCTTGATTCTCATTTACTTGTTCTCTATTACAAAGGTAGAATATGGTGTAAGTCATAACCAGGCTTTGAGTCTCTTAGTACTTTTCCATTTATGAAACAGGGTTAATAACAGTCTTTATTGACCCACCTGTTGCTTGTCTCTTTCATTTATATTGTGATTTCTTCAAGTTAAGGACTGTACCAAATGTAAGCCGGGACCTCCAGTAGTATTCATCAGCATCTATTTGTTATACTTGGATGGATTTTCTAGTTTGATTGCAGGCAGTTCAGATTTTTCTCAGTATTGGTTTATTCGGGGCTAGAAAATGTTGCTGATTTGAGTCTTGAGCATGGATGCTCTCCTCTGATCAGCTCAGTTCATCTCGTGTACCTGTGTTATGATGGAGTACAACATCAGTGAACCGGCACTGCTTTACCTGAGTGGGTTTCACGCAGAGCTGCTGCACTACTCTCTCAGCAGTATAATTTCTGAGAGTGCTTGGTTTGGTGCAGTGCCTTGCGGCTACAGCTCTGCTGACAGAAATGCAGATGACAGCAAGGCAGAACCTAGCTGGCTCCATAGGTTTATGAGTTCTGGCAGGACTACAAAGTCACCTGGCTTCACACATAAGACACCAGCTTGTTCCAAAAGCTTTAGTATTATCTGTTTTCAATTTTTTCCCCCATTAGCCAGGGTTTTCCTTTCCCAGTTGTTCCAGATAAATCATATCTTTGTTGCTGTCATCCAGGTACTGAGAAAAATTTTCATCTATCATTTGTGCTATATCAATGTACACTTAATTTTTTGACAGTCATAAATATCTCCATAATCCCTGGAAGATAGCTCTTCTGTCATGGGCACTGACTCCCAGACCTCTGCTCTCCACAGCTTCCTGAGTAGGGGAAGTGCAGAGGGAGGTGCTGATCTCCTCTCCCTGGTATCCAGTGACAGGACGCATGGGAATGTTCAAAGCTGCATTGGGGAGGCTCAGACTTGACTTTAGGAACCATTTCTTTACCGAGAGGGTGGTCAAACACTGGAACAGGCTTCCTGGAGATGTGGTCAGTCCCCTGTGCCTGTCAGTGTTAAGGAGGCATTTGGACAATGCCCTTAACAACATGCTTTAACTTTTGGTCAGCCCTGAAGTGGTCAGGCAGTTGGACTTGATGATGGTTGTAAGTCCTTTCCAACTGAAATATTCTATTCTATTCTATTCTATTCTATTCTATTCTATTCTATTCTATTCTATTCTTATTCTTATTCTTATTCTTATTCTATTCTATTTTTCTTCATATGTATTACCTCATTCAGGATTAATTTTGGCTGTCTTGCCTTTGGGATATATGAGAGGTCCTGCTTCAAATAGAACAACAAAACAGCCAGCCCATAGAGATGTATTCACATCTTAACAATGCAAGAAATTACCAGGCTGGGAGTGTTTTTCTTTTAATGCATTTATACCTGCTTTTGCATATCAAATCACAGTTGTAGGTTTGTTTGGCTGGAGACTGTACGTAGATACTTAGCTGAACAGCCCACTTTTTCAGATGTTAAAAAGTAAGTAGCAGTAATCAAGGAAACCTACTAAAGTTAAAGGAACAACCTCAGCATCTCAAACTACGTATGCAGGTGGGGTCACAGTCATCCTGTTGACAAAATGTCTATGTTCTGCAGGTTTGTGTCTGTGGTCCTTGCACCCCTTTGAGCTCTGTTCTTAGCTATTCCTGCGGTCAGACCCTTGGGTAATACCTTGTTAACCTGGTTGCCTTTTCACTACCCTTCACCTTTCTCAAAGATGACAGTAGCTTATTTGGAGGCAGGTTTTATTGCTGCTTCTTTTCTCTGCTGGTCTTCCCTTACCTATTTCATTCTTCTTTTAAAAACATCACAGTGATTATTGCTCTGTGGGCATTGCTGCCTCAGAGCTCAGTTTTGACTGACTTGATTCTTTCACCTTTGCAACAGACTCCTGCATTCAGAGCTATCTAGGTGGATTCCTATTTGTGGACCTAAGTAAATGGACACTACCTGAGAAACATTTTATGTGAAGGCTGCTTTGCAGGCAGATGTGAACTGCTGTTAGAATGGGATGTCCTTTATTACATACATTACCTTTTTCTAGACTCAATTTTTCTGTCTTGATCAAAACATCTTCATCAGTCCTGGTATATGCCGTTGCTGTCTGACGTGGTAATTTTGGGTCTATTGAACAATGACTTCTAAACTTAGGGAAACTTCAGGGAAATGCTGCATGATCCAAATAAATGATACATGCATGACACTTATGTGAACAGTCTCTTCAGAGATCATTAGTTCTCTTTAGAATATTTAAGCCTACTGCAAAGATACAGAAATTAAGAACATCTCAAGCTACAGATGGTTAGACAACCGAGTACACTTCCTTTACAACCCAATTTCTAAATGTTTTGCTGTGTCTACTTTCCCTGTACTAAGTAGAGTATGGAGAAAGAAAATACAAGATCAGAAAACTACTATAACAAAGCATGTCTGCATATGTAAATCTACAAAACTCGGGATTGTAATGAGTGAAAATTCTCAGATTAGTTTGTAACCATGTCACAGATGCACACAACCCCACTCAACCAAACCAGCAGCAGTTTGGTACAGGCTTCAAAGGAGGTAAAGGCCTGAGCCATAGCTGGGTGTCATGGTTTCAGCCCAGCCAGCAACTAAGCACCATGTGCCTGCTCGCTCACTCCTTCCCCCTGGTGGGATGGGGAGGAGAAAATATAACAAAAAGCTCATGCATCAAGACAAGGACGGGGAGGGATCACTCACCAGTTATGGTCATGGGCAAAACAGACTTGACTTGGGGAAAAAAATCAATTTATTTTGTTACCAATCAAATCAGAGTAGGATAATGAGAAAACAAAACCAGATCTTAAAAGCACCTTCCCCCACCCCTCCCTTCTTCCTGGGCTCAAGTTACTTCACTCCTGATTTCTCTACCTCCCCCCCGCAGCAGTGCAGGGGGATGGGGAATGGGGGGGTTGCGGTCAGTTCATCACATGTTGCCTCTGCTGCTCCTTCCTCCTCAGGGGGAGGACTCCTCACATTCTCCCTGATCCAGTGTGTGTCCCTTCTACAGGCTACAGTCCTTCAGGGACAGACTGCACCAGCACAGGCTTCCCATGGTGTCATGGCCTTCTTCAAGCACAACCACCTGCCCTGGCGTGGGGTCCTCCATGGGCTGCAGGTCCATATCTGCTCCACCGTGGTCCTCCATGGGCTGCAGGGGACCAGCCTGCTGTTTCACCATGGGCTGCAGGGGAATCCCTGCTCTGGTGCATCTCCTCCCCCTCCTTCTTTACTGACCTTGGTGTTTGCATAGGTGTTTCTCTCACATCCCACTCCTCTCTCTGCTGCAGGTCTTCTAGCAGTTTCTTTTTTTCCCCTTCATAAATATATTGTCGCAGAGGTGTTACCACCATCACTGATGGGCTCAGCCTTGGCCAGAGGTGGATCCACCTTGGAGCCAGGGAAACTTCTAGCAGCTTCTCACAGGAGCCACCCCTGTAGCCCCTCTCCTGCTACCAAAGCTCCACCACACAGACCCATCATGCCAGACCAAGAACTCCTCTAGGAAACCCACAAAGAAGCAGAGCGACACAGTGAACACCGGTAAGTTGTGGGTACAAGGAGTCTCGTGCATGCCTCTCCCATTGTATGCAATTTGATTATGTCAACCACTTTATCCCATAAATATGATAGCTGAAAGGAGCCTTCTTTGAGATCACCCTGCTGGGCAGCATGGCTGCATGGCAATGATTTCCTCTTGAGCTAGGACGCCTCTCAAGGTTGCTCCTTGAAGCAATGAGATCTTTTACCCACGACAGATCACTGGATGAGCCCAATTTACATTTTCCCTGGATGGCAACTGGATTTCACGCCAGGCAACTGTCCCCTTTAGCAGGGACACCTCTCAATGTTAAGAGATACTAGTTTAACTTAAATAAGTTTTCAATAGAATGAATCACTTTTAGAGTTACAATGCTGTGTGATTTAATATACTGTTAGCTTAGCTTTACTTATTTAGCATGAGTTTCCACTTAGGTTCACTGAATGTGTACCTACTGAGTCAAAACAGGGCCTCCTGAGCCAGTGTAAATCAGAAGATACAGAGGCTTCAAGGCTACAAACCATCAACAGCAGCTGCAACTAGACAAGGTAACGGCCTGGCCAAAGACAGTGAAGGAATCCAATGAGGAACAAGAAAGACCCCAGACCCAAATATTACTGCTAGACTGAACCATCGTGTGAGGGGCGGGTGAATATTATGTAAAGGTATAATTGCCCAGGAATTTCTTTGTTCACATTCGGCCCTTCTCCGGAGACACGAGTTGACCATGCGCTGTACCACTCTATTAAATTGTTTATTTTTATAAAATCTGATGCCTGAGAGTCTGCTTTGGGGAACCTAGGGTTCGAACTTTGGAGTAAGCTAACACCGGACACCCAGACAGAAGGTAAGTGAAGTGAGAATAAGCATGGTGAAACTGTGAAACCTTAGCTAAGTGATATAGAGAATCGGATGTGCACATATAGTCCTTTAGCTATAAACACATATAATCCCTTACGCTTTGTACCTCTTAGACATAAACCATTAACTAAGAACGGGACTAAATTTGGATCCAGCTGCACCTAGACGCCTCTCTGAGAAAGAATTTAGAAAGCAAGGGGGTCCGTTCTGAACCTCATGACTCAACTTGGTAGTGTTAGATTAATGGTTGGACTCGATGATCTTAAAGGTCCTTTCCAACCAAACCGATTCTATGATTCTATTTTATGATTCTATAACAGAAGGATCTCCCTTACCTTTCTGAACCTCCAGTCCTTGTGTCAATCATTCTAAATCGATTCTAACCCAATTTTCCCTCTGTTCCCCCCATGTAGTAAGTGAACCTTGCCACTGAACTCTGTTAAGTTGCACTTTTATCTAAACACTCTTCCCTGACAAAATGGCAGCGGGATCTTGGGGTGGTGTTCTGTGCCAGACCATTACCACCGTATTTAGAAACTGTACTGTCATTAAGCAGCCACTTCAGCTGATAGTGGGGTATACTCAAGCCTTTTGCAAATTTAAGCAGGGATTTTTCAGAATGAGAAAATGTTAACAGCACTATCAGTAACTCATGCTACTCGAGTTATTATTCATATGGTGAGTTTATTGTGAATTAAGAATAAAGACAGTGTTTTAATGATACATGTGAAGGCTGTCACATATGCACTCTGGTTTTCGTTGTGCACTTGAGAGAAGCATTAATATAAACAAAGAAGTAAATAATTATATACATCTCCTTTCCCAGAAAAATCTTTGAAGCAATTCCACCAGTGTGGCAGACCATTCTGTGCATTTAACTATCCAGTAAATATATACATAAAAATTTATTTATCCACATTTTAATAATTATTCTTTGTCAGCATGTTTTATTTTGATATCTTAAAAATGTGAATTAGTTATGTGTTTTTTGGTCTTGAATATATTCTGTTGTTTTTCTTTAAAATTCTTTTAAGGCTAAATGTGACCCATCACAATAGTCAAAAAATGAAAAGAGAGGAAGGGGTAAAGCGTTAGACTCTCTACACTAGTATTTTGTTTTTATTTTGCATTGTAAAATGTTTGTGGAATATGCATATTACCTTAGCTGAAATAAAGAAAAATATTTTAGTAACAAAGCAAAAGTAGGTCAGAAAGGTCAAAAATCTAAACAGGTAAGTATAGTTCTCATAGTACTAGTTTATACTCCATTCTGGAAATAATCTTTTATCTAAACATAATTGGTGTGTTTTTAAGAAGCCTATTTAACAAGTCTTTTTGCTATCATTGAGCCTTTCAATGGTTTACTTTCATGGTTCAGGTACCTTTTCAGACTTTGCTAAAACTATGTGCTCCTTCTGTACCTGTAGAAATTGTTGCCTCTGGGGCAGAGTTGAAGAAACCGGTATGTTTATTAGTGAACAGTATAGCACATCTGTGTACTTGAAAATGCAAATGTGGTAAATTCTGTTCAACAGTTTTCATAAATATCAGCTTTGGGTTTTGTTTAATTTTCAGTTACTAGAAAATTAAGAAATTTTTTTTTTTTCTGTATGTGTGTATTATTTTTTTTCATCGAAGGTGAAGAAAAGACAATCTTCATTTGGTTGTATCTCCAGGAATATTAGATTGACTATCTTTTTCTTCCTCCAACAAGATCAGTTCAGTTCTTGCTGAAGATGTCACGATAGTTTGAGAAACTGAAACGTTAGATGAGGCCCCATCAATTTCAACTTTTTCACCTTCTGTTGTTTCTTTAGGTGACAAGCTTTCTTGTGCATCAAAAAATACATCAGGTTTATCTGATGGGCTATCTTCATCTGAGATTCTTCCCTCCTTATGACCTGTCTCTTCTTTGTCAACAGTCTTAGCCTTTTTGGAAGGAGATGTGAAACCAAGCTTGGGAAATCTAAACCATCCAGCTTTTTCAGTTTGCTTAGAAGAATCATGATCTGATGTGTCAGCAGGTTTCACATCTTCGGGAACTGATTTTTTTACTTCTGTTTTTGAATCTGTGCTTGTTTCATCACCAGAAGATGAAAAGCCAATACTTGGGAGCCAAAATTTGAATCTTCTGGGAGATCTTTTACTATCAGTCTTTTCTTTTTCATTGGTTATATCTTTTTCTTCATCTTCTAGAGCTTCAGCTACATCCTCATCTTTAGAGAGAGGATCTGCAGTTATTCCGTCTGGTGACCTATCAGGATGACTCTCTTCAGGTATAATGGAAGGCTTTACTTCGGCAGCAAATGTTTTTAACTTTGGTAAACTTACTTCTCCACTAGATTCTTCAGTCTCACTCTGTGGTTTAACAGATAGTTTAAGCTCAGAACCCTGTGCTGCTACTCTGAAGCTTTCATCAGCACATTTAGGTTTGCTCACTGATACATCTTCTGTTGAAGATGGCTGCTCGACTAGCACTTCTAAGTTGCTATGTGATTCAGGCAACTTCACCTTGAGCAGTGAGAATCCCAAAGCAGCAGTTTTGACTTCTGATGAGAGAATCTCAGATTCTTTCACTATTTCAGTAGTGTAAATCTCACACCTTTCAATGGCAACATGTTCAGGTTCTACTTTCTCACTCACTTCTTGGCCCTCTACGTAGGACCAATGAATATCTTGCCCTGCATTTGAAAGGGAGGACTCTATGGTAGTAGTCATCTGTGCAGTTTTAATGTTAGGTTCAGTCAGCATTAGAATTTTGCTTTTTGCTTTTTGAATACCACCCTCTAGAGCCTCTTGTGTTTCTTCAGGGATAGCAGAGCTTCCTTGCGGTTGCACTACTTCCATGTCAGTACTAGATCCCTTTGGATCTGTTACCGTCTTTGACACTGAAACATCAGCTTCAGTTGGGAGAGCTTTGAAAGTGAATCTTGGTATTTTTAGATTGGGAATTTTTATATTTACTTCTGGGCCACCTTGTGATTTGTCCACTGTTTCCACTGTTATTCTGGCAGATGCTTCCATATGATCTAGAGTTGGACTTGTCAGGCCAATGGATCTCTCTGATTTTTGAAACTGCATTTCTGCTGTGCCTGTTTCAGTTTTAGATACTGAATCAGCTTCTGACTTTGGCAACTTGATATCATCTTCAAAACCTTTTACTTCTGAATGCAACACTCCAAACTTTGGAATCTTAAACTCGTATGTTTTAATTTTACTTGTTTCTGCTCTATCTTCTACTTGCACTTCCACCACTGCAGACATGTCCTTTTCAACATTCTTCACTTGAAATTTCATTTCAGGATCTACTCTAGCAATTTTAACATCCATTTTCACTCCTGGAACTTCTACCTCTAGATCTTTCAGCTTAGCCGTAACATAAGCACCATCTTCTGATCCCCCTATTGTAGACCATTCACATGTAGGCCTTTTAAATTGGCTTCCTTCACTATCTTTTCCTATCATTTTCATCTCACCCTTTATCTTTCCTTTTTTAGTAACTGCCTCTTGATTTTGAACATCTAGCTCTTCCTTTGGAAGACTAACATGTATTTTCTCCTGTGTTGCATCCTGAGTAATTTCAGCTGATGATGGTTTACATCCTGCTCCTGAAGTCTCTAACTTAGTGGAACTTTCTACCTTTGGGACTTCTATATCCTGTGATCTGACTTTATGCTCTTCAAGAGTCAGAGTACGCGCAGGAAACCTATTTATTAAACAGTTGTCTTTGTCAATTTCTGAAGCACTTAGGTATGATTTAGACAATTCTGCTGAAGACACTGTGAATTCTGAAGTATGCATTGTTTGTCCTTCAGCACCATGATTAACGATGTCTGTGTAAGTTTCAGTTTTTTGAATATTCACTCTACTATCTGTTCTTTCTGCGAATAATGAAATATCTCCTTCAATCTTTGGCAAGCTAACATCAGAATCTCCTAATTTTGAAATCCTTTCTTTTCCAATAATAATTTCAGTGACTGCATGTTGTAATGAGAAGGTATTTTCAGGAACACTTGTTTCAGTTTGTACTTTGGCAGAGGGAACGCCTGCCTGAGTTTTTTCCATACTTCTTTCAATATCAGCATCACCTTTTTTTTCCTTTAAGGATGTCCTGCCAAATGCAGGTATTCTGAATTTTGGCATTCTAAACCATCCCTGATGTTCTTCAGTCTGAACTTCTTCAGCTTTTATTTCATGTTCTTCTTTTAATTTTATTTCTTTCTCCTCAAGGCTCTCAATAGCTCCCTCTGTCATTGGTTTAGACACAGACTGGGGGCTTATGTCTACTTTTGGAGCTTCAGTGCCAGCTGTCAGAACTTGGGGTGTTTTTATCTTACAAACATAAACACCTACTCCAGGATCTGACATATCAGATGTAAGTTCTGATGCTGGAACTCCCACAGCAATGTCAGCAATTTCTGTTGCCATTTTTAGCTGGGGTAGCTCAGCTTCTATTTTTGGAGAGCTGATCTCTGTCTCTGGGCCTTTCCCTTTTGTTAGGGAGATTCCAAACTTTGGCTTCTGGAATTTGGGCATTTTAATCTTCCCTTCAGGACCTTCCAATTTCATCTTTCTTCCATCCGCAGTTGATGATCTTTCTGTTACTATATCAGGGCTCCTCAGTTCAATTGAAGCTGCTTCTTTGGGGAACTTCATACCTGTTTTTTGAATAGTATCTTCATTGGTAGAACTCGGTTTTAGGACAACCTGTTGAAAACTCCCCTCCAAGGGAGGCAGAGCAGCATCACTCTTTGCTGAGCTGACTCTCATGTCAGTTTTGCAGGCTCCAGTTTCCATTTTGGAAAACTCCAGAGTGGGGATCTTAACATCAGCCAGTTTTATGCTTATTTGTGCCCCTTCTTCTGTCCTTTCGGAATGACTTCTTTCTATATCAGGTATCTGTATTGAGTCATCACCCTCTCTTTCTGTTTTAGGAATAGTAGCATCAACTTCAGCTTTTGGTGAATGTGTCTGAGATTTGGGAACCTTGATTTTGGAGAGTGAAATTTTAGGCATGGTGAATTGAGGCTTTTTATTCGGACTTTTTTGTTCAACTTTTCCTGCAGATATTTCCAGATCAAGGGCTGGCCCAGTACCTTGGTCATCAGTTGCAGTTCCTCTAACTTCTGTGTCTATTCTACCTGACATTATGGCAAGTTTATGATCTTCCAAATTTGCTCCAGAATCCATTTTAACACTTGCTTCCTTCTTTGGTGACCAACTGAAGGATGGAAGTTTGAATTTTGGCATTTTGAAATGTCCTTCTTTCTCTTCTCCATCTCCATCTTGCTTTATTTCTCCTTTGATTTTTAGTGCTGCATCTGAATCCTGAATATCACTGTCTGGTTTTGGAATAGAAATGTCAGTTGATGGGAGGTCAACATCAGCCTCTGCTACCTTATTGTCATCTTTGGTCATTTTGACTTTAGGTCTGTAAGTTTCTGTTCCTGTACCATATTCTACCTCCAAATTTGGTGCTTCAACAGCAATGTCAGCTATTTCTACCATTGCTTTTAGTTGGGGAACCTTGACTTCTGATTTGGATTGGCTGAACTCCTTTTCTGACTCTTTCCCTTTAGAATGTGTAATTCCAAACTTTGGCATTTGGAATTTTGACATTTTTGTTTTCCCTTCAGGACCTCCCATTTTTATTTCTACATCACCCACAGCAATTTCACTTTGTGTTCTTTCAACACTTGTGTCGGGACTCTTCACCTCAAGGGAGCCTTCAGTTATCATCTTAATATCTGAAGTGGAGAGGCTGGTATTAGCAGCAGCTGATTTCAATGTCAGGTCATCACCTTCACATGTAGGAAGTATGACCTCACTTGTAGGCATGCTAATATCCATCTCTATTTTGGGAGCTTTGACTTTTGGTGTGGAAAATTCCAAAGTTGGGACTGTAACTTTTGGCATTTTTATGCCCATTCCTGCCCCTTCTGAACTACTCTCTTTCTTATATTTCTGTACTGAAACACCCTCATTTTCTTGTTTGGGACCACAAACGTCAGTTTCCAGAATGGGCAGAGAAACCTGCACTTTTTGACCCTTTATTTTAGGGAATGAGATCTTTGGCATGATAAATTGGGACTTCTTGTGTCTGCCCTTTTCACCATCTTTTTCTGTTGATGTATCAAATTCCACATGAAGGTATTGATTCTCTGGGGTAGGAAATGTTAATTCAGATTCTGTGTCTCCAGATAAAGTGGGTCCTTCCAGATGTCCCTCAACTTCAGAAGGAGCAATAGGTTCTTTCTTTGGTGACCAACTAAATGAAGACAGCTTGAATTTTGATGTTTTAAATTTGTTTTCTTTCTCCTCAGTGTCCTTCTCTCCTGAGATTACTTCCTGTTCTCCCTTGCCCTTTAAATCTGGGCCATGGATTTCCAGTTCTAATTTTGGTGTGGTAACTTCCATTGATGGGATACTGACATCAAACTTTTGTGCATCAAGAACAACTTCAGATGAAGGCTTGTGCATCTTTACACCTAATTCAGCATCAGGGATCTGAGTTGGTTTTTCAGTATCAGTGTAAGTATCAGTCATATTAGATATTATCATTCCCTTGGAAATTTCAGATTCCACATTAGGACCAACGTCACTTTCTGATGATTTTCCTTTAGACCAACCAATTCCAAATTTTGGTTTTCGGAATTTAGGTATTTTAACTGTAAACTCTGCATCACCCACAGATATTTCAGCAGCTGCTGTTTTCCCTCCTGGCTTCAGACTTCCTTGCTCCAAAGAAACATCTTCATTTAAAATTTCAAAATCTGTTACTGAAATATTCTCATCAGCAAGAGATGATATTTTTGATTCAGATTCTGCTAGATTCATTTGATATTTAGTAAGAGTAATATCCCCTTTTGGTAAAGGGGAATCCTCTGAAAGTTTAGATAAATCAATATCAACTTTAGAGAAACCCAAGCTAGGAATTCTGAATTTAGTATTTCTAGACGCACTATCTCCCTTACTGTCATGAAGAAGTTGAGATCCGACACTGCCTGACAGAACAGAAGGAGATTCCTCTGTTAGAGAATAACAAAGACTTTCCGACACAGAAACGTCAACTCCAGACTTACACTGTGGCTGAGGTTTAGAACTTTTAGAAAGGGAAACCTTTGGCATTCTAAATAGAGAACCTTTAGCTTTGCTCATCTCATCCTCTTTTCCAGAGGAGGGATCTATGACAACGTCAAAAGGGGGCGCTTGGATCTCGGCCGCGGGCAGGGTCACGTCGACTTCGGCGCTTCCCGAGGGCACCGTCACCTGGGGCTCCTTGAGGCTGACGTCCACGTCAGCGGCCGCGGGGCCCTTGGCCTCTCTGCTGCTGGACCAGCCAAAAGAAGGCATGCTGAACTTGGGCATCTTGAACTTGCCGTCCTTGATCTTGGCGGCCTCCTTCTCCGGGGCTTTTGCTTCCCCTTCGAGGGTGAGGGCCGCCTCGGGCGCCTGCAGGTCGACGCTGGCCTTTGGAAGGGTGACGTCGACGGACGGGAGGCTGATGTCCACCTTGGGAGCTTTGATGTCAGCTTTGGGCATTTTGAGGGAGGGCTTCTCCACCTTCCAGCCGACCCCTTCGGTTTTGGCGCCGGGGATGTCGGCTTTGAGGCTCAGCGCGGGGCCCTCCCCTGCGGCCGTCACGGTGGCGGAGGGGAGGTCGACGTCTGCGGTGGGCAGGCTGACCTCGCCTTCCAGCCCTTCCGCCTTGGGAGGCGACACTCCAAATTTGGGCTTGTCGAACTTGGGCAGCTTAAGCTTTCCTTTCAGGCCCGCGGCTTGCAGCTCGGCTCCGTCAAGCGAGCCTTCGCCAGAGGGCACTTTGAGGTCTATCTCGGGCGCCTGGAGCTCGAGGGAGCCTTCGACGGAGGGCAGCTTGATGTCAGGGGCCGCGATGCTGACGTCGCCGGCCGTGATGCTGATGTCGCCGGCGCGGGCCTTGAGGTCTGCCTCTGGGAGGCTGGCATCGACTTTGTGCAGGCTGACGTCCGCGTCCAGTTTGGGAGCCTTGACGGTCGGCTTGGAGAAGACCACGCTGGGCACCTTGACTTTCGGCATGTGTATTTTCATGCCACCGCCCTCAACCTTGCCGGCAGCCACGTCCAGGCCGCCTTCGGCGTCAGGGCCCTGCAGGGCGAGTTCGCCCTCCTGGACTTCGGCCTGGGCTTTGGGCAGTGAGACCTCGGCCTTTGGCAGGCTGACCTGCACGTGGGGAGCTTTGACTTTGGGCAGCTTGACGCTGGGCATCTTGACGTCGGGCATCTTGAACCGACCTTTCTCGCCGTCTCCTCCGGCGGCCGTCTCGACGCTCACCTCCACGCCGGGCGCTTGGATCTCGGCCGCGGGCAGGGTCACGTCGACTTCGGCGCTTCCCGAGGGCACCGTCACCTGGGGCTCCTTGAGGCTGACGTCCACGTCAGCGGCCGCGGCGCCCTTGGCCTCTCTGCTGCTGGACCAGCCAAAAGAAGGCATGCTGAACTTGGGCATCTTGAACTTGCCGTCCTTGATCTTGGCGGCCTCCTTCTCCGGGGCTTTTGCTTCCCCTTCGAGGGTGAGGGCCGCCTCGGGCGCCTGCAGGTCGACGCTGGCCTTTGGAAGGGTGACGTCGACGGACGGGAGGCTGATGTCCACCTTGGGAGCTTTGATGTCAGCTTTGGGCATTTTGAGGGAGGGCTTCTCCACCTTCCAGCCGGCCCCTTCGGTTTTGGCGCCGGGGATGTCGGCTTTGAGGCTCAGCGCGGGGCCCTCCCCTGCGGCCGTCACGGTGGCGGAGGGGAGGTCGACGTCTGCGGTGGGCAGGCTGACCTCGCCTTCCAGCCCTTCCGCCTTGGGAGGCGACACTCCAAATTTGGGCTTGTCGAACTTGGGCAGCTTAAGCTTTCCTTTCAGGCCCGTGGCTTGCAGCTCGGCTCCGTCAAGCGAGCCTTCGCCAGAGGGCACTTTGAGGTCTATCTCGGGCGCCTGGAGCTTGAGGGAGCCTTCGACGGAGGGCAGCTTGATGTCAGGGGCCGCGATGCTGACGTCGCCGGCCGCGATGCTGATGTCGCCGGCGCGGGCCTTGAGGTCTGCCTCTGGGAGGCTGGCATCGACTTTGTGCAGGCTGACGTCCGCGTCCAGTTTGGGAGCCTTGACGGTCGGCTTGGAGAAGACCACGCTGGGCACCTTGACTTTCGGCATGTGTATTTTCATGCCACCGCCCTCAACCTTGCCGGCAGCCACGTCCAGGCCGCCTTCGGCGTCGGGGCCCTGCAGGGCGAGTTCGCCCTCCTGGACTTCGGCCTGGGCTTTGGGCAGTGAGACCTCGGCCTTTGGCAGGCTGACCTGCACGTGGGGAGCTTTGACTTTGGGCAGCTTGACGCTGGGCATCTTGACGTCGGGCATCTTGAACCGACCTTTCTCGCCGTCTCCTCCGGCGGCCGTCTCGACGCTCACCTCCACGCCGGGCGCTTGGATCTCGGCCGCGGGCAGGGTCACGTCGACTTCGGCGCTTCCCGAGGGCACCGTCACCTGGGGCTCCTTGAGGCTGACGTCCACGTCAGCGGCCGCGGGGCCCTTGGCCTCTCTGCTGCTGGACCAACCAAAAGAAGGCATGCCGAACTTGGGCATCTTGAACTTGCCGTCCTTGGTCTTGGCGGCCTCCTTCTCCGGGGCTTTTGCTTCCCCTTCGAGGGTGAGGGCCGCCTCGGGCGCCTGCAGGTCGACGCTGGCCTTTGGAAGGGTGACGTCGACGGACGGGAGGCTGATGTCCACCTTGGGAGCTTTGATGTCAGCTTTGGGCATTTTGAGGGAGGGCTTCTCCACCTTCCAGCCAACCCCTTCGGTTTTGGCGCCGGGGATGTCGGCTTTGAGGCTCAGCGCGGGGCCCTCCCCTGCGGCCGTCACGGTGGCGGAGGGGAGGTCGACGTCTGCGGTGGGCAGGCTGACCTCGCCTTCCAGCCCTTCCGCCTTGGGAGGCGACACTCCAAATTTGGGCTTGTCGAACTTGGGCAGCTTAAGCTTTCCTTTCAGGCCCGCGGCTTGCAGCTCGGCTCCGTCAAGCGAGCCTTCGCCAGAGGGCACTTTGAGGTCTATCTCGGGCGCCTGGAGCTCGAGGGAGCCTTCGACGGAGGGCAGCTTGATGTCAGGGGCCGCGATGCTGACGTCGCCGGCCGTGATGCTGATGTCGCCGGCGCGGGCCTTGAGGTCTGCCTCTGGGAGGCTGGCATCGACTTTGTGCAGGCTGACGTCCGCGTCCAGTTTGGGAGCCTTGACGGTCGGCTTGGAGAAGACCACGCTGGGCACCTTGACTTTCGGCATGTGTATTTTCATGCCACCGCCCTCAACCTTGCCGGCAGCCACGTCCAGGCCGCCTTCGGCGTCGGGGCCCTGCAGGGCGAGTTCGCCCTCCTGGACTTCGGCCTGGGCTTTGGGCAGTGAGACCTCGGCCTTTGGCAGGCTGACCTGCACGTGGGGAGCTTTGACTTTGGGCAGCTTGACGCTGGGCATCTTGACGTCGGGCATCTTGAACCGACCTTTCTCGCCGTCTCCTCCGGCGGCCGTCTCGACACTCACCTCCACGCCGGGCGCTTGGATCTCGGCCGCGGGCAGGGTCACGTCGACTTCGGCGCTTCCCGAGGGCACCGTCACCTGGGGCTCCTTGAGGCTGACGTCCACGTCAGCGGCCGCGGCGCCCTTGGCCTCTCTGCTGCTGGACCAACCAAAAGAAGGCATGCCGAACTTGGGCATCTTGAACTTGCCGTCCTTGGTCTTGGCGGCCTCCTTCTCCGGGGCTTTTGCTTCCCCTTCGAGGGTGAGGGCCGCCTCGGGCGCCTGCAGGTCGACGCTGGCCTTTGGAAGGGTGACGTCGACGGACGGGAGGCTGATGTCCACCTTGGGAGCTTTGATGTCAGCTTTGGGCATTTTGAGGGAGGGCTTCTCCACCTTCCAGCCGACCCCTTCGGTTTTGGCGCCGGGGATGTCGGCTTTGAGGCTCAGCGCGGGGCCCTCCCCTGCGGCCGTCACGGTGGCGGAGGGGAGGTCGACGTCTGCGGTGGGCAGGCTGACCTCGCCTTCCAGCCCTTCCGCCTTGGGAGGCGACACTCCAAATTTGGGCTTGTCGAACTTGGGCAGCTTAAGCTTTCCTTTCAGGCCCGCGGCTTGCAGCTCGGCTCCGTCAAGCGAGCCTTCGCCAGAGGGCACTTTGAGGTCTATCTCGGGCGCCTGGAGCTCGAGGGAGCCTTCGACGGAGGGCAGCTTGATGTCAGGGGCCGCGATGCTGACGTCGCCGGCCGCGATGCTGATGTCGCCGGCGCGGGCCTTGAGGTCTGCCTCTGGGAGGCTGGCATCGACTTTGTGCAGGCTGACGTCCGCGTCCAGTTTGGGAGCCTTGACGGTCGGCTTGGAGAAGACCACGCTGGGCACCTTGACTTTCGGCATGTGTATTTTCATGCCACCGCCCTCAACCTTGCCGGCAGCCACGTCCAGGCCGCCTTCGGCGTCGGGGCCCTGCAGGGCGAGTTCGCCCTCCTGGACTTCGGCCTGGGCTTTGGGCAGTGAGACCTCGGCCTTTGGCAGGCTGACCTGCACGTGGGGAGCTTTGACTTTGGGCAGCTTGACGCTGGGCATCTTGACGTCGGGCATCTTGAACCGACCTTTCTCGCCGTCTCCTCCGGCGGCCGTCTCGACGCTCACCTCCACGCCGGGCGCTTGGATCTCGGCCGCGGGCAGGGTCACGTCGACTTCGGCGCTTCCCGAGGGCACCGTCACCTGGGGCTCCTTGAGGCTGACGTCCACGTCAGCGGCCGCGGCGCCCTTGGCCTCTCTGCTGCTGGACCAGCCAAAAGAAGGCATGCCGAACTTGGGCATCTTGAACTTGCCGTCCTTGGTCTTGGCGGCCTCCTTCTCCGGGGCTTTTGCTTCCCCTTCGAGGGTGAGGGCCGCCTCGGGCGCCTGCAGGTCGACGCTGGCCTTTGGAAGGGTGACGTCGACGGACGGGAGGCTGATGTCCACCTTGGGAGCTTTGATGTCAGCTTTGGGCATTTTGAGGGAGGGCTTCTCCACCTTCCAGCCGACCCCTTCGGTTTTGGCGCCGGGGATGTCGGCTTTGAGGCTCAGCGCGGGGCCCTCCCCTGCGGCCGTCACGGTGGCGGAGGGGAGGTCGACGTCTGCGGTGGGCAGGCTGACCTCGCCTTCCAGCCCTTCCGCCTTGGGAGGCGACACTCCAAATTTGGGCTTGTCGAACTTGGGCAGCTTAAGCTTTCCTTTCAGGCCCGCGGCTTGCAGCTCGGCTCCGTCAAGCGAGCCTTCGCCAGAGGGCACTTTGAGGTCTATCTCGGGCGCCTGGAGCTCGAGGGAGCCTTCGACGGAGGGCAGCTTGATGTCAGGGGCCGCGATGCTGACGTCGCCGGCCGCGATGCTGATGTCGCCGGCGCGGGCCTTGAGGTCTGCCTCTGGGAGGCTGGCATCGACTTTGTGCAGGCTGACGTCCGCGTCCAGTTTGGGAGCCTTGACGGTCGGCTTGGAGAAGACCACGCTGGGCACCTTGACTTTCGGCATGTGTATTTTCATGCCACCGCCCTCAACCTTGCCGGCAGCCACGTCCAGGCCGCCTTCGGCGTCGGGGCCCTGCAGGGCGAGTTCGCCCTCCTGGACTTCGGCCTGGGCTTTGGGCAGTGAGACCTCGGCCTTTGGCAGGCTGACCTGCACGTGGGGAGCTTTGACTTTGGGCAGCTTGACGCTGGGCATCTTGACGTCGGGCATCTTGACGTCGGGCATCTTGAACCGACCTTTCTCGCCGTCTCCTCCGGCGGCCGTCTCGACGCTCACCTCCACGCCGGGCGCTTGGATCTCGGCCGCGGGCAGGGTCACGTCGACTTCGGCGCTTCCCGAGGGCACCGTCACCTGGGGCTCCTTGAGGCTGACGTCCACGTCAGCGGCCGCGGGGCCCTTGGCCTCTCTGCTGCTGGACCAGCCAAAAGAAGGCATGCCGAACTTGGGCATCTTGAACTTGCCGTCCTTGGTCTTGGCGGCCTCCTTCTCCGGGGCTTTTGCTTCCCCTTCGAGGGTGAGGGCCGCCTCGGGCGCCTGCAGGTCGACGCTGGCCTTTGGAAGGGTGACGTCGACGGACGGGAGGCTGATGTCCACCTTGGGAGCTTTGATGTCAGCTTTGGGCATTTTGAGGGAGGGCTTCTCCACCTTCCAGCCGACCCCTTCGGTTTTGGCGCCGGGGATGTCGGCTTTGAGGCTCAGCGCGGGGCCCTCCCCTGCGGCCGTCACGGTGGCGGAGGGGAGGTCGACGTCTGCGGTGGGCAGGCTGACCTCGCCTTCCAGCCCTTCCGCCTTGGGAGGCGACACTCCAAATTTGGGCTTGTCGAACTTGGGCAGCTTAAGCTTTCCTTTCAGGCCCGCGGCTTGCAGCTCAGCTCCGTCAAGCGAGCCTTCGCCAGAGGGCACTTTGAGGTCTATCTCGGGCGCCTGGAGCTCGAGGGAGCCTTCGACGGAGGGCAGCTTGATGTCAGGGGCCGCGATGCTGACGTCGCCGGCCGCGATGCTGATGTCGCCGGCGCGGGCCTTGAGGTCTGCCTCTGGGAGGCTGGCATCGACTTTGTGCAGGCTGACGTCCGCGTCCAGTTTGGGAGCCTTGACGGTCGGCTTGGAGAAGACCACGCTGGGCACCTTGACTTTCGGCATGTGTATTTTCATGCCACCGCCCTCAACCTTGCCGGCAGCCACGTCCAGGCCGCCTTCGGCGTCGGGGCCCTGCAGGGCGAGTTCGCCCTCCTGGACTTCGGCCTGGGCTTTGGGCAGTGAGACCTCGGCCTTTGGCAGGCTGACCTGCACGTGGGGAGCTTTGACTTTGGGCAGCTTGACGCTGGGCATCTTGACGTCGGGCATCTTGAACCGACCTTTCTCGCCGTCTCCTCCGGCGGCCGTCTCGACGCTCACCTCCACGCCGGGCGCTTGGATCTCGGCCGCGGGCAGGGTCACGTCGACTTCGGCGCTTCCCGAGGGCACCGTCACCTGGGGCTCCTTGAGGCTGACAGTCCACGTCAGCGGCCGCGGGGCCCTTGGCCTCTCTGCTGCTGGACCAGCCAAAAGAAGGCATGCCGAACTTGGGCATCTTGAACTTGCCGTCCTTGGTCTTGGCGGCCTCCTTCTCCGAGGCTTTTGCTTCCCCTTCGAGGGTGAGGGCCGCCTCGGGCGCCTGCAGGTCGACGCTGGCCTTTGGAAGGGTGACGTCGACGGACGGGAGGCTGATGTCCACCTTGGGAGCTTTGATGTCAGCTTTGGGCATTTTGAGGGAGGGCTTCTCCACCTTCCAGCCGACCCCTTCGGTTTTGGCGCCGGGGATGTCGGCTTTGAGGCTCAGCGCGGGGCCCTCCCCTGCGGCCGTCACGGTGGCGGAGGGGAGGTCGACGTCTGCGGTGGGCAGGCTGACCTCGCCTTCCAGCCCTTCCGCCTTGGGAGGCGACACTCCAAATTTGGGCTTGTCGAACTTGGGCAGCTTAAGCTTTCCTTTCAGGCCCGCGGCTTGCAGCTCGGCTCCGTCAAGCGAGCCTTCGCCAGAGGGCACTTTGAGGTCTATCTCGGGCGCCTGGAGCTCGAGGGAGCCTTCGACGGAGGGCAGCTTGATGTCAGGGGCCGCGATGCTGACGTCGCCGGCCGCGATGCTGATGTCACCGGCGCGGGCCTTGAGGTCTGCCTCTGGGAGGCTGGCATCGACTTTGTGCAGGCTGACGTCCGCGTCCAGTTTGGGAGCCTTGACGGTCGGCTTGGAGAAGACCACGCTGGGCACCTTGACTTTCGGCATGTGTATTTTCATGCCACCGCCCTCAACCTTGCCGGCAGCCACGTCCAGGCCGCCTTCGGCGTCGGGGCCCTGCAGGGCGAGTTCGCCCTCCTGGACTTCGGCCTGGGCTTTGGGCAGTGAGACCTCGGCCTTTGGCAGGCTGACCTGCACGTGGGGAGCTTTGACTTTGGGCAGCTTGACGCTGGGCATCTTGACGTCGGGCATCTTGAACCGACCTTTCTCGCCGTCTCCTCCGGCGGCCGTCTCGACGCTCACCTCCACGCCGGGCGCTTGGATCTCGGCCGCGGGCAGGGTCACGTCGACTTCGGCGCTTCCCGAGGGCACCGTCACCTGGGGCTCCTTGAGGCTGACGTCCACGTCAGCGGCCGCGGGGCCCTTGGCCTCTCTGCTGCTGGACCAGCCAAAAGAAGGCATGCCGAACTTGGGCATCTTGAACTTGCCGTCCTTGGTCTTGGCGGCCTCCTTCTCCGGGGCTTTTGCTTCCCCTTCGAGGGTGAGGGCCGCCTCGGGCGCCTGCAGGTCGACGCTGGCCTTTGGAAGGGTGACGTCGACGGACGGGAGGCTGATGTCCACCTTGGGAGCTTTGATGTCAGCTTTGGGCATTTTGAGGGAGGGCTTCTCCACCTTCCAGCCGGCCCCTTCGGTTTTGGCGCCGGTGATGTCGGCTTTGAGGCTCAGCGCGGGGCCCTCCCCTGCGGCCGTCACGGTGGCGGAGGGGAGGTCGACGTCTGCGGTGGGCAGGCTGACCTCGCCTTCCAGCCCTTCCGCCTTGGGAGGCGACACTCCAAATTTGGGCTTGTTCAACTTGGGCAGCTTAAGCTTTCCTTTCAGGCCCGCGGCTTGCAGCTCGGCTCCGTCAAGTGAGCCTTCGCCAGAGGGCACTTTGAGGTCTATCTCGGGCGCCTGGAGCTCGAGGGAGCCTTCGACGGAGGGCAGCTTGATGTCAGGGGCCGCGATGCTGACGTCGCCGGCCGCGATGCTGATGTCGCCGGCGCGGGCCTTGAGGTCTGCCTCTGGGAGGCTGGCATCGACTTTGTGCAGGCTGACGTCCGCGTCCAGTTTGGGAGCCTTGACGGTCGGCTTGGAGAAGACCACGCTGGGCACCTTGACTTTCGGCATGTGTATTTTCATGCCACCGCCCTCAACCTTGCCGGCAGCCACGTCCAGGCCGCCTTCGGCATCGGGGCCCTGCAGGGCGAGTTCGCCCTCCTGGACTTCGGCCTGGGCTTTGGGCAGTGAGACCTTGGCCTTTGGCAGGCTGACCTGCACGTGGGGAGCTTTGACTTTGGGCAGCTTGACGCTGGGCATCTTGACGTCGGGCATCTTGAACCGACCTTTCTCGCCGTCTCCTCCGGCGGCCGTCTCGACGCTCACCTCCACGCCGGGCGCTTGGATCTCGGCCGCGGGCAGGGTCACGTCGACTTCGGCGCTTCCCGAGGGCACCGTCACCTGGGGCTCCTTGAGGCTGACGTCCACGTCAGCGGCCGCGGGGCCCTTGGCCTCTCTGCTGCTGGACCAGCCAAAAGAAGGCATGCCGAACTTGGGCATCTTGAACTTGCCGTCCTTGGTCTTGGCGGCCTCCTTCTCCGGGGCTTTTGCTTCCCCTTCGAGGGTGAGGGCCGCCTCGGGCGCCTGCAGGTCGACGCTGGCCTTTGGAAGGGTGACGTCGACGGACGGGAGGCTGATGTCCACCTTGGGAGCTTTGATGTCAGCTTTGGGCATTTTGAGGGAGGGCTTCTCCACCTTCCAGCCGACCCCTTCGGTTTTGGCGCCGGGGATGTCGGCTTTGAGGCTCAACGCGGGGCCCTCCCCTGCGGCCGTCACGGTGGCGGAGGGGAGGTCGACGTCTGCGGTGGGCAGGCTGACCTCGCCTTCCAGCCCTTCCGCCGTGGGAGGCGACACTCCAAATTTGGGCTTGTCGAACTTGGGCAGCTTAAGCTTTCCTTTCAGGCCCGCGGCTTGCAGCTCGGCTCCGTCAAGTGAGCCTTCGCCAGAGGGCACTTTGAGGTCTATCTCGGGCGCCTGGAGCTCGAGGGAGCCTTCGACGGAGGGCAGCTTGATGTCAGGGGCCGCGATGCTGACGTCGCCGGCCGCGATGCTGATGTCGCCGGCGCGGGCCTTGAGGTCTGCCTCTGGGAGGCTGGCATCGACTTTGTGCAGGCTGACGTCAGCGTCCAGTTTGGGAGCCTTGACGGTCGGCTTGGAGAAGACCACGCTGGGCACCTTGACTTTCGGCATGTGTATTTTCATGCCACCGCCCTCAACCTTGCCGGCAGCCACGTCCAGGCCGCCTTCGGCATCGGGGCCCTGCAGGGCGAGTTCGCCCTCCTGGACTTCGGCCTGGGCTTTGGGCAGTGAGACCTTGGCATTTGGCAGGCTGACCTGCACGTGGGGAGCTTTGACTTTGGGCAGCTTGACGCTGGGCATCTTGACATCGGGCATCTTGAACCGACCTTTCTCGCCGTCTCCTCCGGCGGCCGTCTCGACGCTCACCTCCACGCCGGGCGCTTGGATCTCGGCCGCGGGCAGGGTCACGTCGACTTCGGCGCTTCCCGAGGGCACCGTCACCTGGGGCTCCTTGAGGCTGACGTCCACGTCAGCGGCCGCGGGGCCCTTGGCCTCTCTGCTGCTGGACCAGCCAAAAGAAGGCATGCCGAACTTGGGCATCTTGAACTTGCCGTCCTTGGTCTTGGCGGCCTCCTTCTCCGGGGCTTTTGCTTCCCCTTCGAGGGTGAGGGCCGCCTCGGGCGCCTGCAGGTCGACGCTGGCCTTTGGAAGGGTGACGTCGACGGACGGGAGGCTGATGTCCACCTTGGGAGCTTTGATGTCAGCTTTGGGCATTTTGAGGGAGGGCTTCTCCACCTTCCAGCCGGCCCCTTCGGTTTTGGCGCCGGGGATGTCGGCTTTGAGGCTCAGCGCGGGGCCCTCCCCTGCGGCCGTCACGGTGGCGGAGGGGAGGTCGACGTCTGCGGTGGGCAGGCTGACCTCGCCTTCCAGCCCTTCCGCCTTGGGAGGCGACACTCCAAATTTGGGCTTGTCGAACTTGGGCAGCTTAAGCTTTCCTTTCAGGCCCGCGGCTTGCAGCTCGGCTCCGTCAAGCGAGCCTTCGCCAGAGGGCACTTTGAGGTCTATCTCGGGCGCCTGGAGCTCGAGGGAGCCTTCGACGGAGGGCAGCTTGATGTCAGGGGCCGCGATGCTGACGTCGCCGGCCGCGATGCTGATGTCGCCGGCGCGGGCCTTGAGGTCTGCCTCTGGGAGGCTGGCATCGACTTTGTGCAGGCTGACATCCGCGTCCAGTTTGGGAGCCTTGACGGTCGGCTTGGAGAAGACCACGCTGGGCACCTTGACTTTCGGCATGTGTATTTTCATGTCACCGCCCTCAACCTTGCCGGCAGCCACGTCCAGGCCGCCTTCGGCGTCGGGGCCCTGCAGGGCGAGTTCGCCCTCCTGGACTTCGGCCTGGGCTTTGGGCAGTGAGACCTCGGCCTTTGGCAGGCTGACCTGCACGTGGGGAGCTTTGACTTTGGGCAGCTTGACGCTGGGCATCTTGACGTCGGGCATCTTGAACCGACCTTTCTCGCCGTCTCCTCCGGCGGCCGTCTCGACGCTCACCTCCACGCCGGGCGCTTGGATCTCGGCCGCGGGCAGGGTCACGTCGACTTCGGCGCTTCCCGAGGGCACCGTCACCTGGGGCTCCTTGAGGCTGACGTCCACGTCAGCGGCCGCGGGGCCCTTGGCCTCTCTGCTGCTGGACCAGCCAAAAGAAGGCATGCCGAACTTGGGCATCTTGAACTTGCCGTCCTTGGTCTTGGCGGCCTCCTTCTCCGGGGCTTTTGCTTCCCCTTCGAGGGTGAGGGCCGCCTCGGGCGCCTGCAGGTCGACGCTGGCCTTTGGAAGGGTGACGTCGACGGACGGGAGGCTGATGTCCACCTTGGGAGCTTTGATGTCAGCTTTGGGCATTTTGAGGGAGGGCTTCTCCACCTTCCAGCCGACCCCTTCGGTTTTGGCGCCGGGGATGTCGGCTTTGAGGCTCAACGCGGGGCCCTCCCCTGCGGCCGTCACGGTGGCGGAGGGGAGGTCGACGTCTGCGGTGGGCAGGCTGACCTCGCCTTCCAGCCCTTCCGCCTTGGGAGGCGACACTCCAAATTTGGGCTTGTCGAACTTGGGCAGCTTAAGCTTTCCTTTCAGGCCCGCGGCTTGCAGCTCAGCTCCGTCAAGCGAGCCTTCGCCAGAGGGCACTTTGAGGTCTATCTCGGGCGCCTGGAGCTCGAGGGAGCCTTCGACGGAGGGCAGCTTGATGTCAGGGGCCGCGATGCTGACGTCGCCGGCCGCGATGCTGATGTCGCCGGCGCGGGCCTTGAGGTCTGCCTCTGGGAGGCTGGCATCGACTTTGTGCAGGCTGACGTCCGCGTCCAGTTTGGGAGCCTTGACGGTCGGCTTGGAGAAGACCACGCTGGGCACCTTGACTTTCGGCATGTGTATTTTCATGCCACCGCCCTCAACCTTGCCGGCAGCCACGTCCAGGCCGCCTTCGGCGTCAGGGCCCTGCAGGGCGAGTTCGCCCTCCTGGACTTCGGCCTGGGCTTTGGGCAGTGAGACCTCGGCCTTTGGCAGGCTGACCTGCACGTGGGGAGCTTTGACTTTGGGCAGCTTGACGCTGGGCATCTTGACGTCGGGCATCTTGAACCGACCTTTCTCGCCGTCTCCTCCGGCGGCCGTCTCGACGCTCACCTCCACGCCGGGCGCTTGGATCTCGGCCGCGGGCAGGGTCACGTCGACTTCGGCGCTTCCCGAGGGCACCGTCACCTGGGGCTCCTTGAGGCTGACATCCACGTCAGCGGCCGCGGGGCCCTTGGCCTCTCTGCTGCTGGACCAGCCAAAAGAAGGCATGCCGAACTTGGGCATCTTGAACTTGCCGTCCTTGGTCTTGGCGGCCTCCTTCTCCGAGGCTTTTGCTTCCCCTTCGAGGGTGAGGGCCGCCTCGGGCGCCTGCAGGTCGACGCTGGCCTTTGGAAGGGTGACGTCGACGGACGGGAGGCTGATGTCCACCTTGGGAGCTTTGATGTCAGCTTTGGGCATTTTGAGGGAGGGCTTCTCCACCTTCCAGCCGACCCCTTCGGTTTTGGCGCCGGGGATGTCGGCTTTGAGGCTCAACGCGGGGCCCTCCCCTGCGGCCGTCACGGTGGCGGAGGGGAGGTCGACGTCTGCGGTGGGCAGGCTGACCTCGCCTTCCAGCCCTTCCGCCTTGGGAGGCGACACTCCAAATTTGGGCTTGTCGAACTTGGGCAGCTTAAGCTTTCCTTTCAGGCCCGCGGCTTGCAGCTCAGCTCCGTCAAGCGAGCCTTCGCCAGAGGGCACTTTGAGGTCTATCTCGGGCGCCTGGAGCTCGAGGGAGCCTTCGACGGAGGGCAGCTTGATGTCAGGGGCCGCGATGCTGACGTCGCCGGCCGCGATGCTGATGTCGCCGGCGCGGGCCTTGAGGTCTGCCTCTGGGAGGCTGGCATCGACTTTGTGCAGGCTGACGTCCGCGTCCAGTTTGGGAGCCTTGACGGTCGGCTTGGAGAAGACCACGCTGGGCACCTTGACTTTCGGCATGTGTATTTTCATGCCACCGCCCTCAACCTTGCCGGCAGCCACGTCCAGGCCGCCTTCGGCGTCGGGGCCCTGCAGGGCGAGTTCGCCCTCCTGGACTTCGGCCTGGGCTTTGGGCAGTGAGACCTCGGCCTTTGGCAGGCTGACCTGCACGTGGGGAGCTTTGACTTTGGGCAGCTTGACGCTGGGCATCTTGACGTCGGGCATCTTGAACCGACCTTTCTCGCCGTCTCCTCCGGCGGCCGTCTCGACGCTCACCTCCACGCCGGGCGCTTGGATCTCGGCCGCGGGCAGGGTCACGTCGACTTCGGCGCTTCCCGAGGGCACCGTCACCTGGGGCTCCTTGAGGCTGACGTCCACGTCAGCGGCCGCGGGGCCCTTGGCCTCTCTGCTGCTGGACCAGCCAAAAGAAGGCATGCCGAACTTGGGCATCTTGAACTTGCCGTCCTTGGTCTTGGCGGCCTCCTTCTCCGGGGCTTTTGCTTCCCCTTCGAGGGTGAGGGCCGCCTCGGGCGCCTGCAGGTCGACGCTGGCCTTTGGAAGGGTGACGTCGACGGACGGGAGGCTGATGTCCACCTTGGGAGCTTTGATGTCAGCTTTGGGCATTTTGAGGGAGGGCTTCTCCACCTTCCAGCCGACCCCTTCGGTTTTGGCGCCGGGGATGTCGGCTTTGAGGCTCAGCGCGGGGCCCTCCCCTGCGGCCGTCACGGTGGCGGAGGGGAGGTCGACGTCTGCGGTGGGCAGGCTGACCTCGCCTTCCAGCCCTTCCGCCTTGGGAGGCGACACTCCAAATTTGGGCTTGTCGAACTTGGGCAGCTTAAGCTTTCCTTTCAGGCCCGCGGCTTGCAGCTCGGCTCCGTCAAGCGAGCCTTCGCCAGAGGGCACTTTGAGGTCTATCTCGGGCGCCTGGAGCTCGAGGGAGCCTTCGACGGAGGGCAGCTTGATGTCAGGGGCCGCGATGCTGACGTCGCCGGCCGCGATGCTGATGTCGCCGGCGCGGGCCTTGAGGTCTGCCTCTGGGAGGCTGGCATCGACTTTGTGCAGGCTGACGTCCGCGTCCAGTTTGGGAGCCTTGACGGTCGGCTTGGAGAAGACCACGCTGGGCACCTTGACTTTCGGCATGTGTATTTTCATGCCACCGCCCTCAACCTTGCCGGCAGCCACGTCCAGGCCGCCTTCGGCGTCGGGGCCCTGCAGGGCGAGTTCGCCCTCCTGGACTTCGGCCTGGGCTTTGGGCAGTGAGACCTCGGCCTTTGGCAGGCTGACCTGCACGTGGGGAGCTTTGACTTTGGGCAGCTTGACGCTGGGCATCTTGACGTCGGGCATCTTGAACCGACCTTTCTCGCCGTCTCCTCCGGCGGCCGTCTCGACGCTCACCTCCACGCCGGGCGCTTGGATCTCGGCCGCGGGCAGGGTCACGTCGACTTCGGCGCTTCCCGAGGGCACCGTCACCTGGGGCTCCTTGAGGCTGACGTCCACGTCAGCGGCCGCGGGGCCCTTGGCCTCTCTGCTGCTGGACCAGCCAAAAGAAGGCATGCCGAACTTGGGCATCTTGAACTTGCCGTCCTTGGTCTTGGCGGCCTCCTTCTCCGAGGCTTTTGCTTCCCCTTCGAGGGTGAGGGCCGCCTCGGGCGCCTGCAGGTCGACGCTGGCCTTTGGAAGGGTGACGTCGACGGACGGGAGGCTGATGTCCACCTTGGGAGCTTTGATGTCAGCTTTGGGCATTTTGAGGGAGGGCTTCTCCACCTTCCAGCCAACCCCTTCGGTTTTGGCGCCGGGGATGTCGGCTTTGAGGCTCAGCGCGGGGCCCTCCCCTGCGGCCGTCACGGTGGCGGAGGGGAGGTCGACGTCTGCGGTGGGCAGGCTGACCTCGCCTTCCAGCCCTTCCGCCTTGGGAGGCGACACTCCAAATTTGGGCTTGTCGAACTTGGGCAGCTTAAGCTTTCCTTTCAGGCCCGCGGCTTGCAGCTCGGCTCCGTCAAGCGAGCCTTCGCCAGAGGGCACTTTGAGGTCTATCTCGGGCGCCTGGAGCTCGAGGGAGCCTTCGACGGAGGGCAGCTTGATGTCAGGGGCCGCGATGCTGACGTCGCCGGCCGCGATGCTGATGTCGCCGGCGCGGGCCTTGAGGTCTGCCTCTGGGAGGCTGGCATCGACTTTGTGCAGGCTGACGTCCGCGTCCAGTTTGGGAGCCTTGACGGTCGGCTTGGAGAAGACCACGCTGGGCACCTTGACTTTCGGCATGTGTATTTTCATGCCACCGCCCTCAACCTTGCCGGCAGCCACGTCCAGGCCGCCTTCGGCGTCGGGGCCCTGCAGGGCGAGTTCGCCCTCCTGGACTTCGGCCTGGGCTTTGGGCAGTGAGACCTCGGCCTTTGGCAGGCTGACCTGCACGTGGGGAGCTTTGACTTTGGGCAGCTTGATGCTGGGCATCTTGACGTCGGGCATCTTGAACCGACCTTTCTCGCCGTCTCCTCCGGCGGCCGTCTCGACGCTCACCTCCACGCCGGGCGCTTGGATCTCGGCCGCAGGCAGGGTCACGTCGACTTCGGCGCTTCCCGAGGGCACCGTCACCTGGGGCTCCTTGAGGCTGACGTCCACGTCAGCGGCCGCGGGGCCCTTGGCCTCTCTGCTGCTGGACCAGCCAAAAGAAGGCATGCCGAACTTGGGCATCTTGAACTTGCCGTCCTTGGTCTTGGCGGCCTCCTTCTCCGGGGCTTTTGCTTCCCCTTCGAGGGTGAGGGCCGCCTCGGGCGCCTGCAGGTCGACGCTGGCCTTTGGAAGGGTGACGTCGACGGACGGGAGGCTGATGTCCACCTTGGGAGCTTTGATGTCAGCTTTGGGCATTTTGAGGGAGGGCTTCTCCACCTTCCAGCCGACCCCTTCGGTTTTGGCGCCGGGGATGTCGGCTTTGAGGCTCAGCGCGGGGCCCTCCCCTGCGGCCGTCACGGTGGCGGAGGGGAGGTCGACGTCTGCGGTGGGCAGGCTGACCTCGCCTTCCAGCCCTTCCGCCTTGGGAGGCGACACTCCAAATTTGGGCTTGTCGAACTTGGGCAGCTTAAGCTTTCCTTTCAGGCCCGCGGCTTGCAGCTCGGCTCCGTCAAGCGAGCCTTCGCCAGAGGGCACTTTGAGGTCTATCTCGGGCGCCTGGAGCTCGAGGGAGCCTTCGACGGAGGGCAGCTTGATGTCAGGGGCCGCGATGCTGACGTCGCCGGCCGCGATGCTGATGTCGCCGGCGCGGGCCTTGAGGTCTGCCTCTGGGAGGCTGGCATCGACTTTGTGCAGGCTGATGTCCGCGTCCAGTTTGGGAGCCTTGACGGTCGGCTTGGAGAAGACCACGCTGGGCACCTTGACTTTCGGCATGTGTATTTTCATGCCACCGCCCTCAACCTTGCCGGCAGCCACGTCCAGGCCGCCTTCGGCATCGGGGCCCTGCAGGGCGAGTTCGCCCTCCTGGACTTCGGCCTGGGCTTTGGGCAGTGAGACCTCGGCCTTTGGCAGGCTGACCTGCACGTGGGGAGCTTTGACTTTGGGCAGCTTGACGCTGGGCATCTTGACGTTGGGCATCTTGAACCGACCTTTCTCGCCGTCTCCTCCGGCGGCCGTCTCGACGCTCACCTCCACGCCGGGCGCTTGGATCTCGGCCGCGGGCAGGGTCACGTCGACTTCGGCGCTTCCCGAGGGCACCGTCACCTGGGGCTCCTTGAGGCTGACGTCCACGTCAGCGGCCGCGGGGCCCTTGGCCTCTCTGCTGCTGGACCAGCCAAAAGAAGGCATGCCGAACTTGGGCATCTTGAACTTGTCGTCCTTGGTCTTGGCGGCCTCCTTCTCCGGGGCTTTTGCTTCCCCTTCGAGGGTGAGGGCCGCCTCGGGCGCCTGCAGGTCGACGCTGGCCTTTGGAAGGGTGACGTCGACGGACGGGAGGCTGATGTCCACCTTGGGAGCTTTGATGTCAGCTTTGGGCATTTTGAGGGAGGGCTTCTCCACCTTCCAGCCGGACCCCTTCGGTTTTGGCGCCGGGGATGTCGGCTTTGAGGCTCAGCGCGGGGCCCTCCCCTGCGGCCGTCACGGTGGCGGAGGGGAGGTCGACGTCTGCGGTGGGCAGGCTGACCTCGCCTTCCAGCCCTTCCGCCTTGGGAGGCAACACTCCAAATTTGGGCTTGTCGAACTTGGGCAGCTTAAGCTTTCCTTTCAGGCCCGCGGCTTGCAGCTCGGCTCCGTCAAGCGAGCCTTCGCCAGAGGGCACTTTGAGGTCTATCTCGGGCGCCTGGAGCTCGAGGGAGCCTTCGACGGAGGGCAGCTTGATGTCAGGGGCCGCGATGCTGACGTCGCCGGCCGCGATGCTGATGTCGCCGGCGCGGGCCTTGAGGTCTGCCTCTGGGAGGCTGGCATCGACTTTGTGCAGGCTGATGTCCGCGTCCAGTTTGGGAGCCTTGACGGTCGGCTTGGAGAAGACCACGCTGGGCACCTTGACTTTCGGCATGTGTATTTTCATGCCACCGCCCTCAACCTTGCCGGCAGCCACGTCCAGGCCGCCTTCGGCATCGGGGCCCTGCAGGGCGAGTTCGCCCTCCTGGACTTCGGCCTGGGCTTTGGGCAGTGAGACCTCGGCCTTTGGCAGGCTGACCTGCACGTGGGGAGCTTTGACTTTGGGCAGCTTGACGCTGGGCATCTTGACGTTGGGCATCTTGAACCGACCTTTCTCGCCGTCTCCTCCGGCGGCCGTCTCGACGCTCACCTCCACGCCGGGCGCTTGGATCTCGGCCGCGGGCAGGGTCACGTCGACTTCGGCGCTTCCCGAGGGCACCGTCACCTGGGGCTCCTTGAGGCTGACGTCCACGTCAGCGGCCGCGGGGCCCTTGGCCTCTCTGCTGCTGGACCAGCCAAAAGAAGGCATGCCGAACTTGGGCATCTTGAACTTGTCCGTCCTTGGTCTTGGCGGCCTCCTTCTCCGGGGCTTTTGCTTCCCCTTCGAGGGTGAGGGCCGCCTCGGGCGCCTGCAGGTCGACGCTGGCCTTTGGAAGGGTGACGTCGACGGACGGGAGGCTGATGTCCACCTTGGGAGCTTTGATGTCAGCTTTGGGCATTTTGAGGGAGGGCTTCTCCACCTTCCAGCCGACCCCTTCGGTTTTGGCGCCGGGGATGTCGGCTTTGAGGCTCAGCGCGGGGCCCTCCCCTGCGGCCGTCACGGTGGCGGAGGGGAGGTCGACGTCTGCGGTGGGCAGGCTGACCTCGCCTTCCAGCCCTTCCGCCTTGGGAGGCGACACTCCAAATTTGGGCTTGTCGAACTTGGGCAGCTTAAGCTTTCCTTTCAGGCCCGCGGCTTGCAGCTCGGCTCCGTCAAGCGAGCCTTCGCCAGAGGGCACTTTGAGGTCTATCTCGGGCGCCTGGAGCTCGAGGGAGCCTTCGACGGAGGGCAGCTTGATGTCAGGGGCCGCGATGCTGACGTCGCCGGCCGCGATGCTGATGTCGCCGGCGCGGGCCTTGAGGTCTGCCTCTGGGAGGCTGGCATCGACTTTGTGCAGGCTGACGTCCGCGTCCAGTTTGGGAGCCTTGACGGTCGGCTTGGAGAAGACCACGCTGGGCACCTTGACTTTCGGCATGTGTATTTTCATGCCACCGCCCTCAACCTTGCCGGCAGCCACGTCCAGGCCGCCTTCGGCGTCGGGGCCCTGCAGGGCGAGTTCGCCCTCCTGGACTTCGGCCTGGGCTTTGGGCAGTGAGACCTCGGCCTTTGGCAGGCTGACCTGCACGTGGGGAGCTTTGACTTTGGGCAGCTTGACGCTGGGCATCTTGACGTCGGGCATCTTGAACCGACCTTTCTCGCCGTCTCCTCCGGCGGCCGTCTCGACGCTCACCTCCACGCCGGGCGCTTGGATCTCGGCCGCGGGCAGGGTCACGTCGACTTCGGCGCTTCCCGAGGGCACCGTCACCTGGGGCTCCTTGAGGCTGACGTCCACGTCAGCGGCCGCGGGGCCCTTGGCCTCTCTGCTGCTGGACCAGCCAAAAGAAGGCATGCCGAACTTGGGCATCTTGAACTTGCTGTCCTTGGTCTTGGCGGCCTCCTTCTCCGGGGCTTTTGCTTCCCCTTCGAGGGTGAGGGCCGCCTCGGGCGCCTGCAGGTCGACGCTGGCCTTTGGAAGGGTGACGTCGACGGACGGGAGGCTGATGTCCACCTTGGGAGCTTTGATGTCAGCTTTGGGCATTTTGAGGGAGGGCTTCTCCACCTTCCAGCCAGCCCCTTCGGTTTTGGCGCCGGGGATGCCGGCTTTGAGGCTCAGCGCGGGGCCCTCCCCTGCGGCCGTCACGGTGGCGGAGGGGAGGTCGACGTCTGCGGTGGGCAGGCTGACCTCGCCTTCCAGCCCTTCCGCCTTGGGAGGCGACACTCCAAATTTGGGCTTGTCGAACTTGGGCAGCTTAAGCTTTCCTTTCAGGCCCGCGGCTTGCAGCTCGGCTCTGTCAAGCGAGCCTTCGCCAGAGGGCACTTTGAGGTCTATCTCGGGCGCCTGGAGCTCGAGGGAGCCTTCGACGGAGGGCAGCTTGATGTCAGGGGCCGCGATGCTGACGTCGCCGGCCGCGATGCTGATGTCGCCGGCGTGGGCCTTGAGGTCTGCCTCTGGGAGGCTGGCATCGACTTTGTGCAGGCTGACGTCCGCGTCCAGTTTGGGAGCCTTGACGGTCGGCTTGGAGAAGACCACGCTGGGCACCTTGACTTTCGGCATGTGTATTTTCATGCCACCGCCCTCAACCTTGCCGGCAGCCACGTCCAGGCCGCCTTCGGCGTCGGGGCCCTGCAGGGCGAGTTCGCCCTCCTGGACTTCGGCCTGGGCTTTGGGCAGTGAGACCTCGGCCTTTGGCAGGCTGACCTGCACGTGGGGAGCTTTGACTTTGGGCAGCTTGACGCTGGGCATCTTGACGTCGGGCATCTTGAACCGACCTTTCTCGCTGTCTCCTCCGGCGGCCGTCTCGACGCTCACCTCCACGCCGGGCGCTTGGATCTCGGCCGCGGGCAGGGTCACGTCGACTTCGGCGCTTCCCGAGGGCACCGTCACCTGGGGCTCCTTGAGGCTGACGTCCACGTCAGCGGCCGCGGCGCCCTTGGCCTCTCTGCTGCTGGACCAGCCAAAAGAAGGCATGCCGAACTTGGGCATCTTGAACTTGCCGTCCTTGGTCTTGGCGGCCTCCTTCTCCGGGGCTTTTGCTTCCCCTTCGAGGGTGAGGGCCGCCTCGGGCGCCTGCAGGTCGACGCTGGCCTTTGGAAGGGTGACGTCGACGGACGGGAGGCTGATGTCCACCTTGGGAGCTTTGATGTCAGCTTTGGGCATTTTGAGGGAGGGCTTCTCCACCTTCCAGCCGACCCCTTCGGTTTTGGCGCCGGGGATGTCGGCTTTGAGGCTCAGCGCGGGGCCCTCTCTTGCATCCATCAGCGTCTGAGGGATTTCTTCTTTTTTCTTTGATGATATACTGAATTCCTCCTTGTTTATTTCAGTGTCAGGTTTCATAATCAGTATTTCTCTTTCTCTGTCTTCCAAATGTTTCTCCATTGACGAAGTTTTAACTGTTATACTTTTCTGACTTGGCAGCTGGACTTCTGCCAATTGTCTTATGTCCTTGTCATGTGTTTTCACTTTGGAGATCCCGATTTCAATTTCCTCATTTGGATTCTTCATTTCTTCTGCTGATAGGCTCAGCTCTGGTTTTGCGCCTGTTTCTAGGGATGGCACTTTTCCTTCCTTGTCTCTTACGTGACTTTCAGTTTGCCCTGTCTCATCCTTCGTAGTTGCCCAGGTAAATGTAGGTAATTTAAACTTTGGCAGTCTGAATTTACTTTCTTTTCCCTCTGTATCTTTTTCTGTTGTCTTCATGCCAATATCCATCTTCAAGTTTTTATCACTTGTGGACAAGCCATCTTCTTCTGTCTGTGCCTTTTTTACAGTATCTACTGATTCAGTTGTGCTTTCTTCTCTTGGTATTTTCATGTCAGCTTTAGGTGTTTTGGCCATTTTTAATGATGGCATTTGTATTTTCCAAGTAGATACTTCTGATTCCGCATCAGGCATATGAGGTTTCACATCCAAATTCCTGCCGTCCTCTGAATTTGTATCATCTGTTTTTTCTGGTACTGAATGTGGAACATCACTTCCCAGTTTGTTGTTTTCAGTCTCTGTCTCTTTTGGTTTGGACATTGAAATCCCAAATTTTGTTTTCTGAATTGTTATTAATTGTGTGTCTTCTTCTGCTTGTTTTTCTCCTTTTTCCACTGTTTCAGATATTGTGTGTAATTCTGCTTTAGCAGTGCCGATTTCTAGACCCTTTACCTGTATGGATCCTTGTACTATGTGTTCTGTCATGTCGATGTTAATTCCACTTTTACCTTCTGTTTTATCTGCTGTTCCTTTCTGTTTCTTTTTTCGGGATTTTGATGAGGCTTGCAGTGTTTGTTTAGTTGGGCTTTCTTTCAGATCAGGTGTTTCTAAACTGGGCTTTGATACCTGTGTTGTTATAGCTGGTACTTCAGGTACAGTAAATTTTGATGTTTTTTCCTTGTATTTTTCTTTTTTAATGTTTATTTCAACTTCAGGGCATTTTTTTGCATGAGATGGGATGCCATTTTTCATATCTTTTAAGTCTTCTGTTAAAGTTTCATGTACCTCCTCTGTTTTAATTTCATAAGCAGGAGATGTGGTGTATTCAACAGTCAGTATTTCAGGAGTTTCCAGGCTGATATCTTCTTTATGTATTTTTTCTCTTTCAGATAACAGTGTAGTTTTTATTTCTTTTTTTTGCTTGTCTTGTGTTTCTGGTTTGGATCTGTGCATTTTGAATCCAATACTAGGAAACTTCAGTTTCTTTTGGCTTCCTTTTTTTTCTTTGATGTGGACTTCTTGTTGAAATTGAGACTCTGTGTCTGTGCTGGTGGGAGAAATATCCTGTATAGCAGGCTCATATGCATCTGATGTGCTATGAGATCTTCTGTGCCCAAGTATCTTTTTATTTTTAATTGACTGGAATTTTGGCCATGATAACCTATCTTTTTTAGGTCTTTTGCTCCTTCCTACTCTTTGGCTTACAATTAATGTTTCCCTGTCTTCTTCTGAAATGGCTTTTCCTGAAACATGCAGTGTTTCTTCAGGAATGCTCTCACTGAGTTCTTTTTCCTGAAAGAACAAATAGTAGTCAGCAGATTAGAAGTAAACTAAATATAGATGCAAGATAAAATAAAACACATACTATAAAATATGTAGAAAAATGTGCTTTTTATTCACAGTATCTAATTGTTATATAAAAAATTCCTGAAAATGGTGTATGTAATTCAGGCAGAAATTACATAAAACAAATTGATTAAGTGACTGTAATATGTGGATTTCTGAAGGTTTATGTTCTCTGCGAAACATTGCAGTAAATAGTTTCTATATGTATCTCTACATATGTCTGTACAAATATATATAGTATATTTATATATATTTATATGAATAGAAACATAATTTTGAATGTGATGGAGACCTATGAGCAGATCATGTCTATGGGGATATCAGTGATGAAACCCGTGTTTTTAAGAGAAAATTTAAGTTATGAGATTTTGAGAAAAATATTTACTGATATTTTACATTTAGGAAAATATTGAATATAAACATTACAGATATTATCTGAGCCTTTTCTATCAGTGGACACTTAACAACAAAATGCTGACTCACTAGAGATTAATGTTTTTCTACCCTAATGCAAGATTGTGGCTTTATCCAAAATCTATAGTCCTGCCCAGTATATTTATAAAGCTGCAAATATTGTTTGGGATTTTTTGCTTCTAGTGGATATTCATGCTAGTAAGTTTAAACACATGCCTAAGTCTTAAGAAGACACAAGTGTGTACTTTCTGGTCTATTTCCACACAGAACATTACTACAGTGTTATCCAAACTTTGTAAACTAATTGAGTAACTACCTGGCTTAATCTTTCCTTTTTGTACTGGGCTGCAGAGTGAATGTGTTCTAGCTCTTCTTTCCCAGCAATTTTTCTTTTGAGGCTGAATTGGACTCTGTATGGCTCAGAATACTGGAGAATCTTGAGTGCATCTTCATATTTGATATTATCAAAAAATATTGTAGCACTTAGAAGCTGGTCACCTGCAAGTGGAATCAGACATTTTAATTAGCTTGTGTTTTCTTGCAGTTTTTAAAATACTGTTGAATTAATGCTCATTAAAAAATAATTATCACACCCTAGTTATTTAGAATACAAAACTATGTTCACATAATAGGATAACAGAATAGTTAAAGCTGGAAACGACCTCTAGAGATCATCTAGTCCAACTGCCTTGCTCAGGGAAGAGTCAGCTAGAGCCAGTTGTTCAGGTCTGTGTGCAGTCATGTTTTGAATATTTCCAAGGATGGTGACTCCACCACTTCTCTGGAAAACCTGCTCCAGTGTCTGACCACCCCGACAGTAACAAAGTTTTTTCTTGTATTTTTTCAGTAATTAGATTTCGGACTTTTGTTCTTGTTTAGATCATTATTTATTGTAGTTTTGTGGCATACTATTTTGTGGAAGAATCAAAGACAGGTTCTTCATGAACATTATGACTTGGGGTTTTTTCATTTTAGTTGTGTATACACTACTTTCTGAGTAGCTTTTTCATTGTTTCAGTGAAAAATAGATTATTTTATGATATATAAAAAAATTCACATTTCATTATTGTTTAAGAAACTAATCTTTGAAATTATTATTATGGAAAGGTTAAGCTCACACATAGTATTAGTTGGTTTGGGATCTACTATTTCTATTACCTAAAGAGATGACAGATCAGGTAGATATCTACATGCACACACAGCTACATACTTGGTTATTTTAAGATATATTAAAAAAACACAAAAAAAAACCAGAAAAAGCAGACTGTACCTTCTCTCAGATTAAATATTTCTGAAGCAGGAGATTCCTTAAGTACTTTTTTAACAAATATTCCTTCATTTCCTCCACCCGTCACACTAAAACCACTAGCACCAGCTTCCGCTTCTGTTTTCAGGGTCACTTCCATTGTCTCCTAGATATAGAAAAAGGTGTGAATTTATAATTTTTAGTCATTTGTATCAAAGTGTTTTATATTATTCTACAATAAAAAATTGAGTCTCCTCAGGTATATGTTCAGTAGCTCAAGAAAGATTATGTAAAATAAAGAATGTACTTGTTTGGTGTGGGTTTGATTCTGTTCTAAATTAGAATTAAGCACATGTGGTAGGGTTATGCTGGATCAGGGCCATAGGGAAAATAGGTTGTAATTTTAAAACATGAAGCATATGGAATCTTTTAGGGCTAAAAGACTGTATTTTCTGTGAAGATGTTAAGCACCTGAAGTAGAGTTAATGGGCCAAAAAGGTCAGACTAAGAGCTAATGTTATATTGTACTCAAACTGGAGAAGGCTAAAGAATGGTAAGACTAATTATGGAAGGACCCCAAATAGAACTAGTACATGTTCATGCCTGTGCCACAACTAGGCAATTTGTGAAGCTCCTGGTCAATGCAAATCTAAAGTGACTCTTTGCTTATTTGCCCTTCCCTCTATCCACCCATCCATGTCTGTGTGTTGTAATGGACTCCACTATTTTGCAAACCACATGCCTAAAACTACTGAGTGCTTTTAGACTGACCTGTTTTGATTTGTCTGCAGGATATTTTTTGTTTTCTTCTTGAAGCTGAAAAATAATTTGCAATTATTTAGTGTTCAGAAGTTGTGCTGTTGTAAAGTACAAAAGTCCTACATCAATTAAAATGCCTGGTTTAGACTAAGAACTGAGGCTGACTTTAACAGCAACAGAGTAAAATTGGGATCTACAAGTACAATGTACAATGTGAATGATTTAACTATATTATTCCTGGTAGTAAATTAGATGCCAAGGCCTCCCTGCATTGTACTGAAATTTGCATGAAATGAATACCAGAGACCAATTGTGTTAAGATATAGGGAGCTTTTCTGTGTGTTACTCATATAGCACATTTTTCATGCTTTCATCTTTGTGAACATGCATTTTTTTCATTTATTCGACTTCAACATGAATTTCAAACTGTTGCTTACTTATCTTAAAATGACTATACTAATTAAATCTTTACCTTTGAAAAACCAAGAGGTGCAGGTAATTTTGAAACACATATTTATTAGATTCAAGACAGTTAAATATTCTAATAGGAAAAACATTGTGATTTCTTGACACTCTCTGCCCCAGGTCCTTTAAGGAATGAAGTCAAATGCATTTTTTGCCAAGAAACAAGAACATAGCCAACAACAAGTCTGGTACAATATAAAACCATCAATGAATATGGCCCTGATTTTGGTGGGGACAGGAAGACAATATGGCTGCAACAACGTCTTGTTACATGACATATGAGTCTCAACTAGTTGTAGGAGCTAAACCCTCTTGAATCAACTTGTAAAGCCATGCCTGCATGAAAACTCAATGTCTTGCCTTTAAATATTCTTCTTCTATGGAATATTCATAAACTGGAGAAGATCCTTGTGGCCTTGGACGGATGTCTTCTACTGCCACTTCATTAACCTGTGGAAAAGAAATGAGTAATGGGGAAGGAACATCTACCATTAAACAGTGACCCATTTTTTTTAGAGAGTTTTTCTACTTAGGCATCGTCTCCTTCTGTGTACAAGTCTCTCATTAATAATGATGGATGTAGAATAACCAATAACCAGATCAATTAGTAATAATTTAAAAAGGCAATAAAAATTCCTTCCCCTGCTTTATTTGCACACATAACATTTGGGTCCTGTGGCTTCAAACTTTATTGCACTCTAAAACCAAGCAAACCATGGAAGAGTCTCAGCAGGAGTTTCTGTTGACAAACACTTGACATGATTCCTTCTGGAGTCAAATGACAGGGAAAATAAACCTTCTAAAACTTCAAAGAAAAGTTACTGTAGTCAAGAGCCATGCAATAGTTTGCTAAGTCTTGGTATTAAACTTACTCTGGTGAATCATGGCAAAGAGAAGTTCACTTTATATTGAAGCGTCATTCTGGCTTTTGAGCTGGTAGGAGAATCCCAAGCAGAAATACAACATTTTTGATGGGGAAAAAAATCACCAGCAAGACCTAGCTATAAATGAAATATTTAAGATCCCATTTTAACAAAGTAACTGACAAACCCCTATTCCAAAAAACCCCAACTCTAAAAAAAACTCACAGAATCTTCGTCCTCTGCATCCGCATCAACATCAACATCTCCTGGAGGCTCAGCCGGTCTCAGCTGTCGTCCAGAACCTGAAAGCAGCATACAGGTTGTTGGTGTCTGTGGGAGCCACGCAGAGCACAAGCAGCCAGCTTGCAAGCTGAAGCCCTCCGGAGCAGCGCACCCGGGGGACGTGCACAGGCTGACCGCAGAAAGGCCTGCTTTTAGTCGGATTCCTTATCTCAGATCTCATCAGGCTGATCTTTCTAAAGATACCAGAAACACTCATATCCAGAAATGTAAAGGCTTTTGTGAAGGGAAAAGATCCTCAGATTGAAGAAAATACAGAACTAGAAGTTGGCCAGATTTTTTTTTATTACCAAGGGGGCCTTGAGGTATATATTGGGCAGAATTGGCAGGGTTTTAGCAGTGGTGTGGCTATGGGGGTGTCTCTGTGGGAGGAGGTCATGGACCACCCTGTGCCAGACGTAGCCACTTGCAGCCAGCTCCGCCCGCATTGCTGAACCCATTGGAGAAGTTTCTGCCACCTCTGTGAAAACATGTTTAAGAAAAGGTGGTAAATGCTGAGAAAAAGAGACACCACCACTAGAGGAGGAAGAGAAAGACAGAGAAGACCACACCAGAGAGGGAGGAGAGAGGAGAGATGGCAGAGCAGGAGAAATTCTGGAGCAAAATAGGATCTCTAGAAGGAGCCAGAGGAAGAAAAGCTGCCTGAGCAAGGGCAGAGAGGAGGAGGCTCAGCTCTGACAGGTCGACGGCTGGTGGAGGAACCCACTCTGGGGCAACCGAGTACAAAGCAAGGAGTGGAAAAAGAAAAGCAGCCACCATCTGCTGACCCCCATCTCCTGCACCAGCCCTCACCTCCCCAGAAGGACTGTGTGTAGCTCATAGCGAGGGGATTAGATACCAGAAAGAGGGGAGGAGAGGTGTACAGAGCAGAGCTGAGGTGTTTTTCCCTAATCAGGTTTCTTTTTTTTTTTAAATATCAGAATCAGTAATCAAAAGTTCATTAACTGGAAATTAATTAAAGTAATTGAAATTCCCCATCTTGAAATTCTTCTTGGCTTCTGACAGAGGTCTTAAGACAAGGGCCGGAGAGTAAACATCATGAAGTTTTGATAGTCATAAAGACTCTCTTTTCTTGGTTTTTAAAAGTATTCAGAGCAGACAGAGATGGGGTGGAGACGGGATGTTTGAAAGTATGATTCTGTTGAAATGACTTAAATTGGGCACCGAAGAATGAAAAGAGCAGGAATACATCATTGTGTTCAGAGATCCAGGCTTAGCCAGTAGAGGACAGTGTGGCTGAATTACACATTTCCTGATGCACAGGCTGTTCTAATACATGCACAAGTCCTTGTAGTGATAACTATGTCTCTTTTCTGTCTCCATGTTCCATTTTTTCAAGCCATCGGGCTGTCTAGCTCTCTCACACTGAGTTCTACAACTGTCATTAGTATACATAGTTTTGGCTCTCCTAAACAGATCCTCTGGCTTAAAAATATGCTCAAACACTAGAGAAGACAACCTCAAGCAGAATAGCGCAACTCATTCATTGTCTACTTTAAATTAAGAATCCTTGGGCTGGAACACAACATTTCTGGATGAGGATATTACATGCTGTGTGTGCAGACAAGCTGGCACAACTTATGCATGTATGAAATCACTCTAACTCATACCACTTGCCAAGCTCTTGTTAAAAGGGGTGTGACTTTGCTAGCCTTTCATCATAGTTTTCTGATCTCCTACATTTATTTTTTTCTTGACTTTTTTCGAAGACGAAGTTATTTAGTACAGGCAGAGTTTTGAAAGAGTTATGCCACATGATCAGTGATGGACCACTTTGTTAAGATGAATGGTAATAGTGTGTTTCCAGTGGGGATATCCCATGTCAGTCTGTGGGCCAAGTTTCCATACTTGATAAAATAGAGGACATCCTCATTAGCCATATGTACATGATCTTGTTCAGCTCTCCTGTAGTATTTTAGCTCCAGAGAAGTAGGATCAACTCAGAACACATCAGGGCTGCCAGATCATGCCTCCTTTAGCCTTCACAGGATCTGGCCTGATGCCTATGATGGACAATTCTAGAAAATGGTCTTAATGCAGACCCTAATTCAGATCAAATACATGCTTAAATTGGCTTGATTTTTTGCAAATGCTCTAGCATTGGCAATTTTCAGAACCTCAAGAAAATCAGAAAATGAACATAACCTTGTTAAAAAATTTAGATGTAGATTTATGAACCTGATTTTAGGCATTTCTGCTTGAAAATTCTGGAATCCATTCATGAAGATCTTCACCACATGTATTTTAATAAGTATCATATGTGGAGAAGAGCTGCAGGACTGAGGCTTGATTGTTTTATTTGCTTAGTGCTTCTAAAGATTCAGGTGCCAACAGTGAATTTTATGGCTGTTACTAAAATTCCAAGAAATAGTAAGGACTTAGTCTTGTGGCATTGCCGTATTTTTCACTTGGGAGAATTCCACCCACAAGCCCTGCAATCCAGTAGAATGACTTAACAGAATATTGCTTGGATTGCTAGAACATTTGCTCTTCAGTGCAGCCCTTCAAGGCTAGTTACAGCATTGATCACTGATGGCTGCCAATAATTTTACTACTGGAAAAGAAAAAGGAAAGAATTACCCAGGAGGATTCTTGGGTTGATTCACTGCTGTTTCTCTTGTTTTACTCTGGTGTAACTTCAGCGACATTTTAGTTGTCTAGAACTGTAGTAGTGCAACTATGGGGTGCTTCATTCCCAGGACTTGAATGGTCCTGTATGGTTTGTGCAGTTGATTTATTGCCATCCAGTGGGGCATATCCTTTGAGTCTAGGGTACTGCAGCTGTCTTACAAGTTCTAACAGAGGAAAAACTTTTAAAACCAGGTATTTTTAAAAAGGATAGTTAGAATGATTAGGTGACCAACACCTGCAAAATCTTCCTGTTGCTAAGAGTGGGTTACTCCCTGTCCAAGAGATTTAGATCACTTCCTGAGACCTAAACACTTATTTCCCATTGGGATGTCATTTTAAAACAACAAACGACACTGCCAAGTCTTGTTCAGCGTGGATGTAGAGAGATAGACCTCGTCTGGATGACATCTCATCTGGGCCTGGACCAGGAGAGAAGTTTCTTATATTCCACCGGCTGCTGATCAAGCAAAGCAGCAGTGTATGAGGTGCAAGGGTGGCTTCACATGCCTGGCCAAGTATTGGCAGGCAACTGCTCTCCTTGTCCTTGCTAGAGGGGCAGTGGGTCAAGGTTTCCCAAAATGTCACCAGAAAAATCACCTGCTTTTAAGAGGAAAAACTGTCAGCATAAAAGGCCTCTTGCACCCACCTCATGATGGGCAGGAAGGGACAGAATCCTCCTGTGAAAGCCTTTAGTAAACTGTTACCTCTCCTAAATGGTGATAGTAGGACTCTTTCCTACAAAACGGAGCAGCAGACTACAGTCCTCAGGGCTAATAGGGATGTAGCTGAGATTGCACAGAGGGACATCAGCTACACAAATGACCTTCCCTCCGAAAGCCTCACACCGAGGCCTTTCCATCCACCCTAATTTCCCCAAACTCTGCCTACTCTGCCCCTATACCGTAGCTAACCCATGTCATGGAAGACTTCTTGTGCCCCTGATTCCTATTGTAGACTAAGATTTGCTTCAGATTTTTTTCCAATTCAGAATACGTTACAAACAAATCTATAGCAGAGGGGAATTATGGTACATCGATGAATTCCATTTTCAGCAAAGTTTTCTGTGTGTAAAAGACTGTGCCAATAAACTATGATTTATATTCATGTCATTCTCATGCCCCAAATAGTAGTGATGCCAACATTTTATAGGTTTTAACTTTTTTTATGAACTCTGGACAATCAATGCTTTGTCCAAAAAGTTTTCATAAACAAGATGGAATTTACATCAGTGACTACTTCTAATAACCACTGAAATGACTTCAGAACAAGGGAATTTTTTTGTAAGTAGGCAGTAGGAGTTATATAGACTGGAATGTTTCGTATCATATGACAGCAAATTGTGTTTGCTTTTTTAAATGCAATTAAAAAACTTATTTTATCTTTAGTCTAGTAACCCAGCTGGACTGTTTTGGGTAAAACCACAAGAACATAAAACCAAGAGTTTTTTTGGTATTTACATTCAGTGGGTAACAGTCTTCAAAACCACATTTGACACATTATAATCAATTTAAAGTATGACAATTTCATTGAATTACAGTCAATTGTGCTTTAATATATTGCTTAAACTGAAGAGAAACTTAGCTTTAATTGGGACACTGGTATATAATAATCTGTATGTATCTGCATAATCTGTATGCTTCACAATCAAATTAACAATAAAACAGCAAATGACAATACCGGAGATGATGGTAAAAAAAATAAACTATAATGTCCTTTGCTGATCATCCTAGCTTCCTTGCTTACAAATTATATCCCTTTCTCTGCAATTTTTAGATTTGGACTTTCTGCTTTTGAAGATTTTATACTAAATTTATGATTGCATATGAATGTAGTGATTTTAAGTAATCTTTTCTTATTTTTAAGCATATAACTTTTCCTTGCATCAACTTTTTAGGCATTATCTTTCCTTCTAAAAGTGGCTTTGTTTTGTTTGATTTTATTTATTTTTTGTTCTGTTTTTGTTGGGGAGAACTAAAATGCTGCTGTTGTGTTTTTTTCCCAGGGATTTTAATGTAGATCAGTTAAAACTGACAAGAGTAACAATGGTTGCAATGCACAATTTTTTTACAAAGGTGCAGGTTAAATATTCCTCATTCTCAGGTAATATCCTCACAAGGAGAAGAGGTTCCTTCTTGCCATGTACTGACCGGCATGAATTATCTAACTTCACTTCAACTAGTTTCTCTTAACAGACAGAAACCTGAGCAGTGGTAAACACCTGTCCACAGGTGAAAATTGTACGCTTTGCTCGCTCATTTATTACTGTTTGTTAATGTATGAACATCACAATCTGTGCCTTTTCTTTACTTGGATTTTGGTGTTTGCTAGTTAGCATTTCTTCGCTATGATAAGAAACAAACAAACAGTCCTGTTTGTGCAGTATTGTGGAAATGAATAGTCCACAGCCTGTTAGAAGATTCATGGCTAGGCATGTGGGCAAGGCTAGGACATCTTTAGATCAGGTCTCTTCTGACAATGCAAAGCACATTCTGGGCACATAACCTGACTCGTATTACTAATAAGGAGAAGGAGGAGTGAATAATTGCAAAACAAACAGCAACAATAATAATTTAATATCATTGACATTGTTGGCACTGTGTTTGACCCAGCAATGAATTCATACATGTAGGTTCGCAGTTTTCACAGTGCACCCTCATGTGTTTATGTCTCGTTGTAAATAAGGTTGTGCATCGCTGCTGTCATGGAGGGCCTCATCTGGCTCCTGTATCATACCCCTCTTCCTGCAGCCATCTGTCCCTGTACGTGCTGATCTGTCTGTCCCTGTGCCCTCAGGCACCCTGTCATGGGCCTGTTACTTCCCATGCACGTGTGGCTAGACACTGCTAATGCACTGCTCCAGAATTCCTCCTATTTTTTTAAATTAAATTCCTATTTTTTAAATTAAATCCCTAATTTTTAATCTTTTTAATTTTTAAAAAAATTTAGTGCCTCGCTTTTAAATTAAATCCCTTTCTCAAAATGGATAATGTGCTTCATTGTGCTTGTTCTCCCTCTCTTGCAGTTATTGCAGTTACTGGGATTCCTCTTCTTCCCTCAGAGCTCTCACAGCCGCCGGAGCAGTGCTGCTGCGAAGCCCCACAGCCCCTTCTGATTAACTTCTTATATTTGAAATAGGGAATATTTAGAATAACTAGAATATTTAAAATCGTAGGTCCCAGTTCAGGAAAGCACTTGATAACAGGAAAGCTATGCACATTCTTGGCATTCATCTTGGCCTCTCAAGAGTGCTTTTTCAGATAGGTAAGTTCACCTGACTTTAGTTTACTAGGAGAAATTTTTCACTTAGGGTTATGGGCAAAAAGGCAGCATTTAAAACATTTGACTTTTTCTTTGGCAACCTCAGTGCTCCAGTCTCCATGTCTACTTCTTTTTTATATCCATCCCAATCCACTGTCTCAATTATTTTGATGAGTTATGAAATTAATGCACCTTGCAGTGGGTTCTTTGGGTTTCCCAGGATATCCCAGAAGAGTAGAGACTGTTGAACAAATATAGATCAACCAGCTAATTAAAATGTCACTTCAGCTAGGCAGTGCCATCAAGCATATAAGCTATTGCATTCTTGGTTTGGTGGTTTCCTTAAAGCTCCCATGACTAAAAATTGGCCTAAATCAGATTTTTTTTTAAAGCTCTCACAGACAACATTACAATGACAGCAAAAGGACCACCTCTTCCGTCTACCATTTTCTGGATAAGAACATGAATTTTTGGCACTTAAAAGAACTGTTTTCACCACTTTCCAAAATCAGCTGTGCTAAAGATCTCTGAATCCACAAGCAGATCTTTGTTTTCCGCTAACAGCATCAATTGGCTTGACAAGCCAGGATTTGCCAATCCTGGCGCTAAAAATGTTGTGCAAATGATACCTATGAACACAAAAATAGCTACTCAGTATCAGCAGCGGCCTGAAACATTTCACTATTTCTCTTTGTTTCCCCCACAGTTTTTTTCTTTAGCTCCAGTTACAAATGGAAGTGGTGACTTCATGCTACATTAGAGGACTAAAAGCCTAGAGAGTTTGTAATGCTTCAAGGTCTATCATTAAAAAGGAACAAATCATGGCAGTTTTGTTGTCCAGAACTGCTGTCTGGAGGCTACACAGCAAAAAGCATCTGCTCTAACACTGCACCTTGTGTTCCGCTGTGAATCTCTTCAAGTGTAAATGCCAAGGTTACGTGCAAAGACCATGAACAAAACCAACTAGGAACACATGAACGTAGCAGGGCTGCTCAGTGTAAGGGCCTTGGCTGTGGCAGTTCAGAGCAATCATCCCCACTACCCAAATCCCCCTGGGCAGTTTGGTGGAGGAGTCACATCCTTCCAAGCAAGCAATGCTGGCTGTGAGGGAAATAATCCTGCAAGAATCATTCAGCAAAGATAAGAATCTGAAAGTGTCTGCAAGTAAACTCCTTTATGTACACACTGTGTTGCTCAAGGAAGCTGCCACGAGGTTTAAAGCACAGCCCATGGCACAGGCTCTTGCACAGTCTATGTAGGCTTGACCATGAGCTCCAGCAGGCCCATGGCATTCCCGGAAAGCAGCTCCAAATATGTGGGGGAAATCACCAGTGAAAATCAAGAGGTTCATCTTCTACAGAGATTTCCTAGTGCATTCCAGAGACCTGGATTCATTCCATTGTCCTGCAAGATCCCATGGACTGAGTTACAACAACTGCTGGGCAGGGCTCCGGGGCACGGCAGGACCGCAGTGGGAATGCCGCGGCTGTCACTCTATCCGGGCAGGATACGTGGCAACGGGGAGATGCGGGTGCAATGTCATGGAGAAGGCTGCCTCTCCCAGCCCTCCATCGCAGGAATGTGATGTTACTTCACTTGAACCACTGCCAGCAAGACAGCGGGGGGCACCCAGTAACTCCACCTAGACGAACCAGCTTGTCAGCTCTGGAATGAAGGATTGCCACAGTGGAAAAAGCAGCCGTTCTGCCTCAGAAAAAGTGATAAAGTGAGGAGTAGCACCTCCCTTTTTGTGTTTCCCTTCTGCCCTGTGCTGGGAGTGGGACCCTTCCCACCAAGCCCTGAAATTCTGGTCTCCCTAACTATTTCTGTGGGATGAAGACAAAGAACTAGTCTGTGGAATGAAGATAAAGATTTTGCTGCTAAAGGGCTTTAACAGGCCTTACTATCTGCAGGATGCTATCAGAACCAGCTAGGCCTGTGTTTAAGCTACACTCCTGCCTTTGTTTTACGTTTCGTTCAGTAACGTCCCCTGGCTGCACTCCGTCACTGAGCTGCATACTTGTACTGTGATGAATGTAGCTCAGACCAGAGCTGAAAGCGGGGGCCTGTAGCACAGCCGAGCTAAAGGAGCCGAGCTACTCCCAAATAACCAATGTGTGAATAGTTTCCTTCCATTCAAGGCATGAACAAGATGTTTTGATTCAATGCCTTGGTATGTTAAGCTGCCCTTGTCAGCAGTTAGAGTACTTCATTAAAAGCCTTCAAAACTTCTCATCTCAAAACCTTCTGAAAACAGAAAATACATGTAAGTTACAATCATCAGTCTCCTCGCCTGGACAGAGACCTGTTTGTGAAGTTAACTCCTACTTTTATCAAAAGGAACGGTACTCTGCTCTGCAAAGTGCATCCAAGTAGAGAAATATGCAGGGAATTAAGGCTTCTTACAGACCATACTGAGCTCTACAGGATTTTATAGAGCATTTTCTACAGGTTGACATATATCAGGGAAGATGTGGAAGAGCACTGGCAACTAAGAACAGATACAAACACTACCATAAAAAGAGAAACTAACAGCCCCCAGATGAAAAGGAGAGTGAATGGCTTTCCTGTGAGTGTATGTTTATTGATAAGCTCTGCCCAGAGATTTAAAACTATTAAAAGCATGCCTGCTCACACTTCACAATGGGAGCAAAACCTTTAATGAGATGGATCAGAAAAGAGCTCTTTATTTTTACAGTGGTTCATCTTTCCTCTGATGGTAAAGATAAACTTAGCAGAATCCATAGGACATTTCAGAGCATGAGAAGAAATTGATCTGGTGGGGCTGTGCACAGACTTTCTCAGTTTAAGTCATATTTAAACATGAAAAGCACAAGGGACTTTTTTTTTTTTTCGCAGTTGTCAAATTGAAATTTCCCAGATCCTGGGTTAATGAGTTTCATCCAGCTATCACTATTTTTTGGTTACTTGGCTATATAGGAAATGTAATTTGGCCGCATCCACATAAGTCTTCTGGTACAAGAATAAAATATTTACCAAAATATTGTATTAGTCCGATATTTCACCTATTGCTAAAAAAGACTAATGCTTCCTAGGAGTAACACAGTGTATGAAAATAAGCTCTCACCAAAGTTTGTTGTGAGAACGTGATTTGAACAATGTCCAAAAGAGACAGCAAAAGCAGGTGGCAGCGGTGAATACTTGAATTTGTCTCTCCTGGTCCATCCCTTCTCTCGCTAGCTAAAATACAGCTGCAAGTGGCAGGGTGAAAAAGGCAGCTGGAGAAATGCTCATGGCACCCACCAGATGACCAGAGGTTCAGTGCTGTTTCCCCCTACCCAATGGTTCACAAGTTCTGCATTATCTTTGTAGTTTCAGTCTGACGATTGCCTGGAGGGTAGGTGTAATGTCCTGCCCTGAGTCTGTGTGTTTGCTTGTCTTAGGCAGGAATTTTCCTCTCTCTCAGGTTTTACATGACACAATGGGTTTTCAATGTGTGTTTTATTTCCTGCATAAATTCCCACGGTGTCTTGTATAGTTATTGTGATGATGGCGTGACATTAGGACCCTCTCTGATAATTATCAATTATGATATTTTTCCAGGACTGCAGACTTCTCACAAAGTCAGTAAGAGAAGTGAATCATTATGTACGTCCTAGCTCCTGGACTGAACCAAAATTGCTTACCACCCTTTTGGACAGGGCAAAAACAGGTTAGAGATTCATAGCCAAATAAAGCAATAAAGACTGGTCTAATCCACTGTGATCCTCCACAGTTTTATCTCCTGGGACTGTCAACAATTTTATCTCTTTATACTGCTTTTACTTGCAATTGAGTCTCCACCAGTGCTGTAAATAGTTGCACGGATACCCAGCTAAAATCTTCCAGGGTGCCACTGTCCATCAGGATAGTCTGGATTTTAAGAAGGTCTTCAGGGGCATGTTGCAAGTGAAGTGCTCTCACTTGATTACCAGCTTACCAGCTTCAGAAACCTTAGGAACTACTCTGCAATTATTTGGCTATCCAATATCTTGATTAGGCACTTTGCAGCTTTTTTCACTCAAAAGAAATGCCTTCACCTATATAACAAACTAGTCTTTGAAAGTGAAGGCAAAGCTGCCTTCCTCTCAGATCGAGGGACCATTGACTCCTACTGTCCTCCCTGTTCGATAGCTGTGAACTCAGCTCTTATCACGACTTGCCTAGGAGCAGAGGCAGGTGGGTGCCTATTGCAGATAAGGCCCATAAAGCTCACGCAAATTAACTTTCCCACATTCCTTCTCCTTGTTGATTCACCCCCCTAAGAATCCAGGCTCCTCCCAGAGCAGATTGCCTGTTCCGCTGCCAAAGCACAGCCCTGCTCAGATTTAGAAATGAATCAAATGAATACATTTATTAAAAGTGATCGTTCTGCCCGTGTAGGCTTGATTGGCAGCCCTGGAGACTGAATTTCTCTGGCTGCAGAGTCAGGATTGCTTGAGAAGCGGTGGCCGTAACCCCAAGCTGTCTCTTAAGGTAGCCCAGTACTGACCCGCAGAGGTAACAAGGGAAGCTGACTACTTGTCCTCTCTCTGAGACATTAAAGGAGGAGGTTAATTCTTGGTGCTTTTGGTAGAGAGCACATTTGTCCCCTAAGAACAGGTCTTAAGATAAGAGTAAGAACAGAGGATCTACTAACATTATGCAAAAAGCCCAAAGCGAGCTTTCTATAAATGGCACTTACCACTCCAAATTAGAAACAGATTTTCCAGCCCAAACTGCTCTTTCAAAACCATGGCTTTAAAAATATCCTTATCAGAATCAATCCACAGTAAAAAAATATGTATTTTTGTATAACTATAAACATATATCCATATATACATACATATAATTTTTTTCACATTAGCGATCCTTATGGTCTAGGAAGATTTTTCATTTCTCTTTACTCCACCGATAAAATTCAGTGCAGAATTAAGTGTCCAGATGTAGCAATATTAATGGAGTGATGTTACTTTGCACGTCTCTCTGGTATGCTGGGCATAGCCCCTCTCAAACCAGGCATGCAGCAAAAACCTTGTAGCTTTTCCACCACCTTTTATGGGGGCTTTTATATAAATATCTGCCCGTGGAAACAGGTTTTCAGTTTGAGAGAAAGTTCTCTGGGCAACTTGTTGGGATGTAGATCACCATAGAAGAAAATATCCTTTAAGCTTTTAAATTCCTTAATGTATGTGTAATACAAGAGATAAGGGATAAAGGTGGCAGAAAATTATTATGGGAAAATATTTTACATCAAAGATAAAGTTAGCAGTTCCCTCACTTTGTTAAGATAAAAATCTTTTCTGTCAATAAATAGTGATGGTAGCAAAATAGTGTTGGGCATAGCTCACTTTCTCTTGTTTTTATGTGGTGTAGGAGAGTCCCCTTAAAATTAGAAAGAATTTCTGAATGCACACAGCAGGTTTACAAATGCATAAAAGCTCATTTGCAGATAAATTAAACCATTGAGTCAAATAAATAAATTAATTAGTATAGTTCTGTTCACATCAATGTATTTCAAATCTCAATAAATGGACTATAAACTTGGTTTTAAGTGCAAAAATGTCAGATTTCAAAATAAATCAATAGGTGACCTACCAAATTATTTTCAAAAATGTTGTCTTATTTCAGTTGATTGCTATTCACCTCTTTTTTGAAAAATCTTGCCCCAGCAGAGGTATACCTTGCCCCAGCATTTTCTAAACTTGCCATTTGATAACTGTCTTCTTTTGCAAATTAAATTTGTGAACTTAATCTTTCTTGTTTGAAATTAGAAATAATCAGATAAGTGAGACTGAAAAACATTGACATTTTAAGTGCATGTTAAGTTATAGAAGGAAAAACTGAAGATGACAAACTTTCTTTGCCAAAAAAATATTTGAATTTTTGCATGTGTTTTTTAAATGATTCAGTGCTCTTTTTCCCTCTCTGCACCACCTAGCCAGTACTGAGGCACCCAAAAACAACAGACCAGCATGCTTCCCTAATAGATTAGAGAAAAACACAGTTTAGTTAAGGAAATAGATTTCAGTTTTACGTTTCTCAGAGGCTAGTATAAACGATAGGGAGAAAACTTTTTTTTAAAGACTCATTACTGCAGTTCTGGATTTCTTTTTGATTAAAGACTCAAATAGCAACAAAGTAACTACAGTGCAGTTCATCCATGTAGTAACTGGTGAATGAATTGAGATGGGTGGAGTCGTTTGAAAGCACTAAGAGGACTGTTTCTTGGGTTTGATTATCAGCCCTAAGGCTGATTCATAACAGTTCCAAACATTCAGAGCCTCTCTGTAATAAGAAAATAATGATATCTTCTGGAAATGAGTAACTGTTTCTTTATCATAATTGTCTATTCACACACAGGTTAAATATTTTTTAACTCAGTTAAAACAGGATGCACTCTTTTTGAAGGCACATGGTAACGTTTTTCTCGATGAACAACTGTGCTAGATTCAGACTAATGTGTAAGGGAGAGTAAATTACATTTTACCCTTTAGCTCGATCAAGGGCTCCACTGAAATCAACAGCCTGGTGCCAATGCAAAGCTAGTATAAGGAAAGAGAAGACTCCAGAGGGCTTCAGTTACAGTCTTAGAGATCCACTGCAAGTAGGTGGATCTGATTCTTCTCTCATGTGGCTTCTTCAGAGTCATTTACATCTGTGCAGCAGGAGGATAATCCAGTGGCTTGTCCCCACTTTGCAGAATGGCAATGACCATCTTGATTTGCAGAGCTGTAGAGACTTTGAGTGCAAGAGGATAGAATGGGAGGCACCTGGAGGTATCCCTCAGTCCATCTGTAGGTTTTCCTGCACATCCTTGCACAAAGTATTTTAAAACCAATGGTGTTTTACTACTTATGCTCTCTTGCACCCTGCCTCATCCAATGGCCCCAGTGAGGACTCTGCTTTCTGTCTGTGAGCTGCGGCTCATCATGTGCAGCAGAGCGACTATTGTTCTCTCCTAAAGAAGGTGTATTTGCATTCCTTGCCCCACTGCCATTTACAGTTTACAGTCAATGAAACCAGAAAAGAAGAATGATTGCTGCTGTGAAGTTATCCTGTCTACTGTTTACAAGGTGGAATAATTTTCACTTTACCATCCTCAAACAAAAAGCTCCACCACCATCTTATTGCGATGTTTTTAAATACTGCAGTCCTGAAGTCCTCCATGAACTGAGATGTCAATAACACTTTAGCAATGGCTGAAATATTTGCTTCATATAGCACTGTTGGGGTCTGTTTTGACAGCATTCTACAACTACACTGAGAGCATAATTTGTTTTTTCTTAATTACAAATACTTTGAACACTACATAATCACGCTTTGAACACTTTTATGAGGAAGGTCTGTCCCCATTCGACCACAAGGCAGTAAAGGAACAGGAAAGCACTGGGCTGATCTTTGAAGAAGACAAGCAGCCACAATCGTCCTGTTTTCAGAGGAATCAAGTGTTTGACATCTTTCAACGCAGGGATTGATGCTACTGGGCACAGATAGGAAAAGGGCAAAGACAACCCAGGCGTAGCCCACACTGAGTCCTACTTCAGGAGCTGCTATTCTGAGGCCCAGCCTCAGAGGGTCTCTGAACATATGTGCAAACTACACATTGCTGCGGGATTATCCTCTGCAGCTGGAACCACTGTCCCAGTTAAAAACTTCTGGACTGATAGGTACAAGAAGGCTCTGAGGTTTTTGTTACTCTTATTGCTTGGACACATGTGAATATTACTCATGCATCACTCTGCACACTTCTGCAGCAGGGAAAGTCACGAACACTTCACAGCTATATGTCTGAAGAGAGGGGTCTGAAAATGTATCTATCTGAAAAATTTCTAGGGAAGTTTAAGCTGTCCGTGCTGAGCGGTGCCAGCTCAGGGATACTGGAAAACACATTTTTCATGCTTGTGTTTTTTATTAAATGCAGCTGTCAAAAAAGAGGAGGGCTCATGTTCCTGAAAAGGTGCAGCGAAGAGAAGACAAATGGTTGGAATAAAGCATTAACAGGAACGTGCCTACTCTGCCTGGGCAAAAGTCACCCCTTCTGTAGAGCCTTCAGGGCACCCTTTAAACTAGCTGGCTCAGGGACTAGTAGCTGTCTAGCTGTGGGATTTCAGTGAATGCCGTACAAACCCAGCCAGCTCCCCAGGGAAGTCAATACTTGCTGCACAAGTCGCTCCTCCCTGTCCCCAGCCCGGCTGGATAGACACTGGCTCTGCACGAACTGCACCTTCCCAGTGCTGCAGAGGCACATCTGGAGAGAGATTACCTTTAACTAAGCCTCGATCTCCCTGCTGTGCTGGAGATAATGTTCTCTAAGCATGTTGGCAATGAACTTAAACATCTACCACAATCTGATAATGCCTACCTCTGATCATTTTGCTGCAGTAAAATTATGAAGGTAAAACCAGCAAAGGCAAAGCGAGTAGTATACGGGCGTATAGCTACCTCCTCCACAAGGAAGAAGAGAAGAGTTTTAGTGGTTGGAGACTCCTTCCTAAAGGGATCTGAGGGCCCAATATGCAGAGCTGACCCCCATCACAGGGAGGTCTGCAGCCTGCCTGGAGCCCGAATCAGGGATATCACCAGGCAACTCCCCAACCTGGTGAAGGCCACAGACTACTACCCCCTGCTGATCTTCCAGACAGGTGGGGAAGAAGCTGCATCCCGTAGTCTGAGGGGGATGAAGAAAGACTACAAGGCCCTAGGACGGTTGGTGAAAGAGTCTGGAGCACAAGTTGTTTTCTCCTCCCTCCTTCCATTTTCAGGTGATGACGTTGTTTGGAATAGTAGGATTCTCTCTATTAACGCCTGGCTACGAGACTGGTGCTACAGGCAGGGCTTTGGGTTCTTTGATAATGGCTGGTTTTATAAGACAACAGGCGTGACAGTGATACATGGGAAAGGTTTATGTCGTAGGGGCAAAAGGGTTCTGGGACAGGAATTAGCAGGGCTCATTCGGAGAGCTTTAAACTAGATTCGAAGGGGGATGGGGTGGTAGCTGGGCTTGCACCACTGGGGCAACACTCTAGTGTTGAGGTAGACCAGGAGGCCCCCCATCCCCCTGGGGTGAAATCAGGGGGTGAATCTGGGACGAAATCGGTGTGCCCAGCTCGCTCCCTGAAATGCCTGTACACCAATGCACGCAGCATGGGGAATAAGCAGGAGGAGTTAGAAATCCGTGTTCGGTCGGGGGGCTATGATCTAGTGGCAATCACAGAGACTTGGTGGGACGCCTCGCATGACTGGAATGTGGTCATGGATGGCTATGTCCTGTTCAGGAAAGACAGGCAGCTAAGGAGAGGTGGTGGAGTTGCTCTTTATGTGAGTGAGCAGCTAGAATGTATTGAGTTCTGTCCAGAGGCGGATCAGGAGCGAGTTGAGAGTTTGTGGGTGCGAATTAAGGGGCAGGCTGGCAGGGGTGATACTGTTGTGGGTGTCTATTACAGGCCACCGGATCAGGATGAGGACGGTGATGAGGCCTTCTACAGGCAGCTGAGAGCAGTCTCGCAATTACAGGGCCTGGTTGTTGTGGGGGATTTCAACTACCCTGATATTTGCTGGGAGGCCTACTCAGCCAGCCATCCTCAGTCCAGGAGGTTCCTCCAGTGCATTGATGATAACTTTCTGATGCAAATGGTGGATGAGCCAACTAGGAGAGGAGCGCTACTGGATCTGATCCTCACTAACAAGGAGGGTCTGGTTGAAGAGGTGAAGGTTGAGGGCAGCCTTGGTTGTAGCGACCATGAGATGGTAGAGTTCAGGATCTCATGTGGCAGGAACAGAATAGCTAGCAGAATCGCAACCCTGAACTTCAGGAGGGCCAACTTTGGCCTTTTCAAGCAATTGCTAGGGCAAATCCCATGGGACAGGGTACTAGAAGGTAAGGGGGCCCAAGATAGTTGGTTAGCATTCAAGGACTGCTTCTTCCGAGCTCAAGATCAGAGCATCCCAACAGGTAGGAAGTCAAGGAAGGGTACCAGGAGACCTGCATTGTTAAACAGGGAACTGCTGGGCAAACTCAAGTGGAAGAAGAGGGTGTACAGATCGTGGAAGGAGGGGCTGGCCACTTGGGAGGAATATAAGTCTGTTGTCAGAGGATGTAGGGAGGCAACTAGGAAAGCTAAGGCCTCCTTGGAATTAAACCTTGCAAGAGAGGTCAAGGACAACAGAAAGGGCTTCTTCAAATACATTGCAGGTAAAGCCAACACTAGAGGCAATGTAGGCCCACTGATGAATGAGGTGGGGGTCCTGGAGACAGAGGATAAAAAGAAGGCGGAGTTACTGAATGCCTTCTTTGCCTCTGTCTATACTGTTGGAGGCTGTCCTGAGGAGCCCCGGACCCCTGAGGCCTCAGAAGAAGTCAGGATAGAGGAGGAATCTGTCTTGGTTGATGAGGGCTGGGTCAGGGACCAATTAAGCAATCTGGACGTCCATAAATCCATGGGTCCTGATGGGATGCATCCGCGGGTGCTGAGGGAGCTGGCGGAAGTCATTGCTAGGCCACTCTCCATCATCTTTGCTAAGTCGTGGGCAACGGGAGAGGTGCCTGAGGACTGGAGGAAAGCGAATGTCACTCCAGTCTTCAAAAAGGGCAAGAAGGAGGACCCGGGTAACTATAGACCGGTCAGCCTCACCTCCATCCCTGGAAAGGTGATGGAGCAACTTGTTCTTGGTGCTGTCTCTAGGCACATCAAGGACAGGGGGATCATTAGGGGCACTCAGCATGGCTTCACCAACGGGAAGTCTTGCTCAACCAACTTAATAGCCTTTTATGAGGATGTTACCCGGTGGATTGATGATGGTAAAGCTGTGGCTGTGGTCTATCTCGATTTCAGTAAAGCGTTTGACACGGTCTTCCACAGCATCCTCGCAGCTAAACTGGGGAAGTGTGGTCTGGATGATCGGGTAGTGAGGTGGATTGTGAACTGGCTGAAGGAAAGAAGCCAGAGAGTAGTGGTCAATGGGACAGAGTCCAGTTGGAGGTCTGTGTCTAGCGGAGTTCCGCAAGGGTCGGTTCTGGGACCAGTTCTATTCAATATATTCATTAATGACTTGGACGAGGGATTAGAGTGCGCTGTCAGCAAGTTCGCTGATGACACAAAACTGGGAGGAGTGGCTGATGTGCCGGAAGGCTGTGCAGCCATTCAGAGAGACCTGGACAGGCTGGAGAGTTGGGCGAGGAGAAATTTAATGAAATATAACAAGGGCAAGTGTAGAGTCCTGCATCTGGGCAAGAACAACACCATGTACCAGTACAAGTTGGGGGCAGACCTGTTGGAGACCAGCATAGGGGAAAGGGACCTGGGGGTCCTAGTGGACAACAGGATGACCATGAGCCAGCAGTGTGCCCTTGTGGCCAAGAAGGTCAATGGCATCTTGGGGTGTATTAGAAGGGGTGTGGTCAGCAGGTCGAGAGAGGTTCTCCTCCCCCTCTACTCTGCCCTGGTGAGGCCGCATCTGGAGTATTGTGTCCAGTTCTGGGCCCCTCAGTTCAAGAAGGACAGGGAACTGCTAGAGAGAGTCCAGCGCAGAGCCACGAAGATGATTAAGGGGGTGGAACATCTCCCTTATGAGGAGAGGCTGAGGGAGCTGGGTCTCTTTAGCTTGGAGAAGAGGAGACTGAGGGGTGACCTCATTAATGTTTATAAATATGTAAAGGGTAAGTGTCAAGAGGATGGAGCCAGGCTCTTCTCAGTGACATCCCTTGACAGGACAAGGGGCAATGGGTGCAAGCTGGAGCACAGGAGGTTCCACTTAAATTTGAGGAAAAACTTCTTTACGGTGAGGGTGACCGAACACTGGAACAGGCTGCCCAGAGAGGTTGTGGAGTCTCCTTCTCTGGAGACATTCAAAACCCGCCTGGACGCGTTCCTGTGTGATATGGTCTAGGCAATCCTGCCCCGGCAGGGGGATTGGACTAGATGATCTTTCGAGGTCCCTTCCAATCCCTAACATTCTGTGATTCTGTGTGATTCTGTGAGTGTTCATTTGCTTGATGATAATTTTCCTCTTACTCAATAGACATAGGTTCAGATTTTGTACTCTGCTCTAAATGCATATTCTGAAGGAGTTCAGCTGGATTTATACCAGTGCAACAGCAGAATTTGGCTTGTGATCCTCAAATGACAACATAAGTTAACAGACTAGCTTATTTCTCTGGGTTTTCTATGAAGTTCCTATTCAAAAAGCATAATAGTCTAACTACGATTCAGTTCTGTGGCAACAGTGTACCACATAAATTAAGCTAACTCTGGGTAATATCACAAAAAAATATGTGTTTATAGCTTCATGCCAGTTTCTGACTAATGCTTTTGTTTGTTGCTATAGCAAACCACACATGAATCTGATAGCCAAAAGCATGTTTATGACTAACCTTAGCTCTCTGGGGATTGAAAATATGGAATAAGAAAAAAAAAAACAACCACAACACACAATGCAAGGAGAACATGATAGGAAACACCTTTTTTGGCATGAGTTACTATGAACATTAAAAGTGAAGAACATCATGAGTGGAAAACATTAGGAAACGGGAACTGTGGGAATAACCGGCTTTAACCCACAAGATTCAAATACAGCTTTTATTTCATGTCACAAAATTGTCCGTGCAGGACTAGAGCACATTGCGGGAAGTCCTGGCTGCGTGTTAAGGGATGGATTTAAGCCTCTGAGGTCTGGAGAAGCTTTGGATCACACTTTAAAACATTCAGACCACTTTACTCAAGATAATTTTTACACTCTGCCTTGACACCTAGCACACTGGTATTCACTTAATTAATTTCTATTACCATTTATACTTTGGTAGTTTCCAAGACCCTGTCCCAAGACCAACACCTCATTACACTGTACAAATACACAGTGAAGGATGTTCCCCGCCTGAAGAGCTTTCTGTCAAACTGATGGGAGAGCCAAAGGGAGAGGAGGACAGACAGAGGGAGAGGCAGAGAACTTGCACCCCAGTTCAGTTGACTGATTCAGGTTGCCAAAAATGTTACTGTGGGAAGACGAATACATTGTGTACCCTGCAGGGGAGGGAAATCTATACAGCTAGAGTAAATCCTAAACTAGGATAGTTTACAACAAAGCTACATTATGTCAGGCAAAATTTATACTAGTGTTGCCCTGTTATTCTTAATAACATCTTTCCTTCATGGGTTAAAAAAAATAAAAGGGAGTATTGCTGTATAGTGTATAGATACAGATCAGTTTCTATCAATGGTTTCTATTGATATTAATTACTCCAGCTCTAGACTGCATATTGCATTGTTATTCACAGATTTGTACTGTGCATAAAGGCATATGATTATCACAATTCAGGGCACGTTCTTCCATCATCTATCCCAACACTCAGCAGAGAGTCTTGAGATCATACAAAGCTTTTTGGAGAGGGAGGTCTGACCGAGCTGTAGTGTTCCAGGTATTTCCAAGGGGGTGTTCATGAAAGACATCTTGACCCATCAGTAGGTTAAACAGGACAGTGTCATAAATGGAAGCTCACGACAGTCTGTAGGACTCAGATGATACCTGGTGGTCATTTTGTGCCACAGGATCAAATGTTGAAGTATTGACGTTTCATTCTGTGCCTACTCAAGCAAGACATCCATTGGCCTCAATGAAGCTGATATAGGACATGCTACATCGCATTCATCTTGTAATTCAGACTGTGATATGGGCTGAGATCAGCTTGGATTCCATCTTGTAAAATCCAGCAGAGCGCACAGCACTGCACACAGTAATCATGCCTGCATCCTTGTAAGAGTAAAAACTTCTAGAAAAAAATGCAAGCATTTTGTAGATTAGCCATGAATTCAATTGATGTATATGCCAAGTAGCATTAAGACATTGGTGTTGTATAAAGTGAAAAACAAAGGCAGATAAGATATAGGCAGAAGTTTTCCAGCTATAGCCTAAGTATCACTTCTGGACTACAGAGCAATTGCCGGTGACATGCAGAAGGCCAAATATGACTCTCTCTTTGCTTTCCCATGCTTTTTCAGTTCACATTTGGCTGAAAATGCATCTTATAGAAAAGAAAAAAAAAAGTTGCCAGGCTTCTTTCCTCCACTTTGGGAACCTGAAAACAGCTTTGGTGCTGGAAGCACCATATGGAGACCTTTTCAAAACAGCTACCTCATTTCCTGTGACTTACCCCAAAAGCAACTGCTCTTTGCTGTGAGTGGTGCAGAAAATGAGATAAGAGATCATAAGTATAGGTGAAAGAGGTTGCCAACCCAACTCCTGTTCTGAACAACTTTCTGATCTGTAGAAGCAGAAGGCGCTGGCTACTAGTATTTATGGATACGTATTTATGCAGGTGCAGTGCTACTTAGCGAGCATTTTTCTCTTAGGGCTCTCAAAGGGTGTAGCTACCCCTCTTGCACCCTCTGGGGTATCGATCATCCAGACAGCATTGCTTGGTGCATATGAATATGCCAGCTTGGCAGCTGCAGCATTTGGTCAAGGTCACCAAGGAAGTCCCTGCACCTGCCCAGAGCACCATGTAAAAGCAGGCAAGCGCTCCCCGCCTCGCAGAAAGTAAGGTAGCAAAGCAAAAAACTGACTTGAACAAAATCACAAAGCAAGTTGGCAGCAGAGCCAGCGATAAATACAACCCAGATGTCCTGGATTCCACCTCCTCCCTGCACCATGCTGCCTCTCTTAGCTCAATGCTGGAAGGAAATGTTTTACATTTACTCATCCCTCCTTTTCCTTTGTCAATAGAAATTAAAGAAAGCATCTGACTGCCTAAGCCTTGAATACTCCGATGGTTTCCAAGGCTTGCAGTGAAGTCAGCCAACATTTCTATTGAATCCAGTCCTAATGGACAGCTAACAGTGATTTCTTTGCCAACTAGCCCATCAGTGCAAAACTCATCTAAGCACATATTACTTTTATATAGATATGCATTGTGTATATATATTTCATGACTTTGCAAACAAGAACTAATTACAAAAATACTATTGTTGCAACTCAGCTGAACAGTGAATAGGCTGATCTACTACTATTAAAAAATCATGATTTTTCTAAGTATAGATTTAAGACAAGCTTCTATACCTTTTCACTGTGTTGAAAGGTAGGAAGGTCTGTCAAGATGGTTCTTGCATTGAACCCACTCAGGTCTGCTTAAAGAATGATGGCTAATTAGCATTAATTGTCCATTATTTTGTGAACAAAATGTCCAAATATTTAAGATTTGCTCATTAAGCTATCTAATGGTGTCTGTGTGGAGGGCCACTTCCATATATTTTCCAAAAGCAATGTAAATCTCATTTCCATGGGAATATGTCATGTCCTGTCAGCAAAATATCCTTACTGCTGTCAGCCCAAGGTGAGTCCAGGTCTCTGAGCAGTTGAACACACTCTTACTTGCCTCTTTTTTCACCCTTAAGGCAAATGCCACTCCATTTTTCCTGCTTGTCATCATAGAAATCCAGCTGGGAGTTGTAGGCATGCTGCTGTTGCTATAACTCCACTGCCAATGTGTTGCTCTGGCTACAGAATGGTACTTCAGGGGAGCTGGACAGAAGTTAAAAAGAAATGCGGCATTGCACTTGTATCCTTCTCCCCCCTCAACACCCGAGGGGCATGACAGTAGGAACAAAAACTTTAGCAGCTGCAGCTTGCCTGAAATACTTAACTCCCTTTTGCAGACCTCCCTCATTTTTCTTGACTAGAAAACAGATGTACGTATTCAAGGCAGGATTTTGCATTCAGGTCTCCAAGCAGAGGTCTCTGCCCCTCTGCAGGACAGCAGCAGGAGATCCCACACGTAGCAAGACCACAGAACTCATGCTCGGTCATACTATGTGCCTCCACCATGAGCACTTTGCAGAAACCCGCTTGCTGGGTAACTGCATCCACAGCTTTGCTCCAGCCAACAGGGATTTATCGTGCCTGAGAACTTCTGAGATCTTCTAGACAATGAAGCAAACCAAAAGGCAGCCCAATAAAGCCTTCTTGCTTTCTCTGTAAAACTGTTTCCACTATTTCCTCATTCCTGCCACCTCCATTTTGCTCAACTGGCTTGACACAAAGCTTGCAAGTCCTCCGAGGCGCATTCGGGTAGGTGGCTATATATCACTTAACACGGTGGGGACCTTAACCTGCCATCAGACTGCAGCAGCAATAACCGACAAGAATAAGTCTTGACAAACATGGCTGGGTTGTGCCATTTTTGTGCAACAATAGTAAGTTTGACCGATTTGAGTCTGCTTTAATCCCAGAGACATTACCTTCTGCAAAGTCTCTGCAAAGCAGGAAACTCTCCTCCCTTCTCTTCAGAGCTATGGCAGCCAGGTTAAGGACATTGCTCCTTGCTGTGATTTGTCAGTGTCAACTTAGCAAGTCCCAGCTCCCTTCCCCGGAGCGTGTAGGCTCTGGCTGGCCTCTCACGTTGTTCCAAGTGTGTCCGAGAGCCAAAACCTTATTGCAGTCCATCTCTGTCTCTTCACAAGAAGAATCAGTGGAGGAGTTAGTGAGGACTGTTTGTGCTGGTGTGACAGCCGGCTCCTGTTTTGGATTAAGGGATGATGATTTTCCCTCCCTCTCTGTCCTTTATTGGGCATTTAAAAGAGAAGGGTTTCTGGGAAGGAGAAAATGCTCATTTTCATGGCTTTTTATATCTCTTTTGCCCTCCCTTTCCTCTGGTGCAGACGAAAGCTCATGGGCTGTATCTGTGTGTGCTGCCCAGGGGCCTGACTTTTGTCTGCCCAGACCATGAAATAACAGCGTGATAGTGGAGAGGTGTTCGTGCAGCACCTGAACTTACCTGCAGTTCTCCACAGAGAGGACTGCTGACAGAAAACAGGTTTTCGATGCATGTCACAACTTGGGAGAGCATTGCAAAAGCGCCGCTTCCCTGTCACAGGGCAGGGTGGAGATCTGCTGACACTGATCCCCACTTTTCAAAGCAGGGCTGAGACTGAACATGAACCAGCAATGAGCCCCAAACACAAAGGAGTGCAAACAAATTAAAAAAACATAGCTGAGAATGGCGGGGGCATCGGTCAGCAGGAACACCCCAAACGCCCTGCCCACTGCGAGGACTGCAGTGTGTCCCTCTGCTTACGTGCCAATACACCTGCATGGTTCCTGGGTCTGATGCAATGTCTGCGAGGTGTTTCCCCTGGGCTGGAAAGGCTGTGGTTGCCCACGGGGGCGAGGAAGGGTTTTTGCTGCGTGGGGTTGTCTCACCAACTCTGGTTTTCACTGTTGTGTGGCTGGACGTGTGTGGGTAGGTGGCCCTGCTGGCTGCTCTCTCAGTGCCCTTGGGAAATAATCCAAAATCATTGGTTTTCTTTCCCTGCCATTTTCTTCTGTCCCTGGTCCAGGGTCATCTCCGACTCCATCACTGCATCACGAGGGTTTGCAGACACCTTTAGGCAGCCTCGCTGAGGCACTGGCAGTGGGGTGTGCTGTGGGGTCCTCTGCTCCCAAACCTGTCCTTTTGCCGGGGTATCTTCTCTCAACACTGCTTCTGCCGGGCAGACTGACCCCAGAGGTACCAGCCTGCAAAGGACTTCAAGGTGGGCCTGTCACAAGCTTCCTTCACAGGTGCTGTATGAATTTTTTAAACTTTTCTTCAGAAAAAAACCTCTAGAAACTGAAAATAGGAAATCAGGTTTTTTCCACAGGTTTTCCTACCCAAGCCTCGCTATCAGCTATGGTCCACATCCAACAAGTTAGTCTGACTCAGCTACTTCAACCCCTCTGTTTCAGAGCACCTTGCTCCTCTCCAGTGACAAGTGCCCTGAACGCCCATGCCAGCACCGCGCGGCTGGGCTGAGCACCATTTGCCTGCATGCAAACACACCACCTGCTGAACCATCAACCCATCTGCTCTGCCATCTGCTCGCCACAGCCTTCCCTGCTGCTGTGCTGTGCAGTTGTCTCCTGAGCAAGGCATGGTCCTATGCTGAAAGAGAGGGATTGCACCATTTTTTATAGTGGAGAGAGACATTTCCGCATTTGTACAGCAACGTGCTCCAGAACCCATAGGTTGAGTGGGATGTCATCATGCCGGGCACTGACTGGCCGTACAGTAAATGCTGCTGACACATATAGCTATGGGTGCTGGCCCTGACGTGTTGAAACACTGGTGTCCTCCAAACAACATTTGTGCTAGCAGATTCCCCCTTCTTACAGCCACTGAGATCCTGCCACTCTGGGATGTTGTATTTTTCAACACTCTCTGAGCAGCCTGGCCTCTGAATAGACATACTCCATGCATCCACGTACCCGCCCATGCTCCCAGTCCTGCTGTGCTCAGCAGCAGCAGAAGAGGAATGATGTTCCAGGTCTCTGGGAGGAGCCACATGGACTAGGGCTGGCCACATGGTCAGGATGTGAGCAGCTCTGCAGGACAGGGACTGTTTATCCATGGCAGCAAAGCAAAAAAGGGAGAAAGGGAAAGATGGAGGAGGAAGTACGGGGCAGAGCTCCTCGGAAAAATTACTGTAGACAGTTTGCTTGGGCTCCTCAGAGACTGCTGATGGCTGCTGTGATCTCCTCACCATGAGACACAGGGATGATTTGTTGTCACATGCACCGAGCACTCTGTTTTCTTTCTAAGAAACAAGCTGGTACGTTTAGGAGAGATGACATTCATTCTTGAGCTTATCTGCAAGTGCTAGGCTTATTCTCTGAGCTTCAAGGTTTATTTAGAATAAATAAGGTTTATAGATTTGGTTGGTGAAGCATGCAATGTATACATTATAATTATGTAATTAATGCCCTAATCTCTGTGATGAGCTTTCCGGGCATAACCCAGTACAGTTAGTTACCCAAAAGCTTCTTTTTAATCTCTGAGGAAGGATAATTTTAAAAAGAAAAATAGGATTTCTCCTGCTATCTCTATCCAAACCATTTCATTCACAGGTTCCTGTTAGACTGACTAAAGCAGTTGTTAAATCCACTGTGGACATATAATCCAAATATAAATATAAGATCACAGTGCTGTTACTAAATGTATTCCTTTCTGTGGGGGTCCTGCCCCCATCCAGCTCTGTAAATCATTGAAATGTCCCCTTATAAATACCTGTATGCAAAATACCTTTCAAAACTCTGTTTTACACCACTTACACAGTCAATAATTTTCTAGTCCAACACATGCCCCAAAAGAAAAGAGCGATAGCAGAGCCAAAGAACATATTACCCTTCACGTCCACTCTAGCACTGTCTCTTCATAGGAAGCCTGATTAATAAGTTCATATCACAACTGCACGCATCACTTGCCTTTGTAACCAACCATCACCATGAGTATAAATGCTGCATGTAGTCATTCTCATGTGAAAAAGCCCAGTTTGCCTCCAAAATGGGCTCTGACTAACTGGTTACTTTAATTAGGCACTGAGTTGTCTGAGCTATTTGTTGCACAGATAATTTTTTGTCATAATAAAGCCCATTATGTCAACCTTAAGGACCGTGAGGACACAATTCATATAAAAATCAATGCAACCTTTCACTAAAGCATAAATCAGATCAGCTCTGACATATATGAAAATATTTGGGGAATGCTTAATGACATTTTTGTGTTCTTGTAAATTATTTGCTTTCGGCTGATTTTAGAAACAGGAATAGGGAAAGCTCAGGTCACACCAGGAAACATCAGCAATCAAAATCACTAGCTTTCTCATGGCAGTTTCACAGATCTTTGACTGATATAACTTCCAATACACCTGCACATATTTCAAACAAAAAACCCAACCCAACTTTTTGGATGCTTATCTGGTCTGAGGGAGAACTGCTAACCTCTTTGAGGTTCACCAAAAATCTGATTTCTAACTTTTTTTCAAAAATGCCTAATCCCACCTAGACATTTCTCTCCTTCAGAATATAATGTAAACATCAGTTAAAGCAGTTCTTGCTGTGCAGAAAAGTTATTATTCCGTTCACCACCAAACTCTGATTTTTGCTCCTGCATGCATGTCCTTTGAATTTCTGTTTTGGAATTCATTCCTCCAAGTAATTCTGCTAAGGCTGGATCTTTGGATTAAAATGAGAATGACATGAGACAAGGAAAAGTTCCTGCATGTACTTATTTTGAGGGAAACGTAGGGTTAGGCACAGGACTGTGCCTGGCTGACAGTCAAAGGGTTAGGTGCTGGGGCAAACCCCACGGCAAGTAAATTAAGAGGTGACCTGTGGAAAGCTGAATGACATTAGGTTTCTAGGGCTGGGATGGAGTATGGGATACTTAGGAAAAACAGACACAATGATTAGACTGATAAAATGTGTGAGCTTTCAGGACTCACTGAAAGGTGGAAGATTTTCTATCTATAGTAGTTCATTAGACTGTTTAGCTAGGACTTGTAGAAATGGAAAGAAATACGTGCATCTTGACAACGTTGCTTTTCAGTGTTGGTTGACTGAGGCCGCAAACATACTGCTCTTCAAGGGGGGAGAGCTGGGAGGTCAGTGGGCAGGTAGAAAGGTATTTAAAATCAGATGGCTGCGTGGATAACAGCTACTCCCCTGACTCTGTGAATGTCAGGCACAGCCCACCGCTATCAAAATCAAGTGGTGTTTGTTCTCTTAACTACAGAGAAGAAAAAACATTTGCCCAACAGTGAAGAACAGTTACTACGTCTTTGGAGTCTCCAGCATTTATCAGCAAGTTTGGAAATATATAAACCTTATCTCCTTGTTTGTGTTTTTCAAAAAAAGATAACTTTGCCCTCTGAAGACACTGCTATCTTTATTGGGCAGATGAAGTGAGCTTGATGCCTGCTCTTCTTCAGGCTCTCGCATTCCTGCTCCTTGGAATTTCACTGGGATTTGGGCTGTTACGCGCTCCCTGCAGTGCTGTCGTCCCTATGGCATGGGAGCAGATGAGTTCCCTATCAGTTACCTTGGCTTATTCACTAGTTACTTGCCACAGTAACCTTAACATATTTTGACTTGTTCCAGCCACTGGGGACTACACTTTTGGTCAGATTTGGATGGTGAACCCATGGGTTCCCCTTCTCTGATAGAAAATTGTAGACCTATTCTTTGCAATAAATCAGCACTTACTTCCAGATATTTGGCTACCTATAGACTCATTTCAGGAAGTAAAAATGCTGATAGGAACTATTTAGTACATGAAAGGTCCTCTCCTAGCCTGAAGTTTTGTTTTCCAATATAAAATAATGAATTACAGCCTTGATCTTAAAATCGGGAGTGAGATGAGCAACGTGTGGATTTAGCAAGTTTCCATAGGTGCAGCTGTAATCCTCCTGCGCCGGGGCTAGGGACAGCTGCAGGTCATCCAGAGGATCTTTCTTGCCACAAGAAAGATTTCTGTCGCACGTGGAGAGATGGCAACCTAGTCTTGGTAGGGTTTAATCTTAGCTCCATCAGGAGCTGAATCCCCTATGTCGCTCGGCGCTGCTCCACCTAGCAGGCTTTGGACGGAAAGCCTGCTAGGCAGATTGGAAGTTACAGCTAAGGGAAGCTGGAAAAGCAGTAGTCATTAGATGATGTTGTCAGGAAAACAGTTTTCTAGTGCACTAGGGCTCAGGGACATGGCAAACTGCCTGAATGCAAAAGCTCGCCCTTGCTCGTCTGTCTGTGCCGGTGCAGAGGGCCAGGTCCCCTCCTTGCTCAGAGCAGGGCTAATGTTGAGGCCTTTCGCAACATTACTGGTTTGGATTGAACCTGCAACATGGAGCCCAGAAATAGAGTCAGATGTTTTTCCAGAGGTGGACACCCTGATTTTTACAGTGCATGTTTTGCTGATTCCTGATGTTGGGGACATGATGGAATGCAAAAATAGCTAGATGTAAAAAATAGATTAAATCTATTTAATTAAATATTTACTCAGAGTATAAGCCAGTAACTTTCACACCTTTCAAAACACTGCCTTATATTCTGATTATTTAGGTCTCCTGATGTAAGGAATCATGGGAAAAATCTTTCTTAAAACCCCCAGTGTTTTACACTCGCATAGGATGAACTGACTTCTTTGCCCTAGTAGAAAACTCAAGAAAAAAAAAAAAACAAATCTCTATGTATCCTTAGAGGTTCAAACCAAGGGAATATACATTCCTGTGGCTTCACAGAAGACATGCTGCTTCAGTAAGATCCCAATGCTGTACGTCCTACTCCCTCCACTCACACTGACAATGTTAAGTAAAGCGCCTGTGAAGGTCCTGGCGTGGCTTCCCGGAGAAGGGTGCCTCCGAGCACAGGGTGCTGAACCCACTGGAGTCAACAGGAGGTTAACTCAGATCACAGCTATTCCCCTGACCATGTATTACAGACTGTTGGATTTTGTTTCAGTGATGAGCTTCAAGTACAGCCAAAAATGAATAGAGGCACGTTGACCTCATAGTTGTGAATACAGATTGAGTGTCCAAGACAATTAAAAGCAGAAAATACGCGCCATCTCCAACCCCCTGGCGAATCACTGCTAGAGGTTCCCGCTGCCCCATACGACTGAAGAGAAGTTAACACCCGCTGCAGAGGAGCTTGGAAAGCAGCCATCCTCCATGGATTGCTTATGAGCACTGACTACAGTCAAACCGACTTCAGTGAGAGATTTACACAAGCCTCGTAATCCAATAGTAGAGTTTACTTTACGAGAGTGCCGCACCAAAGATAGTAAAATGCAATTTTTAGCTAACAAATCTACATGCTTCCACAGAAAAGCTACAGCCACCATGGAACATGTCAGCACGGCAGAGCGCCTCGCACAGATTTATAGTGTTCAGTTTATTGCTGAAGAGTTATTGTTAACTCCATTGTTATAGAGTTACTGCAATTAAAAGTTCCAGTCACACTTATCATTTTTAAACATAGCTAATAAAAACCAATACATTCTGAGAGGTGATATGTTTTCCAGTGCTGTTAAACATATGGAACTTTTTCATTCTGGACTTTTGACCTATGTTAGGATAGATTTTGGAAGTAAATTGTCTGTTGTAAACTGCTCTTCCTCTAATTTTCTTGGATCTGCAAAATTCCTTATAGTTTACTACAGTAAGAGATATAGCAATGCAATTCTTGAAAGTTTTCCCTTGTGCATGCAACAGGTGATCACAAGCTAAGTATTATGTCTCTTAAGAGTCACCTTTCAATATTCTGTGTTTCTTCTTTCATAAATTATAAAGAAGAATGGTTATTTTTGTTGTAGAGGGGTAGACTTTTGGTGTTTTCTCGGGTGAATAATGTTTTTTCTCTTTTCTATCAAAGCCTTAAGAACATGTACTTTTCATTCTTTCTACAGGTGGCTACAAATACAAACACTACTTCCGATCATCTGCATTCATGTGTTCAGAAATATATTAAGGCATGTGGATGGGGCAAAGAACCTAGACAAGTGGACAGAAAAATCTCCCAGCGTTTTGTGAACTAGCCTCAGCAGCCTTGCGGTGAATACTTACAGGATCCCACTTCTACTGACAGGGTTATTGATCTGTTTTTTAAATGCTTCAAGGTTAATCTTAGTCTCAAATACCATACAGAGGTCCTAATGCCAAGTCAATATATTACGATAGAGATATATATATTGCAAATGGTATCTATTGAGATATAATATCCACACAAATAGAATTCCTCTTGTAGAAGCACAGACACTATAAAAATCCAAACATACCTATGGGGAAAACAAGTAACAGAAAACTCATTAATGAGAAGCCAACTACGCTATAAGTAAATTGCAATTTGCACCTTGCAATTCATTGCAACAACTGGGCTATGGCTCTTTGTACTACAAGAGAGAGTTTCACTATCTTTGAGATCGTACCATGGATTAAGTATATAGACAGAGGAAGTAAGAAAAACAACATGCATGATCTGGAATAGAGATTACTGAATGGAGGGGTGTGTATAGGACTGAGAACCAACTTCCCTCTGAAAGCTTTGGGAGACAGTGCACAAGCTTGAAACCCCTGCATTAAAAATGTAGATCAGAATCTTTTTAGCAGGCTGAACACATTTGTTCAGCCCTGATCTCACTTCTTCCCATACACAAGAAAGAGACAAAGTTTTATGCCAGGTGAGATGCACCTTGGCTGAAGTTCTGGCCATACTTTTCCCCGGCAGTATCACATAACCCACAGTGTCTTCAGGTTTCGCTAATCAAGTACAGCAGCTGGGAACATTGTGTCTTTATAATCAGAATGTCCAGTTTCTGTATCAAAGGACGCAAAATGCACACACCCACTTCTCTTTGCAATTTTAAAAACCCATCATCTACTGCAAACTTGTGCAATTTGCATCAGAGATAAAAAAAGAAAGAAAAAGAGGGGGAGGGAGAGAGAGAGAGTTTTGTTTTTTAAAAAAAAACAACTCACCAAAAGTAACTGAAGTTCTCTAAAGTTGCCCTGAAGTTGAAATAGCCCCGAACACCAGTGCAGAGCCTGCCTTAAACTCTCTCCCTTTCTCACTCCCTCTCTCTCCCCAGCAATTGGAAGGAGGGCTGTGCAGAAATTCAGCAAACAATTTTCCTTCTATGTCGACTGGGGCGTTCCTCTACGGGCAGAAAGGGGATGGCTAAGCCTGGGTGAGGCTTGTTGCTATCCCCAAGCCAAAGAGCGCTGTCGCAGATTACACGGCCCGTGAAATCCAATCCCTTTCTCTCCTAAGGCAACAGCTGTACGGCTTCAGCTGAGGCGGGAGCAGTGGACAGACCCTGCACTTGCTGCTGGTCAGGCTTTCCGTGGTGGGGGACGCGGGGGAACGGGGGTACACAGGTTTCCGTAAGCTCCGCATCTTCTCCCTGCTTACTGCCTACAGCTGCAGGCACGAGCGTACACAGGGTGGAGATAGGAGGCAATTTCCTCAGGACTGAAAGTATATGGGATGTGGGCGCCCGCGCAAAACAAACATCTCTTTTCCTGAAATTCATTCCCAGCCTTGCTTCAGGACATAAACGGGTAATTAACATCATACGTATTAGTAAATTCTCATGCAAGCATGCACACACACAGGATGCAGTCTGTCACAACAGCGTGGTTCAAGCGGGTTTCAAGGCTATTCCAGTGTCCTCTTTAAGTTCATTTTTCCTTGTCATTTTCAGTCAGCTGTTTAATTCTTTCCAGAAATCCCTGAACACGGAGCTGACAGACCTTGCACCACATGAAGCGTTATCGTGGCTCGCAGCGTGGGAGTGCAGGTGTGCTTACTGCTGCCTTTGCAGCGTGTCGTGATACTAACATGTCAAGAAAGCCACTTAGTGCTAGCAGAAATGGATTTATTAAAATTCCCAGCCCCTCCTCTCACCTGTTTCTATTTCTCCACCCCCTGCCAAGGAAAGAAATTCGTAATACTGCTGATTCCTCCCTCTCTGAAGAATTCACCAATCCTCTCATTCCTCCTCCCTGAAGCTTTAAAAAATCACAGCAACAGATTTCAGTCGGGGCTTCCTTGTTTCACAGAAGTATTTGGCTGCTTGTTTGCATGCTGTCAGATAGGTGTGAGGTGAGAGAGAGTGCAAAATGCAAACAACACATATGTAGCCCTGGGAGTGTCCTGCAATCGCTCCGACTGCTTTGCCAACACGCCAGAGCAGAGAGTGAACAGGTAAAAATCACGCCAGCTGAAGGAAAACAGAGCAGTGTCTTCAGAGCAGCCTCACTTCATGTCAGGGCAAATGTTGTGCTGGGGATTTATAGGCTCTTGGCTCTGAATATATTTCAGTACCTGAAATTCTGTAGATGTTGGATTTCTGGACCCAACTTTGGAATGGACACACACCATTTCTACAAAGGGCATGTGGAAATTTGACAGTGAAAACTGAGCGTATAGCTCTGCTCCCATCCTCTATGGATACTTAACACAAGTGGTTGTGAAAACTGGGTCTTAACCGAACTCATTATTTGTATTAAAGCCAATTCTGTAATGATTTTGTGTAATTAATGCATACTATTATATCTAATTATACACTATATATTCATTATATAAGATCACTTATATAGCATAATTTAGAAATACGATGTGTAATTTACCTAACGAATATACACAGTTTGTGTACATATGAACTGGATAGTGGCTCATAAAATGTGTATTTTTATTATATGATTATATTTTGTGTATATATACAAAAGATATATAATGTCTAATTATATACTATATGTAATAATATATAATGGATGTAAATGTTATCATCTGAGGCACTGTGCAGTTCATATGCAACCTCTATCTTCTTGTGAGCATGGCATCCACATCAAGAAAGAAAAACCATGTTCGTTGTAGTCAGTGCAGAGAGGTATGGCAGTGAAGGAGGGAGACAAGGTGATGGGACTGCAGGATGTGAGGCTCTACAAGGTGACATGTTTCAAGCAAGACCTGCCACAGCTGTCTCGAGGATGGACACAACCAGAAGCAATAAAAACCTCCTGAGGTGTGGTCAGCAGCAGGAAGGGCAGTAAACTGTGACAGCTGGGGAATGGAGCAAGACCTCTCTAATAGTTAGCTATTTTTTGGCTTGCTCTGCTGCTATCCCCATTTCTGTGCTCAGTCCTTGGGACTATAGAATCATAGAATCACAGAATGGTTTGGGTTGGAAGGGACCTTAAAGATCATCTAGTTCCAAATCCCCTGCCACAGGCAGGGACAACTTTCCACTAGACCAGGTTGCTCAAAGCCCCATCGAACCTGGCCTTGAACACTGCCAGGGAGAGGGCAGTCACAGCATCTCTGGGCAACCTGGGCCAGTGTCTCACTACCCTCACAGTAAAGAATTTCCTCCTCAGATTTAATCTAAATCTACCCTCTTTCAGTTTAAAACTGTTCCCCCTCATCCTATCACTACTTGCCCTTGTAAAAAGCCCCCTCTCCCACTTTCCTCTAGGCCCCCTTCAGGTACTGGAAGGCTGCTATAAGGTCTCCCCGGAGCCCTCACTTCTCCAGGCTGAACAGCCCCAACTCTCTCAGCCTGTCTTCATAGGAGAGGTGCTCCAGCCCTCTGATCATCTTCCTGGCCCTCCTCTGGAGGAGGTACTCCTCTATATGGAGGTCCAGCCTTTCTGAACCATCTTTCAACATCATTCTGACAAAAAACATATATTTTTAGAAACAGACATGCAAAGCAAGAAGCCCAACCTGACACCGTGGTTTGATGCAGAGACAGCTCATTTGGGTGCAGAAATCTGGTTCCTGCTTCCCAAGCCAGCAGCTCAAGCAGCAGCACTTCAGCAGGACACTGGCTGTGGTGTAACAGCAGCAGTGTGCTGGATCCCCATTCAATGCTTTATTTCAACTGTCTTTGCTGAATATATCGACAGGAGTTGTTTCGATCGTTTAAGAATTTTTAAAGCCCACATGAGACAAAACTCTGGCTAAGTTAAGACAAGCCAACTGTTTTTCCATAAACCTGGAAGAAATGGCTATATTCTTTTTTCGAGGTGTTGGGAAATCTATGTTCATTGTCACTGGCTTTTTTCCAGTTTCACCTCGGAACTGAACGTGTAAGCCCTAACTTCTGAGCAGTGCCCTGCTGCTGTAACCCCAGTGAATGAAACCTATGTTGGAGATTCATCCCCATATAACTTCCAGCCTAAAATCTTCCCTCTTGTCAGTCAATATGGTGGAATTCTGTGACTATCAAATTATTTTAACATTGTTTGATTGACATGAATGCATAACGCTCACTTGGTTTATTTTTAAATATTTATCGAATCAACTGCTTGTCTACTGAGCTATTGGAAAAAAGTGCTATCAAGCTGATAATTTCCAATTCTCCAACAACAGAGATGACTTATTCAGTGGGCATACTCCAAATAGCCTTTCTTGTTTACTCTTCTTGATAGAGGTCTAAATATTAAAGGAGAAACTCTTTGAATTATGCTGAGGCAATATTGGAAGTTCCTCTCTGCTCTATTGCCTTGCCAGGGAGTACCATTGTATCTCACATTTTCTATCCAACTTCTAACCCCGTTTCCCAGCTTCCTATATTACAGCTTTGTTTAATTTGCTCGGTTCACTTGTAAGGCTGAGAACACACAATAGAATGACACATGGATCTGGGCACCAACTCTCAGATCAAGCCCAGAGGAAGATAAATATGACATGAATCACCAATTTACAGACATCTCCTATGCTTTGTCTCCCATGACTCCACATTTTGTTAAGACACAGAAATGTATATATTTATATATTTTTATAATCATTTAGTTTGAACTAAAAAGGTCCATCAGCCAGCCACACAAACTTCCCCTGAATTTGTTCTCTTTTGCAATACATAAGCCATTAATTTGATTGATTTACTTCAACATTTTTTTGCATAAAACTCATCCAGCTGCAGGTAGGCATATAACCTCATAAACAGAGAGAGAGCCAGGTACGGAAATGAGGTTTCATCACTGCCTCTTTTAAAAAGCCTTGGTGTTGGGCTCAAAGAGCTCATTCTGAAGTTAGTCAATTCAGATGAATTCCAAAAAAAAAAAAAAAAAAGTAGTGAATAAGTGTCATTCACATATCTTGTAATCTAACTGGAAACTGTCATCCAGATAGATTAGTCTTGTGTTCTTTACGACCTTTTCATCTGAGAATTTACTCAAAAGAGGCTCCACTGTCGACTTACTTACTCTTGGTAGGCTCTACCAACACTACCTGCACGCTGCACTGACAGCAAGCTCCAACTGCTAGTATTTCATGTAGTAACAGGTTTCTCCTTTGTGAAGATAAACAAATGTCAACTCCACAGTATCCAGGAATGGAGTAGTAAAAGCCAAACTCCAGGGAAAATAACCCAAACCAACCCAGGGAAGGATTGTGTATTTTCAGAAAGTCAAATGTTCTCTTCCGGGATTCCTAAATATGTATTTTTTCACTTCAGTGGTTAATATTCTTGCTGATGAAAAAAAAAAAGGAAGTTAAAATGCTGATCCGTAACCAGTGTAAATAAAAAACCTCACCAGCAACAGAGAAAGCATTATTTAGAAATGAAACAAAATGAGACATTTCCAAGACCAACCCTTTCACTAACAGGCGGAGAAGAAAAAAGGAAACTAATTCACTCTGGACAGTTTCTTTTACTTTGTCCTGGGGCATATGCTCCATCTCCCTTTGTCCCTCAAATGCATTTCCACTGGCCCTGACAGTGCTGTCATTGACCTTCCACAGCCAAAATAGCCTGGACAGAATGAACGAGGAAAAAGGAGCCAGCCAGATCAAGGGCCAATGCAGCCATGGCCACAGACCCAGGGGGAAACTGCTGTAATTAGCAAGGCCTGCCCAGGAATTGAAGAAAACCATAGTCCTCATGGACTTGCTGCCTTCCTGCCCCGTCAGCTGTGTATTAGCTCACTCAGAGCAGAGCGGAGCAGAACCATCACCTGCAGAGCTCCTCGCACACCCTGGTCCCACAGGTCACCTACCCATCAACATCCTCCTTCCTCTGCCAGTGGACATCAGTCCCTGGACTGTGTGCCGTGGAAGACTTTTAATTAAAAGTTAATATTTACTCCATATTCCCCCCAACCATCTCATTCCCTTCTCACTGCTGTTTTTAATTTCCCACTCAACTGGAGTTCAGAGCTGGCTGACCCTGGACCCTTATTATTTTACTGTTTCGAAAGCTATGATATTGGACAGAAGGCAGATCTAGGCTCCTCCTTGAAAAGTGAATATTAGTGACAAATAGCTGACACCGTGAGAACAAAAGCATCTTTTCAAGGTGGAAAGATAGGTGTTAATTACCCACAAATAACCTTATTGTACTAGGTGGTAATGCTCAAGTATCTGAAAAATTAATGATTTGAACCACATTATTTCTCTTTCCGCAATGTCATTATGCTGCCGTAAGACCTTTTCTTGCCACAGTTTTGGTACTTCTAGTTATCACCAAGTCAGTCATTTTTCTTCATTTTGGAAATCCAGGGAAAAAAAAACCAAACTAAAACCTGCCAAATTGTGAATACAACACTCGCAAGCTCTGTATTTTTGAGCGGCTGTGTACTGAGTTGGGCATTTCCGAAGAGAATGTTACTTTTAAAAATCTTTGTGGGACATTTGTTCTGTTTGACTGAGACACTTTTTTCTATCAAACTGAAAGTTAAAGAATGTTTGCCACTGGTGTTTCTAGATCTCATATAAAAAGCACTGATAAAAGGCAAGTATAAACATTTCATTCAGTAGCTCAGATGCCATTGGAAAGAGCAAAATTTTTCAGTTGTTATAACAAAACACATTTTGGCTGCTTCATTGTGATTTTTTTTTTCTCTTTTCCTTTTTACCAGTCACCGTACGGAGAGGTATAAACTCTTGCATTTTATGGGGGCTTGCATGGTCAGGGCTTATGACAAAGACCATTTCCAGCTGTGGAAATGATTCTGAGTGAACCTTCCCTTATTTTTTTTACCCGAAGCCTTAAAAACAGTCTTAAACAAAAACCTTAAAATAAAAAAGCACTGACAGATGATCTCACTATGTGCCCTGGGGTTTCCATGGCATTTAGTGAACCACCAGTGATTATTACATTTGTTGAAGTGGAGCAGATAAAGGCATAGCTGGGAAGTGCACTGAAATAACCCCTTTCCTCTGGCTCTGGGGTTGCAGTGAAGCATGCCCTTGGTGGTGGAAGAGGTGTAAGTATTCACATGGGAACCCAGCTGTACCCATGCAGTCTTGCTCAGGAAAGGGCTGTTTGCTGTCAGTGGCTCCAGGCACGGGGATACATTTCTCACAGTTACTTCTTTTTGAGACTGTTTTAACCTAGATGCTTGCACGCATCTTGAATACCATCTGTTATTGGATTACTTGTGGCCGATAGTGTGCCCTGCTCTGTGGGCACAAGCTGGCAGATGTTGCCATGGGGCACAAACAAGAAGCCCAGGTGAACAGGAAAAACAGGAGGAGCTCCCTCAAACCAGGAACAACTAAGCACCAGCTCCTGCCTTACTAATAAAATAAACTGTCTACCTCCAGATCATGAATGATCACCCTGTTTTGCCCCTCCATTGCAGGGGCGCACAGGGAGTCCAGGTATTAAATGCAGGTATTTACACACACAGGGGTTTGCTGCGTGCCCGTGGCTGGCACACACCACCATGGAAAAACAAGGTCAGTGCTGCTGCTGTGCCCGTGACTCGGTGTGCATCTTCAGGGTGTGTGGGCTGGGACAGAGAAAGGATTCAGCGGATGACAACAGGGCTCACTGTTTGCTGTTGGAGGTCGGCAACACAGCAGGGTTTATTTCTTAATGAAGTGAGTCACTTGATCAGTATCAAGTGTCTGTTAAGTCGAGTGATGGGTGGATCCAAATGTTAGAGGACCTTGTTTTAAATATACCATTCACTGCTCTGGACTGGCTTGTGCTGTATGAACAACACCCGTGAGAGAGGGAAATATATTTGGTTAATTCCATCTGGGGCTGTGAGGTCTCCTGCTTCCTTACATTGCTGAAACTGACTTTCCAACAACACAAAGTTCACCTCAAAGCCCTACATCCCATTGCACTTAAGCCTTCCCTTGGAAAACAAAAAGCCAGAAGTACAGGGTAAATAAAATCAGATAACCTGCGCAGTTATCTGACTTCTGTACTTCAGCTTACTCACCTGAACTGGCTCGCTGATGCCCCAGAAAGGAAACCTGTGGGAAACGGCAGTCAAGAGGGAGTGAGAAAAAGACTGCTCCTTCCACGATGCGATGGTGGTGCAATGCTGGCTTCATCCTGGGCAGTTCTCCACATCCTCAAAATTGCAATGAAATCTCTGGGCATTAAGGGCACTCATTTCCTCTTAGCATGTGCACCTTAGCATCTCGGTGCCTTGTAGATTTAAACCGTTTCATCCCCTATTTGCTGTCACTGAAATCAGCTGGAGTTTTGCCTTCAACTTTAACGGGAGAAAGGTTGAGGCCTTTAATGCTTCATCCCCAACTTTTCCCTCTGAACAGGAAAGGAAACAATAGGAACCGACCTCAGTCAGGGGTCAGAAATACTTCGTGTTGCCTTTCAGCAGGCTGGTGCCAGAGAAGAGTAAAATACTGAAGGTTATCACTGAAGCTGCCTGACTCCTCAATAGACACCCAGAAACTGAATCTAAACTGTATTTAATGCTATTGGCAGAGAAAATCACCTTGGTCAGTATGGATAGGATTTCTTCAGGTTCTGGTGAAGAACTCAGTAGCAAGGTAGCATTTATGCGTGAAGTGGAGAGAAGGAAGGAGCCCTGGTACCAGTGGCGTAGTGAAAAGAACCTTTCCCCACCACTGCGCTAATGTCTTTGAGTTCAGCTGCCAACCACTTGGTTGAACGAACAAACCCAATGTTTAATAATTAATTCCTCCTAATTTTATAATGGTGCTAATAGTAAACACAGTTGCTGTTCAGTCTTGCATAGGGCACGGTGCTATGTTGGTTCTGGCTGCATTTACCCATAGATAGGAATCAATGAAATGAGAGCAAATAGCTCACATCATTGTTTTAAGAGGAGTAGTTATATATATTGTGGAGGTTTGACAGCAGAAGCACTCTCAATTTCCAATGCAAACTCAGTGAATGCAGGCTGAGAAGAAAGACTGCAGAGTCTGAAATGGCCAAGGGGTCGGGAGCAGAGAAGGGCACTTTTTCTGGGAGCACAGCAAACTGAACACTGTCAGCATGAGTCTTATTCTTCCATACTGTCTTATCTCACACAAGTGCTTGTGTTTTCAGTCTCCCTTTTCTTGTAAAGAAAAATATTTGAGTTTTTCTTTTCCTTTTAAAGATTTTTCCACAATATTCATTAAATTATTTGGAACGCTAAATCATGAAGTACTGATAGTTTAGCTTTTTCTTTATCTTTTTTCAAATAAGAAGTTATCTAAAATTATGTTATTAATTGAACGAATCCCAAAAAGTACCTAGGTTGACCAGTGAAAAAAAATACAACAGCAAAATAGAAAGGAGAGGGGATGTGGCTTTGGTGTTTTCTACCTCATGCTCAGTCAGCTTAATATATGTTAGCTTTGTTTAAACACCTTTCTTTTTAAAAAGTGGGAAAAAGTGTCCTTAACTGTTTCTTATTTAAAACAAGTATTTCTATGGATAAATGGGTAAGACAGAAGTTATTGAGGAATTTTTTTAATGTACTTTTTAGCCACTGCTAAGTTCTTGATTAAGGAACTAAAATGGATGTCTGTAGTGCTCCTTATGGCATCACTTACGGGATCCATCCTGCTCACACGGTCCTGAGCTCCCTCCCAGCCCCACTGGCAGCTGCAGGATCCTGTGTGGACCAGGCTCCTGCTCGGGCAGAGCCGCATACCGCATCCCACCTGTTTTTGTGAGTAATGTAAGTGACTCAGGCAACAAACGTGACAGCTCACAAGCAGCTCTGTGAAGGCTTCCCATGTCACACTAAATAGACACGTGATTCATCACCACCTCCTGCTGACTGTACCTTATGTATAGAGTGATTCAGTCAAGCAGCACTGACCCTACAGATTTCCAAACTCAAAATCCTGGTTTCAGGAAACTATTCCTTTCCCAAATATTCAACAAATACGTGACAAAGGAAAAAGTGTGATAAGGAAGTAGAAGAGCAGAACTGCAATAAGCAGCTGTCACATGCTTACGTCTGATCTGTTAGTCCTTAATGAAGGTCTTTGGATGTGTGAAGAGAAGCGTATTATCCTTAAAGATAAGGATGCTGAATGTGCTGGTATCCAGCACAGGTCTCACAGAGCCGTGGGCAAGCAGCATGGGCTCAGTCCTCGGGCTGCCTCTGCCTCCGCACAACAACCTGTTGGAGTTGTCACAGGTACGTGCAGCAGGAGCAAGCTCAGCCCTCAGTGCCACACAATAATCCTTGATTACACAGCCTTATTTAGTTGGATTTGAGGAAAGTTTACCCAGGCGTTTATTTACAGCAATAGAGGGGCTCAGCATGTCTTAGGATCAATCGCTGCCTGAAGCCCATTTCCATCCGTAATTGTTAACACAGCTGATTATTGTCCCTGGGTTAAAGGAATTGCCCGTTATTCTGGGCTCCACTTCATGACTCAGCTCCTGAGAGCTATTTCGAGTGGCAGAGGGGAGAAGCTGCCAGGCTGGCATCCCCTTCTGTTTTCTTTGTGGGAATAGGATGTGGCTTCACACGACAGGCGTTTTATCTGCAGAACAAAGAAAGAGTGCTCGTGCTCTGCAAACGGTCTGAAGGGATTACACGGACTGAAGCCATAATCATACGCTCTGATATTGTTGATGTATTGTAAATGGTCCGTTATTCATCCACGTGAGGAAAGCCAGAGGAATGGAAAATCAAAACGTGAAACTAGTGAGCACAAAAAATGAGCAAGTGATTCATGCTGTGTGGAAAATGGGCCTCACTGGGTGTAGGTCTGGAGTTCTGTACAATTAAGTACAACTACAGGGGCTAATAATTTAGCTCATTAACAACAATATTTGTCTTTTTTCGGTCCTGAAAAATGCACATGTATAAATGGCACAAGGACCCTGTGTGAGACTTCATTCACCAGATCTGTTCTCCAGGTGTCTTTCAGCTCTCTCTGATGGCAGAGTGAGGTGCAATTATTTTCTGCCCCTGTGAACATGGGGATAAGATGGCAGAGCAGATTTTGCTTAGCACATAAAACCAACATAACAACAGCAATTAACCAGATTTGGTCTGACTGTCCTGTGTTCCGTCCTCCTCTCGTCTTCGGTTATGCTGCATTCAGAGGGCTCCTCATTCACTCTCATTTCTGAGCCCTTCTCATCGAAGGCATTCAGTAAGAAACATGAATATTGCCACCTTGCCTCCTGCTGAGCTGCAGTTGGGAGCTGGGGGGGTTGAGCACCTCACATCGGGTGCTCAGTGTTTCCAGCATAACCCCCTCAGAGACAGCCTTCTGCTCTCCTTGCTTTCAGATTTTTCAGCTACAAGACCAATTCTGGAAACACATCTGTAATGCTGGGGCCTAGGTTTCTTTTTTTTTGTGCTTTAGACTATTTCTAGAGTCCATTTTGCAAAGGAATCACAGCAGAAAGGCTGCAGATGATGTCTTTCCTGAGTATCCTCTCACTCCTTGCTGAAAAGACTGTCACATCTCTCTACTGAACAGTGAAATTTCAACATGGAAAGGCAAAAGAAACACGGTTTATATTCAGATATAAAATTATCACTCAAAGAGAAATGGATTTATTTTCCTCTGGGGAAAATAATTCCTTTCCTTTCCTGTATTTTGAACTTTATTCCTACCTTAAAGATCCTTCAGAGAGAAATGAGGGACCCATTAACCATCTCCATTTCCAAACTTATCAGGCACCACAGAAAACCAGAAGCCCTTGGAAGTAATGGGAAGGCCCCAAGCAACAACCTGAAACTTTAAAACTGGCAAAGGAATGAAGGAGTGAAATATCCCAAATGTACAATTAGTCAGTTTTATTGTCATAGCATGTGTGGTCTCTGTGAAAATCTAGCCACATCTCACAAACTGTGAGGCCATCAAAAAGATGTTGTATGTGCACGCTTCGTAATAAAGATACTAGAAACCCAAGAGAACGTTTCTAATGTGAGTCATGCTACCCAGGAAGAGATGAGACAGGGCAGTCTATTCACTTTCAAACAGCAGCACGAGCCTAGCGCAAAATCAGCAAATCCAGACAACCATGGGTATCGCAGACAAGTTTGAACAAAGTTTTATTTACAGCCTCACAAATGCCTAAATCTCAACCAAGCTGCAAATCTAACTCCCTGCACTGATTTGGAGGAAGGAGGAAGAGTGCAGATGCCAGCAACAGCTTTGAAGATTTATTTGCACTCTGTAACACCCACCTAACTTTCCAGTAAACTTAGAGAGAGGAAGACCAAGGGCTGTGAGACAGAGGAGCAAGGACATAGATGAACTGGTCCTGGGTAACTGCATGGAAGAGAAGCCTTAGTGAGACCTTAAAAGACAGCTTGGAAAAGAGATTAATTTCAGGTACAGCATTAATCTTTTGTTTTCTTAGTTTACACTTTTTTAATCTGGGTAGGCTTTTGACTTTTAAGAAGAGAACAAGTTATAACAGAGCAGCACTGCAGAACAGCCCTTGGGGTGCCTACGAACCAGAACAGGTTTGGGAATCAGCAGCGCAAGACCCACAGTCATCACCCAGTGATCTGCAAAAAGGAAAAAGTAATCCTGCCAGACATTACCTAGACCCTTACCAGCAAGGCAGACCGTGAATTTTAAGAAACAGCAACTTTATGAAGACCAGACTGACCAGGCAATAGTCAGAGCAGGAGAGCAGTGCTGGAGCCAGGCTGTTGAGACCATTGGGTATACGCTCCTGACAAAACCAACCTAAGATACACAGGAGGCTGAAGCAGCCCTTCCTTCCCAACCACTGCAAGATGTTCTTAGCTACCTAACTTAGTTCAGTGGCCAGGTTTTTTCCCTCTTAAAACTTCTCCGTTTCTGGACAGAACATGTCCCTACAGGAAACATCCATCTTGTGGGGCAGGAGAGGTTGGCAGCAGGTCAGCCCCTGCTTGGGACTAATCCTGCAGATTCCAGAGTTGAAGAGAGGAGACACCAGACTAAAACTGTGGCAGGCATTGCTGCAATACATGCTGGAGAGATTAGGCTCAGGTACAGGTTGGACCTAGTCAAAGCTTGGCCAAGGAGAGAACATCTTCATCTGGACTGAATGAGAAGCATGGTGGAAACCTCCTGAGCTCTTGGAGACAGATGACAACAGTGCAGAAGAAGCTGGAATTCATTGTGTGGAGCAAGAAGGAAGGCAGTCTTGGAGAGATGCGTCTGGTGGGAAACAGTCCTCTCAGGTGTGTAGCTAAGATTTTCCCCTCATGCATTTTCTATGCATCACAACTGCATTTCACAAATCCTCTAGCACACAAGTTCATAGGGAAGAGCCTAGAGGAAGACTTTGAGCATGTATTAATAGTAGATGTAGAAATTGGATGGTAATATTTCTCTAGCCAAGGTGTCTCCAGTGATGGCCAAACAATACAATTCCAATTTTAGATTGTGAGTGCTCACAGCAAAAGTCAAGAAAGACCAATGTACAGAGGAGCCACAGCTGGAGATTTCAAAACTGTTGTTATTTCCCTGGAAAGCCTGGAAATCCCTGTCTGCTCAGCAAAGAATTTTCAATCATGAAAGATTTAAGCTTTTAAGTGACACTTTGCTAGCAGAAAGAAAGATGGTGCACATCCGAAATATTGTTATTAATTTTGACTGTACCTGTTGACACTGACCTGGTGGCAGATGGAACATGTTAAACGTTTCATAATGCATAAATACTGCACCACTCCACGCAGGAAGGACTCAGGACTTCCCAGAGAATGATACACTGAAAGTCCACCCTTTCTCCTGTACCTACTGACATCTAACAAGGCAACTAAAAGCTTAATTAAAAGCCACTGCTCCTTCCTGGGGGTCCCACAGCCTTTGTATCCTTTTGTTTTTGATTTCAATCAGTTGCAATCTCTATTTAATTTGAGAATAGGGATATCCCCCAGGTTTAGGCACATCCATGAATCTGCACATCTCATCAGTGGTCACAAGAAATGAAGTACAAGAACAGCTGGCAGAGATAAGGTAGTTACAGGCTTTTTTGCACCAAGACACACTTTCCTCCTGACCTCTAGGCTGAGCAACCTGTACATGCTCTAAGCCCAGAGGGGCATCAGACAGTGTTTACTGAGAGCCAATGTGGGTAGGTGCCTGGTTTAGGACTTTTCCATGATCCTTTGATGTATTCATACAAGATAGAGCAGCAAGAATTACTAGAAAATTGACACCCTCAAGCAAAGACAGACTTTTATTCTGAAAAAACTACTTAAATCCAATCTGCTGCTGTGTAACGTATATGCCAGAGGGACAAAATATGGTGTAAAATAAGATCTCAGCAAGCTGAGATCCAGCTTACATATTTGGCCTGTTTAATCCAAGGATGAAAATAATTACACTAAGTCAGTCTAAGCAGTCCCAGAAGGATTTGAACATATGAAATATAGTCATTGCAAGAAGAGGAAGGAAGGGAGAGCTACACCAGTTTCAGTTCCCCTTGGCTTTCTTAGACTTGTGTGTGAATTTGGCCCAGAAAACTGTCTGGCATTGGGGAGGGTGATCATTCATCCCTTCTATTTGCACAAGAATGTGGGAAGGGCTTAGAAAAAGCTCCTCTTCTCCCATCTGGGGGCCTGGGTGGGTGCCAGTTAAGTTCAATGATTCATAACCATTTCAAGAAGCTCCCTGCCACTTTCTTGCAGGCGTTTGTAAAGAAAGCAAATGTACATGCCACAGCAGCTCGTAGGTTGCTCTGGCAGGATGGAGGAGCCTACTTTCCTCTGTTTGTCATGACAGCAATATTAGAAGGGAAATAAAACCAGTTTATCACTTTAACACACATCCAGCAAGATTTTCAAACCCCAGCAGCTGGAGAAAAAGAGAGAGAAGAGACCTAGCAAACAGATAGAAGCCCTTGATGTGGGATGTGCTCAGAGAAGCAAGAAACTTTATCTTGTTGAGGGCACCAGGTGCCTCTTTTCCTGTACGTCTGCAACAGCGACTGCAAGGCAGCATGAGGCAAGGCACTGCAGCCGAGCTGTGAGAAGCAAGCTCCTACCTGGAAGCCATGGGCAGGTCTTGGTCTCCTGGCTGATAGCTGTCCTCACTGTGATGAATGAGGTGCTTTGGGTCATTCATGGGCCCAAGTCCCAGGGTGGGGCAGATGGGGCGGCTTCGGCTCCAAACCCCGCCTCGCATCATGTGAGCCCTTCACGGGTAGGTCTTCCCAAAGCCAACTCCCTTCGCTCGTGTTTCTGTAAGCTTTCATGAGCTTCTCCGTGTGTTGAGCGGCAAATCGCAGCCAGTCTGCCTTGCCTTTGAACGCTCGCCAAGACTTTGTTTGTTTTCTCTTCTGTTTCAAAAGTTCTTTGTGTCTTTCTGGCTCAGTTAATTAATTACAATACTCAGCTTCTCCAGTTTTTAAGTGCCACCCCAATAATAGCTGATCAGATGTAGAGAAACTTTAAAGCCTAGGCTGCAGATATGCTGAAAAATGAAGGTGCTACTCTGCCTACAGCAGATTCATCCAGCTGATGCATATAACAACATCAGAGAAGACATGGTGGCTTGAGGTTAATGACCATAGCAGGATTAATGCCTTGGTTTCTGCAGTGCCCTGCAGCCCCAGCTACCACATCTCTGCTTCTAGTCCTGGCACAGATCACTCAATTAAGGTAATAGTGAGGTAATTAGCAACATCTGCAGTTGCAGGAGGGGCGGCTGGGACATAAAGAGAGGATGATATTACAGACTTATCGGCTATAAAGGAACATCTTCAAGAGGTCCTCAGCAGCTAGGAAGGGTGGGAAGCCTGAGAAAGAGGCACTTAGGAATGGGAGGAACCCCTCTGAGACTGCTCAGGAGGAGAGGTGAGGAGAAAGACAGAAAGGCTGTGCATAGCCAAGAAGATCAAGAAGAAAAGTGGCCTCAGATATTTGAAGCAGTTCTACCAGATGGACCCTCAAACTGTGTTTTAGAGGTCTGTCTGAGCTGGATTATTTTCACATCCCCATGAGGTTGCTTATCTTTACCTATCACAAGGCAGTCTGTCTAGGGGTTAAAACTGCAGTTTTCAGCCATGTGGCAGGCTGTTGTAATCCATCTCTATTACATAACCCAGCAAATATTTTGCTAAAGTTCAGTTAAATTGCAGGATTGATGGTGGTGAGGAGCATATTCTCCTTTATGAATTTTTCCCCTTTGGAAATCAAGATAGCGACATGCAAATGGCAGCTTTTCCTCTGCTTGCCTAATTCAGTGGCCAAGAAAAGTTACTCTGTTCCCTCTCATATCAGTCATGTTCTGCTTATCAAGGAAAAACTTAACATTTCTCCTTTCCCTACTCACTCCTGCTGTGGCACAGGGCAGAGGTCAAGAGTGTAAGAGACAAGCATGGCCCAAGTCAAGCAAAGAAATGGAAAAGTGTAGGAAGGAGGTAAGTTACCCTTAGACTGAATTAGGTGGAGCCCAACTATTCTTGTGCTGTTTTGCTAAGGTGACTCTGGACTAAGAGAGGACACAAAGGGGAAGGGAGAGAGACAGAAAAGTCTTGTTATTTAGCTTTTCACTGAGACTGTTTATAGGTTGCCTGACATACAATTTCATGATCATTCATGGCAAAGCTTTCCTAGGCTGTTTTCTTCCTCCTCCCTTTAACGCTACTGCTGCCTTTCTGGTGATGCGGTATCCACGAGGCTCTCCAAGTCTCATATTTTCTCCCGCTCCTCCTCATCTGTGTAGGGACTGGAGCCCAACCTTGCTTCTCTCTTCTCATCAGGATTGTTGGCCTTCTTTGTAACACAGAGGACAGCTGTGGAAGGCTCAGAAACTCTGACTGCTGGGCCAGATCACCAATCGCTCTATACTTCACAACAGCTTGAGATGCAGCTCCTTCACACTTTGCTGCTGAGACTCACTTTTTCATCTTTTTCCACACCTTCTGTTTTAATCCTTTTTGTTTTCTTAATCATCGCCTTAACCCCCATTTACTAAAACTTTTTGTGGTCCAACTACCTCTTCCAGTTACGCTAGTGCGAATCTAGAGTAAATCTGCTGGTGTAATTGGGATTATAAAATATGAGTGTGCGTTCCACCAGCTAGAGCCAAAACCAATGTCACCACTGTCAGCACCTTTCTCACTGTTGTTCCCAATATCATAGAGAGACTTTAATCTGGGAATGGTGATACTAATCATCAGACTTGGAGTTAAGTTGCATAATTTGCCTACTTCAACCTTCTCCAGATGCTTTACAGGCATTAATTAAATGTAGGAACCCAATAAAGACAAGGGTATTCATTTTCAGGGTGAGGCACTAAGAAGGGAGCAATGTTCTCAAAGGCACATATCAAGGGTCCAACTTGGCTTTGTGGTAAAATCTCCATTGATTTTATTAGCTCACAGTCAGCAACAGGCGTCAACAGGAAAGTCCCCATCTCTTGTCCCTGTCCTACCAGAACATTGATGTCACTGGGAAAATGGGTGCCACAGAAGTGCTGGGTCTTTTCCAAGGCACAGCTGTATAGAATTTGGGGTCAGTGAAAGAATCCTTTCTTGTTGTTATGTTAAATAGTGACAGAGACCTTTACAGAATGGAAACGCGAATATGAATGTCTGGGACAAACCACCCCATGTAGCATTGACTTCACTGGGGGCTATCACATTTCCTCTTCCAGCCCATGGCAGCAGGATTCCTAGTCCCCCAGCAGTCTGGGGTGGATCTACCCATTTCATGCTACTGCTGAGTCCCAAAGGGCTTTACTGATGTTGATCATCTGTCCAAGCTGAGCAATGCTTTGGTACTGCCAGACCTCAAAAACAAAACCTCGGGAACCTGATCTCTTCTCTATTCATCCTCATTCACAGCACCTCTCCTGAACAATGTGTGATGTCACAGTAGCTTAAAGCATTCTGCTTCATGCTGTGTGTCATGAGCTTTAAAAAAAAATAGACCGTGAGTCTGGAAAACTTCCCAGATCATGCAGTGCATCTGCCTTCTGTGCCCTAAGAAAAAGGTGAAGGTGATAGGGCTGTTTCCTCTTCTTTTCTTGGTGTATAGGTGTGCATCATGCTCTTACACTTGTCTAATCTGCTGGTCCATCCCAGCTGTGTGTTTTGTTAGAAAAAGTTTGTGTTGAGGTGAGATGGAAAACCCTGTGGCAATGAAGGACACATGAAGCAGTTTTGTTTCTTGTCTCTTATTGTATTCTATGAACGCAGCACTAAATGCAAGTAAAAGAGTGCATGTTATAATTTACAATTAATTTACCGCATAAATATACTAATATTTCTCCCAAAGTGATTTTAACAACTGGACAAATTTTTTTCAGCCTGTTCTGGCAAAGGAACGCACACTGATAGAAATCTAATGGTGCAATTGTACTAAAGAAAACCCTGCAAGCGCAGCCAGGACTAATCACTCTAACCTCAGACCTGGCTGCTGCCCACACAGTGAGGCTCTGTGTAGGCACATGGGCTAGCAGGGTTAGTAGAGGAACAAACTAATGGAGAAACAGGGATGAAAGGTTGCGCTTGTGCAACCCTTATGGCCTCAAGGATACTTAACACAAAATGAAGATGTACGTTTTGGTACATGCTACTAGTAAGCACATAGGGTTAAGACTAGAAAAATCAGGATCTTGTAGGCATTTTAGAGCTCATCTGTGTCTCATAACTGAATAAAATTATGTAATTGCCTGTGTTGACATAAAGACAGGGATGCATCCTTGAGCGATGGCTATTCCTTCGGTATTCAATAGATTGGTGGCCTTCATTTCCTAGGATGAACAGCCTCTAGCATGGGCCGGCCAGGATAGAGGAAGCTCCCTCATGCAAAAGACAAGCTCAATGTGCCTTTTCTTTGACACCAACACTGGCCTTAGGAAGCTCATTGTTATTGCCTCTCCTGCACCTTCTCACTACCATATCATTCCCAAAGGTGCACTCTCAGGCAGACCAGGGTGAAAATAACTCTCCTGCAACCTCAATGCCAACCAGAAACCCATGGGGATAACCCAACAGCAAATAATGCAGCCCGAGCATCCCATGGATTCAGGTTACCCGTGGTGGCTGCGCTGGCAGATGCTATGGGAAAGGCATGCTGGGGACAGGATTGTGATCGGGACAAGGGTGCACAGCGCTGTGCTCCCAGGACCTGCGAGGTCCATCTGCACAGGACACCGGCACTGGGTGACCGCATGTGCTGCAAGCTCAGATTCAGGCTTATTTTGCAGCCGCTCCCCTGTACGGACAAACCCAGCCTGGCTGTTTTTTTGACTGTTTGTCTTGGCAGCGAGTCCCTGCATCGAACCAAGGGTGTCATTTATCTCCGGCAGCAGCAGCCCTCACCAGAGCGAGTAGCAATAGCAGCAGCCCAGAGGCCCTCGCTGGTGGGAGCTCTCCCTGGCCTTTGCTTTGCATTCCTCCACCTCTTGCACAGTAACAAGGGCCCCGACAAAGAGCCTGTTGCAGCCAGAGTGGTTTGGATAGAACCAGATGGCGCACGAACCACTGGGCAAATGCATCACAAGTCCAAATTGCTCAGGGAGGAGTGCTCTACCAAAGCTGACTTAAGATGTCTATTAATTCTTCCTCCTCCTTGAAGTTTTGAAATGCAGCAGTAAAGAAAAAAATCACATTTCTCAGCTGGTTTTGGTTTTCTCCTAGGGCTTGTCCATTCCTCTCATGAATCAGAAACTGTGGCAAACACAATGTGCTATGCCTCTAACGGGTACATACCATCCTCATTTCTTGCAGTTAGATGGAGAACAGCAATACGCTTTATTGCACAGTGGATGGACAAAGAAAGCCTTGTTGCCTGTGGGACGCTGTCACACTGATGTTTCTTTTCCACTTGCTGCTCATATGTGACCAAAGAGCCGGTGCGTACCCATTGGAAATAGAAGTGTGAAACTAACAACCAAAAATAAAAACTCTGGAGGGAAAGAGATGACTCTGGAGGGAGGGAGAGCAGAGAGAAGCCAGAAGGATGCAATTTACTGAGCCTGACTCACGGTGCTGGCAGAGAGCTCTCTGCCAGAGCCAGATGAATCAGATTCCCTTTCAGTCTGTGCTGGCACCACAGTTATTTTGGTGTCACCATGGGTAGAAAAAATATATATTTGGGAAGCATTACTGGACAGTGAGTTTCACACCCTGATGTGTCTGCTGAAACTGAAATAACTTGCGTCATTTTAACGTTATACTCACTGAAAGAAGTAAAAGGAGGGAAAATGAAATATGTTGGCACGTCAGGTCAGAGCCTCTCCTGAGAGTAAGGGAGGGTGTTCCTCACCCGAGCTGGGAGTCTGGCTCCTACAGGTTTTGTTTATCTCTGTCTCGTAATAGGGCTGGAATAGACACTGTTGCAGCTCGTAGACAAACATCTTGAGAAAGTATTTCTAGAAAAAATGCAGCTCAGCTGGCATTTTGTTTTAGATCCTCAAAATTTGTGGGCCGTATTCAGCAGCTCAGGAGACAGAACAGAAACCCAGCCCTCTACTGTGCCTTTGGCACCGCAGATAAGAACAGACGAGAAGAGATGTCACTGGGCTTTTAGTGTTTTTTGGATGTCACAGCTTGCAGTGGAGTCCTGCCCAGAGACTTTCACAGCTCTGGCTGACCTCAGGAATCCACTTGTATCTGTTCTCACACAGTGCAAAGACGAACCCGGCACCTGAGAATCGGCAGCATTGCAGTTCAAGCACCCATTCAGCAAAGTCCTAAAATACATGTTTTGCCTTGACCCTGTGCTCCAATCCTGTGGCAATCAGGAGGCCACACAAACTTGCTCAAGCTTCTTACCAAACTGGGTTTTTTAAAAACTGCCATTAATTTCTGGGGATTTAGATCATGCTCCAAACAAGGTAAAAAATAGGTTTAGAAAACATTTGTGCTAGAAAGACCTTTGTATTTTGGGATCTGGCCAGTTGCCACAGTTTGATGATGCAGACGTTCTCCTACTTATTTGTTGTTCTGACTCAATCCATGAAAAACATTGTCTCAGTCTTCATCAACAACTGCAAAATGCTCCCAGCATCCTCCAGATGCCGGATCCAAGTGCATGCTTGTGCTTGCTTGGCTAATAAAGAAACCCAGCAAATTTTTGTTTATCTGTTTCTCAACTGTGTCATCATGACAGTCAGCTAAAGCAAGGGCAGATGAATATAGCCAGCAGAGGCAGCAGCTTATGAAACGAGTCTATTTTTAACAAGCCTTCCTTCCATGCTGCGGAGGAAACAAGGGTTTTAATATGTGCTTCTTGATGTGGGGTTCTCAGTGTGGTTTTCCCCACCCTTTTTCGGACGAGCCTGCCTCATCACCATGCTAATAGTTCTCCTCTCTTTCTCCTGCGCTTGGCAAGCTTTCTCAAACACATATCACATGTGCCGGGCAGCCAGCCAGCCTACCTGAGAAAAACAGACCTGCTTTTCCCTGCCACACCCTGACCTCTGAGGATGACAACCAGTTGTCAAGAAACATCAGCAATAACTGTTTGGAAAACAGATGCCTGTCAAGTTTCACATGCAACTGGCTTTGCCTGCTGTGTCCTTTCCTAGCACGAACCTTGTTGTCCGTGCCACGGCCCCGCTCCTGTTCTGCACCTCCCGGGCCAGGCACCACAGTTTGATTGGTGCCGTGGCATGACCTGGTACAGGAGATGCTCCCCTCGCGCGTGACCCACCTCAGCATCCTTTCACACCACCAGAAAACTGGTACCGGAGAGATAACAACCCATATTCATGACATGGGAGCATTTTGTTTCCTTAGCAAAAAAAAACCAAACCCCAAACCTTTTTGCTAATCAGTGGGGACAGCCTGGAGGGTGGTTATGTGGAGTGCTCTGTTAGCATTGTGTTTTTATTTGTTTCTGTTAGGTAGCACCTAAAAGTCCCAACAACATCTCTGATGTGGAAAATAGTAAGAGCCACAAAACTAGTTTGTTTGCTAAATAAGTAAATCTGTGCAGGCAGACAAACATTAAGAAAATGATACTACTGAAGTCGCCACATTTATAAAAGAAAAACTTTCCTCCAAAACTGAAGTATATTTTGAGTAAATAATTTTAAATAACTGTCTGGGTGTAGTCCTAAAATATTTGCCATAACCTTATACCAATTATTCAATTACTTAATCTAAACACCAGGTAACGAGCAGAGCGTTAGACTGTATCTTTCCGTTGGGTGGAGAGAAGTGACTTATTCCTTGAGTGGTCTCCTTGATTTCAACAAGGCAACTTATGCAATAAAATGCTACTTTGCATGACTGGGAATTTGACAAGCAATTTCTGACTTTCCATTGTTGTGGAAAATATATTCCTAAACTGTTTACAAAAGAAAAGCAGAAATAATCAGGCATATTTAAAAAAAAAAAAGCTCTCCACTTCTAGGCTATCAAAATGTTTACAGACTGTGTTTTGTAGAGTATAACTTTTTCTACCAGAATAAATAGAGAGAAATTTATTGCAGAATGTAGATAAACATAGATTTTTGTATATTTTAGGGAAAATAAAGATACTGTAGAAAATTCAGATTCTTGGCATTTTTGTAGACACAACCTTAAGACTACTAGTTGCTTATTTTAAAACAGGCTTATCTGAGCATAAACTAAAGAACAGATTTGTAATTTATTGATACACTTCTGACAGCTAAGAACTGGTTTTCATTACTCTGTTGACTCATTCCTCCAATCATCAGCATTCTGTTTCAGCAATGTTTTATATTAAAATGTGTACATTTTCCCCTTTTAAAAAAAAAGAGGTTAAATTGCTAATTTCCTTCTGCTCTGCAGTAGGGAAACACAGGAAAAAAAGCCCTTCTTCCAGAGTGCTGTATTGTTCAGCCAACAGATCGAATACAGAGCACAGGACACATTGAATTTGCAAACATACACTACACAGCGCAGCTTTTAGCTATTGTAAATGCCAGGTAGATTGTATCATGCACTGTATCCTGCTAGTCGCTTCCTAATCGCTATGAGAAATGAAGGGCAAGCGTGTGAATTAAGGCATGCAACCCGAAACAGTGAATCTAGACACAACTGAATTTAATTTGTATACAAAGTCAAAGGCTTCCTTAAGCTTAGCTTCAACATAATGCAGCCAGTGAGGAAAGTTTAGAGGAGGTAACGACAGGCTTTTCTTAACTCTATTTTTCCTTATCTGATTCATGCAGCATCAGAGAAAGCCACACCCTAGAAGCTGCAGGGTTTGCCTCCGAGGTTGAGTCGCAGCTAGCAGAGCACAGAAAAGCAGAAGCAGAATACAGAAAAAGTATAGAAAAAATGTAAGCCCACCACTGGCTGGAGATCCTGGCCAGTTAGGAAGAACTAGATGAAAGCAGTCACACATCTTGGTAGGTTATGGTGGTACAGCAATAACAAGAGAGGAAAACTTTGTCTTTTCAGAGGATCCCAGTGCAGAATCAGTCCCAATCCAGAGGAGGAGACGGAGACTTTGCGATTCTGTGCTGCAGGAAAAGTGCAGCTAGACTGAAACTAAATGCTGACACACTCCTTAGCCTCTCGGTGAATATACATCCTTGGATGCCAACCAGATTATTCTGGGCTGCCCTGCATTGCATTATGCCTGACTGATCACTGCTTGCAGAGCTGGAGCTTCAGGTCATTGCAGAGAGAGAAAGGGAGTGATGTGGATGTTCCTAGCAGAGCCTGAAGACACTTAGGGAGATTGATGAAGGATACCCAGGCTGCCTGGCTGCCCGATTGGCTGCTGCGCTCCCTGAGCTCCAGTTGAGAGGGCAAGCTGACACGGAGAGCGCAGCAGCCTCCCAGTGATGGAGAGAGCCAGGAGAGCCCTGCGGGGAATGGGACCGAGAAACGGCAAGGCAGGTTTCTAAATGCTTCCCTAGGAGAACGCAGGGAGGCGTGCAAGAAGGGGGAGCAGAGCCCAGGATTTTCCCTTCTCTGTGAGGCAGGGCCTAATCCAAATCCCCCTGAAGCCAGCAGAAGGGATCCCACTCATGTGCCAATGCTTAAAAAGCACATACTTAAACCCTGGTCATGCAGCAAAGGAAGGGGCTTGGGACACATCCTGAGAATGAACTTCAATTCGTAGCCAGCTACTCACTACCATCAAGGATGAAAAAGAGCAAAATATAAATTGTACATAGATCTTCAGTGTTGTACATATGATAACGCTCAGACATTTATGCAATGAACATCAGACAAAGAAATACCAAAGCCCCTCTATGCCTTTCATTAGTAATTTTTACAAAAAATGGAAATCTTGCTGCCTGTTCCACATGCAACCAGCCTGGGGCCAAAACCAGCTGCTGTGCAAGAATGGGTCTGATCCAGTGCCCACTGAGATCAATGGGACATGTTTCCCTGATTCTAGTGGGAGATGAGGAGAAAATGAGAGCAAGCAGTGTGAGCCAGGAGGTGAGTGCTGCTAAAGGCAGGGAATTTGCCCGTCCTGTCACCCTTGTTTTCTAATTGTGAGTATTGCAGTGGTATTGGTAAGGAGCACAGGGTAGGAAGGGACTTCAAGGCTTCATGCTAGAGTTGGCTTCCTTGGCATTTATGGCAAGGAAGGCAACACGTGTGGTTGTGCTGCTTCTGGCACCCAGCTTAGGTCGTACCTAGCCCATATGTTGTCTTAATGAGTGTAAACCCCATGACACCAGTTAGCTGGGCCCAGCCAGGATTGTGGGGATTCGGTGTCTGAAAGAACATAGGAGAGCTGACTCCCACCAGAAGTAGGGTCTGTGGACTTCTGAGGGTAGGGTTCAACTCCCATGGCTTCAGATGTCTACAGAATAAAAGCTTACACTCTGTGTCCCATTGTAGTCAAAGGACTACAGTCATCCAACCATACGTGGCTGTTAAGAGACTGTGCTCTTGACTTCATTGTCTGCATGGACCATGCAACCTACAGGTTTGACTCCATGACTGTAGACCCTTGACCCCTTGATCTACCCTGGGAGCCCAAATACCAAGCTTAGGTGTAGACACCTACACTTCAGCTACAGTTAGGTGAGAGGACTGCCACCACAGGTGTCTGTGGGACTGTAGATGCCTATGATGAAGTGAGCTACTGCAGAAGATCAAGAGATGAGACCAAAGCTTGTGTTAAATACACCAGCCCATATTAACCAACTACCACAGTGCTGGGCCAGTGCCTGTGACAGACACAGCCTTCACTATAGGATGGCCGTGTAAGGTCACAACTGCTCTGCTTGTATGAGTCCCTTACACCAACCTGAACCTCAGCAGGGCTTTTTCAAGGATATTTGTCATCTCAGCACAGTCTATTGAGGCACCAATTGTCTAGTGCTGAACACAAATACACTCTGAAGATACCTCATTTCTGTTGCCCAAGAGATTGGATCTGCTTCCGCATGTGCCCACAGCTGTCCTGTAGGTGAAGTTCAGTCTACCTGGACTCCTGCCCCTGCTAGGCTTCTGGATCTCCGAAGATGTTTTGTTAGGTGTCCTTGGAGCATGCTTTATCCACATTAGCAGGTTTGGGTTTCTCCGCCTGCAGTGGTTTAGGGTGGTACCCACTTTTATGATAATGCTCCAATCCATGGAGCACTCTCCTGGCATACTGAGGGTCTGGGTTCAGTTCTCAGTCTATTTTGTGAGGGTGAGGGTTTGGATCCACGTCTTCCTTATCTCAGAAGAATGAGAGACAAGAATAAAGACCAGCGTTGGGTATGGAAAGCATTTTCTCTTGAGGCCATTATGAAAGCTCTGTGCCTCTTGCTTGCTGAATGCACTCCATCAGAGTCTTCCTGAATGCAGATGAAGGGAAAGTGACAGCCCTTCACAAAGGAAATGGTGACAAGTCAGTAGCTGCTTGCCTTTGGATAAGGCGCCACCACAGTGGCAGTGGCTGCTGAAATGTGGGGTTGTCTGGGGTGCTGATGGAAGGGAACAAGACTTGCAAATGGCATAGCATGCACACAGCTGCAATTAGTGGACTCCAGCATGTTTACTTTGCACGTGCCGGCGATGTGGAGCTGGGCTGCTGGGTTATGGTAGCTGCACAACCACACAGAGAGACCTGCTGGCCAGCCTCCACAGGGCCAAAGCTCAGCCTGTCCTCCCTTCCCAGCCTTCCTGTTGGTCTCTGCAAGCATTTTCAACCTGTGAATAAAGCTAACGCTACAGTTCCTGAGCATGCCCTTTCTCTGTAAAATCCAAAAGTCTCATCCTCTGAAAACGTTCTCTCTCCATTGCTCATTATATTCAGCCAGGTAGAGATGCCCTCGGAGCTGGCAGCTGGGTCTGATGGCCTCAGGGCAAGTGTGTCATGGAAACATTGACAGATGACAGAAGAATAGGGAAAAGCAATTGCAATATGCTAACGGTCCCTCGAGGGCTGTGAACAAGAATAAGATAAAATAGACAATACCAGACCTTTTTCATGACATTTCATACCCTAGAAGGATTGCAGCAGGGGAAGAGCAACCCCTGGTGCAAGTGCCCCAGTGGGTTGTGGTTTGGGAAAACTGCTTGTCCAGGGGCCTTTTTCCATCATGCTTTTTGCAGCCGTGCTGCTCTTTACCCCTTCGCTGCTCGTGATTTTAGTCCCCTGGACCAGGCTGGGTTGGCCATGGTACGTCAGAGCTGCAAGGCCTGACCTGGCCACCAACTGAGCTGTGTCCCAGAGAGAGGCAAAGTCATCACACAGCAGAAGGAGGTTGGTGGTGTGATATTTCCCACTGAGTCTACAAGGCCCAAGAATGAGGCATTGGGGAGAGTATATTCGTGTGACTGAAGAAGGGAATAACTCAAGTATCTTTAGCTTTCTAAGAGGGATATGTACAGTCAAAGTTAATTTTTAAGGACCTTTTACAGTGCCTGGAAAGAGAAATGCACCTCTGAGGGAAGATTCCTCCCCCATCTCCAGTGCCAGGTACACACACTCCTCCCCATTACTGCACAGAGAGCCCGGAGGATGGGTTCAGTCCAGTTTCTCCATTTTCTTGTGTGTGCACAGGTGCACAGTGCCCACCCACCCACCTTAGGGCCCCTAGACATCTGCATGGGGCTGGCAGATCCAACACAGGACCCAGGAGAAAACTGTCCCCTTCCAGAGAGACCAGCCGAGGCAAGGCAGGGTACCCTGGCAGTCTCAGAGGGCACCACTTGCCTACATTTGGACAACTGAACCTAGCCAAGGAGGTCTAACTTCTACGTTGTTAAAGCCGTGTCAACATAATTATTCTAGATTCTGACAATTCAAATAATGGGTAGACTGGAATTGTTCTGAGCTGCACATCTGTTTTTCTACATTAATTGCTGCTCCTTTTGTTTGATCTCCTCTTTCCCTTGCAGTTCAACTTTTCCAAACACTGAAGCACCTGCGAAGGCAGCTCCTCAAGGGAGCTTGTGTTTCTGTTCTCTCTGTACATGCTTACTGGATAGCAACAGTAATTGGGCTTCTTGTTAGAAAATCCCTTCTCTGGACGTGTGGTCTAGTTCGTTTCATGGGTAAGGCTCTTCCAGTGGGATTTATGGCTCTGGCCCAGCACACCACGTTCCCTCAGCATTGTTGGAGGAGGGCAGCCTGTGCAGGAGCACAATGGCAGGGCAAGAGCAGGGTACAGACCGGCTGTGGCTGGTGTTGGCTGCAGCACACCTGATCTCCTTCCCCAGATGGTCGATTTGCACAATAACATCATAGTTTTGTCAAAAATATAAATACTACCAGAGAGTTCAGGCTAGAAATGTACTTCCTGGAGGTATCCTGAGCAATTTATCCAAGTGTCAGCTGGGTCAGTCTTCACCACGCCTCCACACACCAGTGCATTCAGATGACTTTGCTGTAGGTCAGCAACAGTATGTACAGGAGGAAGAATTCCAGCTGTCCTCTTGCTTTGCAGCTTTCATACCACTGGAAGGTTAATGGGGCCTAATGCCTCCCTGATCTTCATATACATGGGCAAAACACGGGGAACATAGCTAGTACCTTTGAAACTAAGAGCTGGAGGAAGGCTGATCAGCCATCGGCATCTGTTCTCAGAGGGGCTGGCTGCGTGAGACTTGCAGTGTCTTCTCTAGCCCTCCAGCTGCTCTGCAACAGTACATTTCTGAAGTGGGAGAAGCTCCTTTGTTTCCACGGGCCTGGGTGTCACTGTCACTCTGCATTTTAACTTCCCAGATTGCACAACTATCTCCCAGCCTCAGTTCCTACGTTCCTCTCCGCACTTGCACTCTAGCAGCCAAATATCCTTGCTCTTGTGAAGGCCCTGATCACTCTCTCCTCCTTCTCTTCTTCCTCACTCTCAAAGTGAGGATCCCTCTGTTCTTTAGCATTGATCCTCAGTTGCTGACTACTGGTCAGATTGTGCTGCCACTGCATGGGCAAATATGGAAATTGGGTGGCAGGAGATTTTTCCACTGGGGTGTATTGGGGCCAGTGGGGAGCTGCATTGTCCTGGGAAACATTCATGCTGCCATGTCCACAGAAGGTCCAGCTAGTCCCTCCCCAGCCTCCCCTCTCCCCTTCAATGGCCTCCTGAAGTGTGCCCATTCTTATTTGCTAGATGTCTTCTGCTTAGATTTATGCTCTGGCCAGTTCAGCTATTATTTGAGATCCTGCAAAATCCTGCAACTTCCCCTGAGTTACCCATTGACTCATTAGTTATATCTGCCTCTGTACTTTTTTTTATAGGATGTCTTACTAAACTTCCTAAATGATCAGGTGCTTTAATCTATGTGGCATGGACAAGTTCCAGCGGCTTATCCCACCTGACTTTTGTGATTCGGGATCTGCTGAGTTACACAATCTCCTCTCCTGGTAACATCCAGCTAGTCACTTCCCCAAGGTAAAAATCTGCTTAGGTAACTGTTCTCATCTCAGATGCACAAACCTTTTCTGGCACAAATGCAACATGAAAGTAAGGCAACAAAGTTCACCCTCCATGGTTGTTATCTGTAAAGACATTGGCTTTTGCTGCTGCTATAACTGTGCCCTCTGTGCCTCAACTGCTCTTTATGCCTTTTACAAGAGGAGTCCCCTCTCTGCTCTCTGTTTTAGCCTCCTCCTGATAAGCCTTTAGGTGGAGATCAAGGCTTGGGCAGAAGAAATTTCACTGATCTAAACAATGGGAAGGACTTAGGCCAGGTTTAGTCTCCTGCACTGTCATCAAACTGTAGTAACGCAAAAGTGTAGTACAGATATTCCTGGTAAAATATATTCACTTTCAGGCTTCTTTTTTGAGTCAATCAGGTGTAACATCTCAATGTTTTACCCAGAAAGACTCTTTTAGTTAGTGTTCTATTAAAAAAACTTTGAAAGGTTCATTAAAATGTATCTGAACGTTTCTGAGTGAAATATATCAACCTTAACTATATCAAAGCTTTCATTTTTGAAACACCCTGCATACTCTGCTTTGTCTAGTTATGAGGATAGTTCATTTTTCTCCTTCTGTCTCAGCCGTTTGAGTCCCAGAAAATCAATTATAGAAATTTCTTCCCTTTCACAAGGACACATTTTTCATTGCTATTTTCCTTGTGCTATGAAGAGGTACCGTGATCTTGGAAATCGCCCACTGGGTATTAAAACCTGTTAGTTTTCTGTAGCTCTGTTTCCCAATCTCCTCTTCCCAGCTGATGAGAAAATATCAGTGAAGAAAGACCTCTTCTTCCACAGTGGTCAGATCAGTGCTCCTCCATTAACCAGCTAAAAAATAATGATCTATTAGCTACCTGGGTAACATGCATTATCTAGATAGATATAGAGGTAGGACTGTGAGAGGACTTAGATGCTGCAGGGTTGAGTATTTCAGGGCTTTACTTCATGTGTTTCCCTACTCAGCTCTGATCTGAGTCCTGTGCAGAGCCTGGGAGAGCTGGACATGTACAAGTGGGATTCACCAAAGCCAACAAGGAGCAATCACCTAAGTTAGCCTGCAGAAAACGGAAAGGTGAGTAGCAGAGACCTGCAAATAGATATAGACACTTAGCTCTGCGCTGTAGAAGTACCTGCTTACACTTTGGATTTGTAACCATGGACTCTTTCCTGGAGATCACGTCCAAGCCACCCTTTCAATACAAAACACAGCTGGGGCCGTGCCCGTCTCCCTTTGCATACAATAGCTCAGTGTTTGGAGGACTCTTCTGGTAGGTGAGAAGCTGAAGAGCAATTCCCTCCATTTCCTTGAGAAGGGCACCTGAAGGTGACCTCTCACTGTACAAGAGCCTTTTGTGAGCATTGGCGACACCATGGAGAACTGCTGCAGTAGAAGAGAGGCACTGTGCCCTACATGAACACATCCCTCAGCCCAGCAGGGAAGGTGTTTGAACTGGGCTCTTGCGTGGTGTTTTGGCTGGTGGGCACCTCTTCTTCTTTCTGTGCTGCCAGAGACCCTGCTCCAGAGTTTGCAGGCTTGGACAAGGCCTGATTTGTAAAGCTCATCCATGACTCATCTCTGCAAAGTAATCTCCCACATGAGAAAGGCCTTTTAACTGCAGGGTCTCCCCAGTACTGAAATCCATCCAATCTTCCTTTGCTAATAGGTCTTCTCTATCCTCTGCAGACTTGTGTGGCACTTGTGTAAGGCTGGCCACTCCATCAGCCTTTGTTGCATCTGCTCTCTCTTTCTTTCAACTTCATCCATGCCAAGATCCTTCCCCTGATTTCACAGAATCACAGAATCACAGAATCACAGAATCACAGAATCACAGAATCACAGAATCACAGAATCACAGAATCACAGAATCACAGAATCACAGAATCACAGAATCACAGAATCACAGAATCACAGAATCACAGAATCACAGAATCAACCAGGTTGGAAGAGACCTCTAGGATCATCGAGTCCAACCGCTGCCCCTACACCACCCTGTCAACTAGACCATGGCACTAAGTGCCACGTCCAGTCTTTTCTTAAACACATCCAGAGATGGTGACTCCACCACCTCCCTGGGCAGCCCGTTCCAATGTCTAATAACCCTTTCTGTAAAGAAATTCTTCCTGATGTCCAACCTGAACCTCCCCTGGCAAAGCTTGAGGCTGTGCCCTCTTGTCCTATCGCTAGTTGCCTGGGAGAAGAGACCAACTCCCACTTCACTACAACCTCCCTTCAGGTAGGTGTAGACTGCAATAAGGTCACCTCGGAGCCTCCTCTTCTCCAGGCTAAACAACCCCAGCTCCCTCAGCCGTTCCTCATACGTCAGACCCTCCAGACCCTTCACCAGCTTGCTCGCCCTCCTCTGGACTCGCTCCAACACCTCAACATCTTTCTTGAAGTGCGGGGCCCAGAACTGGACACAGTATTCAAGGTGCGGCCTCACCAGTGCCGAGTACAGAGGGACGATCACTTCCCTAGACCGGCTGGCTACACTATTCCTAATAGAGGCCAGGATGCCATTGGCCTTCTTGGCCACCTGGGCACACTGCTGGCTCATGTTTAGCCGGCTGTCGACCAGCACCCCCAGGTCTCTTTCCACCAGGCCGCTTTCTAACCACTCTTCCCCCAGCCTGTAGAGCTGCATGGGGTTGTTGTGGCCAAAGTGTAAGACCCGGCACTTGTTCTTGTTGAACCTCATGCCATTGGTCTCGGCCCATCTATCTAACCTGTCCAAGTCCCTCTGAAGGGCCTTCCTACCCTCCAGCAGATCGACACTGCCACCCAGCTTGGTGTCATCTGCAAATTTGCTGAGGGTGCACTCAATCCCTACGTCTAGATCATCTATAAAGATATTGAACAGCACCGGCCCCAGAACTGAGCCCTGGGGAACACCGCTAGTGACCGGCCGCCAGTTGGACTTTGCCCCATTCACCACCACTCTCTGGGCTCGGCCATCCAGCCAGTTTTTAACCCATTGAAGAGTCCACACATCCAAGCCCCAGGCAGCCAGTTTGTCCAGGAGGATGTTGTGGGAGACAGTGTCGAATGCCTTACTGAAGTCTAGATAGACTACATCCACAGCCCTGCCCTCATCTACTAAGCGGGTCACTTGGTCATCGAAGGAGACCAGGTTGGTCGAGCAGGACCTGCCTTTCATGAATCCATGTTGGCTGGCCCTGATGCCCCGATTGTCCTGCATGTGCCGTGTAATGGCACTCAGGATGATCTGTTCCATCACCTTGCCTGGCACCGAGGTCAGGCTGACAGGCCTGTAGTTCCCTGAATCGTCCTTCCGACCCTTCTTGTAGATGGGTGTTACATTTGCTAATTTCCAGTCAGCTGGAACTTCTCCAGTTAACCAGGACTGCCGGTAGATAATCGAGAGTGCTTTGGCAAGTTCATTTGCCAGTTCCTTCATTACTCTGGGGTGAAGCCCATCCGGGCCCACAGCCTTGTGGGTGTCCAACTGGCACAGCAGGTCACTAACCGTCTCCTCCTGGATCCTGGGAGGTTCACACAGCCCCCCATCCCTAACTTCAGGCTCTGGGTGCCGAGTCTCCTGAGGACAACCGATCTTGGCATTAAAGACCAAGGCAAAGAAGGCATTGAGCACCTCTGCCTTTTCCTCATCCCCTGACACTACACTACCCTCCTCATTCAGCAAGTGGTGGAGGCTCTCCTTGACCCTCCTTTTGCTGCTGATGTATTTGTAAAAGCTTTTTTTGTTATCTTTGACTGTAGCAGCCAAATCGAGCTCTAATTGAGCTCTGGCCCTTCTAATCTTCTCCCTACACGACCTGGCCACGTCCCTATAGACCTCCCAAGTTTCCCGACCCTTCTTCCAGAGCAAGTAGGCTCTCTTTTTTTCCTTAAGTTCTAGTCTAAGTTCCCTGTTTAACCAGGCCGGTCTTTTTCCCTGACAGCTTGCCTTCCTACAGACTGGGACAACCTGCTCCTGAATATTTAACAATTCCCTTTTGAAGCATGTCCAGCCTTCCTGGACTCCTTTGCCCTCCAGGAACGATTCCCAAGGGACTCGGTCCACCAGCCTCTTAAACAGGCTAAAGTCAGCCCGCCGGAAATCTAAGGCAGAAGTTCTATTCTTGCCCCTCCTTACTTCCCCCACTATCGAAAACTCTAACATTTCATGGTCGCTACTCCCAAGACGGCCACCGACCCTCACATCTCCCACTAGTCCTTCTCTGTTCACAAACAACAGGTCAAGCAGGGCCCCTCCTCTAGTGGGCTCATTTACCACTTGCATAAGGAAGTTGTCCTCCACACATTCGAGGAACCTCCTAGATTGCTTCCTCTCTGCCATGTCGTATTTCCAGCAGACATCTGGCAAGTTGAAGTCGCCCACGAGTACAAGGGCCGGCGACCGGGCGGCTTCTGACAGCCGCTTGTAAAACGCCTCATCCGCCTGCTCATCCTGGTTGGGTGGTCTATAACAGACTCCCACCGTAATGTCCGCCCTGCCAACCTTCCCCCTGATCTTCACCCATAAACATTCAACCTTGTCATCCTCACCGTCTTCCTCAATATCAACACAGTCCAAGCACTCCCTAACATATAGCGCTACCCCCCCGCCTCTCCTGCTCCACCTGTCCCTCTTAAAGAGCTTATAGCCATCCACAGTTGCACTCCAGTCATGAGAGTCATCCCACCACGTTTCTGTGATGGCAACCACATCATAACTTTCCTGCTGTACAGTGGCCTCTAGCTCTTCCTGTTTGTTGCCTATACTGTGTGCATTGGTGTAAACGCACTTCAGCTGGGCTAGCGGCCTTGCCCCCGACACAGGCCTGTCACCCCTAGGTTTATTTGTGGCTGCCCTGGTCTTATCCCCCTCCCCCATCGAACCTAGCTTAAAGACCTCTTGATCAGCCCTGCCAGCTTCTGGGCCATAACCCTTTCCCCCTTCTGATTCAGCTGTTCCCCATCCGGCATAAGCAGGCCCGGTGCCATGAAAGCCGCCCCGTGGTCAACAAACCCAAAATCCCACCTACGGCACCAGTCTCTTAGCCACATATTAATCTGTTGTACTTTCACAGTCTTTTCCCTATTTTCACCAAATACCAAAGGAACTGAAGAGTATATCACCTGCGCACCTACCCCCTTTACCAAACGCCCCAGGGCCCTGAAGTCCCTTTTGATTGCCCTGGGACTTCTCTCTTCAATCTCATCCCTACCCACCTGGAATACTAATAGTGGGTAGTAGTCAGAGGGCCTCACCAGTTGAGGAATCCTCCTGGCAACATCCCTTACCCGTGCCCCCGGGAGGCAGCAGACTTCCCTGTGAGTCGGGTCTGGCCTGCATATGGGGCCCTCCGTTCCCCTTAGCAGGGAGTCGCCTATAACAATTACTTTTCTGTTCTCCTTTTTGGAGCTGGTTGCAACCCTCTTACTCGGCTGCTTCTGTTTACGTAGCCCCGTAGAGGGTCTTTCACCTAGATTTGTATCTTCCTGACACTCAGGAAGACGCTCAGGCTCCAGCACCTCATACCTATTCTGCAGGGGGACGTGGGGAGGGGAGGAAGGTTGGGATGGGATTCGCCTGCCACCCCGAGCAGGGACCTGCCTCCATTCCCCCCCTTCCCCTAGGTCTCCTCCTGCTCCTTGTGGAGGAGGAAGAGGATCCTCCACTACCCGGGGAGCATTAGGCCCATCCGTTTTCCCCAGGACAGGCAGGGAACAGCACTGCCCGCCATCCTCTTCCTGGGATGCTCTTGCACTCCTTAACCTTTCCACCTCCTCCTTGAGCTGGGCCACCAAGGAGATCAGGTCGTCGACCTGTTCGCACATCACACTGGTGAGGTCTCCGTTACCCTCGAGTGCCAGGGCCAGGCTCTGGCACTCCCTGCAGCCTGCCACCTGCACCTCCGCATGCTTCTGCGGCAGGTCCGTTTGGGCTGCCATGTCTTTTCTGGCACCCGCAAGGGACTTAGGGCCCCGCCGAGTGGAAACCATACCTGCCTGCCCGCCTACCCTGCTCGGCCGCCCTGCCTGCGAGAACTGCTGCGCAAACTGCCACACCCCTGGGGCTGTGCCCTCCCCCGCCCCGGGACACACCCACAGTCACTGCTGACCCCCCCTCTCCCCTCTGGGCAGGGACTAGTCCCTGTCCTCCCAGAGGCTCTTTATCACCCGATCAACAGGGGATGGTGCTACGCCCCCTCCTCTCCTGATTCATTGCCGGGAACTTCCGGGTCCAGACGGGTCTCGGGCTGCTGCTCCGGGCCCCCCCCCGAGCACAGAAACCGCACGGAAACCGCCCACCCGCCACGGCCCGATCTCTCCCCGCACCAACCTCAGCCGCTGCCGCCGCCGCTGCCGCCGCTGCCGCCTTGCCGTTGCCGTTGCCGACTGGCTGTTTGTTACGGTTTCACCGCATTTAAATCTCCCGCGGTGCCTCCGGCTACGCCCCCTCCTCTCCTGATTCGTTGCCGGGAACTTCCGGGTCCAGGCGGGTCTCGGGCTGCTGCTCCGGGCCCAAAGGTTCACTTTGTAAAGAAATTTCCCAAATTTTGGGAACTTTCCCAAAATTTTCCCAAACTTTTCCCAAACTTTGTAAAGAATTTCCCAAGGTTCACTTCGTAAAGAAAAACCTTTTATTTTTATAGACATGAGTTCATAATGAGTGGATCACCATCCTTCTGGCCACCTCTCTTCCGCATCAGTCAGATTCCCAAAGGGACCACTCAGGCCTTGACAATAAATTAAGGCCTTTTTGAGTGTTAGCTGACTGCCACGCTCTTGTGCTGGCTCCCTGCATGCACAGTTCATGCAGCCATGGTAATTCCTCAGTGGCCAGGCAGGGAAGGCTGATGGGTTTGTTTTGCTGTCTGTGCACTTTATGCTCAGCCTGTGCCTATCAGGTGGCAAGAAGCACCCAGTAAGCCAGAAGAAAAGTGCACTAATGAACAAAAAGCTGGTGAAAACCAATATTTGAGTCAATCAGAAGCCATCCTTCATGGCTGAGGATTATAGAAATATCTACAACATCTCAAGTAAATCTTTGTTACAGCTTAAGCCAGTGGCTTCCAGGGCAAGTGCTAATGTAGGATAAAACTGTCTAATGGCTAAGGTACTGGGAAGAAAATTCATTCCTGCTTAGGACTCCTCTGCTGAGGTGACAAGAGGGCTCAGCATTGAAACCTCAATGAATACAGACCTGGGGTCAGTCCTTCCCACTGGGTATCACTGAACACACAACAACATCACAGTGGTGATGTCCCTCCGGGACTCCACGGGGGTGGCTCACAGTGCTGTTACCAAATCCCCACCAGTGGCCAGGCTGGGACGGGACCCCCAGCAGAGGTGGGAGTGGCAGAAGGGCAGGGGGCTGCTCTGCCCTATGGCCAGCTCCGGGATGCTGCGACAACTGTGGCAACTGCTGGCTCGTGTACGCTGCTCACCCAGCAAGACCCAACGTGTGGCACAGGGTCAGGATCCGCTCACAATTTCCATGCTTTGCCTCTGCCTCTGGAAGGGGGTCTCACGGCTCTCCAAATGATGCTACTTCATAAACAAAAGCATTCGCTCAGTTCCTTTATCAGTTCCTCAGCGGGCGCATTCATCTCCATCCTACTTGTGGCTGACAGCCAGTGCCTGGATCTGTGCAGGAAATCTGACTTGAACAACATGTGAGCACTGCCAAGAAATGCATTGCTGGTCCCCACAGGCACAGGCAGACAACGTTATAATTACTTATCCTTGGGAGATTGAGTTGCGCATGGTGTTCTTCTCCAAAAACCTGAGCACTTTCATATTGCACAGTAGCTCTGCTTGGGGAGAGAGGAGGGACAGTGCCTGGGGATGTTATTAGACCCAGATAGCAGAGAGGTGCTGCGGGAATGTTTTGGTGTTGCAACCTCCGTAGCATCTGACAGAGCTGTTGCTGTTGAGCTTGCCGGGCAGTGGCAGAGCCGTGACTCACACGGGATCAGATATTCAGAGCACAGTGTGTGCTCGGCTTCCCGAAAGCCAAGGTCCGTCCCGCAGCGATGAGCAGTGGCTGCTCCCTGTGTGCAAGGGATTTCACCCTTCTGCTCGCTCGTGCAGCAGACCAGCCTCAGGCTGGCTCTGGGGCCAACGTTGGCTGATCTCTCTGGGTGGGGCTGCCACATCTTGTGTGCTTTGCAAAACCCTTCTTAGCCTGGGGGCTCTCCCAGGGATGAGGGGAGCATTTTTCTTCGTGCTTAAAAGCAGAGAGGCCAAAGCACAAAGCCCCGAAGGAGGTTTCATGCAGCCCTTACTCTGCTCTCACACCTCTCCCTGGCAGTGAGAGCTGTGCCCCTCCAAGCCCAGGCATACCCTCTCCCACCAAGATGGGCACTGGCCATGGATTTTTGCCCCTCTTTGCTCACAAAGGGGGGCAGGGAGAGCAAGCTCGGAGGAGGGAGAGACACAGAAAAGGTGATCCTGCTGCCTGCTGGGGTTTCAACCTGGTCTCCAGTAAGGCAGGAGACTTTCAGCAGGGCTGCTTCTATTTATTTATTTCGTATGTGCTATTGCTCTGCAAAGGGAAAGCGTGAGAGTGACTCAGCTGCTGCTGCAGGGATTTACAGCTCCAGCCAGGCACATGGGGAGGGACAGCTGCGCTGCCAGAGCACGTGGACACACCATCAGCTGCAGCCACTGCTCATCGCCTACCATTAAAGTTTGGGACCGGTTCCCGCACTGCTGGTAACAGAAGCTGTCGCCATGCACAGAACTGTCTCTGGCCACAAGCCATCCAGGAGGTCTCACAGGGGTGGCTTTTCTCTGCCTTGGTTGGCCTGCCACTGGGATGGGCTGTGATGTTTTCCAGAGAATAGGGACAAAAATCAAATGCATGATGCTCTTGTACTGATCTCCGTAGGAAAACACTGTGCTTGTGAGCAAAAAGGTGATTCCAAACAAAAAAGTGGTCACATAACTGAAGTACGTACATGGCTGAAGGAGGGATAAGCAGCTGGTGAGAGGGAAGGTAACTCCCGTACCCTCAGAGGTAATGGGACTCCCTAATAAATAACCACCTCCTACTCTATGGGAAGTGAGGGCATCTCTGCCCCATGCCCAGCATAGCATTGTGCCTTCTGAGCCTTCTAGAAGAGACTCTGTGACCGTGTGCTTGAACAGACCCCTCTCCAGCAGCTGGTGAGGGTCTGCTGGCCACCTGGCCCCTGCTCTTCTCCCAGTTTCCACCTGCAGTGGTCCATTAAACACATTGGTTTTCTCACACTGATGATCAGTGGTTGACATTGCCACAGGGGTATTACCGTCCAGCACAGAGTATACCTGAAAACTTGTCCCTCTATGGGACAAGCATCCTTTTCAGGATTGCGAGGAGACACCTACACCCAGCTGGGATCCACCACCCAGGACCCTTTCCTGAAGGCAGGTTTAGACACAACACCTTTCACAGACCTCACCAGAGCTGCTACTTTTCTTTCCAAATGAATTCCCATTCCTCCTTTTCAGTGATTACTCAGAGGCTGAAGCGTTGGTCTAAGAAGTGGGGGAGCCAGCTTTGGTGAGTGAAGGGATTCAAATCCGTGCTTGCTAACCAGTTAGTTCACTGGGGACTGATTGGACTTCCCATCACCCTTGCTGAAAAGGGGTCTGCTGTGCAGCAAAGAACTGAGACTCTGATCAGATAGAGAGGTTACCACTGCAAATATGACTGTGACTTAGTGGTCAGGGTATGCAGGTGGCTGCCAAACCTTGTTGTGCATTTTGCATTAAATATTTAGATAAAATAAGGAAATGTTTTTCTGGAGCAGAGTGTGCCTTCTGCTAGATGAGTGGCTTGATTTTAAACCATCACAGTCATCATTTTTCCCCTGCTGCAGATGCACTGAGGTTTCTTTGCCTTCTGCAACCGGAAGGAAAAACTGAAAGCTGATAATGTCCTGTCAGAGGCAACTTGCAAAATATTTCACTGGGGAATATCAGAATAACATTATCATAACACTGCTTTTTAGAGAGGTTATGAGATTTTTGTCCTGGTTTCAGCTTGCAGGGATTTGAGTTATTTACATGCAAGACTACTCTAAGACAAATGGAGTGAAATGCTCTTTTTTCTAAGCTGCTCCAGCCCTATGGAAAATGAAGGTGATATAGTATGGCTGGTTTCCACTCTGCTTGCCTACGTGGTTTTGTTGTGAACTCTGAGCAGCCAAGGATACAAAGAGATTCCACAGCTCGATGCGAGAAACGGGTACATTCAGCTGCAGCACAGGGCTGTATTTAACAGCAGCTGTAATTATCCAAAGCGGTGGCTGAGAGAGGCTGTGGTGGCTTCTCTGCTGCTTTAAGTCCTTAAATGAAGATTGTTATCTTTAGGAAGTCTAAAGGTTGCCTAGCATTTATCACAGAGTCAGCACATGGGTGTGAAGACATGGAGACAGAGGGCATAGGGCTGGGGACAACTCAGGGAGCAAGAAGGTGGAGAAAAGGAGGGTCCGCAGGGATGAAGCCATAGTTCAAGGAGGGAAGCATACAGCCAACAGGTGGGCCCAGGGACAGGCGGCTAAGAGGGAGCACTGCATTGGAAAATAACGTAATTTGGCCTTCTTTGTTTTAAAGAAAAATACAGCGTTCTCTGTGTAAGTCCATGCTGGGACGCCCTGTCCGACCCTTCTCTGAACCTGGGTGTGTGACCAGCCATTATCTGGGGCCTCGTAGCAGTCTGTCACAGATATTGTTTGCAGCAGATATTCCTACCAGAGGAAGAAGAGTTGTGCCAGGAGCAAGGATGGGGGAAAAAGCCCCATGGATGGTGAGGCATGGCTGGGGTAAGGGCAGGACCGTGGCTGCCCAGCTCCTGCACCTCAGGGCCGCCCGTGCAGCACGAACGCACCTTCCCAGCGCGCACCCCGGCGCTGGCTGTTCCGTCTGTAATTAATTTTGCGTGGTTAACTTGACATGATGTAACCCCTGTCCTTATAACTCAGCACGCCAAATATAAGCATCAAATGACTACAGAGTCATCTGATTTACAGGAGTCTCACTTGTAACAGCTCATTACCGAGCCAGCAAAGTATCCATGAGCCAGACAGTGGGGGGCAGATGGGAGAGCTTATGAAAGCAGATTTTGGGTAGACTTTCCTAGTCAGGTCTGTGAAATGATCCATTTGCAGCTGATAAGCAAAACAGTCCTACCTTACTTTTTGCTTTTCCCATCTCACTTCTGTTTCTATCTCTGAGCCAGGTGGCTCAGGAAGCCAAGTTGCACCAACCAAAGCCACCTGAGGAATGGTCTAGTGAGGCTGTTTAAAACCAAGTTGAAAAGAAACTTGGCTGAGAGCTAGGCACTGGAAATAAGATTTTTCCACCAACACAGCATGAGAGCAAAGCAAGCTCCCAGGGTTGATAGCAGAATTTGTATGCAGTGTCTGCATCTCTGCTAGCATGTCCTTTTGTGAGTCAATCGGTGGTCAGAAGCTCCTATTGAGTGTGAAGTATATTGTTCACACACAGGCTCTCTATATTTATTTTATTACATGAGGAGAGCCAGACCCCCTAAGTTTTTCTTAAAACACCCTACTGTGCTTTACAGCTCACCCTTAAAAATGCTAGATATCATCAGTGTCTTGGGTGGGTAGTTCAGGCTAAGATGTTTTCTGAATTACTCCAGCTAAAACTACTACCATGAGAATATCCAGGGCACTAAGCTTGTGTTATTTGACTGCAAAACACCTGTTTGACATCACCTGTCTTTAAGCTAGGTTAATAAAGGAAATAGAGACTCTTACGTTCAAGAAGGTAATGCCACTGACATTCAGCTCTCGCCTAATCTGATCCCTGCTGTCACATATATTTCTCTTTCTGGGTTTGTGCAGGTCTGCCTGTGCCCTGAAAATGAGAAGTTAGGGGGATAGGGCTCCAGCTGCTCTCAGAGAGCACGTATTTATAGATGCAGAAGACACATACCTAAAGCCCTTCTCCACACGGTACAAGGCAAGCATCTCTCTAGCCGGGTAGCTCCCTAACCTCCAGGCTATACGATACGTGGGATAAGGGTTTTCCAGGAGCAGAGATGGGCACCCAGGTCTCCCTACAGCTAGATGAGTGTAACACCAGTCCATCACAGCCACAGAGGATATGAAATGGTTTTATTCCAGACCTCTGGGCTATGCCCAGCCCCACTGACTCCGCTTGAATCACAGCTGCACCCATGTAATGACCATGCTCCCTACCTGCACATCTCTTGCTAGTCAACAGCAGACTGCCATGATTTAAGAAATGCAAGTAGAGGACTCAGTTCTTAAGGAAAACCCAGAATGTTGGGTGCATGGTAATCCATGGGTAATCCATGGGTACTTTTCATACTGTCTGACCCTTTTTATGCCAAGCTCTCATGGGAGATGTATGACAGTCAGAACATGTCGGGCTTTGTCCATGTATGACCATTGTTTGTATTTAAAAAAATAATCCTGGAAATGCTGGGCCCAGTTCACATGATTTATTGTTTCAGGACAAGATTTTCTGGAGCTCTGTGGGATCCTCCAGGATCAAAGCAGCCTAGTGAAGGTAAGGTGCTGTTATTATTACACCTTCAGTTGCCTTATTTTCCCCATCAAGGGAGTAATTGTGAATGCAGTTTGTGTCTGGAGGCAGTATATTCCACAGAAATGCCGCTTATTACTGTGTTGCTTTACATCTGCAGAGGGGAAAAGCAATGTGAAAATGCCTGGAGGAGCAGAAATGTGGTAATATGAATCTCATTTTACTGTGCCTAGAAGAACCTCATGCAGACAAGGACTTGATAAAAGAGAGTAAACGCTGAATAAAACTTCCCAATTAAAGCCCTATCAAAAGCTGCACTTACACCGCTTTTACAGAAGCTTGTGCTAGTGCGTGCTTGCTTGGCTTTTTTATAATCCATCTGTACATCTCCTGTCTTGAAGTCGTTGATGACTTTCCAGCTACCTTCATACCACTTTGAACAGATGGATGGCCAAAAGTGCTGGGTAACTGGTCAGAGGCATTGCAAAGTCAATGCTCCAAGACAGGGCACTAGAAAGTCCCAATCCCAAGATAAAGAGATTTTACCCGTGACCAGTGGGTTACCATCACTTTGAATGGAAACATCCAGTTAGCCCTGAACCTGATAGAAACCGACAGTGCTTAGCAACTCAGACCCGGCTTGTGTCAATCTGGGGACAGAAGGATAATTTTCAGCACTGGGTTTGGAAAGGGAGGGCATGTGGCTGCTGTCCTGGGGCCCAAAGTTTTTTCTGGGGAGCTGGAAGACCCCAGTTTGTGAGGGTTGCCTGCACCTCATAGGTTGGGGCACAGCCCTGGTTTGCACCAACCAACACAAGCCTTGCAGGGGGGCAGGTTTTTGAAGACCATCCCCAGCTGCGCAAGGGGCTCACCTTAGGGACGCTCGACCTGAGATCCGGCAGCACTCCATTTGTACCAGCCATTGCTGTTGCTGTGCATCAGCTGCTTTCCTCACTCCTTGCACCACGTAAGACTGTGGGGCATTTCCTCAGGTGGGGACGTGATGTTGCAGGCTTGTTTTCACCCTTTCTGCCCTGGAGCTTGTGCCTGCAGCGCTCTGTGGTGGGCTTCCAGTTTATTTGCTTTGCTTTTTCCATCCCATTAAGTTTTGAGGGGGTTAAGCACAAACACCTTTTGCAAAGCCATGCTCTGTGCATGTATCCCCTCGGATCATGTAAATCTTCCCCCGCCACCTCCTTGCGACTGCCACATGCTGGGCTGCACCTTGCTCTTGCACCTCCTGTGTGTTGCGAGCTCTCGGGGGAGCAGATACACCCGCGGTACTCCTTGCAGGGATGGCCATCTGTGCAGCAGGTCCCTATTCACTCCCTGCTTGCTGTAATCACTTTTCTGTGTCAGTGGCACCAACTCTGCAAAACCTCGGTGCAGGAAAGTCCTCCTGCAGCGCTCCACTGGCTGGAGGGATGCTGCTGAGCACCACCAGCACTCTCTCCCTGCTCTGAGCACCGAGCTTTATCAGTGGTGAGGCTAACTGATAAATCAAGGCAACGCCATCAGAGGCTGGATTACGTGCATTTTGGCCACAAGCACAGGAACACACATGCATGCACACACACATTCCTGCCAAGCAGGAGGCAGCAGTGAAGCTGCCAGCAAACTGTGAGGGACCTGGAGGGCTCTCAGGGAAGAACTGGGCTCTTAGCAACCCCTTTGCATTCAGCCTCTTCCTCCAGATAGTAGCACGTTTCAAGCATCTGATTTTCCCCTCAGCAAAGCCATGTCACCTGCTCTCACTGAATTATTTCTGATTTCACCCAGCGTAGAACAGATTCTTCTGCTGGGCCATTTATGACTGACCAGTCACAGGGTGCCATATATCCTGGTGTCAGAGTGAGCATTGATGATTTGTCAGGTATGCCTCCGTTAAGAAATTACTCATTTTCATCCAGAGGAAAAAAAGTTACACTTTTTCTTCCTTTTCTCAAATTTTATCACAGTATCATCGAAAACAGGGGCTGAAAGGAACTTCTGAAAGTCATCCAGCCCTGGGCCAGAGCCAGGACAGACTGAGCATCTAAATCCCTTTGGACTGTACTTGGCCCCGGTGTAAGGGCACAGCCACAACATTGCAGTGTAACGATTGCTCTGTAGCAGGCAATTTGCAGGATTCATCTCACCTAGTATTTCAGGAGCTCCAGGGCAGACCTCTATCCCTTTGTACCAGCAAAAGTTTTATTTTACTGTGGAGCTGCATCTGAGAGCAAACACATCTCCCTCAAATATACTCCTGATAGGCAGGTTTTCCCTGGAAATGAGTGCGTTGGCATGAGACAACACAGAAGAAACATCCACTGAAAACACATGTTGAGTCCTGGAGGTCACAGAGATGCAGGCGCAGCTGGTGTTTGGCCAACGGAGGTTACTGGGTTAGCGGACATGGCATGGGGGAGGTCTCACTGGAGGGAAGGATGCTCCCATCCCTTCATCTCAATCAGCCCAGTGGGACCACTCTCTTTTCAGTAATCAGCACACTACATGGTTATACCACCAGCAAGACGTACTGAGCAAATGTCTTCATTTAGCCTGCACCCAGGGCTAAACAATAGCAGTTTTTCTCTCACCCAATGTCCCTTCCCCAAATGAGAAAGGGAATTAGGAAAAGGAGAGGGAGACTTGTAGAATGAAGTTAACCAGATTTAATGAAAGAAATAAATCAATATAAATGACAACATAAAACAGACAAAAGTATACTTATCCACAGATCACTAGCCAGCTGCTCTAGCAATCACAAAGAGGAAGAACAGACTGGAGTCAAGAAGAGCAGGAAAAAAAACCCACCTCTTCCCAGCAAATCCTCTTTTATAGTGAGCTTGATGTCAATGATATAGAACACACCTGTGGGCCAGCCTGGGTCAGCTGCCCTGGATTTAACTGCTGAGGGCCTTGATCCCCATGGCTGGCCACAAACTGAAACCAAATCCCAATGAAACCAGGACAGCAAGTCTGTCGGGCATCCAGTAAACCTGCCGTGAGCAGCCAGGTGGTGGTTTCCTCCACAGGGGCCTGTGTGGAGAGTTTGGTGCCCATGGTACCACTGCCTTCCATACCAAAGCATAAATCTGCTTCTTCCCACAGTAAGATGAAAGAGTTGAAAGCAGGCCACTGTGCTCCTGATCAGGTGTGTATCTTCCTTACAGCCACCAAGTTTCCAAACAGATGTGTTTTGTAGATTCTGAAACAGCTGGGTGGGAAGCTGTGTGTTGCCAGCATTGCTGCTGTGTGAATTCCTTTTTCAGATGTTTATTTGTTTTGCCAGTGTCCTTAATGTGTCCTTGCTATGGGTGTAGCGTTGTGCCAACAAAAACCTCCAGAAATTTCAGTGAGGGCATCTGATCCTATATTAGTTTGCAAGAACAATGAACGTTTTTCAGATGGTACTTGAACTTAAAACCTTATCATGATTTACAGCCCCACAGACCTCCTTTGCTAGCCCTGTGTCTTTCCTCCTTCCCTGGGAGGACCTGGGCTCTGACTCAGGAAGCACTGTGCATTGGGAGTGGTGGCACAGCTCTGCTGTGGCAGTGCGTGCCCCCGGCTGCAGCTGGCAGCTCGGGGGACATTAGGGGAGCACGTCAAGATGACGCATGTGTTGGTGATCCCAGGAATCTTTCCCTGGAGTTTGTCCAGGGACAAGTCCTTTCTGAGCAAGGATTCACTCTTTTCCGAAGTGATGTCTTACAAAAAGTGGCATCATGGGGAAGGTTATGACATGTGGACATGGGGCAACGTTAAGGAGGGGGACAGTTGTTTGAGTCTGTATGCTCTTCATTTAATCCATGGAAACAAACAGTTCAGCCTCAAGCCAAAGGCGTTGCTGCTTTCCCTCACTCCTGCAGTTTCAGGATCGAGAACATTTGTTTATGCGCAATTTAATATCTACACAGAGCGCTCAGGTCCCACCAGTCGTTGTATATAGTGCTAGAAATGTGCTGCTGAGAGGGGAGGCTTTGCAGTCTGAAGCACATTTAGCAAAGTATATAAATGTGAGGGGGGGGGGGAAATCCCTGAAGACATCATTTGTGTAACTATATACATAAAAATTTAAGCCACTTCAATAAAGTACACACAAATAGTTTGTAGTCTGTCTTGAACACTAGCTGTTCTACCGTGATTTCTAAATAGAATATGATTAATGTTAAAAATAATCCAATAGATGAATTCTGTCTTTTGGATTGTTTTTACCAGGTCAAAGGCCATTATTGCAGTAATTGAATAATCCCACAGACCTTTGCTCCAGACATTCACTATGGAAACTAAGCAATGAGGACAGGCTATTCTATTTTCCAATCATCCAGGCAGCATTTTAATGGGAAAGAAAAGTCTGATGCAGTTAAAAGCCCCTCTAAAAGCAGATTATGGGGAAAAAATAGATGCTCAGATGAGATGTAGGCTGGTGATTCACTTCAAAATGCTGTAAATGTTAGAGACACTGATAATCACTTTGGCAGGAATGCAGAGACATATAAATGCTTTTTTTTCCCCTTCGTTCTCTAGACTGAGAGACAAGGAGGAGGGCTGTTTTCTTTCCACGAGATCAGTGAAAAGCACAGATTTTTAAAGTAGAAATCAGAGTATTGTTCTGAGATTGTTTTGAGATTATTAAATCAAAAATACTCTGCTGTTAAAAGTTTTGCATGTCGTATTTAGACAACAGTGAATGCGGCGATGTGTATTAATTATAGGATAAGATCATCTAATGACTCCAGCTGAGATCATGACATATTGTGCCAAGTATTATATACACATCGTGCAGTGAGGTGTAAACACAGCCAAGGATACCTTAACTCTAAGTAGACTTGTAACTGATCACTATTTATTTCACCTGTTTTTACATCCTTGCAAATCCATTGACTCTCGTTGAGATGACCTTGACTTACTTCAGCTTTGGATGGAGACAAATCATAGCCAAATTTTGTTATTCTTATTTAATATGAGAATGGGGCAAGGAAAAGATAAGTTACTTGTCTAAGGTCACAGGAGTAATCTATGGAAAAGGTGGCATCAACTCCAGATATGGTGTCTTAGATACATAAGCCTTTTTTCCTCCTGTAAGAAAACATCTAAGTTCATTTCACGATGAGTGAGAGTGTCCCGGAAACACTCAGATATTGTTTGGTGGTGGGTCTCCAACACTTTTCCTCCACCCCCTTGGAGTTTTTGCTAGTGTCCTGGTGGGTTTGCATCCCCTGTGGTCCTTTCACAACCACCAAGAAAGATTCTGTAGATCTTGGGAGATCCAGGGAAAGCAATTGCAAACTGAAATGCAGATGTGAGGCATGATCCAAACCTTTGACCATGCAGGGCTGTCAATGCAGCACTCGTCAGGCCAGTAACTGAGCCAGCCAGACGCGGATGATGTTGCTAAAAACATAATGGAATTTGGCTGCAGAATTTAACCTTTAGAAGTCCAGCAGCTGCTCCACAGGTCCTCTGAGAGGCTAAGCAGTCAGCATTTAAGATCACAGATTTGAAGCATTGCAGATTCATTTTTTTATGCGTCTTCAATAACCTAAAATAGCTAAGTCTGCTGAATAGGTACAGCTGCATTACCGGGAGAGAACCATTTAAGATCTGGCTCAGCAAAGAGCAAATGTTTAAAAGACAAGTCTATCAGTCTTTAATGAGGTTATGTGGGGACTAAGTGGTCATCTCATTATTGAGTAATCCTTAATGCAATGTGCACTGAATCTATAATTAAAGCAGCTTCCACCTTTATCTCACATGCTAAATCCTGATTTCTCCTAGTTCTCACAAAACCTCTCTCCATTTTAAAGGTGCACCTGATGTATCTATGAGCTTTGAAAGTACTCATCTTGACTAACCTAGTGGCACCATGAAGGGCTCACTTGGAGTGGTACAGAGCAAGAAACTCAGACCCAAAATGATGTTTCATAGTGAATGGGTTTCAGCAAAATAAAACAGGTTTCAACGGAATGAAGCACTTTTACCAGCTGTCGTTACCCATAGACTCTTGCTGCAGTATGACTCCTGCCTGCTTACCCTCTTTCCCTATGGAGAAAGTGTTCTCTGCTCCTTCTTCAAAAACTCCCCTTTCAACCCAGAGGCCCTTCAGATCTGCCAGGAGTCTCCTTGCCTCCTCTCCTGTTGAAACCTCTCCCACCTGAGCCATTGTAAAACTCTCCAACAGCACCTGTTGCTGACAAAAGCAACTCAAGGAAAAAATAATTACCTATATTTCTAGAAATGGCAGCTCAGAAGCACTTACTCAGGCTTAATAGCTGCCAAGACACCCAGAGACATAAGAGCAAGAAGGAAGCCTATAGGTCCTAAAGGGCAAATTCTCACAGAGCAAATCTGGCAGGAGTTGAGTTATACCAGACCGAGCCCTCTGCCTGTCTTTCTTGGGCAACAGTGCAATTGTTCTAAAAGCACAATAAAGAACATTATTAGATGATTTCCTTGTGGTCCAGTCACTGACCAACAATTTGGGATTTTCTTTTAGTTCCTAACTGTATCCCAGGTTCCCTGTGTGACCTTCAGCAAGTCCCTTAGACTAAACTTCCTCTCAGATACCCAGGTTCCTAATTCCCACTGAGTTAGGTCAGTATGCATTAGGGACCTCTGCAGTAGTCAAGCTCTGCCTCAGGGCTCAGCTTGTACAGTCCTCCCTTTCTCCTGATTACTGTCTTGCTTATTTAGATATGTTGAGACCAGGTGGCAGAGCCTCTCTCCTCTGCAGCATCCACCACAGGAGAGTTCCAGTTTCAATTTGGGGCTCTAACACATCTTCAACCACAACACAGCAGTCATAAACTACAGACAGTGGCAAAGCTTTCATGTCTAAGCAAGAAGCGCATGGAGCACTTTTATCTCCTCACAGCAGATAACCTAAATAAAGCCTTAGTTTTCCTCCAGATATTGAGCTAGAAGTGTGAGCCAGGCGTAGTTTCCACAAAACAGTAATTTATCTAATCATGTAGCTGTAGAGCAGAGCCATGTTGATAGCTGTCTCAGCACAGAGATAAACATGTCAAGAGTTTCTCCTGAAGTAGGAGCAATACTTGGGCTGCGACTGTGGGAACCATGTTGCCATCATCGAGAATTCTGAACTGGTGTGATTTCACAGCACCACTTGTTTACAAAATGAGAGGTTTTTGAAGGCGAAAGAGCCAAGGGTATCCTTCTAAACAAGCCAAGTGTGTTACAAATAGCTCCTGAGAGCTGCAGCCAAGTCCAGCTGAGATCTCTCTGCTGCCTGCTATTGGAGAAGGCTTCATGTGCACTGTGCCTGTTGTCCATATCCTTTAGGTAACACAGAATCATAGAATCATTTTGGTTGGAAAGGACCTTTAAGATCATCAACGGATGGGAAGGGCTCAGCCCTGGGGTCTGTGTGGACCATGGTACAAACTACAGACTTCTCATGTCAAAGCGAGACCACAACATGGTCATCCTCCTCCCTTTCACTGTGCCAAATTTCTGCACAGATCCCAGGCTTGCAAGCTGGAGGAACATCTTGGTACGGTCTGGCTAGGGAGAATGAAGAAGGCACACTGCTGAGGAGAAGTTTAGACGGTGGCCTTGGAAAGGGATCCCCATAATCTCTTACATGCTGACCGTGATCCTCATCCCTGACCTTCACAGGCTTGGTGGGGAGCTGGGGAGCCCAAGGGTCTGAAGGGAAGTCAAGGGCACTGTTGCGATGGGATTTGGTGGATTTGCCAGAGCAAGTCAACAAAAGGGGAATTGAACACTAACCAAAAGGTTGTTTTTGTCCTCATTCCTCTAAAATATAAAGCCATCACAGCTAAATGCAAAGGGATCCCACAGCTGTATTTTTGCACCTCACACTTACTGAAATTAATGGGCATTAGGCAGTTAAATGCATTTCTGGCTCTAGCCCTAATCCTGCAATGTATCCAGTGCCTCATTAAGATGGCAAACTCGTTAAATGTCACAAAGCCCCTGAAATGAAGGTGACTGATGTGTTGGTAAATTGGAAATTCAATTCACTCCCTCTTCAGTTAAAGAACTGTGTCCTGCATCTGACACTGGTTGCATTAATGTTTTTCTTTTTCTTTTTTGGAGATCATGCTCCTGGGGAATTTGAGTCATATATAAATCAACCTGGCTTACATTTCAATTTTTTTTATTAAATTGAACAGCTACGGGAAGTTAGAGGTTTAGGAGAGAGCTTTCAAATTAATGCAAAGCTTGAATTATTCTTATGCTGCAAATCAGTGGGAAGGAGTAAAGTTCCTTCTGACTGGCAGCCAACAGCCACTTAAATTAAGGAAGAATCAAACCTTTTGCCAGTTTTGAAAAAGTCAACACATCTGTGTGAGTTACGAATTAGGGATGCTGAGCTTAGACCAAATATATGGGCAAAACCAGATCTGGATCTTCACTTTTGATGCAGAGGACTGAACTCTGTTACTCCTACTTTTATGTGTTTGTAAAAACAATGTTGTAAAGCACCTCTGCTTAAATAACTGAAATGATCAGTAGAATACTAACAATCCTGGAATCCTTTCATACTTTTGTTTAATTTAGGCTTTCCTTTGTTGGTTTGCTTACACTAAAACTCCAGCTTGAAATTAATGGTGGTTTTGCTCTATACTGAAAGAAATACAATCTTCTGGCTTACTGAGAAGTGTTGTATATACTGTCTCAAGTCATGCAAAAATTAAATTTTAATAGCAGTTTTAATTATAATTTAATTATTATGTATATACAAATTATTTATACATATAATTTGATTATAATTTCATTACAATAGCCACCATCAGTCCTGTAGGTAACATTTACTATAAGTAGGTTTCTAAGCATTTCACAAAGGGAGTAAACATATAATTAGCACTGTTTTATAAATGGGGAAACCGAGGCAGGAGGTGGCTTGGCCAGAAGAAGGCAAAAGGTTAGCACCAGGCACTGCACCTCAGTCCTCTGCGTCCAGCTCCATGCACAGGCCCCAGGGTTGGTTGGATGCTCTGGCATCTTTCTGGCAGCATAAGGTAAGCTGCGTATTTGGGATCTGTAGCTTCTTTTTCCAAACCTTCTTCTCCCTGCTTCTCCCCTGCACAGTCCTAGACATTATCCACCCCCAAAAAAAACATTGGCCAATGCAGGCTAATTGTTACTGTGGCAAAACTTTCTATCTTCAGCAATCAGTCAAACAAGACATTGTCATGGAAGGATTATACACCTTCAGGTACCTCTCTTGTTAAAAAAATACCTGTGAAGTGACTAACCCTGTTTAGACCTCTTGAGGCTTCACTTGTACAAACCAATGTCCCACTTGCAAGCCTTTTGCTATTGGGCCACCTCCCATGATCCTTCCTGGCCATTTTGCTACAGCTGCTGCTTACCCGTAGAGTCAGACACACCAAGAGCTCACAGCATTTTTTGCCAGATCATCATACCAAACAGATAAGCAGATCTGGACTACTGCAAGAAATGTGTGGGCGAAGAATTAATCCTTGCCTAATTTGCTGCTAATAACACCCCAGCTGTGACATAACTCCATACCAAGCACCAAACCATACATAGTTTCAGACCTTAAGAAAGGAGAAATATGTACCTAAACCACGATGTGATCCAAAAGGTATAAAAAAGGTGCGTTTATAAAGAAAAGAAGGCTGTAAAAGGAAGGATTTATATGAATAAATGAGGATATGAAAAAGAAAGAAAAATAAGAGGTAAAGGGCTTGACTATGGCAGTGACTGATCTTCCTGACTTGTGGGTTGTTGATGATCATTTCTGTCATAGTAATACTCACAAAGGAGACCGAAATACGATTATTTTTTCTTTTAAAAAATTCACATTTTTTCTCTGCACTGATGAAATGACAGCGCATTCTCTGGAAGAGAGGAGAGAGAGACATAGTTCAAATAAATTGAAAAGGAATGGGAAAAATATGGGGTAAAGATCTGTCTGAATGAATCATGCATATACTACTGGGAGAGATGAAGTTACACAGGAAAGTTGGCATGTTTGTAAAATTTCCTGCCCAGATTCACAGAATCACAGAATCACAGAATGTTAGGGATTGGAAGGGACCTCGAAAGATCATCTAGTCCAATCCCCCTGCCGGGGCAGGATTGCCTAGATCATATCACACAGGAACGCGTCCAGGCGGGTTTTGAATGTCTCCAGAGAAGGAGACTCCACAACCTCTCTGGGCAGCCTGTTCCAGTGTTCGGTCACCCTCACCGTAAAGAAGTTTTTCCTCATATTTAAGTGGAACCTCCTGTGTTCCAGCTTGCACCCATTGCCCCTTGTCCTGTCAAGGGATGTCACTGAGAAGAGCCTGGCTCCATCCTCATGACACTTGCCCTTTACATATTTATAAACATTAATGAGGTCACCCCTCAGTCTCCTCTTCTCCAAGCTAAAGAGACCCAGCTCCCTCAGCCTCTCCTCATAAGGGAGATGTTCCACTCCCTTAATCATCTTCGTGGCTCTGCGCTGGACTCTCTCTAGCAGTTCCCTGTCCTTCTTGAACTGAGGGGCCCAGAACTGGACACAATACTCCAGATGCGGCCTCACCAGGGCAGAGTAGAGGGGGAGGAGAACCTCTCTCGACCTGCTGACCACACCCCTTCTAATACACCCCAGGATGCCATTGGCCTTCTTGGCCACAAGGGCACACTGCTGGCTCATGGTCATCCTGCTGTCCACTAGGACCCCCAGGTCCCTTTCCCCTATGCTGGTCTCCAACAGGTCTGTCCCCAACTTGTACTGGTACATGGGGTTGTTCTTGCCCAGATGCAGGACTCTACACTTGCCCTTGTTATATTTCATTAAATTTCTCCCCGCCCAACTCTCCAGCCTGTCCAGGTCTCTCTGAATGGCTGCGCAGCCTTCCGGCGCGTCAGCCACTCCTCCCAGTTTTGTGTCATCAGCGAACTTGCTGACAGTGCACTCTAATCCGTCATCCAAGTCATTAATGAATATATTGAATAGAACCGGTCCCAGTATCGACCCTTGAGGGACTCCGCTAGACACAGACCTCCAGCTGGACTCTGTCCCATTGATCACCACTCTCTGGCTTCTTTCCTTCAGCCAGTTCACAATCCACCTCACTACCCGATCATCCAGACCACACTTCCCCAGTTTAGCTGCGAGGATGCTGTGGAAGACCGTGTCAAACGCTTTACTGAAATCGAGATAGACCACATTCACAGCTTTACCATCATCTATCCACCGGGTTACATCCTCATAAAAGGCTATTAAGTTGGTTGAGCATGACTTCCCCTTGGTGAAGCCATGTTGACTGCCCCTAATGATCCTCCTATCCTTGATGTGTCTAGAGACAGCACCAAGGACAAGTTGTTCCATCACCTTTCCGGGGATGGAGGTGAGGCTGACCGGTCTATAGTTACCCGGGTCCTCCTTCTTGCCCTTTTTGAAGACTGGAGTGACATTCGCTTTCCTCCAGTCCTCAGGCACCTCTCCCATTGCCCACGACTTAGCAAAGATGATGGAGAGTGGCCTAGCAATGACTTCCGCCAGCTCCCTCAGCACCCGCGGATGCATCCCATCAGGACCCATGGATTTATGGACGTCCAGATTGCTTAATTGGTCCCTGACCCAGCCCTTATCAACCAAGACAGATTCCTCCTCTATCCTGACTTCTTCTGAGGCCTCAGGGGTCCGGGGCTCCTCAGGACAGCCTCCAACAGTATAGACAGAGGCAAAGAAGGCATTCAGTAACTCCGCCTTCTTTTTATCCTCTGTCTCCAGGACCCCCACCTCATTCATCAGTGGGCCTACATTGCCTCTAGTGTTGGCTTTACCTGCAATGTATTTGAAGAAGCCCTTTCTGTTGTCCTTGACCTCTCTTGCAAGGTTTAATTCCAAGGAGGCCTTAGCTTTCCTAGTTGCCTCCCTACATCCTCTGACAACAGACTTATATTCTTCCCAAGTGGCCAGCCCCTCCTTCCACGATCTGTACACCCTCCTCTTCCACTTGAGTTTGCCCAGCAGTTCCCTGTTTAACCATGCAGGTCTCCTGGTGCCCTTCCTTGACTTCCTACTTGTTGGGATGCTCTGGTCTTGAGCTCGGAAGAAGCGGTCCTTGAATGCTAACCAACTATCTTGGGCCCCCTTACCTTCTAGTACCCTGTCCCATGGGATATCCCCTAGCAATTGCTTGAAAAGGCCAAAGTTGGCCCTCCTGAAGTCCAGGGTTGCGATTCTGCTAGCTATTCTGTTCCTGCCACATGAGATCCTGAACTCTACCATCTCATGGTCACTACAACCAAGGCTGCCCTCAACCTTCACCTCTTCAACCAGACCCTCCTTGTTAGTGAGGATAAGATCCAGCAGCGCTCCTCTCCTAGTTGGCTCATCCACCATTTGCATCAGAAAGTTATCATCAATGCACTGGAGGAACCTCCTGGACTGAGGATGGCTGGCTGAGTAGGCCTCCCAGCAAATATCAGGGTAGTTGAAATCCCCCACGACAACCAGGCCCTGTAATTGCGAGACTGCTCTCAGCTGCCTGTAGAAGGCCTCATCACCCTCCTCATCCTGATCCTGAGATTGTGCCAGCAGAACTCACACGTGGCTTTTGAACCTGCAACAACCCTCATGTGTCCATGCCAGGGGCTTTTGTCCATGCAATAGTCTCTTCTGCTGCTTTGAATGATCCTCCAGGTCCCAGTCAGAGGAGTGAGTGGATGCAGACACACTGTCACAGCAGGCAATGTGTGAAACGTGACCTGGGACTTCAAAGTAATTTTCATTATTCCAGGAAGGTGAGAATTGAGGGAGAAGTGTTTTGTGCCACTTTGTTTAAAGACCTATGACACAGAGCATAGCACTGAAGTGCATGATCCCTAGATTTGAATCCTGGCTCTTTTATCAGCTTGCTGGGTGACTTTGGACAGGACCTTTAACCGCCTCACCTTCCCCCTCATGTAAAGGAGACCATCCAGGCATCTTTCATGGAGCACTCCAAGATCCACTGATAAAAAGGACATATATGTTGTTATTATCTATCTTTAGCACTTCTGAGTATGTGGAATGGGTGAGTCATGTCCAGCAGACAGCAGGCTTTTATCCCAGAGGAGATGTTTAAGTGCACGGCATGCATGGCAGCATGGGGAGAGGGAGAGGAGAGGAGAGGAGAGGAGAGGAGAGGAGAGGAGAGAAGAGAAGAGAAGAGAAGAGAAGAGAAGAGAAGAGAAGAGAAGAGAAGAGAAGAGAAGAGAAGAGAGATTATCACAACTACTTCATACCCGAAGATAGCAGTGCCTGAAAGTGGGAGGATGAGTAAAGCACACTATGCAGTCAAGACCCTATGCTGTAAGCCCCCGTGTGACACCACTCACAGCCCCACTCCGACTGGGAACTGCTCTGCAGCTCCCTCAGCTTTTCCTGTGCTCCTGCCCATGGGCACCCTGGTTCTCACCAAAGAGGTCCACAGCTTCCTTCTCCCTAGAGCTCTATCACTGCCTAATTGTAGTGAAGAGTTCAAAGAGGTTGGCTTGTGCACTCACCTCATCCAAGGGCACAGGAGGGGAAATAGAGAGGGAAAGGTACAGGAGAAACACAGCACAAACCAGCGAGGGGAGTGAGGGACAGTGTGAGGGTCCGTTGTGATGATGTTGCATGGAAGAGCTACCAGTACACCTTGGAGATTATGTTCCTGGTGGAGGGGATGGTGTGGAAGATGGCACAAAGCAAGGCCATGGTGAAGGAGATAGGCAGTACACTTGGGCACATATGAGGGAGTGTGGGACTAAAGAGAAAACATGACCTAGAGACAGGAGAAGAATCCAGAGACAGGGTAAAGAATGATGACAGGATAAGAGCAAGAGTGTTCAAGGGCAAATGGAAGAGAAAATCTCCCTGAGACAATATTAAATAGTTAAATAAGTCTGAACATTGCATCACATTATTCCTGGCGTGCTTTCACTGTAGCAATTACTGAACAAACTCCTCAACTTATTAAACACATGTAGATACACAAAAAAGCAGCCTATAAAGACCACGTCAGGTTGCAGCCCTGGGGTGAACCTCACTTGCAGTCAGCCCTGGGTTAATGGGCTCTGGGGAGCCTTTGGTCCAGGCATGATTTTATCATCACCCCTGGAACCAAGTGAACTGGTAGCAGTGTCGTCCCACTCTCATCGTTGCTGTTAGACGCTGCTCTCACCCCAGGCTCACTGGACTGAGTCACAGTAAAAGGAAAGAGAAGAAATAATGCAGGAAACAAAGGGAAAAAGTATGGGAGGGGTATTAGGAGCTCCTTTTAGGTGTTCTTCAGGATTTAGCCAAAGCCACAAAAGATGGTGTTGCCATCTTGTCTGCCCTAAACAAATCCATAACAAGACCAGAGAGGCTCAGGAGCTCCAAGGCATAATCCAGGGACCACACAACTTCCATGGAAGTCAAAGAGCTAAATTGTCACCCAGGATAAACCAGAGAGCACTGTTAAAAGCAATGGAGAGAGCCTGTTCTCCGTGGCTGGAGGGCTGGCCAAAAGTGCATCCAGGAGATGAGCTGTGCCCTAAGGAAAGGGCTGAGTCCCACAAAATGGGATGAGGGAAGGTACAGGCATCCCTGGGATGTGGCAGGGGAGGCTCAGAGGCCCACTGGGGACCTTATTTGCTTGGTGCTGGGAAAAAGGGAGAAATAAAAGATAGAGAGAAACAAAAAAAAACCCCACAGTTTTTCCTAAACCAAGTGCAACTTTCAGGGTCAGGATAGGAGGTCAGAAACTCTTTGCTGTTGCCCAACCTTTTCTCAGCTGTCTGCCCACCCTAAGACTATTTGGCAAATCTCCTGAGGAAGACTCCACAGGTGTAAATGCCTTAACTCCCCTGGCTTTGGGTGGTGACTGGGATATTGCTGATTTGAACCAGCTGAGGCTCTGGCTTCTCCAAGCCCAGAATGGTTTGACCGGAGAATAAAATGCCATCCCAAACAGGAGGGTGCCTGGGTGAACTGGAAGCAGATGACCAGCCTAACAGGCCAATGCTGTCTTGAAAAGTCTGATTTTCTGCAGTAGTTACATCACTTGCATTGTTATTCTTCATCCATTCCTAAAATCTAGGTTCCAGGATGTCTCTGTGATACTGCTAGCTAATGGGAAGCCTGAGTATCTCAGTCAGATGTTATTAATTCCTAGCGAATACACTTGTTAGCTTTCTCTACTTACCCTCCTCATGTTCACATAAAAATGACTCAAAAAAAAATGTATTTCCTGGAACAGTCCTTGACAGCCTGTTTACCATCTAAAATTGATCACCCATCACAGGCTCTTTCTCTGCCATAACCACTCAATATTTCAGGGCCAGGCCAAGAACTCACATTAAGTAGGGAAGATTTGCACGGCGTGTCTCCGAGACAGAGGAGCCCTTTGAAAGGTTAAACGCCAGGGTCTGCAGCACTCTCCGTCTTGGCTGGAGGCTGAAATGATGCAGGCAGGAGTGTAAGACAAGCACCCTGCAGGCATGGGGACTGCCTGCTCAGCAAGGGCTTCGGGAACTAGAAGCTGGTGGAAATGGGTGTAATCCTAGTTCAGGAGATGATTAGAACAATTTATGTTTCTCTCCCCCCTTCCACTCCCCCCCCCCGCCATGGAATTTTTCCAATCTGCAGTAAAACTGTGTTTTTCATCTTGGCTCCATGTGAATAAAAACACAAAACAAGTAATGGTTTTCTTTATTTTTTCTTCCTTTTCCCTTTCTCCCAGTTCCATTATTGCCAGATAGGAGGAGTCAGGATGGAAAATCAGAGAAGGAGAAACAGCCTCACAAAACCTAAATGAGTGAAAAATGTGAATGATCTTGAAACACCAGGAAATGTTTCATTCTACCTCAAAAGTAAACAAAATTTTGCTTAAAAATTGAGAGTTCTGAACAAGTACATAAATAGGCAGAGCTCTCATGCTATTTAAAAATTAATCTCTTATTTAAAACGTGCTGCTCACTGACAATATTTCAGGATCTTACCAACATTTGCCATCCAGAATCCTATAACACAGAAGGTTCCTGGGGAGATCCCATGCCCAGGGAGATGGGATAAGGGATATTTGGAAGCAGAAGCTGCTCCTTGCTTTGCGCGGCTGGAGCATTACCTGTGGCTCCAGCCCTGGCTGGACAGTGACTCCTCGGTGGTAGTGGCCAAGCATCAGGATGGCCTGGCTGAGGGTGCACGTCCCAGAAACAAAGGGTCCATGAACTGGACCTCCAGCCAGAGGCAAGGACATGTGGCTGGTGGGGGCGATGCCTCCTTCAGCCACGCAGGGTAGAGAGAGCCCTGGGAATTGTGCTGGATCAGTCCGGAGCCGGCATGCAATCATTCACAGCACGTTATTTCATTAGAGAGGTTTACTTGCATTAAAACAGGTTGGTGAGCAGCAGGACTTTCCAATCAGCCTATTTCTGGGTAGGCTTGTGAAGTCCTTTGTTTCCATTGGTATTAATTATCCATGGCTTGCTGTGTGGGGGTGTTACAAAAACAAGCCTTTGGAGGTAGGGACCTGCACCGAGCCGAGCCACTTTTGAAGAGGAGATTCAGGGCATTTGTGTGCAGTGAGATGTGAGTGAGCCTGGCGGGCTGGTAGCACGATACAGCACAGCACGTACTGCACAGAGAGACGAGCAGGGAGCCCCGAGACACGCAATTCCTTTGACCGGGGCTGCACAGCCCACCTTCGCTGGGGGATGCTCCCCGTGGGCACAGCAGTGCTATGTTCCAGCTATGGGTCTTCTGATCCCACAGCCTGCAAAGCCTGTGCTCATTCTGGGTCTCTGCACAGCGTCTGTTGCACGGATGGGTCTGCTCTTGGTCGCCAGCATCATGCAGGTCCTGCAAAGCTGTGCTGGGCAGTGCCTGAGCTCCTTGTGTCTCAGCTCTTCAGTAATAAACTGGGAACTGCAGGGCGTTTACTTTGCGGGGGGGGGGGTTGAGGTTAAATCCATCAAAACTTGGGGTACTGTTCAAAGGAGGTCATGTAAGTCCCATTTGTATTTTCTAATTCCATTCAGGCCTTGTCTAATCATGACTTTGTTTTCAGAGGAAAGTCCATGTAATGTAGGATATTTCCTAGCAAGGAGAACCTCCCACTGCTGATCCTTGTGTAGCCTGCTCCTGAGGACTGCTGTGCTCCAGCTGTACAAGCAATATAAACATTTTTGCTGTGAGGTTAGCAGATACCACCTGAAATCCCTATGGATCCATTGTAAAGTGTGTGGGGATGCCCTTTGATCCCTGTCTGAGGTTCCTTGCCATTTCCATGCTTCCCTGGTTGTTAATCTGTCCCTCACCTGGTAGTCAAATGACCCCTTTGCCAGAGCTCCCGGGTGAGTCTATCAATTATTTAAATCCCCCTTACTCCGTGAATCAAGCACACAACTGTCTGACCCAGCTCCTGGTGGATTTAGCCTTGGTTTTGCCAATGGTTTGTCACTGAGCAGAGTCAGGCCACTCTGAGCGTCAAACCAGTCACCCCAGCACTGCCCCTTAATCATCACCCAACAAAACAGATTAATGCCTTTCTCCCTCAGCCACTCCGTGCCTCCCCACATTAATAGCTTCTGAGCAGCTGACTTTAGCATAATGCAGTGATCCAAACACAAGCAGACACAACGGGTTTTACTGGAAGATGTTGTCTCTCACAATTCATTATTTATAACAGTGCTTTATGATTAAACTTGAAGCCATTAGAACGGTGAAAGCTCAGGCTGGGACAATGTCAGCTTACTCAGACACACATGGGCATGGCTACACCAGAAAAAACACCTAAGCAAGCAAACAAGATGACAGTGTAAGTCTGAAGGGATTGATTCTGATCTTGTGGGAAGGCACCACAATTTGCCTGAGTAGCACTGAGGCTGCTTGCTGGGGCCAGCTTGTCTGCACAGACCTGGCTGGAGGTGCAGCAGCATCCTATTTCTCCCTGGCCTGGATGCAGGTGCTCTCTGGGGAGGTGTACCAAGTCCCTCTGGAGCACCCACGCCCTTGCGTCCTCCACAAACCTCAGCCCCAGCAGTGATCTCTGCAACCCTCCATCCTTCCGACATTGTGGAGGTGTGCAAAATCCTAATGCTTAATCCTTCCACTGCTGATGCATCTACAGAGAGCTCCTCACCACATGTGGGTCTGAGGAACCTCCCCATGAAGCTGTCAGTCATAGCTGGCAACTACGACAAATATTCTGGCAGCATTATTGGTAATATTCAGAGCACCTGGGATGCATCTAAGTCCTGGCAGATCTTAATCTACAGCCCTCAGATCGCCAAGTAGATGAAGGCCTGCCTGCATGTTCAAGTCTGGACTGCGCTCACCAGCCTTCACACTCAGGCCAATGCAACCCCGTGGTGGTTTGGGCATAGCTGCTGCTATAGATGCTACCTGAGTGTGACCACAAAGCAAAACATGTCTCCCAGAGCTCCTCTGCTTGGTCATCACCCTACCCCCGCTCCATACCATTGTCCACACTACAGATGGGTCTGTACACTTGGGGGGCTCCAAAAACCCTATTGGGCTGCTCTTCAGCTGAACAGCAGCCTGTGCTGACTGCTCAGGGCCAGTTTATCAGAGCTTTCTCCTCCTGGAGAGCTGTTCTTCCCATAGCATCATCAACATGAATTCGTGGGTCATCAGCTGTTCACAAGCAAAGAAAATACTCTTAGTGTAGACTGATGGAGGCTTTTCCGTCCCACCTAGCACAGGGTCTCAGCTCCCAGATGGAGCAGAGCTCTCAGCCAGCATTTGCTTTGTTTAGGTGAGAGCAGCGAAGGTCCCAGAGGAGACTTAAAAATAAGCCTCTCCAAGCCTTCATGCACGGCCGCAGCGAGTCAGAAGCACGGGGTGCTTTATCTCACCCCACAGTGCTGCCAGGGGAAGCTTCCTCCAGCAGTGAGACGGAGATGCCAGGACCTCCTGGAGGAGCTGGAAGGGGTGTGGGAGTGCAGGGGAGGCAAGAGGGACGGCTGCTTTTCCCCTCTGCCATGGTTTAACCCTGGCAGGCAGCAAGCATACAAGCTACTGTGAAGAAAATTAACTCTACCTCAAATAAACCCTGTACACCCTCCCTCTTCTCTCTCCAGCATGTAACCTTGGCAAACGAGGAGAGACAGCCAAGGAGAGCAGAAAGGAGGAATAAAGGGAAAGGTCCATTTTTCTTCTCTGAGAGTACAAGGACTCATGGCTGTAGAGCAGAGTGGTCTGACAGCTCCCTGCCATACCCTCCAGACGGAGAGCTCGTCTTCATTGGCTGCAATGGCTCCACACAAGACGTATCAGGAACAGTTTTTCAGTGTCTTTCAAAAATGTTTGCAATGATGCTCTCCAGAGCCATCATTCTGATATCCCTTGCTTTGACCCTTTCCTCACCCAGGAGCTGACTCTGAACTGCTCCATGTGTGGACAGGGGTGAAAGGCCAGAAACTTCCAAACTCAGAAAGGAGAAAAATTATTTTCTCCACCAAAGAAAGCAGAGGGGGAAAAAAACAACACACAAACTCCACAAAAGCCCCTGCTGGCAGTAGTTCGCCAGAGCAGTGAAACAAGAGTTCTCTTTATGGCAAGCGTAACACCAACATGGCATCTTTCTCCATTGCTAAAGAGTAGGAGTTTTAAGTCCATCACAGATTTCTCATAGCCAGCTTCACAGCACAAGCTATGGATCCACATTTTTTATCTCTGCCACTTCTAGTTCAGTCCAGAGTAGGAGGTATTTCAGTCATCCTCACTTCCATTGGATATGCCTTACTTTATGGGCCTTAACTCTGCTCCAGCTTCACCAGGAACAGGATCAGGGTCAATATGCTCAGTACCCAGCACTGGGCAGAGTCTGTTCCTGCTTTTTGTAAAATCAAAGAAATTCCTCTCCCTCCGCCCAGAGCCACAGGCTAACAGTGCATAGAAAGGCTCAGAAAAACTGAGAAGGCTGGTGAGCACAAAGTTCAATGCACTTCCAGGGACAGTCTCACCATCTCATAGAAGAAACCATCTGAGCTCAGCTTCTAGGTCCCCTTTTTGTCCCCACTCTGTTTCCCTCTGAGTAAAGCAAGACAAGAGGTTTTCATGTATTTTTTTTCTGAGAATCTCTAGCTGCCCCATCACTACAGCATCTGAACTCACTTGGTGCCTTCCAGGAAGTCACAGGAAAAATCCCACCCTTGCACGAGCACCCAGTCCATCATGAATGGAATCATTAGGTGCTAGTGGCTGCAGGTGCCAGGAACATCTCTCCAGTGAGGATTTCACCAGTGGCTGCCAGCCCAGGTGTAAACTGCCAGCAGGTTGTAGTTGTGGTATGGTGATGGCTCCTCAGAGACCAGGACGGAGTTCTGGGACCAGGGCTGAGCCCAGGCTGTGCCATAGGACAATCTGTGGCTCTTCACCATTAGAGCCCACATTGGTTGGAGCAGAAGACCTGCTTGGGCACCACAGACCCCTTCTGACCTTGTGCCCAACCTTCCCCTGTGGAGAATCCCCAGGCTGGCAGAAGAGGAGCTCAGTGTTGGCATAGCTGGTGAAACATATCGCATTTTATTCACACAACCACTCACACAGAGGTGAACTTCTTCAGCTCACCTTTGCACTGGTGCAAATTAGGAGTAGCAACACTGCGGTCCAGTGAGATAAACATATGATGAGTAACAGATTCCCTTGTATTTCCTTATCTCACTGCTGTGACCTTGCTGCTGAAATGTAACCTCAATCCATCACTTCTGGAGAATAAATTCTTTTACCAAACTTCAGGCCTGGAGTCTTTCAGTCGCTGGCCATCAGGGTTAGGAGATTACTTTATGCTGCCTGACCTCTGACATAATTTTAAAGGCTTGTCTACAGCTACCAGTATTTATAACTTTTTAATATTTTCATATTTTTATACATGTGCTTTTATGTGCCTGGCTATAATATTAATAACTGAGAAAAAAATACCAGGTTTGTTAAAATGGCTGCCTCATAGGGGCACATACACAGTGCGCGTAGCGGGCAGACATTTTTTCTGCCCTTCTGTCAGATTCCTTTGGTATAACCTTATCTCACATTAGTCCGATGGGGTCAGTCCATGACTCATACTCATTTCAAATGACATTGTCAAACGGTTTTGAAAGAAGAGCATTACAGCTTGTTAACCAGTCATGAGATGCCAGCAAACATGGTGAGTATTTACTTGTTCTAATGAACAAATCCTCTTCTCATCTTGGATAATTAGCTAATTTTCTATCACCCTAAACAATTTCTGGTGTTTGAGGGTCATTCCATTCTTACAGCAAACCCCCGAGCCAAAGGATGCTCCAGTCACAACCCAAAGAATTGTGTGGTTTCAATTGCATTTCCACACCTTAAACTTCCAATATCCTACATTTATGTGACTCAAAGAAAAGCAAAGCTCCATTGGTGATAACTGGGCATCAATGATCTGCTTTGAATTCTGTTGAGCTGTACTTTGGACTAATTTGTCCAAGGGTTCGTTACTGAACAAAACAAAGTCAAGATGGGTTTGTTTTAGCCAGAAGACACAGTTCCGTCCACAGTGTTCAGATGATTAGCCCTATTGAGCTCAGTTTTGCTTGGTTAAACTTCTTGTAACAAAATGGAGTACAAGAGCCGGTACGCTTAGGAGTAGATGAGGCATGTCTCCGTGCACCTTTAACCATGCTGAACTGATATGCTGGAGGATTTTTTTCATCTTTTCATGGGTATTATTACCTTTGGATCTTAAAGTGATCAATCCACTGCATAAGGATCATAATTGGTTCAGGCATCTGTGTATGCTCCTTGGAAAGCACAAGACTGGAAGAACATCTTACAGGTCTGACTTGAGGTCCAGTCAGAAAGCTCACAAAGCAGGCAAGGTATAATCCTTCCTGGCAGGAAAAAGTGAGGTGGTCTCCTAAAATGAGGGCACTGTCAGAGCTAAATAAATCCTCTGTTCAGCTTGATTCTGCCCAGAATGAGCACCGAAAGCATGTTTGTATCTCATGCCATAATGGTCTGATCTATCTGCCACTGTCTAATTCCAAGCTTGTTGGCATTTATAGGTGACACCAGACTATTCTGCCCATGTGGTACCACTGAAAATATTGGATTGTATTTGAGAACACTGATCTTGTTGGGTTCCTGGTATCAGGGGGACTGAATAGCAATAAATGGGGAGGACATGAGGAAAGATTAAAGGGGGGTATGAAAGAGGGTTTTACAGTCCCAAATGGTGTGGAGGAATGCCCTGAGGAACAACAGGACATTATTTGTTTTACAGGAGAACTGAAGGGTGCCTGGTGAAAAGAGCAAGTAACAGATTTATTTTAAAATAAACAAGGGGAAGTACTTGTTCACACAATGCATAACTAAACCGTGACTCATTGCTGCAGGATGTTGTGGAGGCCAAAAGCCTAGACAGGTTTACACAAACTCAGGGAAAAGAAGTCCATTGAGAGCTATTAAATAAGATAGTTCAGGTGCTACCTGTAGCTCACAGTCCCTAAAGCACTCGTTGCTGGGAACTAGGCTGGGATGAGATAAGCAGGGAATAGGTAACTTGCCATGTTTCCTACCTCTTCCTCCAGGAATCTGCTTCTTGTTGGTGTCAGGGAGAAGACTGTGCTAGATGGACTTTCTGGCTTAGCAGGCATTCGTGTTTTGCAACATAAGCTTATTTGTGAAACAATTGTGGTCGTATTGATAACACGCCTACAGGGAAGATTGCTTTGAGGGGGTCTGCTGTGTGTGGGGGGGTGTTTGCGCATGCCTCTGGTACTGAATAAATCGATGGTCAATTATACGTCTCAGTGTGGGAGTGGCATTACTCATTTGTTTTGCTTCCAGGCTGCGTGATAGGCGGTTGCGAGCAAAATCACAGCTGATGAGTGCTGCTTTTGTCACGTACTCGGGGTTTTACTGTGGAGGCAAAGGGCATAGTGCTCAGCCAAGGACCAGGGTCCAGCTAGTTTTGCTGCTTGGTGTTCTTCTAAGAGGTCAGTGAAGGAAAGAAAATGCAAAAGGCTATTTAAATAAGTAATTTATAATAGGCTGCCTAAATACAGGGTTGACATCTCAGTATTGGAAAGCCATGGTCTGACAGCCCCAGCTGTAGATGGAGTGAATAGCTCCCACATCTGCACCCATCCCTCGTAGGGCAGCAAGCAGCCTAGATGTGACCTTGAAAGTTTCTGCTCCTCAGCTTGTAGCAACTTATGTGGGTCCCTCACACCATGGCTAATCCTTGCTGCGACTCCTAACCAGTCTGTGGCCCACCACTGACCTCAGAAATGTCTGAAGAGTGCTGGGCAGAGCACTCACCGGACCCCCAGAACAGTTTTAGATAGCCTGGTTTTCCTCTAGGATCTCTGTCTGCCAGCTGGGACTCTAGAACACAGAGGGGTTAAAGTGATTAGACCTCAAATTGGTAAGGAGGCTCTTGTTTCCATTTGCTGCTCAGCCTCTCAGGAAAATTGCTGCAAATTTCATCCTTGTGTCTATTTAATCTAACTAATCAAATCCGTAAGTCTTTGTAAAGCTTTCACGTCTGAAGATAGCTCTGCCTGCATGGGGGGAATGGGGAGATTCACCACTGGACTTGAGAAACTGAGAATTACAAAACTGCTGGTTTTATTCTCCTAAAGCAACTTCATCTAAGTGTACCCAGGTCCCCACTGCAAAGTGTGCATACATTACACCAGGGAATGGTGGCTGTGTAAGTGCACGGTAAATAATATTATAAACACGGAAGAGAGTAAGCCTCTAATATTGTACAAACCCACAAACAACCTGCAGAGCAGATGGGCCTTCAGCTGTGAAAAACATTTTCTTTCTGAATTTCAGACAGAGAGTGAGGTGGAGAGACCTGAATGTCAAGGAAGGTGTGAACAGGTGAAACCCAGGGGCCACGCTTGAGAAGATGAGCAAATACCACAGCGTGGTGGATCTTCTCCCACAGAAGGAAGTATTTGTTGTTGTATTGCTGATCTGTAGTAAAACATTTTCTTCTCTCTCTGCCTTGGCTCATCGGATGGAGATTAGCTGAACCATCCAGTTCTAAAAACATGGAAAATTTGTATTTTTTCCTGTGGTTCACTCTCTCCTGGCCTTACACATAGAAAAGGGATATACCCATGTTTGATCTGGCTTGTTTCTCCTGTAGTTCTCTGAAAATTTAATAGAAATTGGATCTGGTCATGTGCCCCCCTAAAAGTCTGGAAAAGTTACTGGATCAGTCAGATGAAAGCAGCTGTACAAATTAGCTATCAGCTGCTAAATATTTGGCAGCCCAGACAGTGCTAGTATCAATCAAGTCAGCAGTTCAGTGTTTTGCTCATTCTGCTAGATTAATGAAAAAAAAAAAAGGAATTGCTCTGCTCTTGAAGAAAGACACCAGAAGTCATCTTCTCACTACTAGGGTTGCTCTTTGCCCAAGGAGACCTCGCTAACATTTTGTTTGCAACTGCTGTGTTGTGGAATTATGGCTTATCTCCCCATGCTATCTGAGAAGGTTATTTGTTATGCAGTATTTTGGCGAGATGAAACAAATTGCAGGAAATCGAGCTTGGATGGATGGGAACTCTGGCTGACACTGGGTGGCACTGACTTTGTACTGAATCCCTCAGGTTTTAATTAAGGGGCCTTTTTGCTTCTTGTTCAATTTCCTCGCTTTAAACCATATGGAATTAACTGTCCTTGGACGAGGGAGGGATGAGGTGCAGAAACTCCACCAGCTTTGTGCTTTCCTTGTCCTGCCGGAGCTGACTCCTGAAAGGGATCATGGCTCTTGCTGTCAGCAGTCCCCTGCTCCAGGCATTATGAAGTGCTGCACTGAATCCTAGCCTTCAAGTCCTTAAAACAAGAAAATCATTAAAGAAAATCCCTGTGTCAACAATAAATAGAAGTACTGTATTTTCTTAGGCAATTCATATCTGAAAAAAAAAAAAACCTGCTCTCAGTTAGTCCTGAACTGAAGACCGTGGCAGAAGACATGGTCCTGGCAGAACCGACCAGGGAGACTGATCCTGTCCTGCTCACGTGTTCTTGCTGCCATAATGCTTCACATACAGCCTCCAACAGCTTGGCACCATGGCAAGGACACTGTCACTACCAGCCAGATCAGAGTTGAAGGCCATCGAAAGGGAAAGGATGAGGGAGAACGGATTTTGGGGAAAGTAACATCTCTTTTAGCTTTATGCCCTTTCCTGCATAAGAAATCCTCCTACTGCATCAGTTCTACAACCTTCCTTTTTACACTGTTCCTACCAGCAACTCCACAGAAAGCCCCTAACAAAAATATACACACTCACAGCTCCCAGCAGTTTTGTTTGAGATGATGTTGTTAAAAGTGAAATCCCTTATTCCACAACCAAAAAGAGTTCTGAGTTAAATACAAATGACTTAAGCCATTTGGTAAACACATATGTGCTTTACCATCTTGTTGATCTGATTGCTGTGCTGCTTGAAAAGACAGGATGAGGAGTTGTGGATTGCTTCTGCCTCCCCCTTCTGACTTGCTACCTCCAGAGCCTGCTACCTCAGCCTCACTTCAACACGCTGAGCACATAAAAACCACAGACAACTACTTCAGTGACTGAAATGTCATACACTGGGATGCGAGAACTGTGCAAAGCCTCCAAAGACACCCTCTCTAGACACCTTTCTTTACATCCAGCTGTCCTGGGACACCTCTGTGCTGTAGGATGTGCACGGTATGTCATCCGGTGAAGTCTTAAGTTTGTTTCCTTAAGCTACAATAAAACCCCTTTAAGCTAGATCTATGTGTCTGTCCTTTCTTAATGGAAAAAAAAAAGCACTACATTTCTTACATTAGTATTTTCTCTAGGTTCAAATATAATTTGTTCTGCTCTGTAATGCAAAATTTCACCAACTTGAACTGGCCTGATTGCTTATCCAATTACATATTTTTTTCAATTACAGAAAACTAAATAAAGAGTTTCCAGAGATTTTTTTTTTTGCTATGTTAAGTAGGTTTGAACTGCTAAAATTTAACTGAGCTTTAAAAAAAAAAAAACCCTTATGCTTTGGAAGATGTTAACTTTGGCTCCTAAAAGGGATTAGCCATAATACTAAACACATGCTATCATAACTCAGGAAAACAGAGACACGCAGACTCTTTTTTTCAATGATTTTGGACATTGTCTCCATGTGTAACTTTATACATAAATAAGAATTCTTTCTTTCTCACCCCACCCATTCATTCTGAATATTGTCTCTGGAATGGGTTTCCTTAAACACTTTAAGGAAGCTGCTTCTTCTCCGAAGACTTCTTCCTGCCTCCCTCCTTAAATCAAGAACTTGGGTGGCCCCTTTCTGATAAAGGGCATCAGCCCTGTTAGCTCTGGGGTTTCAGCTCTTTCCCTGAGCGTCTGTCCTGGCTTATGTCTGCACACGTGGTGAATGAAGCAGGTGCTCTAGAAAAACCTCCAGAAGAAAATGTTATGCCAGCAATGTTCCCGTAGCAATAACTGCAATGAGCTGAAATTTAGAACTACCTTGGCAGCAACACTCATGAGCACTTTTGATCCAGAGACTGCTGCATTTTAAAAATTGCTAAAAATTGCTGGTTTAGGAATGTTTTGGAGCCCAGTAACCTATGCAATGACAATGCCCCAGCAACCTCAGCGCAGTTGTTGCTCACTCTAGTAGGGCACGATTTGGGCAGTGGGTCACTGTCCCTCTCAATTGCGCTGATCTATTCTTCATTCCAAAAGGTCTGAGAGGAGAGAGGATTTAGCAGATAGGATGGGTGGGGCTTGGGAGCACATGATGTACAGGGAGGGACTGAGGGAACTGAGCTTGTACAGCCTTAAAAAGAGAAGGCTGAGGGCGGGTTTACTGCTGTCTTCAACTACCTTATGGAAGGGTATTGGGAGACGCAGCCAGACTCTTCTTGGAGGTGCACAGCAATAGGACAAAAAAAATGGACACAAGTAGGAGAGTAAGAAGTTCTCTTACTAAGGAAAAGAAATTACTATGAGGACAGGCAAACACTGGGAAAGCAGCTGTCCAAAGGAAGGGAAATCTCCACCCTGAAAGACAGAGCAACCCATGTAGTTGGCCCTGCTTTGCATGAAGAGCTGGATTAGGTGAGAGCTAGAGGTCCCTTCCAACCTGAGTTTTTCAATGGTTCTATGATTTCTCATGTATTGTTCCTTTTCATTTTCTTCTGTGATAGCAGCTTCATGTGGCTGTGCCTAGTCATTTGCTCTGAAACCTGTGTGAGAAAAAATTTTGGCTCAGATTTGCCAAGTACTTTGATAACCTTGGAAAACAAGTCTGTAGAGGTTTTAGCCATTATTAATTAACATGATTATTGATTCTTGTAAAACACTGCCTGCTTGGAATACTGTAATGTCACTCTTTAAGTGGTACAGTATTGCAACATGTACTTGCAATATAAACCAGAACATGGTCTGTATTTGTCAGTCCAGGCACGTATGTGCACATACAGACACAAACATATACAGATCAAGTGCTGCATACAGTCCAGCCATCTGTCCTTCCTACCCTGACTTCAGGGGAACAAAAGTAATATTCAGGAACCTCAGCTGGTTCTACTGGGCATTTAACATTTCAATAACCAACAGAGGAACTGATTGGCCAAAGACACAAGTCAACAGTAGTGTGTTTGCTCAATCCAATGACTAACAATTCCTCCTAGTGCTCATACAGTGCTTTATGAATAAATTATATAATTCCCTATTAAGGTTGCACAAACTGATTTGGTTTGGGATGTAGACCCGTGGTTTGTGTTGGCTGCATTCAGCCAACACATTTCAGCATCCCTGGAGCATTATGAGCTCAGAAGCTGATGGAAGTGTCTCATTATCACAGCAATGTGTGCCCATAGCTCGCAGAGAAATCCATCATCAGTGCTAGGTACTTGGGCTCCTTATACAAGGGGTAGGCCCTCAGTGTGTAATCTAGGATCACCAGGTTGCTGGGGGAAGAGCAGAAAGAATTGTATAAACCTCACTTACATGCAGTGATGAGGGTCCTTCCTAGAGCTGCCAACCTGGGCCCCCACCCACTTGGGATCCATATTCTGCACCTCACCAAGAGAGGGACCTCACCACTTTCTTTCGTAGGAATAAAATCCACTCTTTTCTTTCACAACGTATGAGACAGCATCATACTGAGGAAGGTGTTGTATGCACACTCTTCCATGAGGGGTGTTCAGAGCATGTAAGACATGGGGCACCCAGTATCAGTCTCTGACTAGTGGTTGGGACATTCACTTAGACTTTCAACCTGTCTTTCAACCTCCGTTCTTGGGACTATCCATGCACTACACGTGAAAATCATCTGCATGAGTAGATCCAGGAAAAAAGTTTATACTACAGGATTCCTGACCCTTAAGAGATTACCTTAATATTAACATTTGTATTTGCTCATTTCTGACAAAATGTATCTTGAATACCTTTCAAGTGGAAGCTGGGAGAAGCTTTCTCTTTGAGACTCGGTGGTTAGAGTGATGTCCTAGGAAGTGGGAATGTGCGTCCCCGTAGGCATAGGTGAGTAATGAACCTGGCTTTCCTATGATCTCTGTGAGTGCTTTGCTGATGGGGTCTTCCCTTCTAGGGGGAAAACTCTGGATTTGCTATTCTCAGGCAGCCACAGCTGTCTGCACTTGGTGGGAGCCTCTTTCTGTTGAAGTCTCCTCAGTGTACTGTGACAGTCTCCTGTATCAAGCTCATGAGATGTATTTGGACAAATGCCTTGTTTGTAGATCTGCAGGCCCAGAGGACAATGGTCAAAAATTAGAGGAACTTTAACACCAGGAGATGAAGGACCTTTGATGTTTAGATACTCTGGACCGTGGTGTCTACTGAGGGAGGATTTTCAGAGCCATAGTTGTCCATTTAAATGTCTAATCAGTACCCTGTTGGGTAACTAAGACCCACATCCAATGAGGATTTTAAGTACCTAATCCTTATGCAGGCTCCACGGTTTCACTCATGTACTTGGCCCAATATGTTGGGTGTGTGACGGATGCCAGCTCCTGCTCCATCTCCCAGGTGGTACCTAATACACAGAGGCCAAGGACTGGCCACATTGCTCATCTTGAGCACTAGATTTTTGGCTGCATCCAAGCTAGGAGATAAAATGGTGCACAGGCTGTTTCCTGGTCATGGCGTGCCACAGTTTGTATTGATACGCCTCACCTACCTTACTGCCCAGGACGTGGTGGCTATGACCAAGAGGCCTGCAGGAGCAACGCTGACCCCTCTAACTCTGAATGCAGGGAGAAAACCATGCCATAGTGCCCACCGGCAGCTTAGTGATGAGGACGATCGTGTGCAGTGCTCAGCCCCAGGTCTTGCCCTATTTATTCACAGAGAATGAACTTTTAGCTCAGACTACGGAGGCCCACACTTCTATTTATGGAGGTGCCAGGTTTACTTCAGAGGGTACCAGCATCCCTTGGGAGATGATCTGTTTCTGCTACTCTTCCTCTCACACAAGGATTAACAGATTTTTAAAATTTCTTTTTAGTATTTACACCTAATGGGCAATTACAGGTACACCAGTGCTGGTGCAGCTATAAGCATAGACTATCACCCGCACAAACGTAATCAGTATATCAGGTTATAAAGTCTTTGAAGACAAACAGTATCTTTCTTGTGGATAGAAAGCTACCTTCTAGCCAAACCAGTCTGAACCCTCACCAACTAAGTACTATCTTTCTGGTCTCTCAAGCCCTGTCTCTTAAGTAGGAGTTGCTAGGGAATTTATTCATACTTGTGCTTCTACCTCCATTTCCAAAAAGTGGGTGGTTTGAACAAATCCTTGCTACTTGAAATCCTGCTGAGGTACATCTCAGAGAGGAAAAAACAAATGAGTCCAACAAATAAAGTCATGGCTGGAAGTAAAAAGAATCAACACTCTTCCAAAGTTTTGAATGGGAAATACAACTACTGATTGTAATTATGAAGATAAGCAACTCTAAAAAAGCACATAACACCTCAGCTAGTGCAAGTATTTCAATGTCAGCACTTAAACATATTATATCATTATATATTCCATGCATATGGTGGCATATGTACTTACATAGGATGCACTAGAGATGCACCATACAAGTTACATCCAAGGATTTCATCCATAAAATCAAGACTACTCCTTTTCTCCTAATTTTGCAGGCATAGGGCAGCTCTCCTGGCATTCCTCTCTTCCCAGCTCCAGCACATTTCACCTCTGAAATTCCTGGAAGGAAAACCTTTGGGCTCTGATCCATTGTGATTGCTTGATGGAGGGTCTGCATCTCCAGAGAGGTCACCTGAGCAAGAGTCTGCCCAGGCGGAGCTCATGGGGCATCAGGGCCCTGGGTCAATACATCTCTGGAGCACAGATGTCAGCATGGAAAGGCCAAGTCTGAAAATCACTAGAACTGTTTCATAAATAACATGGAGGATAATTAATGACCTCATTATAAAGACACAGCTATGGAAACAATTGCAAATTGACTTTTGGCAGACTTTTTTGGCAGAGCTGATCTGCAATAGCAGAGAGGATCTCAAGGGATCTGGATCTGTTTGCTGCACACAACGTTTCCCCATTGACTCCTGGGGAAGCCGAGGGTCTGTACAGAGCACCAGATCACTACTGACCCACAAAGATGGGTGGCTTGGGACCAACCTGCTATTTAGACTTCCTTCTCCAAAGGGATTAAACCTTTTGGCATCCTATGCAGAGCATGAGCCTCAAAACTTCACTTGCCTTTTCTATGGGCAAAACCTGGACTCTGACCTACAAACGAGCAAGTGTGGAGACTTCTGCTAACGTGCTGCAAGGATCTGCACTGTGCGCATCTCACTAATGGCACAGTTCTTGGACTTGGCTTTCCGAGCAAGTGAAAAATGGCATACTGTTCGTAAATGTTCTCAAGACTGGAGGAACAGAGGAATGATGGTCATTTTGGTATTTACACTTAGGGCTTTATCAATTGTGTTAAGAACTTTGAAGTCTGAATATCTGCTCTCCTTTCCCTTTCTTTTCTCATTGTTATATTTTTGCCTTTTTCTTGCGTGTGTTTTTTTACGAATGTAAATTAAAATGGAAAGCAACAGAGCAATGAACAGAGCATTGGAAATACTTTTATGGCTCATCAGAGATGGATCATACTGTTCAAATCTGTGATTATGCCACTAACTGATTTAATTCCCCAGAAGACAACAAAGAAGGACAAAAATAATCCCCAATATCAGGCCATCAAAATATTTGTTTCTGGGAAGCTGGACTATCCCATAGAGATGAACAAGTATTCCTTTTGTGTTTGCCAAGCACTCACTTGCTCTTCCTTAAAATCACTTCTCCTGCAGTCCCTTCAGCCCCAGACTCCATGCCACATTTCCTTCCCATGTCTCTCAAGTCGAGTTTCAAGACTTGTTTGATAGGTTCACTGGCTGCTTTCCCCCTGTGTAATCCAAGGACAACATTTTTAAGTGCCTTGTCATTTCAGGTGCCTCTTGGATTTTTTAGGAGTTCAAATGAAGATCCATTAAAAAATTCAAGTCCTTCAGTCTTTTCATGCTCAGAAGCCTTGGCCTTCCTATGCAGCTTGCACTGCATTGTAGGTCCCAAGTGATTTGCCACCTCAAAAAAAAAAAAAACACAACAGAAAAAAACAAGAAAGGAAAATTATGCTTATGTGTCTACATGAGGACATGACACACATCCAGATCCTTTCTCATGCAAACCAACAGTTTCAGAGTGGCTGTTTTGAGTCACAGCTGCCTGAAGATGGCTGAGTAGTGAGCTCTAGACTTGCTCACCCAGGACACCAGAGAGATACTGTCCTTTATGATAATTAGCAAGCAGAGCTGAACCAACAGCCAGTGGCATTTGACCACACAAAGATACACATCTGTCTGTCACTTCGTTCTGCATAAGCCCATTTTTAAATAACCAGACACAAAACCACTGCAGCCATAGCAACGCTTTTTTAAACAAACTGCTCCTTGATGTAGTTTTTATACATTTAGGTAACCTCTTCTTAGGCAAATGTAAGGGTATGTATGTCTTTATAGTATTTAAACAGGCATATATATATAGGTACGTATCTGTATATGTACCATACATATATATATGTGTGTGTGTGTGTATATATATATATGTACCTATATGTAATGCAGAATAATGGTGATGCCCTATAAAGCACAGAGTTCTGTGAAGATGCTCAATGATTCAAAGTACTGCTCATCACCCTGCGAGGGGAGTCCCTACCTAGAGAAAGCCAGATCAACCCCTGTGCCAGTTCAGCCACCAGCCTGGCAGCAAACTAACCCGGCAGAAAAACACGGCATCATTTTCCTCTGTGTTAGAAAGCTGATCTGGCTGATGGAAAAGCCCAGCGAGTACAAGGGGTAGTTGAGGGGAGCAGACAGACTGGAGGAAGGGACAGCACTCTTTCAGCATCTTTTCATGAAATCAGTTCAGTGGACCCACAGCCCCAGCTGGTCTCCTGGAAAAGCCTTTTTCTCTCTCCTGTGGCTGTGGAAAGAGCCTAGGGAAACAAGTCTTCCTTGTCTTAGCCTTACTAAACATCCCTCATAGTGCTTACGCTAGGATTTACAACAGCTTAACTAAACAGATCGCTGAACTGATTAAAGTAAGTCCATGGAATTCAAGACACATGAATTTCCACAGTTTAACCACATCAGTTAGTTTTAATTTCTTGCCTTTTCTTGTCTCCTTTTGCAATATGTCTAAAGCAGCATCGCGCGGCCCTGCAGATTAAGGGTTCTGCGAGCTGTTTCTGTTATTTGAAGACAGCTTGTAAGGGCTGAGAGGGTTTCAGCGAAGAGCAGTAGAAGAGCTCAGAAAGAATATTAACGTACTTTAAAGTGGTATTATGTAGCTATGACAGCTAGAACAGCTTGGACATTTCACCCCATGCCTCTTGCAAGTCAGAAGATAAGAACACAATCCGCCTAAGGCAAAATACTGTCATATTTCATACTTTACACTCTGTATCCATGAAAAATGCCTTTGAAAATTACTCAAATAATGGGAAAATAAACATTAAGTGTTCTTCAAGCATGTATTTTGCTTAAGATGACTATTTTGCAACTTTATATATACACTGTGAATCATTTGATCACAGTCTGATTAAAATGCTGCACATACACTTATTCTTTTAGCACTATCAATCCACTTGAGAAATGTAAAATTCTGGATTAATTCATTCAAAAGCTCAGCTTGCAAGTCTATAAAATGACCTGATTCATTTTTATATTACAGAAAAATTGTTGTCATTAATTGGGGAAAACGGTTGGATCAATTGGAACAACCAAAACTTGGTGTGAATTTATCGTGTCATAAATTATTTAATATATGATGTTAGGGTAAATTGCTGTTTAAGAAGAGGGAAGAATCTTTTAGTATGGACTTTGCAAATCTGTTTCCTGAGCTTAGTTGTTACAAAATTGTGATAAGGTTGTTAGAAAATATGGGCAAACGAAGGAATAGTTGTTAGTGAAACATGCAGACAGGCTTATTCCTCTGCACCAGCAGCTGAGACCTTAGGGAAGAGCTCTATAGGTATAAAGCATATTTGTTACAAACACAGCACTTGCGACTGGGATGAGCAGGTCAGCTTTGGTAACTCACAGTTGTTAGCTCCGTAGGAAATGCATATGGGGTCAGCTCCCGGGGCTCAGCCGAAGGGAGGTAGCTCCTTCAGCCATGACAGTCCCCTTGCTCTCGGAAGAGGTCTAAGAAAACCCATGCTTTGCAGTATGATCCCCTGATGGCTGAAACTGCTTTAAATTATGACAGCAGTGGCCAGTTACACTTTGTGTGGTTTTATTCAGAGTGGTTCTAGAGTATACAACAGCTGGGATGGCAACTGCCTGTTCACAAAGTAAATTTAGGAAAATTGTAGCCCCAGGTGTCTCCTCGTCCAAGATGTATGCTCCAGTCAGACACACTGTTCTCAAGTTTCTTGCTGAGCCTTGTTTCTTAGAGTGTCAGGGACTTCAGGGCACAGCCAGCAAACTGATCTCTAGAAAGCACTGTTGTAAAATCACAGGCTCTGGATTTTATTGGAAGTCTCTTCAGTTCCTGGGAAAAGCGTGGAGACAGAAAGGGGTATGGTGCTAGAACCAGTCTGCACTTCTGCACGCACATCATTTCTGCTAGTTGTAATTGATTCAAGACTTTATCCATGCTATAGAACAGGCATTTGAAATCAGTAATTTGGTCTGGTTCATTGAATTTTGAAATCCTTGCAGTAAACGAAGCCGACTTAGCTATGACTCTGCAGATTTTTTTTGAGATGTAGTAAAAGAAAAGCACAAAAATAACAGCAAAACCATGTTAGAACAGACAACTCTCTTACATAATGAGTGCTCTGAATTGCAGAGTGCTGGCATGGCTGTCTGGGGAATGAGGTGCAAGTCATCCCTTTAGTCCCTTGGCTGAACCACCATCTCATGGACAGTTAAGCTTGAGAAGGGGAGCAAGTGATGGGTAATCATATTTTTATCCTCAAATCCATGGATGAGAAAGGGAAGAACCTTTAGTAGCTCACCCGCGGTGTATCAACATGGGCTGAGGCACGTGATGTCCTTGCACAGAGCTAGGTGAAACCTGGGCAGCAGATTGCAGCTCTCTGCACAAAGGGTGATCAACCAGCAGCCACATGCTGCTTCCAAGTAGATGAAGCACAGATCCTCTCCAGACCTAAGGCTCATGTTCTGCTGGGTTAGCCAAATCCCCAGCTAGGAGGGCAAATAAAATATGCATGCTTATATTGAACTAGCCAGGCTGCCCAGGTACCAACCCAAGCCTTGTCCAGTCTATCAGTAAGATGGAGGGATGGCTGCTGGAGTGCCCTCAGCTCTTTGGATGCCTGTGACATATGATGGTAAACTTTGGCATGTGGCTCACGGGACAAGAGGGTTAGCCTCTCTCACCTGCACTGCCAGCTGAGCACAGATCGGAGCCTTCACTACTGATCACACTTGACTGCTGCCAAGAGTGGACAACATGAATGTCATCTTCACCAGCAAACATCCTGAGACTTACAGGGTGCACAGCTGGAGCCCAAACAACCATTCGGGTGTAGAGCGTGGTAGCAGGAGGGCCTGTTCCTCACCCCTGCCGCAAGAGGAGGAGCAGTCAGCCTTGCCACCTGCTTCCATGGCCATGGCACAAAGGGTTCACAGCAAAGCCACAGTGCAGCCCAAGAGCTGCCGGAGCACAGCAATGGCTCAGCCGCAGCCACTGCTGGTCAGAGATCTCCCATGGCAATGGCTCTCTGGCTAAGCTGACATTCCCCTTGCCAGCACTGTGTCCAAAGATCATTTTCAACCTATGGAACCACCTCAGCTGCTTTTTCTATGTTACAGGCTCTGCTTTGCTGCTTTGCTCTTCCCACTTCACTAATGGCCTTTCAAATACTCAGCAGTACTGCAATGAGATTTTCTAGACATAATTTGCCCCATTGGGGGAGTATAGAAAATACGATACTGTAACACACACACAATACACCACCAATACACCAATTTTCAGCTGGGGGCCTAGGAAAATCACATTGCTGTCCTCTACGAGGCTGCTGCCTGGAAAACAGCAGCTTGAACTTGACTGTGGCTCGGAAGGACCCCTTGCAGCAAATGCTGTCATGATGTTCTGAGCCAGATGCGCTGGCTGTGTGCATTTGCCATCTGAGGTCATTGACTCCCGAGTCTCCATTTGGGACTCTCTGCAAGAAGGTGCTTTGTGCTGTCACAGACTTTCACAAAGATGTTGTCAGATGGTCCTTACTTACTTAGTGGAGCTTGTATTGACTGGAACTAAATTTAGCCCAGTACTTCTATGTTGAAAGATGCTGTATAGAAATACAAAATTAATACATTAAAATTTAAGCAAGGCAAAGATCTAAAATACTAATGTTACTCCACTATATTCAGTTCAATCCTCTCGTATTCATCATATTTTTGCCAACCAGCCTTTCCATATAAATTGATTTAAATATAGAAACCTCAGTGTCATTATTTCGAAAGAGAAGACCCAATCTTTTTCCCAATTACAGCTAAATGAACCAATCTCACTGACTGTAGGGGAACAACATCCAGGTGTTAGCTATAAACTCAAAACTCTGAAGTACTCTGAAGTTTTCAAGCCACCTTATTCTGCCAGGTTCTACTCATAAACAGCATATAAAGCATCGATAGCTTACAAGTAGAGAGCAACTGGTGCTAGATAGACAGGCTAGCACATGGTTAAGTATTCTATAAAATTTAACAGCTTGGTAAATTTACTCTTAAAGATTGAGTTTTAGTTAACAAAATGCCTTCCCTTGACATGTTCATATCCATATAACTCAGTTTTCCCCTGACATGTTAATACCCAAATAAATCATGGCTGTATTCAAGCTAATAATAAATTAGTGCCCTTTTATAAAATACTCAAATATGGAAAATTGATATAAAGTGTGACCAAACTTCTCAACAAGAGCTTTTTTAAAAATAAACTATTGGCATGTCTGTACTTCTCAAGTTTATATTTTGCTGTATTATTGATTTACACAAACCGCGTGCTTTGATGTCGCCTGAATTGAACAGCCTTTTACTGCAACTGTTTCCTTTAATGTAAAATGTGTGTGGCAGAATTCTCAGCGCTAATTGCAACCTTATGATAATATTCTGCAGGGTCCCGCTAACCTCATTTACAATAGCATAAGAAGCCGACGCCAGCTGCTAACAGATGCGTGCTAAGCCTTTTCTGTTTGTTTGGTTTTTTTTACCATAAATAGAAATGAATATAATCTAAATCTTAAAATGCAAGTCCTTGGGCATTTGGGGAGAGTTTGGATCTAGACCCAAACTTTGAATTTCCAGGCCAGACCCAGTTGTCGCTGCAGAGGTTCCCTGCTTTTACAGCTGGTTTGTTCTGCTCTCAGCAATGGAGCAACACAAAGCATTAAATAAAACACATACTGCCCTCTTCCAGCTGTAGCTGTGATAGCATGGTTAGCACAGGAGGAACTGGTTGTGCACTCTCGCCTGCCCTCTTTGGATTTTCTCTGTAAATTGTCAGGCATTATGTTTATGGTGTTATGTAGACGGAGCTGGAGAGCTGCCTCCTTTCCCCACCCAGCTCTAACCTTGTGGGTTTGAACAGTTTTCTCTTTTCAAAAAGAGCTATGTTGTGATCTGTTTCATAGATCATAGAATGGTTTGGGTTGGAAGGGACCTTAAAGATCATCTAGTTCCAACCCCCCTTCCCACAGGCAGGGACACCTTTCCTCTAGACCAGGTTGCTCAAAGCCTCATCCAACCTGGCCTTAAACACTGCCAGGGAGGGGGCAGCCACAGCTTCTCTGGGCAACCTGTGCCAGTGTCTCACCACCCTCACAGTAAAGCATTTCTTCCTAATATCTAATCTAAATCTACCCTCTTTCAGTTTAAAACCATACCCCCTCGTCCTATCACTACATGCCCTTGTAAAAAGTCCCTCTCCAGCTTTCCTGTAGGCCCCTTCAGGTACTGGAAGGCTGCTATAATTTTGCTGTATTCCATCACTTGCCATATAAACAAAATGAGGTTAGAGCCTGTCTTCTTACTAACTGCACGCTGCAAAGAGCATCTGGAAACACTGCTCAAGGAGATGGCTGAATAAGGCTTAAATGCAGTCCATATTCTATATGCACACTTCTAAAACACTCGAGCGTGGTACACACTGTATTTTTAGCTGTCATGGGAAGGGAGAGAGAAGCCAAGAGCACACGTAGGATGTGCACAGGGAAGGTGGGAGCGAAGGGGTTGTTCCCGCAGACCCTCCAGCTGACAGCCTGCCCTGCCGCTTCGGGCTCACCCACAGCCCAACGCGACCGAGTTACTGCAGCTTCACCTGTTGTCATCTGTCCCCTGCACTGCCGTAACACCTCGGACATGTATTCTTGGCTCACCAGGCTATGAAACATGTGTATCCTACCTTAAAGCTGAGTGAGAGGTCCGAGACAGCACGTTCCCACCTCCCAGGGGTAAGAGCAGGCACAGCGAAGGTTTGAAAGTTCAGCTGGCAGTTTACTTCAGCTGCAGAAATTGCCACCTATTTTATCTGATAGCTAAGCCCTTGCCTGTTGTCTGTACCACAGTCATACCGCTTCACCAGAGTGGTGGCACCATCCAGCAGGAAAGTCAGATGACTGCCTTACACACATGCAAAACTCACACAAATTCTGCTTTTTTGCCATTTAATTTCATGGTTTTATTTTCTCGCAAGGATGGCATGTATTTTTCATTCATACTACAGTGCTACACTTTAAGCCATAAATGGTTTCTTTACTGATGATCAATTTCATTTCACAGGGTTTGGGACATGGAGACACCCACCAGGGACTTGGTGTCTTCTTTTGGGGGCAGACAACTTAAACTATCTTTAATTCTGTTTCCCACTGTGCAAGCTGGAGTGGTGACGTTTCCCCCTGTGCAAAGTGCAGTGGTGACCACCACTCCACCTGCCTTGGAGCCCTTGTGAAGCTCACCTGGAGAATGAAGAAAACAAGATCCTTGTCATTAAGGAGCTACAAAGATGCTAATTATTATGATTTAGTGTTCTTTTAAATGCTGCTTGCAGTGGGGACTTGAGTTTTTAAAAATATTTTTATGCTAATGCTTTATTTGATATTTTTTTTCCTAGAGGTTTGTTAAGTGTCAAGTGCTACGACTTAGAACTGAAGCACAACACTTCTAATGGAGTGTCTGACCTTTCAACAACCTCACTGAACAGCACCGACAAAATTTCCAGGCAAGCTAATTAATACACTGGTACAGCACCAGCTGGGTGTACCTCTAGCAGCTTAACTCTCAGCCAAGAGGATGAAATCCTCCTACCCTCCCCACATCCACATCGCACCAACAATAATGGATTTGGGACCTAATCAGGCATTAAACCAGAGGATTAGTGAGCTGCAAACTGCAGAGATTGTGACTCAGTTTACAGCTCATGCAGGGGACTGGCAAAAATTACAAGGCATGCTTTCAGTAAATTAATGTCTACATCTCTGAAAAACCCATGTGGGCAGCAGAGACTGTTTGACTTATACTCAATATATGTGTACGACGATTTTGAATGATCAGCAGAAAAAGCAACACAGAACAGTAGCTTGATGGGAAATTAGAGCCAGGAGCAGGTATAGGCAGGTGGCTGTGGCATCAAATACAATTCAGCTGTGGTGCCACACATTTAAACAATCACCTTTTTGAAGGTGTGGGACAGGCAGCATCCTTCTACAGCTCTAGCAGGTCCAGGGAGTGTAGGGCCTGCTTTCACCTGTGTTCAGAAGGCATACTGTGAGGACAAGATATGCTCCTAGTTTTTCTGCTTTGACTACACTCAAGGCAAGCAGAGATTTAAGTAGGAGAAGAAAACAGCAGTATGAGAAGCAGGAGTTGAAGGTTTCAGAGCTCGAGAGATGTGTAATTGTCTGCCTCGAGGATCCTTTCCTTGTCCAGATAGATGATGAGAAGCAAGACCTTTAGACGGCCATTGGCTATGCCTACAGTAGCAAATGATTTGGTGCAATAAGACTGCCTCTCTGAGGACTGGACTTGCACATCAATCACTGGGAGGTGCTGAACTCCCTTCTCCTCTGGCTCCTGCCACAGGCCTGCCTGCAGGATGTGTGTGCAGCAACTTGGTGGCTCTGGACGGGGACACTGTTGTGGGGCAATGCCGCCTCTCCAGAGCCTTTGTTTCTGAGTAGCCAGCCTGGCATCTAGGATAGCTGTCAGCCCTGCTGAATGGATGAAGGAGCCCTGCTGAATGGATGAAGGAGCCCTACTGAATGGATGTTCTACCACTTGTTTTACACATACATTACAATGTTTGTTGCGTGGCTTTGAGGGAAAGTCATCCATACTGGGTCAGGATTGGGCAGGCAGTTTCTGACCGTTGTTGATAGTTTCACATAGCTGCTGTGTGAATGATTTCTCCTGCAGCTCACTGCCCCTGTGAATTGCTTTTAGAGGTGTGCCAGCTCTCCTGGGCAGTCTGCTGATATTTACCACTTCCCTGCAGATCTGAGCCCAAAGCTGTAATTCCATGAGGAGCTTTGCCCCAACCTGCCAAGCGGCATGTATAGAAAAGCCGTACATATCCAACACGTACTGTGTTGGAAACAGGAGCATGCATGTGAGGGTGCTGATGCCAGCTATGATGGGGAGGAGGCAAAAAAGGTATATTACACGATGACCTCGAAGGGATCTTCTGTGGATCGAAGGATAGGAACCCTGGAGCCATGTCAAAGCTCTGTGATTTCTCCATGTTCTCCACCATGGTGACAGAGTCCATGTGAGCAGCTGCTGCTGTGTTGGGCTCACATAGTAGGTGCATGTCTGCCGTGTTCTCAATGAAGTGTAATGGGACTTCAAGAGGAGCACCTTTATTCTCCGGAAATCTGTGGACTGCTGCGGGCCAGTGCTCTCATACCGAGAGCAGTCATGACGTTAGCAACCTCCTGCTTCTGCCAGCAAATTATTCTGCTACCCAGGAAACCTTTGTCCCTCTCATGTCGCTCTCATGGAATAACAAGCACTACCACTTCCATAAGGGGCCCAAGTTGGAGCTCTCTGAGTTTTCAGGAGGCTGAAGGCAGAAGAGAGAACAGTTGGCAACAAATGGATAGTAAGAAAAAGATCTGATAAAAGAAATGAGGGATTCAGCAAGTGGGATTGACAACAGAAGGGAAAGCAGCTGAAGGCAGGAAAGGATTTCAAACTAGAAGCGTCAGTGGATTATGGAGTTGTGGCAAAGAATTGAAGGCTGGCAGATGCTGGCAAATAGGGAGGTGCCTACGGCACTTGGCCCTTTATGTATAGCACAAGAACCACTTTGGGATTTTCTGGGAGCTCTGAATGGTTTGAGAGTCTTCTTTTGGCACATGCACTAGGTAATATGTTGGAGGATCTTAAAGCAGTGCAGCCCACATATGGATTTGGAAGAGAATGTTTCCATGAAGTACCAGAGTGGAATGGCATTTCACTGCCTTTCCCCAGAAGACACCTAGTCCTTGCTCCTCAAAATCACTGAGAACCAGACTAGCCATAGAAGCAAACACGAGCTTTGCTTTGAAACCACGCTACTGGGCTAGACAAAAGCACTAAAGGCAGCCACTGAACCCATGGCACGTATGGCTCTTGCACATCTAGCTGTTCTGAGAGGTGGCCTACAGCTCCCTTATCTTCCACAGCTGAGAGGAGAGGGACCTAAAGTGTATCTTATGCCTCCCGGCAAAGGATGTTGCCTTTTTATGGGTAGGTCTTTCTACACTGACAGCCCATCAATGTAGGGGTCCTGTGAAATGGCTTTTCTGTGGTCAGCACATAAAGCAGGTGGTCCAGTACCTTTTTAATGTAGCGTGTAGAGGGGATGAATTACTTTGCGTGCTCAAGAGGAGTTAACAGTATTGTGTGCATGCAAAAGAGACAAGGGAGAGCTGCCATCTGCTGTTGGAAAGATTCTGGTTCATCTTCTAGCCCAGGCACTACTAACTGCTGCAGGTGACCCATGAATGCCAGTGGTCCCATCACACTGTTTCAGCACACAGAGCAATATTTCGCAGGGGGTCCAGGAAATCCGCACCCGTCGTACCCTGGGGAGAAGTAAAGTTTACTCTGAAGTGCTGCTGTTCTCATTTCTAACTCAAGATGAAGGATTTTACTGACATTTGGACCATCCATACCAAGAGCAAAGCAAAGCTGGAAGGTATGGCAGAAAGCACCGTGCCTCCAGGAAGGAGTTTAATGGAATAATCAACCACATTTTCAAATGTAAGCCATAGCTAGTCAATTAAATCAGTGTTGAGACCTACTATCTGCAATGGTTCTCAACAAGCTGAGCACTATTACTATTGAAATGAAAGAACTGCTGATGTCCTACACTTCTAAAATCTGGATGCTTATGGTGAGGAAAAAAATTATTACTCATCTGCTGAAAAGACAGCTCATTTAATGAAAAGTTACTTTGAGTCAATCAAAATTATTTACCGACTTCTGAAAACATGTTTACTCTTACTTTCTAAATGACACTTTAAGTCAGTTTAGATAAATGTAGCTTATTCTTTTCGAAAAGACATCCAAATATTTAATATGATCTAAAGAAAACAGTTCAGTCATTTAAATAGCAAACTAATCTTGTTTAATGCTTCAATTAAAAAAAAAAAAACACTGAAAATTCTGCATAAAAAGGTACTGCTATTTTTTTTTTCCAAGAAAGAAAATGAAGAAAAAAGCCATCCACATCACCCTAGCCATTTACAGGGGAACCACAGAAGTCAATAATTCACGACCAGATTATTCACAAACTAATAAAAACTCCTATTACAGCAGCGTGGTGCTGATTTGCTGTGAAAGTAAATACTTTTCTGTTATTCTATTGAGTTTTTTCATAGTAAATTGGTATTTTTACAAAGGCCAAGATGAAAAAAAAAGACTAATTCTAGAGTATGTGTACTAAACTCAAACAATTTTCCAGTAGGAATGGTGTCAGGAGCAGCAACAGCAGCTGCAGATGAGAGTTCAGTCAATTCAGCTGTTTGGGTTGGTGAGTTTTTGAGTAGTGAGGTTCTGCTCTAGTAGATGCATCTATTTAAGTGTCCAAATATAAGCTTGTAGTCCATGTTTGAAGCTTTTGACATATTTATCCTTTAAATAAAGACTGGGTTATTTAAAAAATTGAAAATGATAGTTTATAAATAAATTATTGATCCCAAGGCCTGTTATATGTCAGAAAAAATCAGAAGACTTATCCTTCAAACAGATAACATGATTTTTGTCCCAAATATCCTTCAGAGGGGAAAACTCTTAATTCAACTATGATAATGCTTTTAACTTAAACTAGTCAGTCTATGAGAGGGTGTAATTTAAAATATGCACAAGGGATCTCAGCAGCAGCTCTCACACTCACACTCAGCTGGGCTGAGTCAAGAGAAGTGAATTCAGATGAGGGCAGGTGAAATCCATTTTGCAGGGCAGCCGTACCTCACGCGGACTCCTTCTAATATGAAAACCTGCCCAAAATGCACCAGCGCAGATTTTTCTTGGGGTGATTCTGTGGGTTTTCAGCTGTGTTTGCCTGGGAGCGGAGGCAGCAGTAGGTACCTCCAGCAGATGGGGCAGCTGATTGCTTCCTCTTCAGGGACTCTAGATTAGCAACTAGTTTTCCCAAGGTGGGTTATAAGGTGTGCTGCAGTGAGAAATAAACACCACTGTTGTGTGGCAAGTCCTTAATGGAGTTATTGATGTTACCCTGGGAAGAAGGCACCACAGCTGCTTCTGTTCCTACACTGAGGTTTCTAATATCTGGGGCAGCTTCTGACTCCTGATGCTCACCAGCCCTCCCTCCGCCCCATTTGCACAATTGCAAAGACAGCTTGAACTTGGCAGGGCAGCGGCAGCTTTGCAAAACCCACGCACCCCTTCCCTTCTGGGTGCAAAGCGTGGTACAGAGAGGAGCATCTCAGCCTCTGCATGGTCTGTTTGTAGCCTTTTCCTTTGAGAAGGCAAAGGTGAAAATGTAAAGCTGTGCAAAACAATCTCAGTAGCTGAAAAAAAGCTGAGCTCCCTTCAAAACTGAAAAGAGAGCTAGAACCCCAGAGGTCTCTGCAGAGCAAACTTATTGCAGCGTAGGATGATGACGCTATCGCAAGTGTGAGATGCTTTGGGGCTGAACGGCAGCGGCAACGGCGGCAGCGGCAACGGCGGCGGCAGCAGCGGCAGCGGCGGCAGCGACTGAGGTTAGTGCGGGGAGAGATCGGGCCGTAGCGGGCAAGTGGTTTCCATGCGGTTTCCGTGCTCAGGGCCCCTCCGAGCAGCAGCCTGAGACCCGCCTGGACCCGGAAGTTCCCGGCAACGAATCAGGAGAGGAGAGGGCGTAGCCGGATGCACCGCGGGAGATTTAAACGCGGTGAAACCATAACAAACAGCCAGACGGCAACGGCAACAAACAGCCAGTCGGCAACGGCGGCAGCGGCAACGGCAGCGGCGGCAGCGACTGAGGTTAGTGCGGGGAGAGATCGGGGCCGTAGCGGGTGAGCAGTTTCCGTGCTCCAGGCCCCCCCGAGCAGCAGCCCGAGACCCGCCTGGACCTGGAAGTTCCCAGCAACGAATCAGGAGAGGAGGGGGAGTAGCACCACCCCCTGTGATCGGTGATAAAAGAGCCTCTGGGTTGTCCCTGTCCAGAGGGGAGAGGGTGAGTCAGCAGTGACTGGGTGAGTCCCGGGGCAGGGGAGGGCACAGCCCCAGGGGCGTGGCAGTTTGTGCAGCAGTTCTCACAGTTCTCTGCCCGTCCTGGGGAAAATGGACGGGCCTAATGCTCCCCGGGTAAGTGGAGGATCCTCTTCCTCCTCCACAAGGAGCCAGGAGGAGACCTAGGGGAAGGGGGGGGAATGGAGGCAGGTCCCGCTCGGGGTGGCAGGCGAATCCATCCCAACCTTCCTCCCTCCCCACGTCCCCCTGCAGAAATAGGGTATGAGGCGCTGGAGCCTGAGTGTCTTCCTGAGTGTCAGGAAGATACAAATCTAGGTGAAAGACCCTCTACGGGGCTACGTAAACAGAAGCAACCAAGTAAGAGGGTTGCAACCAGCTCCAAAAAGGAGAACAGAAAAGTAATTGTTATAGGCGACTCCCTGCTAAGGGGAACGGAGGGCCCCATATGCAGGCCAGACCCGACTCACAGGGAAGTCTGCTGCCTCCCAGGGGCACGGGTAAGGGATGTTGCCAGGAGGATTCCTCAACTGGTGAGGCCCTCTGACTACTACCCACTATTAGTATTCCAGGTGGGTAGGGATGAGATTGAAGAGAGAAGTCCCAGGGCAATCAAAAGGGACTTCAGGGCCCTGGGGCGTTTGGTAAAGGGGGTAGGTGCGCAGGTGATATACTCTTCAGTTCCTTTGGTATTTGGTGAAAATAGGGAAAAGACTGTGAAAGTACAACAGATTAATATGTGGCTAAGAGACTGGTGCCGTAGGTGGGATTTTGGGTTTGTTGACAACGGGGCGGCTTTCATGACACCGGGCCTGCTTATGCAGGATGGGGAACAGCTGAATCAGAAGGGGAAAAGGGTTATGGCCCAGAAGTTGGCAGGGCTGATCAAGAGGTCTTTAAGCTAGGTTCGATGGGGGAGGGGGATAAGACCAGGGCAGCCACAAATAAACCTAGGGGTGACAGGCCTGTGTCGGGGGCAAGGCCGCTAGCCCAGCTGAAGTGCATTTACACCAATGCACGCAGTATGGGCAACAAACAGGAAGAGCTAGAGGCCACTGTACAGCAGGAAGGTTATGATGTGGTTGCCATCACAGAAACGTGGTGGGATGACTCTCATGACTGGAGTGCAACTGTGGATGGCTATAAGCTCTTTAAGAGGGACAGGCGGAGCAGGAGAGGCGGGGGGGTAGCGCTATATGTTAGGGAGTGCTTGGACTGTGTTGATATTGAGGAAGACGGTGAGGATGACAAGGTTGAATGTTTATGGGTGAAGATCAGGGGGAAGGTCGGCAGGGCGGACATTACGGTGGGAGTCTGTTATAGACCACCCAACCAGGATGAGCAGGCAGACGAGGCATTTTACAAGCGGCTGTCAGAAGCCGCCCGGTCGCTGGCCCTTGTACTCGTGGGCGACTTCAACTTGCCAGATGTCTGCTGGAAATACGACATGGCAGAGAGGAAGCAATCTAGGAGGTTCCTCGAATGTGTGGAGGACAACTTCCTTATGCAAGTAGTAAATGAGCCCACTAGAGGAGGGGCCCTGCTTGACCTGTTGTTTGTGAACAGAGAAGGACTAGTGGGAGATGTGAGGGTCGGTGGCCGTCTTGGGAGTAGCGACCATGAAATGTTAGAGTTTTCGATAGTGGGGGAAGTAAGGAGGGGCAAGAATAGAACTTCTGCCTTAGATTTCCGGCGGGCTGACTTTAGCCTGTTTAAGAGGCTGGTGGACCGAGTCCCTTGGGAATTGGTCCTGGGGGGCAAAGGAGTCCAGGAAGGCTGGACATGCTTCAAAAGGGAATTGTTAAATATTCAGGAGCAGGCTGTCCCAGTCTGCAGGAAGGCAAGCCGTCGGGGAAAAAGACCGGCCTGGTTAAACAGGGAACTTAGACTAGAACTTAAGGAAAAAAAGAGAGCCTACTTGCTCTGGAAGAAGGGTCGGGAAACTTGGGAGGTCTATAGGGACGTGGCCAGGTCATGTAGGGAGAAGATTAGAAGGGCCAGAGCTCAATTAGAGCTCGATTTGGCTGCTACAGTCAAAGATAACAAAAAAAGCTTTTACAAATACATCAGCAGCAAAAGGAGGGTCAAGGAGAGCCTCCACCACTTGCTGAATGAGGAGGGTAGTGTAGTGTCAGGGGATGAGGAAAAGGCAGAGGTGCTCAATGCCTTCTTTGCCTCGGTCTTTAATGCCAAGATCGGTTGTCCTCAGGAGACTCGGCACCCAGAGCCTGAAGTTAGGGACGGGGGGCTGTGTGAACCTCCCAGGATCCAGGAGGAGACGGTTAGTGACCTGCTGTGCCAGTTGGACACCCACAAGGCTGTGGGCCTGGATGGGCTTCACCCCAGAGTAATGAAGGAACTGGCAAATGAACTTGCCAAAGCACTCTCGATTATCTACCGGCAGTCCTGGTTAACTGGAGAAGTTCCAGCTGACTGGAAATTAGCAAATGTAACACCCATCTACAAGAAGGGTCGGAAGGACGATTCAGGGAACTACAGGCCTGTCAGCCTGACCTCGGTGCCAGGCAAGGTGATGGAACAGATCATCCTGAGTGCCATTACACGGCATATGCAGGACAATCGGGGCATCAGGGCCAGCCAACATGGATTCATGAAAGGCAGGTCCTGCTTGACCAACCTGGTCTCCTTCGATGACCAAGTGACCCGCTTAGTAGATGAGGGCAGGGCTGTGGATGTAGTCTATCTAGACTTCAGTAAGGCATTCGACACTGTCTCCCACAGCATCCTCCTGGACAAACTGGCTGCCTGGGGCTTGGATGTGTGGACTCTTCAATGGGTTAAAAACTGGCTGGATGGCCGAGCCCAGAGTGTGGTGGTGAATGAGACAAAGTCCAGCTGGCGCCGGTCACTAGCGGTGTTCCCCAGGGCTCAGTTCTGGGGCCGGTGCTGTTCATTATCTTTATAGATGATCTAGACGTAGGGATTGAGTGCACCTCAGCAAATTTGCAGATGACACCAAGGCTGGGTGGCAGTGTCGATCTGCTGGAGGGTAGGAAGGCCCTTCAGAGGGATTTGGACAGGTTAGATAGATGGGCCGAGACCAACGGCATGAGGTTCAACAAGAACAAGTGCCGGGTCTTACACTTTGGCCACAACAACCCCATGCAGCTCTACAGGCTGGGGGAAGAGTGGTTAGAAAGCGGCCCGGTGGAAAGAGACCTGGGGGTGCTGGTCGACAGCCGGCTAAACATGAGCCAGCAGTGTGCCCAGGTGGCCAAGAAGGCCAATGGCATCCTGGCCTCTATTAGGAATAGTGTAGCCAGCCGGTCTAGGGAAGTGATCGTCCCTCTGTACTCGGCACTGGTGAGGCCGCACCTTGAATACTGTGTCCAGTTCTGGGCCCCGCACTTCAAGAAAGATGTTGAGGTGTGGGAGCGAGTCCAGAGGAGGGCGACCAAGCTGGGGAAGGGTCTGGAGGGTCTGACGTACAAGGAACGGCTGAGGGAGCTGGGGTTGTTTAGCCTGGAGAAGAGGAGGCTCCGAGGTGACCTTATTGCAGTCTACAACTACCTGAAGGGAGGTTGTAGTGAAGTGGGAGTTGGCCTCTTCTCCTGGGCAACTAGCGATAGGACAAGAGGGCACAGCCTCAAGCTTCGCCAGGGGAGGTTCAGGTTGGACATCAGGAAGAATTTCTTTACAGAAAGGGTTATTAGACATTGGAATGGGCTGCCCAGGGTGGTGGTGGAGTCACCATCTCTGGATGTGTTTAAGAAAAGACTGGACATGGCACTTTGTGCCATGGTCTAGTTGACAGGGTGGTGTAGGGGCAGCGGTTGGACTCGATGATCCCTGAGGTCTCTTCCAACCTGGTTGATTCTGTGAATCACAGTCTCGCTGAGCTGGTCGGGTATCCTCAGACCTGCAAGCTGCCATGGGATGGCCACGGAGGGTAAGAAACTGCTCCAAAGCAGAAAGAAAACAAATTTAAAAAATATTTCAGAGACCTGCCAATAACGTTGCTTTGCCTCTGCGTCTGGGAATCACTCCCAAATTCAGCCTCCCGCCCTCAGATAAAGTACTACAGCCTGGAACGAGAGTCAGATGTGTGGGAGGGGAGTGCACATATCTGTGCCTGGGCTGGGAAGCATATGTACTGTAGTGCCTAGAAAATGCTTTTTACTTTGGGCCTTGCTCCAGAAAACCTTTTTCCTTGCTTTTACACCTGTCTCCTGTTGCTTGGGACTGCCCTGATATTAAAAACCCAGCCCCGAGGACAGGGAGCCTGAGGAATTTTCTTTGCACTCTGCCACCCGGATGTGGGAGCAGCCAGCCTTGGGCACATTGCCTTCAGCCCACACCTCTGCTCCTCAAGGGGCGGGTGAGAAGAGGTGGTCACCCCAGGCCGCGGGGTGACCTGTCCACAGCGGCCAGACCCACAGCTTCTGGCTTTATCTGATACGAGTGGATCAAGTCCCACCCTCAGCAGAGAGGGGGGACAACCAAGTACCTCGTGGGGCAAAAGAAGGGAGGGAGGAAGAGGAGATCCCGAGAGTCTGTCGCTGGCCTATTCCAACCATTTTAGCATGAGGTTATATTAGCGGGTGGTTGATTGTTCCATATCCTGGAACTTTGTAATGTTGTGAGGATTTTAGGTATTCTCAAATTAAAAGCAAACACGAACCACCACCATCAAACTCTATGTCCTTAGCTTGCCAGATCGCAGGAAGAAGCTGGAAAAACGTGAATACTTTTTTTTTTCACATCACAATTTTAAAATCAGTCTCTTCCTGGAGGGCAGGTATCGACTTCTGGCTGGAAGACGTCAGGGTGGTTTCATCCCAAGGCAGACGCAGGTGAAGACAACGGTAATGACGGAGGCCCAGGGGTGAGGTCAGAGAACCGGGGAAGTACTTGTCAAAGCAGCGAAAGGGGAGAGAAAGAGGAGAGCCGGGCCTGGCTGCGGGAAGGCTGAGGAAGGGCTGGGGCTCCTCGGCCCCTTGCTGCTCCCCTCGGCGGGGCGGAGGCCGGACAGGAGGAGGCCGGGCAGGCCCGCGGGGGATCGGGCCCGCCGCCACGGCAGGGCGCTGGAGGGCCTCTCCCGCCTGCCCCCGGAGGCAGCGCCTCGGCTGACAGGGTCTGGGGGCGAGAAGCGCTCCGCTGTGCCCCCGGGCCGCCCCGCCCCGCGCTACGAGCACCCCCGGCCGGTAGCGGCCCCCCGCCGGCCCCGCCGCCCCGCCCCGGCACACCTCGGCGCCGCCCCTGGCGCTCTGCCGGCGCGGCCGGGCCCGGGCGCTGGCCGGGCGGTGCGGGGCCCTGGATCGGCGGTAAGGCTGTTTCCTCACGGTTGGCGGGTCCCGAGCTGCCCCAGCGCCGCTCAGGCTCCGCGCCCGCCTCGGCGGCGGCTCCGCGCCCCCGCCGCAGCTGAGGAGCTGAGGAGCTGAGGCACGGCCGCGGCCCTGCCCTCCCGGGGGCCGCGGGGTGAGGCTGCTCGCCGTGCCCTCCCCTGCCTCTCTCCCCCTCCCCGGGAGCGCGGCTCCCCGCGGCGGGCAGGTGCCGGCGCCCAGCCCGGGGTGCCCGGTCCCTGCTGGGGGTTCGGGCTGGCCGGGCCGGGCGATGGAAAACACGGTGGAGGAGCCTTTTCCCCTGGGTGAAGCGCCGGCGGCTCCGGGTCGGTGACGGGCTCTCGGCCGCCTTCCTGGTCCGCTCCCCCTGCCCTGCTCCGCCCGGGGGACAGCGGCGGCCCCGCCGTGCCCCCGTGTCCTGGCTGCCCCCCCGCCAAGCCCCTCCAAAGCCCGGCGGGGCGGACGGGGGTCCGGCCGTTCCCGCGGTCGGTGCCTGGCCGGTCCTGTGCCACCTTCGAGGTGAACTTGGGGAGAAAAAAAACCCCAGATCTGTCGTGTCTGTTAAGCACAGAAAAATACCTGAGGGCGGCCAGTCGTTCCGAAGTGGTTTTAGTGTAGCTCCTAACCTGCTCCCAGACCAGCTTGTCAGTCGGAAAAATGCTCGAGGAGGTGTGATTAATCTAAAATGATAAATGCAGGTTTGCCTGTATCATTTACAGGTGCCAGACCGGACTTACTAAATCTGGCTTAATTGCTGAAGTAGTTGGAAGCACTGTATTTTCACAGGATAAAAACGGACGGTTCCCAGCTTGCTCAAGTCGTGTTCACCTCTCAGTAACCTGTCGGGCAGGGAAAGCCGTGCAAACAAAAAAAAAACGTTCTTCCATTATACACGAGATGGATTAAATAAATACTTGTAGAAAATATTTGATAAGTGTCAGATATTGTCTGTAATTATTTTGGTTTGTCTCCTGTATACTCGATCAGTACTCAATTAATATCCATCAACTTCTGTTAAGTGTTTTCTGAGTAATGGTCGCTAATTTAATGGCTTTCTTATGGTGTGGGCAGATGGTTCAGTGTAAATTTTAAATAATTTTGCCTACAGCAATTTTTGGTTGTATAATACTGGAATGTGTTTGTTAACCTGAGCGTTCTTTCTCCTGCCTTATCAGCTATCTTTCTTTATTCCTCCACAGCCCTTATCACAGAAGTATTTATTTATGATTCTTTCTTTGCAGGCTAATATCCTACACAGAAAGTGAGATTGAATAACATGCACATGCTGATTACTGGAGGAGAAGCTGAGGACATCCTGTTTTATTTAGCAGTATTATTATTCTTTGGTGTGAAACAAAGAATTTGATTCTGTTTTGGAAATACTCAGATTTCTAATGCAACTGAACTTCGGTAGCCTTTTTTTGCAGTACAGATTTCAACAAATGACTTTTTCTTGAACAAAGATGCAGAACCTGTCACTAGGAGAAAGTCTTACTAATACCAACACATCTCGACGGATGTCTCTAAAAGACCTAGCAGTTGAAGTAGGTGGTTTGTCTCTCCACGAAAGTGACTGTAACTCAAATGAAAGGACAAATGAAGAAGAAAATATTAATCTTTCAGTAATGCAGCAAAGCCTCCCTGAAGTGAATAGCAAAGGCAGAAGTTGGGAGGGGTTTTCTGAGAGCAGTTCTAGTACCTCAGAATCCAGCGGTTCCTGGGGTGATTTTGAAGGCTTCAGGGAGCCCTTAGACAAATCAGAGAGATTCAGTCACCATCTTGAGGTTTTGGTGAATTCAACAAAAACACCTAGAGTTGATACGGAATTAAGCAGAGGACATTGCAGAGCTTCTGTGGATCACTTTTGTTCTGAGCCATCTCTACACAGTGGGATACAGGAGACTTCAAGCTCTCTAAATGAGGTATGTGTTAATAGTAAACCAAAGACCAGAAATGTTTGTGTTACCGCTTCCTCCATCTCAAGATTAGTATCTGAATGTCTTCTCTATAGCGGATAACGCTGTACAGGGAGAGAAACTGTCAAGCAACTTTGCAGCTAGCTCAAGTGGAACAAAAGCAACTTCTTTACAGTGTTTGACAAATACTTAATGTTATCCTGCTGGAGAGCTTTAAAGAATGTAATGCGCTACTTTGCTTCTAGACACTAGGAGTAAGTAAGCACGTAGAAATGATGAACCTTGCCCTGAGGCACTCACAATTTAAAAGCTAGGCAAGAATGAGCGTAGGAAACAAAAAATCAGGAAGGTGGGTAACAAAAACAGGGTGGACAAAAAATTCTGTGAGTTGCCTGCAAGGTTATTGAAATAAACCAACATAAAATTGAGTTAGAAATTGGGAAAAACTAACTTTCATTATTTAATATACTGCCTGAATAATCCAACAGTCTCTCTGGAATTTTAAACTGACTGTGGGTCGAAGTTAATGACACAAAAAATGAATAGAAACAATTTAATATCATTCACTTTCTAGCAGAGGATGTTACATTTTCTCATACAATGTTAGAACGAATAATCTGAATAAATAACATAATGAGTCCTTATCAGCACAAAAAAGGGTTCAGGTGAAGGCTTCTACCTTGTTGCAATTAATGTGTTTCCATGTTTACCAAACATGCATCACCAAAGCGAACCAAAGTAACAAAAGGAAAATAAGAATGTACCAATACAAAACAAAACACCCTCATTCTTAATGTTTTTATCCTAGATTAAAACATCTGAAAAAAGAGAGCAATCGACTTCCACGGAGTTAATCAGTAGCAGTAATATCTTACTGCTTGTGGTCTGTTGGATGAGTTTTAGTCCGCATAGGGAATTGAGGGTTTTCTGAAGACAGGCTTTCTTGCCTTTGCCTGGGAACTTTAGCTGTTGTAGAGGTATTACTAGGGAAAGCAGGTAGATGCACGTGGGATAAGCTGTCCGGCACTGACAGAGTGAAGATCACAAGGTATCTGGTTATTGGTGTGCATAAACAGAGAATTTACATTGTTTGTAATGCTGGAAATTGGGGACAAGAAGTCTTATGTTGGAAAAAAGAGAGTATGTAATGACTGGAGCTGAAATAGAATGTAGCAGATTGTTTGGTTTCTTTCCAAAAGGCAGTAGGAGCTTTATCTTACTGAAGCCTTTGCTTTATTTTTGCATTTATTAAAGGCAAAAGGCAATGTCCAGTACGAGCTAAATAAGTTATCCATGCCTGGAGTTTCAAGTTGTCTTTTCTTGTCTCAGGGTAGAGAAACAGCTGCAGAGCTGTTGGAGATTTCTTTGGGTGTAGAACGTATGTGTAGCTTGTCCTTCATCCCTGTGCTTTTTGTATTGTTTGTTTGAGATCATAACAACGGGGGCTCTATCTTCTGTATAATCCATAGAAAAAGTCCAGGTAAGTTGGAAGGGAGCTCTAGAGATAATCTGAGGTCAGAGGTCTGACCTTCAATGTCTAATGCTTCAGTTAATTAAACAATATCAGTCTGGAGCAGAACCATGTATTTTAAGATGAAAATAATCATTAATTTCCTTGCAGTAGCTGGATGCTTTGGCTACATGATTGAATAACTTCAAGGATTTTTCATGTGTTCTTTAAATACTGGCCTTTGTGAGAGGGACTAGTGCACTGGAGTATTCTGATATAATAGGATATAGAGGATTTAGTCAAAAAAAGCACGGATGTGTAATTTGTGCATTCACATTTTTATTATTACTACCAAGGCTACAAGGTAAATGGAAATATACCAAAGTTTCTTTAGAAAACACTCACTGAAGTAGACAGTAATAAAAACAATTAAAAAAAATTTGGATTTTTCATCTGGCTTGGCTAAACTGTAAGCCAGTGATGTGTATGCACGTTGGAGTAACATCACAGGCTCTAAGAAGATATTACAAGTGAGGCAGATCTGTGCTTCCCTTGATTCACATTTCTGTGGCTGTAATTTCCCCACCCTACCCCAAGCCAAGAGCAGCTGCCTGACTTTTCCTTAGCTCCTGTCCTATTTAGGTTTTGGTACCTACTTGGAAGGTTTTTTTTCCTTGACTGTTGCTCTCCGCGTATGCTTTAGAAGTGTGCATTCACAGAATTCTGCTTCTCAGACATCTTTCTCCTCCATATAGTACACCTGTTGTAAGTTAAGTCTACTGAAATAATTTACAAATCGATTTAAAATATTGTGACACTTTGGGCAAGATTCAAAGGATTTTACCCAGGAATCTTTGAATGTCCAGCAGCTGCCCTCAGGATAGGCAGTTAGCAAGGCCTTACTTCAGGAGGGAGCAGCATGGGCACAATTCTGTTTCTAGAAGCATGCTCAGAAGTACAGAAGCTTCTACCAGCTCTGTTGATTTTGCCCTCCTCATCATTAGATTAAATCTAATTTATACATCCGTTTTGACCTGGACTGAATTAGCTGAGCAGGAGACTTGAGTGTTAGTAGGCAAACCAGTCTATAACTTCGTAGCTGGGAAGCTAGAGACTAAGGTTCATCAGAAACTCTTGGACTCCTGCTTCTCCTCCTCTAATTCTAGGTAAATACTCAAAACACTGAACTATGGGCTCAGTTCCTCTGTGCCATTAATATTAATACAAAATTTAAAAACAATCAATAATATAATCACTAGAAACATTGTGGTCTTTGGACTAGGCCCTTCATGAACCGTGGGGATGGTCTGTATAACATATGTACTAAAACTCTGTTTTTTCTAGGCAAACCACAGCTATGAGGATATATTTAAGCTGGGCTTTCCAGAAGTCTTTGTATCACAGTCCAGAGAGAGCATAAGAAGCCTGGATCAAGTACTTGATACAAATAATGAAGATGTTGGGATACCTGAACTTATGAAGAATCAACTTTGGTAATGAGTTTGGATCAACAGTTTAAAAAAAAGAATTTAAAAGTTCCTCAGCAATTACACTATTTATTTCATAGTTTAAAAATCAGTGGTACTTGCAGGTGAACTTAAAAATCTTTTTAATCATTATGCTCTTCAGCATATAGATCATACCAATTTTGTATTGTGTTGTTAAAGGAGATGGATTGTGTTTTAGCCATTGGAAAACAAGGAAGGGAATATGTCAAAATTACAAATTCCTGCTTAGGGTTTTTCCTGCTGGTGGTGTGCCTTCTTATGACTAAGCCTCTGGAATGCCAGAACACCCGACAGGCAGCCTGTTCTTCCTGTTCCCTTGTTCTTTCTTTACAACACATCTGACTTATTTCTTCATCATCCGAGGCAGGAGCATTGCTGCTGCTTCTACTAACAACCCACTCACTTTTTTTTTTCCTCCCTCCCCAGTTTTCCCAGGTGGTAACTTCTTCTCATGTTTAACCAGATGTGCTTCAGAATCTGTGGTGCATCTGGCTTCTTTCCTGGGGTTATGTTAGTAGCAATTAGTATCATTAACTTATCTTTCTCTTAAGACAGCTGGAACACTTTTAGATCTGTTACATGTTTTTGAAGGATCAGCAGCTTCTGAGCAGTATTGTAGTTACTGAACAGTATTGTGGTTATTTCTGCATGCATCTGAGGCTTTGTGTCTAGAAAGCTGGTCAGACCGTACTTCGGAAATGTCATAAGAATCACAAGAAATGTAGTTAAGACATTTCATGTGGGTATCCTTTTGGCAAGTTCCTTGTATGTGCATTGTATTTTAATCAGCCTCAGACTTGTGGAGAAGTAGGATATGTATGCAAAAGGGACTGCAGTATTATAGCAGAGTACCAACTACAGACAAAAAAGCCCTGATCTACTGTGGTGAATAACTAAGATCAATGATAATTGGCATCCTGTACTAAGCAAAAAGCAACTGGATTTATGTAGGAGGAATGTAAGAACCCAAAGTACTATGTAGAGGGAACTCTCTGATTCTCACTGTTTCAGTAGTGTGTGCCTTTGGCTTGTTCTGTAGTACCTATTTGTCCAGAGCAGATGCAGGTCACCCACCTGAGCAGCAGGCTGCCGCAGTGGAAAAGCATGAGTGATGGGAAGGAGAAAGGTTTGAGAGACAGAAAATGCAACGTGCAGAATTAATAGGGCTGAACTCTACCCACATTTAGAAGCAATTGAATAATCCGAGCTGTTGGCGTATAATAATCTCTGAAATATGCTTCTAATGCACTTCTTATCTGAGAAGCCCAAACATACAGTTATGTTGACTTAGTGTTTCCGTTAATTGTCACTCAAGCTTATTAGTACATCGGGTTGATAGTTTGAACGAATGTAGTTTTAAGGTAAGTTGCTTTTTAGATCAAGGTAGGCTAGTACACAACTGTATGTAGTGAAAATAACTAAGTTATATACATCTACGGGAAACTTTGTACACCTTATAACCTCAGACTGTGTTTTCTTTCCTAGCATTGATTCTAGAAACATATGGAGAACACTTAGAGACTTTGATAATACCCCCAGCTTAAGACATCCCTGGAGTAAATCTCATTGCCAAGAAAACCTCTTGAGTGTTCTTGGAATAGATGCAAATCAAAAGGTAATTGAACAATGGTTTGCAAGCATGCCAGCATAAGCACTTGGTTATGAATCTCATTTTCTGTAAGCTATACATGCAGATGCATGAGGAGCTACATCTGAGTGAGCCATGAGTTTTTTACAGAGAGCCTTTTAAAATGATAGTCTGGTGTTTTCTCATGATTATGTGCAAGTAACTATCAAATTGTGCAGGATCAAATTTTGATTGTATTTACATTGAAGTCTCCATTATGTAGTGCCCTGTTGCATTAGATGGTAACGTTCAGCTTTAGTATAGATGTAGAAATTTCGGATGTGTGTGTGGTAAGATGGTTTTCTTTTTTGCTCAGTGTATAAGAAAATTGTTAGTCTCTAATATCTTTCCATTAAGTGAAAATCGGATTTGAATCAGAGAGGCTGTTAAAGTAATTACTGGATGTTTTTACTGTATATGAACTGAAAGTGTGTTCCACTTCCCTTTTCCTCAGATTATGGTATCTGTTTTCGCAAGGCTTGAGGGAGAGTATGTTTTAAATTGAATCAAGACCAAAACAACATTATTGAAAGATCTCAAAAAGAAATGTCTGTGTTTAATGTCTTGTTTTGAGAAGATAAAGGTATCAGAGATGGTTTAGTATTCAACCTGGTTATTTAGTTGGGATGAATTAGTCACATGTGGTTTTCAGACGTAACAGTTTCAATTGCTAATTTGATTGGTGAAGCCCGGGGCGGGGGGGTTACTGCATTCAATTTTGATTTTATGGATGTATTTGACCTTTCATGCAAGTTATAACAAACAGAACAACAGTGCTGAAGGTATAGGGCCTATTCTGCACTTGAAAGTCACTTTTATAGAACTGTCACTTAACAGGAGAGAATGGGAGACGTTTCTCCAACATAGTTAAACTCCCCTTCTGTTCCTTTCTTGCTCATAGATACACTGGCATTAAATCAATGCCCAGGCAGCTTAAACTTATGTCATTACTTCTTTTTTGTTACTGGAAAATTGTATTGCTTTTAACAATAGTGATGAAGATGTATTTCCCAGCTATTTTCTGGTGTAGGTTAGGGCTAATTTTAATTGGCAATTGCTTTTTTAAAAAAATTTTAAGTCAAAAATTGATTCACCTGCGTAGAACTTGGTTTGGCATAAAATTGTTTTAATGCAAGGGTGGCACATGATAAATCAAAGTACAGCTTCAGAAAGTAATATTTTGTTATTGTTATTTGAGGGAAACGTCTCTTTAGGTTATATGCTTTAAGATCAGATAGAAATTCATAAAGAAAATGTAAATTATGTTTTTTTAGGACTTTTTGGAGAGACAGGATGACATTTTTGAGGAATCAAATGTTAAGGATAATGAGGACTTCAGATTTGATGGTTTCAGTATTAACGACTGCAAAGCACTGATCCAGACCAAGGTAAGAATTGCTCTGAAAGTACTTCAGAGAATCACACTGTGTATTTTACTTGTTCCTCTGTGCTGTAGCCACCTGTTCTAGCATATATCCTCATGTAATTGCTTGGTCCTGATATATTTGGATGTGGAGTTGTTTTTTGCTCTTTGAAACCTATCTGACAGCTTTAGAAAAGGTACAATATAATGTACCAAATGCAAAACAACATAATATGGGGGATACTGAAATGTAAGGTTATTCATTACATAAGCTGGACTTTAGGGCAAATTACTTATTGGTTGAGAGAGCGCAGCAATATATAAAATGTAGTCAGGATGCTCTGATGACAAAGGAAGATTTTGTCTACAGACAGGCATGTCTGTAGAAGGATCAACACGTTGATCACTGAGAATGATGATTGTAACTCACTCCTAAAATATGGTAAGAGAGACATTAGAAGCAAAGCTGGTAGAGAAGAAATTGCATTCAAACTTGCGTTTCAGATATTCAGAACGATTCAGATTTGGTTTGTTCACTTGAGGAGAAAACAGGAGCTACTTAAGGAGGAAGGCAGAACTGATGTTGTAATTACAAGGATTTGAGAATGTTACTGTTTTTAAGCTGTGTTACAAAACAGGGAGAGAAATGAAATTGAAATACTTTGTTGTTAGTGCGTTTGTGTCTTTGGTCAAACAGGCCTTAATAAGCTCTATTTCTTTCTTGCTAAAGCAATGCAAGTTGGAAGGAAAATTCTGTCATTCCCTGCTGCTTTAAAAAAAATCAGTCACATTCAGTTTTTAACCAAGTGTTTTGGATGAATATTCTTAACCCAAGGTCCCTTCCTCAGTGGAGAATAAACTTGAACAGCTGTTGTTGCTGTGGAGCTGCATAGTTTGAGGCACACTTTCATTGCTCTGTTTTATTCTATATTTACTGCATTGGATGATGATGATGTATAACCATTCCGGGACCCTTGTACAGAAGAGCTGTTAGGCTGGAAAATTCAGAAAGAAAAATAAAAGAGACTGTCCAGCTTATTCCTTCATAATTCAGTTCTGCTTTCTTCAGTGAGTACATGAGGGTGGGATCGCAGCAGCTGACACATACTTGGAAATGTGTAAAATGCAGAGACGGGGTTTAGGCAAAGGAGAAGTGGTTCAAGATAGATGAAGAAGGAGTAAAAGTAAAAAGAATCATGACACAAAGTTAAGGTACATGGACCATATTTTTCTGGAGTAGCTTCTGAAGGGAAAGAACAAGCCCTGCAGTTTGGTGTCTCAAAGTAAAGCTCATTAGGAAATGTACGTTGCCATTTCTAATTTGTAAGTAAGTTAAATCATATAGTGGGATGTTTTCCATTATCTTCCTAGTTATGTCCTTTTATTTTCTTATGCTAATTTTATTTTTATGAAAACTGTGTAAAAATTAGATTGAAATACGCAAAGTGATTAACTTAATGTAGGATGGAAAAAATTAACTTAGTTTTTCTTTTTCACTCAGCTTTCTGTATCACCAGATTCCAGACATGGTCACCTTTTCACCTCTAACCTGTTTTTGAAAACCACATCATCAAATGGAAACATGCAATATATAACAATCCCAAGGAAGAAGCACATTTTCACTACACACAACCTAAAAATGAAATTTTTCAGTAGTGATGTTTGTTGAACCAAATGCACTTTTTTTTTTTTTTCTTTTTGAACTGATTGCAGTTTACCTTCGTTTTGTTACTGGCTTGGTACTATAGACTACATATGTTCTTTAGGAAAGTGATGTATTACTGCATATGAAGTACCTAAAGCCACATTATTAGAAGATATTTATCCTATTTAGTTGGGAAGTTGAAGGTGTAATTTTGTCCTGCTAAGTTTTGCTGTAGAGTCGTGTCTCTTACAGTAAATCCAGCCGCAATGACACTTTAAAGATACTCTGGTGGACTACTCTCCTGAACTACTGACCTTTCAGGCCTTAATGCCTCTTCTATCAAAAACCGTGTTTCCCTGCCAAAATCTCAACACGCCTCAGGTGTGTTGTAAAGTGTGCCTTGTCACCATCTCTCCTCATATTTGATCCAGCTTGGATCAGCTGAGATCTGTTACTTTACCACTGCTGAACATGTTGAGAGGAGCCTTCTGTATCTGGTGGCTTTCACTGGGGTTTAGGAAAATAAAACTGTTTTAACTTCTGTCTGCTAAAGCCTACTGTGGTGATATGGGTAGAGTCAGTGAAATGTTTTATTCTGGCGTTGGTTTCCAAGTGAAATAAATCACCTCTCTGAAGCTGATTGTAACAGCACTTCTTGGATTCATGCAGCCACCAATCACACCATGCATAACTATGTTTGTTAAAGGTTAACAGCAGTGTAGTTCAGGACTTGCACTGCACAATGCTGTAAGTTGCTGCCCTTTTAACATTTTATAGTAACTATCAACTATGATGCCCATCTTCCTGCATGCTTGAGTGCCAGAGGGGATGCACTTCACTATCATTCATATAATCTATGGTGCTTCCTTGCCAACTGCAACAGCTTTATTTATTCATTGGTAATAACTTGTACGCAAGTTACTCATCTATTTACTGCTTTGGCCATTCTGAATATAAGAATTTTATACGGCTTTTTATTTTAAAGAGTTGCTAAGCACTGCAGCTGATATTTTATGTGTTAAAAGCAGGGAACAAACTTGGATATTCCAAAACTAAGTCAGTTAATTATTTAATGATGTGCCTATTCTGTTCTTAGAATTAAAAATACTATAAAGCACAGGCAGACTCCAACCCTTAATCTAGTAAACTGTTCAGCAGTGAAATTACAATTGCTATAATAACTTATAACTTTAGTAATGTTTATGATACCTCAGTGCTATTAGCATAGGATGAACCATCTGTTAGTTAATAAATGGTAACAGGCCATTGGGAAAAGTGCTATTTGAAAGCAGCTCAGCAGCTTCCCTGACCCTAGAGGGAGTTCTGCAGGGCCAGACTGAAAACTCCATGTGGATACAAGAGCAGGGTTAACTTTTTCACTTAGCACTGGATTTGAATTCATTTTTCAATTTCCTTTGTAAGTCTTTCAGAGCACTTAAATGAGTATTAAATAGGTTGTAGTCATAAAGTCACAAAATAGTGAATTGACAATAAATGATGGCTAGTTGAGGTTGGTAATAAACATTATTGAAATCAATTATAAGAATAAAATCCTGGTTTTATGCTTTCAGAGAAGCAGGGCCCTGCAGAGGGGTTTGCGGGGACAATCTGTAGCATGTATAGCACCAGCTGATGCACCAGATGCCAGAGGCCCTCTTTTTTTCTGGTCTTTCAAGTTTGCCTTTTCTTTCACTAACAGATGAACGTATTGAAGAATGTTTTGCTCTGTTACCCCGGGGGAAGGGTGAACACATCATCTTTCCCTCATAGTAGCAGGTTTTAACAGCCCTGTCCAAGGTACAGACTGGGAAAAACAGACTTTCAGCCCTTTATGTTTCAGTGGGGGAAAAAAACTACTGGGGTTCCAAAGGCGATGGGCTCCACATTTCAGGTGTTTCTTTTTCGGACAGATGCTTTGGGCCACCTGAGCCCTTACTGCCTGTGAACACGGGCTGCACAAGACAACTGAGGGACCTCTTGGTTCCTGTCTTCTGTCTGAGATTAACAGATTCATCCCTTCAAAGAAAAAGACTAGCAGATTTGAAATTACAAAGTAACGCAATTCAGCTTCAAGGTTGCAGAGTCCTGGCAGCTCTCCAGCCCTCGCCAGAATTTGGACACAACCTGTGTATTTGGGGGTATTCCCAAAGAGAAAATTGCACCTGGTTTCTCTTCACTGACAAGCGAGCATGCTTGGGGAGACAAACTAAATTTGAGCCAACAGTTTTCAGGCGTATCACGTAGCACGAAGTGGCTTTGCCTTCTGTTGTTGTCCTGGGGAATGAGGGGTGCCGGACCCCCCCGGTGCGTTTTGCACAATTCCTGGCTGTTCATTTCCGTCAGTCGTTTCCTCGTTCCTGCCCGCCCCGGCACCCAGCCACGCGTGCCGGCGCCTGCGCACCCACTCCACAAGCGCGGCTGCGCGGAGAAGCAGCAGGTGTTTGTTTATTCTGTGAAAACAGTGCACGGAGGAAATAAAACTTTGTATCTCAGTATGTTTTAAGCTACCAATTTCATCATTTCTCATCTTTTAGCTGTGAGCTCTCAGCTGTGGAATACTGAGTTTTGATGAACTGAACATGTTACTGTACTGTGTTTGCAGAAAGCAAATACCACAGGCTTCTGACATTTGCTTAGGGTTTTGAAAAGGTGAAATCTAAAGCAAGAGTTTTAGACAGCAGAACTAGACAGAAATGCCTTTTTCTTCCATTGAGATTAGAGGGAAAATATACCTATAGAACAAAGTTTTTAAAAGTTCAAATCAGCAATGTAATTACGGAAATGTTTCCTTTGTAGAAGGAACACTCTAAGTAGTTTTGCAAAAAAAAAAGAACAATTACATCACGAAGACTGAAACCATTTCAACGTACATTCTGTTCAAAGCTACAATGTAAGTGAAATTTTAGGGAACTGCAACGAACCTTAAAATTGAACAGAGTAGGAAGGGAAAGTTTTAGGAAGCTTTGTTTTAGAAACAGCATATTTGTAGTATTTGTGGACTTATTTTTAAAAGTCCAAATTATATGTAGAATTTGATTAACAACAACAACAAAAAAAACCACCCAAGGCATTCCAGACCCTGGGATGATTTCTAAGTATACCATAAGCCCACCATTGGTTAGACATATGCAGAAGACTTGGAGTAAAAACCAAACAAACAATATTGTGAGAGCCTAAAAGTTCTTTTCAAAGTGCAGGGTCATTAGAGAATCTAAAAGCACTCTGATCTTTTAATAGTGAAGATCAGCTTTAATAGACCGCCCATTTTTTAATGGGAGGACTTGCTGGAGTATTCCTACTCCAGTTAAGATGGCAGAGGGACTTTGGCTAAAAATGAGCTGCATTTTAACAATTAACAACGCCAACGATTTGGGGTTAATTGTTAAACCTCAAACTTCACTTTGGATCTGAGTTTAACTTGCCAGATCCACTCTGGAGGATTCAAGGAGAAGACAACCAACCAAGGCGCCCAGCCAGCAGATGCAACAGGCTCGCTTCCATCGCGTCTAGCAGACGTTCTCCTTCTGCCGAAATACGGATGAGAACCTCAGGAGCTGCCATCCCACAGCGCAGCCCGGGTGCCAAGGCACAGCCAGCCCAGCTTAGTGCTCTGCTGGGATAAATGGGTCCCAACGAGGGAAAAAATGTATGGAATGAACTTGCAACGGTTGGGTTTTTTTCTTGTTCAGTCAAGGCAAGATGCCTGTGAATGCTGGGCAAATACTTAAATGCCAAAAATCTTCCAGCTCCCCTGAACGTCTGCTTTAATAATACATGTTTTTATAGACCACTTCCGCATCTTAATAGCTTAACTCTTCATTTCTAATATTGGTTTTTAATAGCTCAAAATTAGTTTTGCAACTAATTATAACTTGTCTTCCTTACAGAACTACTGTACTTTATTTTCTTTTTTGTGTATGTTACTCTTGCTTGAGCTGGAAAGTTAGTCTTTTTAAGTCTCACTTCCAGCACACAGAGTACTGAGCTAGACAGAGCACTCCGGGCAGTACCCGCACCTCCTCAGCGAGCCATGTTTTAAAGCAGCATTGCACTGAGCTGTGCTGCTCAGCATACTTTTAAAGTTCAGATCTTTCAGTGTGGTTAAAGTTGATGAAAGTACACAAAGCCCTACAACACCTTTAGAGTCTCAATGTGACCTGAAAGCAATACTTTTAAAATATTTTCTTAAAAGACTAAACTGGGTGGAGAGGAACCTAATCAAAGTTCCAACAAAGGCAAGTGTAGGGTCCTGCACCTAGGGAGGAATAACCCCATACACCAGTACAGGCTGGGGGCTGACCTGCTGGAATGCAGCTCTGCAGAGAAGGACCTGGGAGTCCTGGTGGACGAGAAGTCACCATGAACCAACAATGTACCCTTGTGGCCAGGAAGGCCAATAGTGTCCCTAATGCACCCCAGCATTAGGAAGAGTGTGGCCAACAGGTCAAGGGAGGTTATCCTCCCCCTCTACACTGCCCTAGTGAGGCCACACCTGGAGTACTGTGTCCAGTTCTGGGCGCCCCAGTTCAAGAAAGACAAGGAACTACTGGAGAGAGTCCAGCAGAGGGCTACAAAGATGATCGGAGGATAGGAGCATCTCTCTTATGAGGAAAGGCTGAAGGAGCTGCGTCTCTTTAGTCTGGAGAAGACTGAGGGGGGATCTTATAAATATTTACAAATACCTTAGGGGTGGGTGTCAAGGGGATGGGGCCAGACTCTTCTCAGTGGTGCCCAGTAACAGGACAAGGGGCAACGGGCACAAACTGAAACATGGGAAGTTCCATCTCAATATGAGGAAAAACTTCTTTGAGGGTGACAGAGCACTGGAACAGGCTGCCCAGGGAGGCTGTGGAGTCTCTTTCTCTGGAGATATTAAAAACCTGCCTGGACACAACCCTGGGCAATGTGCTCTGAGTGAACCTGCTTTGGCAGGGGGTTGGACTAGATGATCTTCAGAGGTCACTTCCAACCCCAACCAGTCTATGATTCTGTGAACTGCAGTATACCTTCATAAGGCAGCATTTCCAACTGCCAAACTTCAAGACCCATGAGTACAAGAGCAGGTCTGTACTGCAGTGTCAGTGGTGTCCTGCTCCAGCAATGCAGCCAGCCACAGGGCTAGCGTCGCAATGGTAACCACCTCACAGCCAAAACCCAATTTTTGTGAAGAAGTTACTTCTAGACCTATGCTTTTCACGCTGTGGTCAGCAGGCCCCAGGAGAACAGCAGGTAGAATTCCTGGTCTGCAAGCAGCAGCCAATGCGGTCTCATCAATAAAATGAAGTTCACTGCAGAAGAGTCAGGATCTCATTTTAGAGGTCCACAACAGAAAGAGGATGGAAACCTTTAAAGCTGAAGTCACAGGTGTAATTTGCATTAGCACAGACTAGCGAACAACCTGCCACCAGCACTGAGGGCCAGTATACAAGACTAAAGTGTCAAGAGTATGTGCATCTAGGAAACTTGTTTCTGACACTCGCCTTCAAGCATGGCAACCCCTGGAGCAACACTTAAGAACTACATAGGGCAGCTGAGACAAAACCCAGAGGACAGCTAAGTGCTAACAAACAAATGTCACCTGTTAACAACGGGAATCCCTCCACCCCACCAGCTGGAAAAAACACTCTGTGGGCCATCCCTTGTTCTAGGGGGAAAGGATGCAGAAAGGTGATGTGAGGCCATATATGGCATTTAGTATTTCTGGGGAGAGAGGAAGGAAAAAAGAAAAAAAAAAAGGTATAGAAGCAACCACCTAGGGAAAATGTTACATCTTCCTGAGTAAAAGACCAAATGAAGGGTGGAAGGCACTGTGGTTTTTTGTTTTGAAAAAGTCAAAAACTTAAGGCTTCAAAATATAAATGGTTAAACTGCAAAACTGTGGCTTTTATTTCCAAACATACAATAAATAGGTCCACCACAACTAGCCTCTAACTTCATTTTACATGGAAGGATTTTAAAATTAGTTTGTGCATATTTAAAAATTAGACTTCCCTTTGCACATAATTCCATACATAACTGAACTGCATTACAGAGCAGCTTACGGTCTTGGCACTGTGATGCAAGCAACCAGTAAGAAACAGAGCTTTGTAGCAAGCACTTGAACAAAAATTGCATTTTGAATTGTTGATAAAGCATCTACCAACAATTGAATCTATCTCTGAAGTATACCAAAAACTTTAGCATGTAATTGCTGAAAAGCAAGTTGTCTTATGTTTCTGTAGGGGCTGCAAGGTGAGTAAGTGGATTTATTAAGTGTTCACTATTTGCTATATGATACAATTTTCATACCAAAATATCTTTACTGCATAGTAACATTCCATATTTTCAAATGCAAAAAGAAATTAGATGCAGTCTTTTTTATTTTATTCCTCATCACTGAATTTAAAGACATTTTTAACCACAACTCTGCTTCATCACAGTGCAGAAGGCCCTTAATATTTCAAGGATTTATTCAGTCATATCTTTAATACAAAAGTAGAGGCTGAGGAAAAGCCAGAGTAGTCTATACACAATGCACAATCTGTGTACATTCTGAAGCTGTACCTCTTCAAGAATTATTTATACACTCTTCAAACAAATCCCTTTATCCAGCAATTCAAAATACTTTAGATCAGAAGTTTTATATTAGAATCAATACATTATATGCATATAAATACATTTATACCCTTCGGTTGCTAAACAACCCAGATGGCTGCGAGGACGTGACCTGAACTGGTTCTCCATTGGTTTGGGATACCAAATTGTATCGGCAGCTGTTACCCACAATAGTCACAGTAAAAAATAGAGATCTTTGCACAAGGTAGGTGTGCCACAGCATCAGTTAAGACTAGAAATAGTCGGTGACATGCTGGCCCCTTCAAGGAGGCCAGGATTTTGACTTCTGTGAGATGTAACACAGAGGCAACATTTTTTTCCTCTGCCGATGCCCCATTCATGAAAAGTCTCAGCAGAACAACAACAACAAAAAAACCCCAAAAAACAACAAACCAAAGCAAAGCTTTTACAATTACAAATTTTCTTACAAGACAGGTGCTGCAGCTTTCAAGAACAAAGTAATTTTTTTATAATTAAAAAATAAAAAAACCCCAAAAACTAATGTGCAAGTGTGTAGATCAGAAGACAATAGCAAGGATCAATACAGACCTCAGTTCAAGCTGAAACACAGTATCCAAACTGTCTTATGGAAAAATAGTTCTCACTGCAAATCTCATCTTTAGTTAATGAGTGCGCTTATATATGCTTATATACACACCTGCCATACACACACCCCCCTCCTTCCCCAGTACAATCTGCAGCACCAGCGGCAACAACATCACGATGCTTCCAAAGCCCTCGCGGGCCCCAGCCCCGGCGCTGCACCCGAGCGGTCAGACCCCTGAGCTCTCACAGACACAGCTGCAGGATGGTTCTTTGTCATCAGCACTGACTCGCCACGTATCAATGAGTATTTCAGGAGCATTCACAAAGCAGTAAGCACTGGTGTAGTAAGAAGTGTTCTCAACTTTGTTTCTTAAACGATACAGAAATGTTGACTCTCGAGTATCCTCCCAAGGTGCTAAAGTTTTAAGTTTGAAGCGTTTCTTTCTACAATGCCAGGTATACAAATGTGTATCTTTTTAAATAATATTGCACATAAAAATTATCTTAAACTTTGTAGTGAAAGCAGGGTTGAAGGACAGTGTTTTCCAAAACAGATTAAAAAGCTACCTGTACATAGTAAGTTTTCATTTAAAGAACGCCAAGATTATTCAAAATCTAAGCACGTAATACTGACAGAAAAATGTTAAATTGCACAATCTACATATAAATTACATTTGTAAATACTTAAAAGTTTTTAAACATTGAATACCCTTGATTTCACAAATCAGCTAGGTCACTGTCAAAGGATCAGCTTAATGAGTTAGAAGTACTTCCCCCATCCCCGAAAAAAAAAAATAGAAACAAAAAGATCTGCAGTCTTAGACGAAGCACTGGAAAAGAGTTAAAGCATTTCAGCTCAGAGGTAGTGCTAAACACATCCAACTAGAAGTCCATTATATTTGAACTATGATGAAATAACGTAGTAAAATGTAGAAAGACTATAAAATTTACAAAAATAAATAGTTCTGAATGCTTTAGAAAATGCAAGAGACTTTGTTGACAAGTGTCCTGATCTGCTTTTCTGGCCAAAAGAAAGCGTGTCTCATTTTTAAAATATACCCATCTCTAGTAATGCGTCTGCAATCCACGCAATCCAACTATGCAACCTGACATATGCCAACTTGGCATAGACTCTGATATTAAAAATAAAGTGGAGGCTTTGTAAAAGATCATCTCATATGAAATTTGTTTTGCATGTAAATTCTTCTGACAAATTAAAAATTGCACATAAAAAAGTTTATTGAAAGAGGCATGAGGGGTGATAAGGGTATGTGCCTACTGTTCCACATACACCCTGGAAGGAAAAAGATGATTGCACAGTTCTGATAAATAAATATTTATCTTTTTTAAAAAAATCTGCCACTTTTTTGGTTTGTAAGTTTTGGAATTATTTAGAAAATCCCACTATAGACAAATTATTTTTAGTTTGCGTTTTAAACAATTCTTTACAACTCTTCCAGTGGATTTTATCCTGAAACCAAATGAAAGTGGCAGTTAAAAAGTATCTTTGGGTAAAATAAGTATCAGGATCCAACCAGAATTTCCATGATGTGGTCCAACTCACTCAGATCTGCTCTACATAGCTGAATGTTGCTTGCTGAAGACGAATTACAAGATGAAAAGGTTTTCAATGGTTCTTCTGTAGCAAGAGATGGTGGTCTGGGCGGCATTAGTGGAGGGCAACAGAAGTCTGAATCATACATTGAAGTGTCAATATCTTCAAATATGTCATCTATTGCCAAATCCTTCAAGTAACTAGTTGAATTTGAAATCTCAAAGGAACCAAACACACATTCAGCTCCCTTCAAATCCTGTCTATCATCTTCTAGTTTTAGACCAGTATTTTCTGGAAACTTTGTCTGGTCATCTCCAGTAGGAACCACACAAGTAGGCGGGCTTATATCTTCTACAAAGTCTAAATCCTTCAGAATAGATGAAATAGCAGATGACATATCATCATCTGAAACTATCAGCAGGCTATTTTCAATTGGGTCTTCTACAGACCGTAAGTCGCAACAGTTAGACTCTTTCTGACTAATACCTGAAGGCAACTGAAGAGAAATCCCAGATGACTCCATCCCTGTGTAGCTGTGAGAACTAGGAGTAATGCCAGGGCAGACATTAATTGGCTGCTGGTTACTCTCTTGTCTCATTTCCTCTTGAATTTGCCGTACTGTGTTGGCTATGAGGACAGAGCGGTGCAAGTTCGGTTCCACCAGCATTTTGTACGTCTGTAACTTGGTGAGGCACATATTAAGCACCAACTGCCTCTTAAGCGGATATGGCAGATTTCGACTGGAATCAAAGGCACTCGAGAGACCAGCCATGTTCTCCTCATAGTCACTCAGCTTGCGTTTTAGACCTCTCCCCAACATGAACCTGAAAGAGAAAAATTATGAATTAACCTTGGGCAAGACTATCGCTTCTTCTGCAAGATCTCTAACAGATACTTTTGAAAAGTCTGTAGCGTACAATGTATTGGTTAACTTAGACTCTAATCCCATAGAATGTTGAAAGACAGAATAAAATCCTACACTAGATACTACTTTAATTGAGAAGATGAACTTTACAGCTCTATTGTTTCACAACAATTTTTTTTTTTTTAAACAGAAAACATTAAGGAAATATAGTAACTGCTTTTTAAAAAGCTAAATACTTTTAAGTTTTGGTTTTAAGGTTTACTTGTAAGTCTACTATGAGAATACGAATTTAATTATTTAAAATCTTTAATAGGTGAGCTTTTAGCCTCTTACCCATTTAAATTATACAGCATACAAAAATTCATTAATGAGAAATATCTGAACGACCACATGCTTATACTAAGGATTATAACAACTATACAGAATATTTCAACATTTTCATTTTAACATTTGTTACCAGGTACAGTAGGTAAGATTTTCAAGCTAGTTTTAACACCCATTTTTATCTCATTTATGTATTCTTAATGCCTTGCTCAGTGTCTCTGAGAAGTCTCTATAGAACTCACTTCTCTCCCTCTTCTCTGGTGACTTAAAGCTGTTTTTCTACAGTTGAACCACGCAGCAAGACCAACAACAGGGCCTCCTCTGGGATCACTATATCTATTCATTATATCCATTCCATAGCTTAAGAGTTTAGCTAAATGGTGGGAAGAAATTTGTCTGGGCCAGAGAGCTCACAGAATGATGATTGGTGCTCACAGCTGTTGGTTCACAACCTGCTACTGACTTACCACTAAGGACATCCAGCAGCAGGCTATCAAATGGCATTTTAAAAGTGACTAATTTTGGTAAATAGCTAAAAGAAAAGAAAATTACTTTCAGTCTGCTTTGTGTGCTTTTGCATTGAAATATGGTAGGTCTAGAACACTGTGGTACAAAAAAACTTGTATGCACGCACACCTAAAATACATGTGATCCAAACAAATACATGCTTGGATACTTTGCAATTACCACTCAAACTATTAGTGTTTTATTAGGGACAACTAGCACTATACAATCACTTGTATAAACACAGAAAAGGAGTATATCATGCACAGGGCACACTGGTAAAATCCGGATTACACACGTCTTGATGTGTCCATGGAAGACACATAACTCACTCCCAAACAATTAAAAAAAATTAAGCAATCATAAAATAGACATCCAGTGGCAAATTAAGGGCAGATCCTTCATACACAATGATCCAGACCCTGCATGCTGCAGAGGGCCTCCCAACTTCCTTTTCATGTGAGTGCTGGATACTGCCAGCAATAGCTCAGCTGACTGTCGCAGCTGCCAGCTGCTAGCCTGTTGCTAGACTTTTGGGGACAAGGAGACGGCAGCAGGATAAAGCCTCTTTTACTTTTGGGATTTCTCCAGATTTGCAGGAAGCACTGCAGGGCTCCATCCATCTGCCTAGACAAGACTGTTGGAGAACTCAGCTCCTCAGGATGAACAGAAAGTAAGCAAGCATACCTCCCAGTAAGACACACAGGACAAAACAGACAGTTGCTGGAGGAGTTTAGGTTTAAGACTTCTCGATCATATCCACTTTTTTTTTTAGGGTCATATCTGGATGAAAATAAATTTCTCCTAAGAATGCATTTTTACACAGCAGGTAGCCACTTGGCCTATAGTTCAATTTACTAACATGTTCACTATTAAAACAACAACAACAACAAACCTTAATTACTTGTAATTTTACCAGTGCCGCAATTTTTAAACTTTGGAAATCTGTTTTACTCCAAAGTTCTCTGCTAAACTGCCACACCACCAGCTGAATCTCTTCAAAAAAACCTAAGGAGCCTGGATGCAGCATGCCTATACATTTAGGTGATCTGCCCACACTTGCCACGTATCGCTCCCCCGTTCCAGTGCCCCATTTAGAACAAACAGAACCAGACAGTACTGGGCACTCAATTACAAATAAAATCAGAAGAAATTTGGATACAAAGTTCAAGCACCAAATAATAAAAAGTATTTTGGGGGGCAGTGTGTGTGTGTCAGGCATCCTTAGTCAAACTATCAACACCACTGTCAGCAACTGATAATTTTAGACACAATCTACAGAAAATCACGATTATGCAGGACTTTACAGTAAAACTGTTGCTAAATATACCAACTCATAACATATCATGAAGACAATTAGTGTCTGCAAGTCAGAGAAAACTCATAATAAAGTTATTAACTCTCCACTTAAAATGGCATTTAAATGTTGTGTACTACCTAAGGCATTACCCCATACCATTACTGTAAAGAATAGTAATATATATCAAAATGGCTATTTGTTCACTAAGCACCATCCCTCCCATACACTGCACACTAGGTTTTTTTTTTCTTTTTTCCTCTCCACTAACTAATTAAAGCAGACCAAAATTCACACTCACAAGGGAACCAAATTAAGACTATACAGGGAACAGTAATTCGACATTTTATACATTCAGAATGCTCTGTATTGACAATTTACTGGTTTTAATATATTTAAAAATATATATTTACACTTCATTAGACACACTGGAAATACTACACTTATCTATTTGAATTACGTAAATGACGTTAATTTCTAACACCTCAAAAATGTGCTAGTATTTAAAATCTGTAAGCAAGTGTAAAAAGCAAGCGAACTATCATATGTGAGGATATAGAATTTCACAAAAACAACTTAATGAAATGCCTAACTTTTAAATTCATACAGTAGTCTAACCAGACAAAATACTTCATGCTCATATACACAGACACCCTCCTTTTCATTCCTCAAATTTCCTTCACAAAATTTGTCCCAGAGCATTCTAGAAATACGTAACAAAGCTTGAGCATGACAGCACTCTGAACTATAAAAATGAAGTGCAAGAAACATTATTTGCTCCAACTTCAGATGTTTTTAACTTAACAGACTCCCCATTCTCTAGATGTCAAAGATCTTTTATTTTTTACAAATATACAAGCATACTCCTATCTTATGTTTTAGAAATTCTGCCTGTTTAGTATGATTTTTGCCTAATTGCAAGGATCAGTAAGTCTCCCTCCAGAAGCTAGATGACTTCAGAGGTTATATAAAAATTTGGAAAAGGCTAATGAAAACCAGAGACTACTGGTACAGTGGATTTAAAAATGACTAGTGTCATGGTTGCTACAGGAGACATTAAATTTCAGTTCTTGTCAAACACACTCAGCTGCTGACCTACAAAAGATACAAAACCCCTTTGTTACCAGCTAATCTACATTTTATCAGGCCTTTTGCTTTACTTCCTAGCACAAGAATTTCTGACAGGGTCATATCCTTAACAAACTACTTCGTATTTTCTAAGTAACTTGCCCTTTTGTAGCACTGCGTATTAACACACACATCCCAAACCCAAAACTCACAAGCCAGTCAAATGCTCTCTTTTGATAGCATTACTTTGCAATACAAGATGTTGATCACATTATTTAATTATGCAGTGCTCCCCCCTACTTGCAGTTTTGGTACTAAGGAAAACCAACAGAAGTCCACACAAAAATCCACGCTACCAGGCCCAGACAATCCTGTATTACTGAGTGATTGCTGCACAGTTGTCAGTTCAAAGCAGCGCAAGTTGGGCATACTAAAACACAAAGAATGTCTAAAAATTGCACTCTCCTTACTCTAGCCTAATTCCAGGAACCTACTCAGATGTCAAAAAATTGGATCAAGTAACAGGATTTTGGAATGTGCCAATCTGATAACTCTGTAATTTGTAAGTAAATAAACTCAACAAAAATAAAAGGTTATGCCAACTTCAAACATGAGGTTTGTACATAGCTGTTCAATAATAAAAGAGGCAAGCTGTAAGTCACCCTTCTCTTGAACTTGAAGGAAAAGTTCAACAACCAATTTTGGTTTTTTAGTTCAGATGCTCTATTTTAGAATCTTTTGTCACGAAAAAAACAAGAACAATGAGGAACACCATAACTCTGATTTTTTTGGGGGGAGGGGCATTTTCTCATCTCATTATAGTAATGCAAACTGAGCCACAGGCCATTTATGGCAGAATGCTTTTTTAATTAAAATTATTTTGCAGATATAGAAAAAAGGAAGCAAAGTGAACTCAATGTTTAGGAGTGCCAAACTCTCCATCCATGTCACTGAACTACAAAAGAGTCTGTATGTAGAAGTTCTGAACCCGACAGCATGTTCCTCAGTTCCTTCCAGATCCTTGGAGGACATTTTATTGAAACTCCTCCCTGCTAAGATGGGAAGAAGCATCCATGCACTGTAATCCTACACTGCAGCAGAGCTTGAAAAATCTTAGAGGGAAGAGGCACGTCCCTGGCTGGCAAATCCATACAGAATACCAAACAAACAGGCCTGGTCAGAGCGTGCAGCTACTCAGAAGAAACATTCCAAGCTACCAAGAAAATTTCACATTGCGATGTGTTGTGGACAATACAGGACTCGTGCCACCATTTCAGAGGAAAAACACAGCTCCATCTGTCATAGGGTCCAATAGTGCAGTGCAGCTGCCACCGACACATGGTTAGGAAGTACAGCTGGAAACACTCACAAAGAAGAATGCAGCATGTGAAAACCCTCAATTACTTCTATCTGGGCAAACTACTTCTTAATTTCCTTTTCCTCACCTTCCAAAAAAGGTTTTAAGAGCAAGTTAAACAATGTTTAGAACTCAGAACTGCACAGAGCTTTAATTTGCAGTAGAGAAAAGCTTCAAACAACGAGAGTATATAAAGCACGACTGCCACAGTTAGCATTGTCTGAACACAAACTTTTCGTGCACTATAGTCAACTACACAAGAGTTATTCATTTACCATTAAAGAATATGTTTAAATAGCAAGATCATCAAAAAGCACTTGGACCGCACTATGCAGGTCAAAATCATTTCGTTGATAGTGGTCCCTTCTGGCTTTTCTTTTTAGGATATTACTAAATTCAGACTTGCTTGATCCTTTTCAAACCGCACACTTGCATTTTTCAGCCTAAGACTGTCTCAAAGTGAAAAATTACTTTTTCTTGTAGGACAGAAATATCAGATTTGAATAGGTGTAAGCACCTCACGAGTGAAAGCTGGCCATCTAGTTTTCAGTAATGCAACTTACGTATTAAAATAAAAGTTAGAGACTCCTTGCTATTGTAATTTGGGTAATTCCCTTTCAAAGTCTCCTTTGGCTCGTAACTGTAGAAACCACGTAACAGTAAAAACAGACAGAAGTCTCTTTGGATTGTAAACTTGTGTTAGCGACTGACCGAAGCTGGCTGATAATCTGATTTCCTGCTCTCCCCTCTTCCATGGACACACATTTCACAAGCACATATCTATCTGCAGGAAGTGCAAAGGAAGACAAACATCCCTATAGTTATGGTTATTTTATGTATGCCACTCACTATTTTTAATTATAATCTTTCCCCTACCCAACATACATTTTAGCTTAGGCAACACAGCTTCATTAATAGTTTTAATTAAGTGGTAGACTGGCTCTTGACTAGTATTCCATGTATAAGAAGCTGTACAAGAAAAAGGTAAGGCTGAAGGTATGGTTAACAGACACAGCATAAATCCTTTCCTCCCATCCGGACTTAACACTGATCACTTAAACATGACTTACATAACACAGTAAGCTGTCAGGCTACACAGAACACTGTGTCTGATCTGGTGTTCTCAGCAAGTGTTAGAGATCCCACAACATCACATCTTGGCTGTTAGCAAAAATTAAGAGGAAGCGAGGGAAGGAGGATTAAACATCTTAGAAAACACCGAAGTAAAAAGTAACTTGGACCTGAAAACACTTTAAAATACCCAAAAATAAATATTTAAGACCATTGCCTCCCCACCCCGCCCCCAGCCCTGCCCCAGTTCAGCCAAGATGAGTAACTGTTGGAGAAGGCACAAGTGACTAAAAGTGTGAATACAGGGAGGAGTGCAGTCCTACCAGCTTACTCCCATACCTAAACTCCTATGTAACAGCTTCTTTACAGGAGTTAGAAATGACCAGAAAATAGCTGCTCAAAGAAGGGAGAATTAATGTCAATTTTTTTGGTCACTAAGTCTTGACCTATAATACACCTAAGTCTGTTACTACTAAAGCAACCGGAACATGGAACCAAGATAGGCTACTGTTCAGACTTAAAAAAAAAAACACACCCCACACCCCCCCTCCTCAAACCAAAACCACACAGAAAAAAACCCACACCTATGGATGTGCGTAACATCCTTTCCTGCATTTTGAAAATAAGAGTAGGCTGAATAGTATTCATTAAGTAGAGGAAAGGAATGGGAGGAAGACCGAGTTTAGCACAGAATTAGTCTGGAATTCATAACCTTCCCACTGTCACGTCACTATTTGTAGAAGTAGAGAATAAATATGCATCCTACACTAATATTTGAGAAGCTGAAATTATGTTTACAAAGCACTTGGAAGTAAGTTTTACCTTGATTTAAAAGTTAGTTTGAACACCCCACACACAACCTGTTTATGTTATGTCTAATGGGATCCGGAAAATTCCCACATTTAAAGGACATCTTCCTAAGTTCCTCACTCCCATTTTATTCCATAAAGCACTGGTAAGAGCTTTGCTTTACAAACTACCACAGCTAAGTTTCAAAGTACAACATTTCACTCTGGAGAAGAAACTCCTCTGTTACGATACGTACCTTCCACAAGCTAAAACAAGTGGATCTGTGCTGTTTACAACAGTAAATAAACTGTATTCTCAGCAGCTGATACCTATCACTAGAGGCTAATATGAAAAGCTATGGAGGCAGTACCAGTGTTAAGTAGAGAAAAAACTTGCATCCCCAAAAGAAAACAAACTAAACCACTGTCACTCTTCTCCTTCTTCTCTCCCTCTACACTTGTGTATTTAGTGCCACATTTACAAATAAAGCTCACAGGTGTATATTTTTAATAAGAATGTGTGTAGCAGATTTTTTTCAGGAATTTTGGGTGGGTTGATTTTTTTTTTTTTTTAGCAGAAGGGCCTGGAATCATTTAAACTAAGGATCAATAGTAGTTAGCAAAAGCTAACACATGATCAAGAGTTACTATATCTAGAAACCCCCACAGCAAAACTAAACTGTAATTAAATGAGAACATAAAGGAATCCAAACAAGAACCAAACCACCATGGTTCCAAAGTATCTCACTGGAGAGACAAATGATCACTAGAACTGCAAATGTGATGACATACCTCTTCACAGCTTGTTCTAATCAACTGAACAGTTCTCAATCCGTTTTCCTTACAGTGTCTTTTTACTTCAAATACAGAGATATTGGATGTATTCATCTACATCACACTGACACATATTTTAGGGTTACAGTGATCTAAATAAAGATCCATTAATAACAAAAGTTATAGCTTATTAACTGTATCAAATCAGCATGCCCATACTTTAACAGAAAATCACACCATTAACAGTAAAAGCAACAACAACAACAAAAGATTAGAAAAAGCTCTTTTTCCTGATAGAGGATAATGCATTTACTCTAGCTCTCTGTATGGGATATTTAGATAAGTAATTTTCAATAACCAAATAGAAATCAAATTTTCTCTAACAGAGTAGGACACAGCAACTTTTTTTCAGTATCCAAAGTGCTTCTCCTCACAAGAACAGACTGTAACACTGTGCAAAGTTCTAGAGCATATACTACAGAAACTGTATCAATTTCAGCAACTGAACAGCAGACCTCACTATAAGATTGGGGCCTTAGTTAACAAAGTTCCAAGAAATGTAATCTTATGGAAATATAAAGCCTTTGTTACATTATAGTACTTCCTCATTATAAATGAAAAAAAAAAAAAGTAATGCAAATTAAGAATATTCAGACCAAACAGCTTATACTATTCAGTAAGCCTAAAGCATTTCACTTTATATTACATACCCCGTTTTTAAAGATTGTTTTTCAGTTTACCATTCCAGCTCACAAAAATAACATCTACAGCTGATTATCAGAACATGAGCTATGCACGTAAGATATGACTTAATAAAAAACATACAAATAGTTACCCTCAGAAAACAGAAAGGAGTCCAGGCAGGAAGATTCCAGATTTTGCATAAAGTGTGGTCATCCAAGAGTCTTGAACTATTCAAGAGGCCAAGCCATCCACCGAGGTAGGATGATGTGACTTAAGGGGAAAAACAACACAAACAACAGAGTATTTCATTACTATGTGTTTTTTTTTTTTAAAAAAAAACAGAAGTATTAAGCACACAACTCAATACAACTTTTTAAACTATTTGTGCTAAATCCTATTAAAAGTTACACTGAGTAAGAAATACTGAAGTTCATGAATACACTGAAGTAAGAGGACCTAAGTCTCACCTATGAACACAGAAAATGTGGAAATTATCTTTCATAAATTAATACTACAGAATAGAAAGCTGATCCTCTAAGTGTTAGGCTTTAGGATAAGAACTTGCACTGAAACTTCTTCAGGTTGCTGAACACCAATTTACAGTTGTAACTATCTCAGAAATCACGTATCAGGAGAGACAATACCATAAACTGTAAAGAAGTACATTTCAGAATTATCCCCTGACACTTACAAGCTGCAAAAGGAGTTAAGATTTTTACTAAATTCCCTAACTTCCCTCATTTTTAGCATACACAAAACCAATATGAGAAGATAGCTGACATGATGTCCTATGATTGCATACAAATGCAGTGTGGCATCATTTTCATCAAAACCCTGATAAAGCAACATCTGCAGTTTGGCTAGAGACCTCATGGATTAAATCATGGATTAGCTCAAGGCACTGGTAACTCTGGGAAATGTGAAAAGGCTGAAGTGACAGTAAACTATGGACTAGGCTAGGAGATGTGGAGGGAATTGCATGATCCGTGCTCCTGAGGTCTCAACTCCACCTGAGGAGTGGAGAGGAGTGGAATGTTTGTGTGTGTACAATATACATACACACAGACAGACACCTGCCCCCCAACTACAGCAAACCAATTACTTCACAAATTTACCACAAGAGCAAGGATCAGTACTTATCCAGATAAATAAAGTCCTTCATGATCAAGGATCAAGAATTCATACATTATTTTACAAATTTTAAAATAATACATAGTGAAAAGTAGTCTTACATTTAGACAGACAGGCAAGTAAATGAATACAGTTCATCTTACATAGCAACTCATAGCCTGATGCTAGCAAAGGGCTCCCCCGTTTACAGAATCTTGGAACTGTAGAGATGCAGTAAAACAGCAGTAAAATGCCCATGACCTACGAACACCAAATCTAACCTGCAGCAATAAACACATTAGTATCTCCCTCCTCCTTCTAGACACTAACTTCTTTCCCATCATAAAGAGATCCATGCTATTTGTAAATAAAAAAATAAAAACACATAGACAAATGAAGATTCATAACCTATTTGCTTTGAAACAGCAGGACTGCACAAGGTCACTATTGAGGTTTATTAAAGTGTACTTGTTAGGTCACAGGGGGAGGTGCACGTTCACTGCATTTTCTATACCATGAACATAAAGGAACAAATATTTTAGAATGTGAAGTCTTTTTAGCATTAAAGAATCCTAAAAAAGCTAATAAGCACACTAAAATGTTGAAAAGTTTTAGACTTCAGCACCTTAGTTTAAAAAAAAGCTAAAAGCATTTGATAAAAAATTAATACTGCGTTGATTGTATTTCAGAAGTCCCATCTTTTGCTAGAAGGAGCTGAAGTCCAAGAAGTTATCAAATTTAATTCCTTTATTATATACTTGAAAGGACTCCTGCAAAATTAACTGTTGAGGTTATGATTTTTTGCCCTATGTGATTTCACACTGGGACAAGTGTCAGGAAGAAGTACAGAGGTAAGGTTACTGGGTTTAGTTTTTACAATCTGTTAAAAAAAATACAGAAGACAGACAGTAGCTGTAAATCATTACAAATTATACGTGCAGCAGATTATTTTTTCTTTTTTTCTTTCACTGTTTTCCCTTGCAGTTTCCTAGTACCTGTTTACAGGTCACTTAGGAAATTTGAGATTATAGCATTCATTTCAATGTTCACGGTATTTTCCATATAGCAGTTAACTGCCTGAACCAAAGAATCTTAGCTGAATCAAAAATAAAGTAGAAAACTACTGCACAGGGCTCCCACCTATGTTTCTGGAAATGAACTGTTCCAACATAGTTTGAAAAATTCCAGGCCTATCTAAGGCAGAAATTATTAACTGCATCTCACTAATGTGAGATGAATTTTCGATATGCATAAAAGACCGAGCTCACGCTCCTCCAGCCTCATCCACCTACTTGTAGCTCAGACTAAAACACACGTTTATTGAGACAAACAAAACCTGCCATCAAAAATGCAACTGCAGCAAGTAACACAGGTCGTACCTCTCAAGAGGCGAGCGGTCACAAGTGCCAGAATTAAGAAGCTGCGGCTCGGGGGAAGCCTCTTCCCTGCCACCCTCCCCGCCGCCGCTCCCGCGAGCCCCTCGGGAGCCTGCCACCATTTGGCCTTTGTGGAAGGAGACTACTTGGTGCTTCCCGCAGGCGCCTCCCCCCGCAGCGGCGGGCAGCAGCAACCAGAGACAACCTTGGGCTTCCCGAGCTGCGAAAAGTTACACTCCTCCCCCTTCCTCCTCCCCAGCTTACCAGAGACCCCGGCCAAGCTAATTATAACTGCGCTAACAACTTCCACCGCAGTCCCCACTCCCGGCGCCCTGGTCGCTGGCCTCCCCGGCCCCGGCCGCACTACTGCCCCCCCCGCCCCCGCACGCCCGGACCCAGCCGGAACTCCTCAGGGCCCGCCGTACCCACACTCCCCCGCTCCCGCCATCCCTCCCCACCTGTGTCCGCCACCCCATCCCCGCGCTCCGCCGGGCCCTCCCCATCCCCTCGCCCAGCCTCCATGCCCTGCCCCCACCCCCCCGGCAGGGCCCCCGGCCCCCTCAGTGGGCTTCCCACTGACCCTGCCTCGGCCGGCCGCCGTGCCCAGTCGTCCCTCCGCGGCCGCTACCGCCCTCCCCCCGCGCCGTGTCGCCTCCCTGCCCCCAGGCTCACCAGCCCCACGCCCGCGGAGGCTGGGGGCTACCCTCCCGCCCCCTGCCCCCTCACGGTGTCTCCCTCAGAGCCGCCGCCCGACTCGACCCTGCCCTACCCGGCGCCTCACCTGGGAGCGGAGGACCCCCTCCGTTCCTTCGCAGCCTGCCGTGCCCTCCCTAGCCAGCCGGCCGGGCTCCCTTCGGCGGGGCTGTGACTCCGACCGGGAGGAGGCGGAGGCGAGCACCACCCCCGCCGGACCCCGGCAGCCTCCGCTCCGCCCTTCCCTCCTCCCGCAGCACCCACGGCGGCGGCTGGGCGGAGGGGGGCGCTGCGTGCACCGCGCCCGCCAGCTGGCTGCCTTCCCATTGGCCAGCAGGCCTTTCAACCTGCCCAGCAACCATTTTCTCACTGGCTGGAGAGACGGGGAGGTTGGGCTCCAACTAGCCTCGCGGCACCGTCCAATGAGAAAGCCAGGAGAGCTAAGGCGGGCGGGGCCGCGCGCCGGCCTCGCCCAATCGGAAGACGGGGCGCCCGCCGAGTCCCCCGTCCCCCGGCGCGGCGCTTCGGGAGGCAGCCCCACCCTCGCGGCGCGGGCGCCGCTGACGAGGGCGGCGGGCGGGGGGGAAGGAGGGCCGGAGCGCGCGGGCAGGCACGGGGCGGCACGCGGCGGGGCCGCACGCGGGCAGGGCAGGGCGCGGCGCGGCCGGGCGGGCGCTGCTGCCGCACGTTGGGGCTTGAAGCCACCCGCGGCGGCACCGGCCAGCCCCGACCCAAGCTCTGCACACCTCTCCTCCCCCCCCGCCTTTTTTTTTCGGTCGGACTCTGACGGAAATCGCCACATGTAAACCCGGGGGTGCGCAGGGGCCTCCGCGCGGCAGCGCGCCCGCAGCTCCCGTTTCCAGGGCAGTTGGGAAACACGGCGCACACGTCTCTCGACCAGCGATAAAGCTACATCAAACATTGCACAATTTTTCCATAAATATTCACTTGATTTTTTTTTCTTTAAAGATGAGGTGGTTTTGGCCACGCTCAAACCTCTTCTGTTTGCTTTCCACGGGCATTTGCGTAATCGAGTTCTACTGGCACAACTGTTTGTGCAAACCAATTTCAGAATCTGGCATTCAAGTATTGGTAAGGATCGATCGAGAGCCTCTGCCGAACCCTGCCGTGGGTTACCTGATGAATCCCCAGAAAAGCCACTCCGCTCTCTGAGACACGGGCTTAGATTAACCCCTAGGACAGTAAAACCACACAAAAACCAAGCCCATTTGCACAGACAGGCTCTTCCTACGCTGAATGCGCACGCAGACCAGATTCACGCACAGATTATATGTTGGTCTAACAACTACTACAGAAACTCTTGCCGTTGTCTGGTGGAGATAAACTGCAACTTTGATTAAACATGAGTTGCTTTTTGTGATTATTCGGCTAAAGAAAACCGATGGTTTTTGGAAACCCCTCAGGTCCAACAGATTTTAACCCTTGTGTCTCCTGACGGACATTTGTGAAGGGGAAGGAGCGCGCAGGGCTCGTGACCCAGCAGAGGGGGCGAAGGGCAGAGGCACCGAAAGCCATAGCTGAGCCCTGCAGGATCCATGGCTGGGGGCGCGGGGACCATCTCTGCAGGCCACCTCTCTCCTGCAGCCCGCCGCCAGCCATTTCTGGGCCACAGCTGTGTCCTGACCTCGCTGCTGGGGGTCACGGAGCACAGAAGGGGAGCGAGTGCTGCCGCAAGAAGCGTTAATGAATCCTTTTTGACATGCTACCAGGGCTGTGTCGGAGAGGAGGATCCTCCACAAATGGCTGTGGGGTGACACCCCTACCCCCACGGTCCATCTGCTGCACCACATATAAGTGGGGGACCAGTGGCAGTGCTAAGGGGGAGGAGTGGACAAAATATCCTCCCCGTACCCCTTCCCTTCCCACCACGCACTGTGGCTTAAGTGGAAGAGTAACTCTTAAGATGTTCAGGATTCTTCTGCCTGCTCAAGTCATGCAGGGGCAACCAGGAGTATCGCACCAGGACCAACCCCTGCCATACGCTAAGGATTATCTCCGAGGAACAGAGGATAGGTATACATGGTAGTCGGTGTAGAAGTGACATAGCTGGAAGGATGATGTCTAATGCAGCATAAAAAGGGGTAATTTAACCAGGAGCACCACCAAAATGTTTTAATAACTTGAGCAAAAATTAGGTTTTCTAGAGTTGACCCCAAGTTGGCCAAAACTATATGTTCTGTGAGCAACCTCACAGGCACTGGTACAGCAGACAAATCATTCCTCTCTAGAGCTACAGCAAGTTAATGCAACACCTGAGCCACCCTGCTGTTCTCCCAGCCCCTTCTCCTTCATGTCCTCCCTCTTTCTGAAAGCTGCTGCCAGGATCCTAGATGGGTTAAACACATTTCTGCCCGTTCAGCAGACCTCTGGCAGACACCACCACCGGTTACCCCACTTTCCCCACTCTTGCTTAAGTTATTAACCTAATGTGGTCAGCTGTTTTGTAATCAATTTTTGTTTCGTTTAATAGAAAAGGATGCATCTGCCTTCTACAGGAGGGGTTTCTAGGAAGGTCAGTTCTGTTTCGTACATGCTCTGACAAGATCTATGAAGAAAAATAACATGAAGTTCTTTAAATATACACACCAGAACTTTGAATTTCTGGCCTAACATTTCAAGAGGTTATTAGAAATCACAAAGTACACTGGTTATTTGCAAAGGTTCTTGTCACTTTTTCACTTGTGTCAACAGTGGGATTCATTCAAGAGAATGGGATCCCAGTTCAGCTTAGCTGTGTGTTTATGTCCTGTGCAACTCACATCTTAAGCTAGAGGAGCTGTGTTTGTCTTACAGGCTTTCTTAAGAATTCAGAGGTCTGAGCTCACATATAAGGTCTTTCCTGACAAAAACTTTCTTTAAAAGGCCCTTACTTTCTCAAATTAGGTCATGTTCTAGGAGTCTTTAATGCTCTCCCATTTTCCCTTAAACTAACCTTGAGGCAAACAGAAGACTTAACAATATGAATTTTTTTATGATTAAAACATGGTCTTTCAGTATGACTATACTCGCCGCAGCAGGCCAGGATACCATTCTCATGAGCAGCATTTTGCTTTTGCAGCAAATTTCACATGAACCAGAAAAAACCCCAACCCTAAAACAAATCAGGGTCTCTATATAAATCATCTGAAAGGATTACTGGAGGTCTGCTACTTCTACTTACCTTCGTACTAGGCATCTATTCAAAAACACAGTTCCAGGAACACAGGAACTAATGAAGACTGCTTTCCTATGGATTTATGCCTGTGATTAATTGACTCTGTGTCTAAGGTACAAGCTCTAATTGAAGCTGGTCTCATTCCTGGAAACGCATGTCTCTCCCTTATCTGGATTACTGGGTATCAGTACAGAACGCAGTTTTCTTCTGATCTCTTTCACCTGCACACTTGGGAAAAAAAAATAAAGAAAATTCTAAAAACGTAGTGACTGTTGAGATCTGCCAGATTTTGTTTAAATTGATTCTGAAGCTGAGTGGTAGAATGGTCACATATGCCATACTTCTATAGGAAAGTGAGAAAGGGTAGTGCCTGCTGCACTAAAGCCTGGTTAGTTTTACCACCTCTTTTTGGTGGTAAAGCCTCTGAACTACTGACTAATCCTACACTTACTCAAGTTTGGAAAAAAAAAAAAAAAAAGAGAGCCATGACTCAAGATGGTAATTTAAACCCCCCCCCCCCACATTACGGAATATTTGTCAGAGTACTAAATAAGCCATTACTCTATTTTGTCAAAAGAATCACTACGTACAAGAAAAAGCACTTTGTCCCTATACCTTTCAAACAAAGCAGAGACACAAAAGCAAATCACGTTACTGGGCTTCAATTAAAACAAATAACCATTCAACGAGTTTATCTTAAACTTCAGTCAGCTCACTGGACAAAAAAACCCCAACACACAGTACTTTCCGCACCTAGCATTTCTCTCAGTAATGATCTTAAACACAGAAAAGCAAATTTGTTGTAAGTACTGTTTTTCTCCTCTGAGTATTAAACTCTCTCGGTGTTTTTTTTTAGCAACATAACCTGCTCTTCCTTAAGAAGCTGCGTTTTGGAAGCTTGCGCAACCGGAGGTTGAAGTTACATTTTCTTGATCTCCAAAACTTGTCTGTAACTGGCCATGAAGAACATGATATGCTGTTCCTTTGTTGTAACATTTTACTGTTGCAGTACGTACTTGCTGCTTCCCACATGCTCCTAGGGGACTTCCAAATACAGAAGACACGTGGATGAAATTTCTTTTGAATTCTGTTTTTGCAAGAAGTCATGTAATCACCTATATCTTCAATTATTCTTCCCTAAAAACATGACAGTTGAAATTACTGAATATTTTCCCTGCAAGGGAAAGTTGCCTCTAGCTTTATATTTTGCTGTTGACATGTTGGTCGTCCATCAACATTTACCACAATAATTCTTCAGGTCATTTTGGGGGAATCTTGGTTAAGTGAAGGAGTAATTGTTTTTTTTTTTGTAAAAAAAAAAGCTACCACACAAACTTAGGAAAATCATGTCAGATAATGAAATTTTAGTATTTTTCACTAGCTTTAAAAAAAAGTCAAGTCACTACAGACATCTGAAGTAAATCTCTTTCCTGACAACTTGAATTATTCAGCGGGATTTCATCTCTTTCTGGAACTTCCTTGAAAAAATAGGAAAATTTATCTTAACTGTCAACTTTGCAAGAGACACCAAAAGGAATTTAGACAATCCTTGTGAAAGCTTATATTTGAACGAGCCAAATTGACTAAAATATTTTCCTAAGGTGTATATTTAATTTCTTTGCAACTTGGTGTTTTTGTACTTTAAGTATTAGTCACATAGTGTGAAAACAGACTCATTTAAGAGTTGATGAGCAATCGAAATTTGTGATGATCAGTCATGGGTTTTTTTTTGCCTAAGGGACTATACATCTTAGGCCTGAGACATAAACATACTTTCACTTTGAACAGAAGTCACTTTTGAAAGCATTTTTATTTGTCTTATCCTAGATGTCAGCAAATAGATGGATTTTTTTTTCATCCCGACTTTTGACAGTTTGTTTGGTTATATGGAAATATGGAATAAGTTGCAGAACTGTAAAGCAGTCATACATTCAAGTCAATGTTCTGAGGCACAAAACATCCGTAATGTCTAATACTTACAATATAAAACTATACTATCAGTCAATTTACAATAATGCTTTTTAAAATGCCTACTGAAGCAGTCCAGTCGTACCTGAGACTTCAAAAACAGCCTAAGGACAGCTTTGAAAACCGGTAATTCCTGGTGAGTGTGAAAACTCACATGTGAATCCCTAACCTGCTCAAGGCTGAAACCCCTCACTGCAGCGCCTCTGAGGCAGTCTGGAAAGGTGCTTTTCATCCAAAGAAACGATTCCCTCTTCGTTTACCAGATTTGTCCTTCAGGCAAACATGGCTACATTCATTGAGACAAACAATGTATTTTGCAAGATAAACTCAGAGCTGTGGAAGAGAGGGAGGATTAGAAAAACACCAACACACACCAAACAGGGAAGCGATAAGCAGGCAAGTTTTCATGCACACAAGCCTTGTTAATGCAGCCTGGATCCTCACACTTCTGCCTTTGCTGAATGCCCGAGCTCCAGAAGCTCCGTGTGTTCTGGATGTTCTTGCAAGGGAGAAGGAGAATTAAAACCACAGGCACAGAGGCAGAAGGGGACAGATATTCAAGGTTACCTGAGAAGGAAGCAGATTAGATGTTAGCTATTTGCTTGAAAGTACTTTCTTTTGTGCAAGCCTACAGCTGCCGTATGTCTTTCAGACCAACAGCCTTGTTTCAGACACGGCGTTGACTGCCGTGCAAGTTTCACGACTCTTTTCCCTAGGAGCACATAAAAGAAAAAAGGTTGCTAGAAGTGGCAGCAAAATCTTACAGAAGCCTTTTCTAATTTTACAGAGGTTAAATTATTTCCCATTTATATGTAGAAATTAAGAAAATCACCACCAGCAAGTATCATCTCTCACCATTTGTAATAACAGTTCACAAAGTAATTTAAAATTCACCATCTTACAGACATTCTATTATTTCTGATGTCTCTGAGTATCTTAGAGGAATACATAGAGGGGAAATACACTGTACTAACCTTTAAGTGACGTATATATTAACTAAGACCTCTTTGGACTAGCAAAGAAATGACAATGCAAGTTAGAAAATGAAGTCTGGGGTTTTCTTAAACAGAAGTGAAGCTACCCAGAAGGAGCAGCTGAATTAGACTGAGACACCCCAATAAAGCAGTAGGGAGACCAGCTGATTTTACACCGACTGGTCCTTGCAAAGTCAGACCATTTCTAGGCACACATCAGCTCTGTACAGTGACTGTGCAAGTTTCAGCAATACAAATTCTTAGACCTGCTGAAGACTTGAGCCAAGGTATCAGGCATGTAAAAGCACATAAGATTTGGCTTAAGTTTTAAGAACATAATAAAACAGGATATATATTTCTGTTTAAATGCTTAACTACGTAAACACATACTTACCTAATACCTTTCCTCTTAAGCCAAGCAGCCTCTACAAATTGCTCCAACTAGGCACAGCCTCCTCAGTAAAGGAACGCACCCAGCTAGATGCTTCGTACAGCGAGATACAGATATATATATACACACACGCACTTGACATACAGTTTAAGAGTTATGAACAAATTATACTAATTCCTACCTGTAACATGGAGACTCATGCACACTAAGGAGGCGAGGGAGAACCTCTTTTTAAATACCTTAACATGCAACAGCTGATCTAATGAAAACGGAAGAGGGGGCTGGGGCAGAGGGGAACACCCACAGTTGTTCAGACCTGTGGGTTTTGAACCACAGTTCATCTCAGTTTTTCCCAGAGGGACAGAATTTACTTAGTTATTCAACTCAACCCTAATAAAACTTCATAAAACTTTGAAACTGCCTGGCTTTCTGCTTTAGCCTAAGGCATCTGCTGTCCGATTCAGTGGATCTATTCACACACAGCAAAGCATCAAGAAAATTTTCCTGCAGATTTGTAATTTTGAAGGAAGACCCTCTGATACTGCAACAAACACTGCCAAATAAAACAGACTGTTATGTCACTGTTATATGTAACAGACTTATATATTTGTATCCTCCTGAAGCAGGACACACTACTGCAACACCTTTCAGTTATGAGTGATGTATCTATTGACTAAGACACATAGTATTGGATTGTTTCTTTGGTCCAGATATACATGACTGAACTTGCAAGTATCTATATGACATTTCATAATTTAATACAAAGTTATTAATTAAGCTTTAATTGAGGAAGCAATGTTTAACTACTACAGTAACTATGTATTACCTTATGTCCAAGTTTAATACAAATAACATTTTCAAACTCACTGAAGACTCACACCAACTGTATGGTTTCATGTGACTGAGTTAATATGCATTCAACTACCAAATTTGAAAAATTTAGCAAAGTGATGTCATTTTTCCCCAAACCAAATGCTTCTGAAGCACTCGTTGAAATCGTAAGCTCGGTGGTCTCCTTTTGTGGAGGTGACACTGGAATGTCCTTAACACTCCCCCTGCCACCCTCCCCTTTTTAGGAGGTTTGAGAATCTGAAAAGGATAGTGCATAGTAGGTAAGGTCACTTGTGGGAAGGCAGGCTCTGTCAGACGCAGAAATGTACTCTCTTCATGTTCAGCGACTTGCTCAGTTCACGTCTACAGAAAACAACTGAGTTACTGGTGGATGTCTTCCCCTGGCACAACTGATGCTAACACATTCCTGAAACCAATCTTTTCCCCCTTCTCCACCTCCCTGCTAGTTCAGGCTCTTCCCCAGTACCAGCTTGTGAAGGTAAACATTTGTCATTTTATAACAAAATCATACACTGTACTTGATCTATCCCTTTCCCCACGAAAAAGTCTCATGGGAATAAGCTCAATTATGTACGCTCTAAAATGAATGTGAGTACTTGAAGAAAAGAACACCATCCCATATTGTATTATCTTTTGTTACTGAAAAAAGCCAAGAGGAAACCCTTGGTAAGAGTGGAGCATATTAATTATGACAAGACATCACGACATACCAGTTGAGATTTAAAGGCCGCTAGTAACACTTTTTGTAGTAATTAGTGCAAGATTGTTATCCCATATAAACAAATATTTGATGGCAGACTTCAGTGATAAACAACTCACTTGATGACATTCACATATAAATACACATAAATAAAAACCTACGTAATTTAGGTTCATAGTTAACAAAAAATATGGTCTGAAATGAGTTAAATGTAATTGTATCTAGCTGGATCAAAGCTCTTCCTCTAATGATACTCAAGTATACAGGGTATGAAAAGCATAAGTGTACAATTCTCAATTCAGTAAAGTACTACTCTATAAAACAGAATCATGAAAACAGTTCTTACATTTTAATGTAAAGTATAAAATTGTATATTTACATTTGCATACACTTTATTGAACTACATTGGGTAGCTCACGGTAAAAAACATCCCTTTTTGAAAATTTTTCAAAATATACATCAACTGCAGATATGATCAAAAGTTACTAAGTTAGCAGCTGACATAACATCTGTAGTAAAAATATATTTTAAGAAAATACCTGGAAAAATCTAAACACCAATAAACACTTTAAAACTATTTTTGAAGTAAAAACTGTAGCAAAAAAACAGAATAAGCTAGCTAGGATAACAGGAACTATTGCATGCTGCTCTTTAAGAGCCATGCAGCGACTTAGAACAGAAGCAGCAGATATGGTAGGAGTTATATGGTTTAACAAAGTGGAAACTGGGGGAAAATAGGAAATCAGTTATCCAACTTCTCTCTATGTTTATTACCATTTTTACTGGGAGAAGTATAAGAAAAAGATGAGACTGCCTCTGAGCATATCCGCCATCAAAGGCTAAAACAAGTTGGTAAAAGGAACTCAATTTCACGAGCCTTGGACCCCAAACTTAAAAACATTTACCGTATGTACTTACAGTTCAATGGACAATAAATCGGATTATTACACTACAAGTTGCAGGTTAACTGTAAGAGTTAACACTATTTTGCAATATGAAGTGCTTTTTAAATATATATATCTATATAATATATAGATACTTGTAAAATACACGTGCAGATTTGATAGAACAAACTGTGAAAATAGCTTTCTCGAGTCTTTTTTTGCCATTAACAGATCTTTATCCCCTACATAAGGAGTTTCAGGATTCAACAAGGATTTCCACAATATGATCAAGCTCATTAAGATCAGATTTACAATTAGAGTTAGAAGTTGTAGTTGTTGGAGAAGAAAACGTTTCAAGCCCATCACAGTGTCCCATTTTTGTGTTGCTCATCATGCCTGTTAACATAGTATCAAGATCATAGTAAGAATTGTCAACTTCTGAAAACAGATCTTCAACAGAATTAGGACTTCTATTCTCCAGTGTCTCAAATATTTGATCTAATGATTTTTGAAAGTTTCCTTTATTTTCTTGTGGATTCTCCATTTCCCACACATTGCTCTGCAGGTTTCTCAGAGCTTGCACTGAAGAGGCTGTTGACATAGTTTCTGAACTGTCTTGTGCCTGGTCACCTTCAAAGTCTTTATTGAAAGTACTATAGCCTGCAACATGCTTTCCTTCAGCTTGTTCCCTAGATGAACGACAGAGGATATCTGTTGAAACAAGACGATCCAGGGATGCCTGCCCTGTACTCTGTGTATTTATCATCTGCCAAGTCCCATCTTGAGTCATTTCCTCTTGGATCTGCCGTACCGTGTTGGCTATAAGTACCGAACGACAAAGGTTAGGTTCAACCAGCATGTGACACAGCTGAAGTTTAACCAAGGACATATCTAAAAGTGACTGCCGCTGAAGATTATATGAAGGAATAGCCTTAATACCAGCCAGAGTTCCGTCAATATCTTCCTCGCCATCAAAACATTTTCTCTTTAATCCTCGCACAAACATTGTGTCCTGTTAAAAAAAAAAAATAAAAAAATTCTTGTACAAAGTCAACAGTTCAAGAGGAAGGTGAAAAAAGACTATAAAACAAAACAGAAAACTTTAATCTTAAATTTAAACAGCAAATTCTTTTAAGATAGGAACATCAGAATTGTCATACCAGGTTATAGAATGGCCAGTGTGGTACAACAGGGGTCAGGAACATATGGACTGGGTCCCAAAGACGGCACTCGGAAACCAGGGGTGAGCAGGTCCACCAGTCATGGCATCGTAGAGAGGCAGGGGCTCCCAGCTCCTGGCTCCCATTAAGCTCCACACTTGATGGAAGTCAGGAGCCGCTGCTTCGCACAGAAGCAAACATCTCAACGGCTGTATTTCACCTACTGGAGAGTCAGTTTCTCCTCGCTCCTCACGAGTTTCTACTGGCATGCTTAACTTCTAATTTTGGAAATAAAAATACAACCTGGCACACCATCTTTAAAAGATTTGATCCCTCCAGAACATCAACATGCCTAATAGAGTAACATGAAAAAAATACCATGGGCAGCATACTTGAAAAGGTTAGCTTATTTTGGCTACAGGGAGAGTAAGATCTAGATTTGTTCCATATAACTTGAGACATTCAAATGAGGTGCCTAAAGCAGTCCTTCTGGTTCCCTTACTCAGGTGAGCAACTGAACCGTGTAATTCCAGTGTGAACTGTGCAAGTCCAATAAGGACAGAGTTTCTGCACTTCTTTCCCAGTTGACTATAAGAAAGCAAAACTCCCATATTCCTAGTTTAGGTTCACCAGCTACAAACAAGTGGGGTGTGTCCAAGCTTCTCATTATTTACATCTTGCTGAATTTTCCAAGGTATGGCTTTCAAGCACTAGCCTCCAGATCTTCTGAATCGCGCTAATTTTGACAACAGTGACCCGCGCAAATATTGCGGCTGATCTCTCGAAACACAAAGCAACTTTTTTAAAAAAATGCAGTAGATGTCACTTCTTTTGGTCTTATAAAAATTAGGCTACAAATGAAAGCTAGTACCTGACCTTTACATCCATGCACCTTTGTTAAGTCCCTTCTAAGTCTTCTGTCCTTAGAATTTCTGTTTGCCCAATATTTGGGGATTTTTTTTAATGTAGTGACCCAAACAAAACAAAGTTTTTCAACTAAAAGCTGATAAAACCAAAATACTATTGCAGTGTCTTTCTATATCATTTTCCATTTCCCTTGGTAAGCCCTAACTTCTGCCTCGCTTTTCTGGTTGCTACAGTATGTTCCACATATTTTGAAAGAGCTCTCTCAGCTTTTTCAGAGTCACTAAAAATCCACCAAAGTGCAAAAACATTGTTCCTTTCAAAATACATTACATACTTATCTACTCTGAAAACCCAGGGACAGCACAGTAGCTAGATAAACATTTGGTCTGACTCTGTACAACACTTCTTACATTGCCGTATATATGCATGAAATAACCTTTTTTTGAATTTGCCAGCTCTTAAAGATTTCTTTCCACTGAAGGTACAAAATTCTTTAGAAAATTGTAATATGCAGAGACTACAATATAGAATATATGAACTTGGTCTCATGGTCATTTTTCACAGACTTCTCAAAAGCTATTGATGGACTACCAATATATTAAATGCTTTAGAAGTTTCTTTTAAAATTTTCTCCTGCAACCTCACATATTTGCATTATTCCCATTAAATACAACCTAAGTTTTAGCTTAATAGTGCCTTTTCCAGATTTTTAGATATTCCTGCAACTTCCTATCAGAGGATACCCCATTTAATTTTTCCTACAAAGTTGTATGGACAGTAATTTCTAAACACACACACCCCACGTGAAACTTGACCTCTAGAGACATTTTTGGGGACTATTAATGGACCATGTATGATTATGTCATCAAACATTAAACACTGTGCAGAGTTTGAAGCTTCTTTTATTTCAACTTATATTCTTGTAATGACTAATTAAAACTTCAATTGAACGTTAACCTGGTTTTCATACATCTATTCTAAGGTACACCAACAGAAGAACAGAACGCAGCCACAAACTTGAAAACCTCAATACACCACATACACTTGGGTGTGTAGAAGCAGAGGAAAAAATGTTTATGGACTCTTAAAGGTAAACCTTTCACAGCATTCACTGGATTTTTTTCTATAACACTTACTTCCAAATTAGTATCTTACATAATACAAACAGTTCATTGTCACCCTGTTCCTGAGACTGCACAACATATTAGATTTATGGTTTCATTTAAGAAGCAAAAAATTACATACCAGTAATTGTGTTTGATGTACTCCTTCCTCTTCTCCCATGCTACTGAGCAAGAGTCCATACAGTAAAAGTTAGAGCACCACCTACCAAGTACCGGGAAGCAAGATGTCAGCCAAGTACAGGAGATGCAGAACAAAAATTTCCCATTTCAGAAACTTATACACCTCTATATTTTGTCAACTGCTTCAGTATCTATCCTCATAACACTCCTACAAACTTGAACAGTACTATTGAACACAATTTACACCTAGAACACGAAGGTGATTTGCCCAACAATACACACAAAATCTGTGTCAGAAGTTTAAGTCCAAGTCCTAGGCTATTACTGTGACCTTTGGACCAGCCTCTCCTTATCCCTATGCCTTTGCCATTTAAAGAGAGATCACCTGAAAAATTTAAATGCACACAAAAGCATACTGAAAGCCAGCCTTCACTACTTTTATCGCAAAACTATGCAGTTTTCACCTTTGTATCTCTGTAACATCTAGAGAAAAAGAGCAAGCATGCACAAATACAAAACTGAAACATAGCAAAACCAGGGAGAATTTTCCTTTACCAGTACAGAATCTTTATGACTAAGATTTACTTTGCAAGATGACAATAATGAAAGTAATGACAGTAATTAAATTGTTTTAACCATAAAGGCTGAGTTTTTAAAACACATTTAAGGCAAAATAAGATTTGATATACCAAATACAACTACCAAACACATGCAACAATTCCTTTAATTACTGAAACCTAAAGGAATGCTCCATTTCAACAGGCTACAAAAACTTATGTGATAAAATATGAAAACAATTCAGATACTTTGCTAGACATGTCTGTACAGTACAAGACAGTTCAGTGTCTGCAACTGAAGTACATACCTAGAAAAGGAACAAGTAAAGAGGGTGCATATGGACATCTATTTTTGTTTTCTATTATGGCTGATAATAAAAAATTTTTGAAGAGTGCTTGTTCTCAAAAGTGGAGGGGGAAGAGATGGTTGACAAAGTACTTGGGGGGCTGAGGGGGATAGAAAACACATTTTTCTCAAGAAGCTGCATACTTGTTAAAATACCACAACAAAAAAACCCCACCTTAAACACTCTCAAGCCCAAATCTTTTGAGTTGATCCCAAAATATTCAGACTAAAATGCTGTTATGTCATGGAAACTGTATTTCAACCAACTTATAGTCTCATTCTCTTTTACAGACTGAGCTCACAGCAACATTCAAGACAGGGTCATGAGGCATATGAACTACAACTCCAGTGAGACACCATAATATCAAGTCAATAAAGTATTTCTTATTTCTGTCAAACACCTCATGATGCTATAAAGTTCAGAAGTTTTTCACTCCCCGGGTTCACTTTCAAAATACTCTATAAATGAAGGGCAATCTCTTTGAAAGCCTGTACACGGTAACTATTTGAATCCCCAAATTCCTATTAGATATGCTTTTAGTTTAGGGTAGGTGACAATGGCATAAACTTTGTTAAAAAAAACGTACAACAAATAGAGATAAAGATGATGCAGTCACGAGAACAAAAAATGAAAATATTTTCTCGTGCTATTTTGGATACCTGACAATTTTAGAGGAAGAGGCTTTGGCTATTTGCCTCCCAAAATAGCAGACTGATACAGGAGGGGACCGCTGATGGGAACACACAAGTTCTTTGTAGAAGAGACATTATCACATCCACAAACTAAAAGACATAGAGGATCTTGGCAGACCAGTCCAGTCTGTAATCTATTAACATACGAAAGAAGGAAACGGTTTTCCCATGCAATATAATAACGTGTAAGACCTGCTGTATGTGATTCCAGGTTCTTCCCTAGAGCAATAAACAAAACACGTGGACCTCTGTTAGATTAAACTTAAAGAATATACCCATCAGAGCAATTCTTTCTGCAGATTCTATTAACTGGCATACGAGCATGCCTCAGAACCTAAGTTCTCAGTAAAAAAAAAAAATTAACTTCATAGCCATTATCAGATGCAATTAAAATCCTGCAAATAAACAACCTTCCCCAGACTTCCCTGCACTATCTCCAATAAGCACTCATCTCAAGAGAATACTAAATTTAAAACCTAATTAATTAAAATGTAAGTATATTTCTCTATTGATTTACACATTAACATACTCAAAAAGATATTAGCCATTGTGTAAAACCTCTTGGTACATGAGGGCAAGATTGCCGCTTGCTTTAGAAGCAAAGTGTTCAAAATTTCCCGGTAATTTCCATCAGCATCTGTCTCTGTCCAAGAGGCAGTATCTAGACTCCCTTCTCCCTTCTTCACTATACCATCTCCCTTCTTCCACTATTATCCAAGTGTCAAGAGCTCAAACTTAGTGTGTTAAACTTAACTGCTGTTTGAAATAGTTATAAAAAAAAAAGCTGTCAAGGAGACAACAGCTATCTGTAGCATAATACAGTATGAAAAAAGCAGGTTTTGTGAGTTCTGGTGGTTTGCTTTTTGTTTGTTGTTTTTTTTTTAATAGTAGTACAGGGAACACAGTATTATCCAATTCATTAAAAGTTTTGCTTTTGGGATTGACAAATTCCCAGTCTGCTTTACAAATAAAGTGCTTGAAATTTGATCCAATTCTGACTAGAGCATCAACTTACACATTCCAGATTCACACTCAATTTAGATTCATGTAGTAATATGCTGCCTAAGTACTTAAGGGAAAAAGTCGCTTCCTAAGAGTTGGGGTAACAGAGAGATAGATTTCATCTGTTCGTCTTTAGAAGAAAGCAGACAGGAACTACCTAGGCCAGTGCTGGAGGTTCACTTAAGCAGGGTGCTTTTTCTTTTTGTACAGACATAAGTATAGTGATGAGGGTTAGCACAGGAAGGTAAGAAGGTATCGTATCTCCGCTCTACCACTCTAATCCCTCCCCCCCCGCCAAAATTGTCCCCTATAACAGCTGTGGGAAGAAATCAAAGCTATGTGTGATGGTGAAAAGATGGAAAGCCAGGTACTCCTCTTTAGGCATGCACATGTGTGTGTACGGTGGTGTTGAGTTGTAAGGTGGGCTGCAGACACAGCAGAGGGCTGGTAGGGCCAGAAACATCCCTATTCGGACTGAGACAAAGGCACCTATAAAGCACTGGGGTTTGGTCCACCCCCCGGGCGTTGGGTGCTGGCAGGCGCCTCTCCAGGACACGAGGGCTTCGGGAAGGCGCGCTGGCTCCTGAGGAAGGGCAGGCTGGGAAGCAGAGGCAGCCGCACGCCCAGGGCAGGGGCGACTGCAGGCGGTGCGAGGAGCAGGAGGCTCGCTGAAACGCAGACGCCGAAGGCTGGGGAGGCTGAGCGGGGGCGGGGGGGGGGAGGGGACGGGCGGCCCGCCACAGCCGGCGGGGAGAGGCGTGACGGGCGGGCGCGGCGCAGGCAGGCTGGGGAGGGAGCGCGGCGGGGGCCGAGGCGGGGCTGAGCCGCGATGCGTGCGCTGGGGGAGCCGGGGGAGGTCCCCAGGCACGGCACACCGGCGGTGGGACGGCCGCGGCGTGCGGCGGCGCCGGATAGGAGCCCGGGGGTGGAGGCGCGGGCAATGAGGGTGCGCGGCTGCGGAAGGGACCGAGCGGAGGAGAGGGGCGCCCGGCGCCGACGGGGAAACGGGCCCCCCTTGGCCCGCCCGCCCCGGCCCCCCTCACGGCTCCAGGGGCGCGCAGGCAGCCGCAAAGGGCCCCGGGCGGCGGTTCCTCACCGTCCCGCGCTCCCGGCGACCGGCCCGCCGCCATTTTGAAACGGCTTCCTCCCTCCTCCGCGGGCTCCGCCGGCACCGGCTCCCCGCCCGCACCGCCCCCACGCGGAGCTCCGGGGGGAGTCGGGCGAGCCCAGGGCCCCGCGCCGCGCCCGACCCGGCCCAGCGTACTCACCACCTCGCTGCTACTGCTGGTGCTGCTGCCGTCGCCGCCGCCTGCCAGCGCAGGAGCCCCCGCTCCTGCCTCACCAACCGCTCCGCGCTTGAGGCAGGGGGCGGGGCTAACCGTGCAGGGGGCGGGGCTAACCGTACAGAGTGGCCCCGCCCCCCCGCCCGCCATCTTATTGTCAAAGCCCACAAAGGAACTCGCTTCCTCCCCTCCGCCCCCGGCTTCCCGCTGGGGGGCGGGCCTTCCCCGCCTAGCCACGCCTACAGAGGAGTGACAGCTGCTATTGGCTGTCGCCGAATCATGCAGACGCCGCTCAGCGTTGCGATTGGCGGCGCGGTTGCCATGGCGCCCAGCTTCTCCCGCCTCCCAGACACCGCCCACGGGAGGCTGCGGGGTTGCCATGGCGCCCGAGCCCCGCCCCCCGGCCGTGAGAGGCTGGCGGGAGGCGGAGGCGGGGGCGGGGCCCCCATTTCAAACGGCAGCCAAGGCCCCGCGGCGTGTCTGGGCTCTGGGCCACGGGCTCCGGCGGGAACAGGTTCAGACCTGGCCCCGCTGCAGCCCGTGGGGCGCCCAGGGAGCCGGAACGCGTGGGGGGTGCAGCCACCCCGAGGCCGCGCCGCGCCGCCTCCCCTGCTGAGCCCGGCCGCTCTCTGTTGTCGGGCGCCGCTTCCCTCAGGGCCGGGGAGCCCCCGGCACCAACGCCTGCCGGCCCGCCCTCGTAGCCGCTTCCCCCCCCGCTGCGGTGCTGCCGCCCCGCGGGGGGTGCCAGGCCTCATGACTCCATTAGCAAGGCCTGTGGCATTTCCTGTTTGGGCCTGGCCTGCCAGCCCGGGGCTCGGAGTCAGAGGACGGGGAAGCCGCGTCCCCGGGGCGGGGGGAAGGGGTGAAGCTTCGCACCCCTCAGGAAGGCGCCGTCCCAAAAGCTCCAACCGCCCCGCTGAGCAAATAAAAACCAACCCAAAAGCTTTGAAGGCTGCTCTGACTTCCAGCTCGATGCTGCTGCACATCTGCAAGTACTTAGGCCGGCCGAGCGTTTCTCGGTCGCTTTGCCGGTCTTGCAGCTACGTGCCGGCTGTTTGCGAAGCAGCCAAAAGGAGGGGCGGGGGGAGCCCGGCTTGTCCTGGCTGCGGCTGCCGGGAGAGAGCCGCAGAGGCACAGCAGCTGCTGCCTGGGGCTCGGGCAGAGGGAAGATCTGCTGCCGCCGGAGGCGCGGTGCGGGGGGGGAGCGAGGAGAGCAAGAAAATGGAGAAAGGGAGGGCTTGGCAGCGGGGAGGGGGGGCGTCAGCTGGGCTTGGGGCTGAGGTTCGGTAGGAAAGGCTGTAAGCAACAGAGAGCTGTAGCTTGATGCGAGAAAGCAGGAGGAAATAACATTTCCGTAGCAAGGCAAGATCAGCATTTGGGACAAGACCGGTTACAAAGTGCAGTATTTCCCCTTGTTTTTTTTTTTACAGTTTCTTGCACTGCGCTTATGACATCACAATGCAAAAATACGAGTCAAAACTTTGAAAGAACAATACCACAGAGAGGTGTTCTCATGCTCTGTTCAGTGTGGCATTGATGACTTCTAGTTTCGCTGAAAATAATTCAAATAGGTAATCCCACAATAAATCCTGCAAGAACTTTTGAGCCTCTGTGGACTTCCCTTTCGAGGCAGTGTGGGTGCTGTTCCCTGCAGGATTACTGCTAGGAGAGTTCATTGGTATTGCTATTTTATCTATATAGTAAGTTACATAAGTCCTCTCTCATTTTTTTTTTTTTAGACACAGTGAGAGGGTCTTGACATTTTTGTGGTTTTTTTTTCCTCCAATAAATTCTCCAGTGAAACAAGAGGATGTCTGATGGCTTAAAAACTACATCATCTACATTTCTGATTAAGCTACTGAAAGAAAAATTGTGCAAGGTTCTCAACACTCTGTCTTCTTTGAAAAGCTGAGAAACTATGTCTCATCGAGATATGACAAGATTTGGTTATTCTCAGGAGAAAACTCTCACATCTCACCTATGTGAGAAACAAAACTTGAAAAGTCAAAATGGAAAAATCTGGACAGACCTGTCCAAAACAACACAGCCCAAAGAGTTTAATAGAAAGCAAGCAATCTCTGATAGGATTGAAATAGTGTTATAAAGAATTTAATTGAATTGTAACCACAATGTGATAGAGAATGATCAGATTTTAGCTACGTGCTAAAGTTTTTCATCCTCCTACTGGTTTCAGTAAACAAAATTTTAACACCAGAGTTAAAAAGAATAGGTGAAAACCTGGTAATTTCCTAAACATATTTATGTATTGAGAAAGCTAGCTCAGCCCATGAAACTTTCTCAGCTAAGGTAATCTGCAGGCAAAAGCAGAACTGATGCCTAAGTTGAAGTTCTAGAGGCAAAGCGTGGAGCAGAACTGGAAAGAAACTTCTGCAAAGCAACCTGATAGAGGAAACTGAAATGAAGACAATAACTGCACACACAAAAAAAAAGAAAAAAGGGGAGGAAAAATTACTGGTCAGAAATGGCAGGAGACTTTAAATCGAAAGGTGATTCAGAATATGTACTCAAAGCTTCTAGGCAATTGAGAGGCATTGCACCTATTGAGACACTGCAGAGCAACCTGCTTGCTGATGAAATGACTAACACGGGTGACAGGGAAGAAAATGATGCAAACTGGTTCGGCAGATCTCTCCTAGGAAGATGGGTCACCGCTGGCACCTGGCAAAGTCTTCATAGCGAGTGGTAGTCCTGAGGGGATTTAAAAGCACTGGCAGCCTTTAAGAAAGTGTGATCACCAAAGAGGGGTGAATGGGATGCCCTTTTTGTGTGAAAACAGCAGGTACGGGGCTGGTTTAACAGGAGCAGGCATCGCCTCGACCTCCCCGTGTGGGTCAAAGGTGCAGATCCACCCTTAGCACATGGTGGGGCTTGTTTGAGCTGGAGCCCCTGCCCCAGAGCAGGAGGGCTGAGTCGAGAGGAGCTGCTACCCTGAGCCCCTTCCCTTAGCTGGGCAGCAGCTAGCTTGTGCTCGGTGTGGGCGAAGGACAGGCCCCTCTTCAATCTGTGAGAGCTGCATGTTCACACGGGCTCTGGCCGTGCCGCCTCCCCTGCAGCCGAGCGGCAGCAGGAGCCATGCTGTCAGCCAGCTCTGTCTCTCCCCATCCTGCAGCCTTGCAGCTCCATCAGAGAGCCTGCTCTCCCGGGAGCCCCAGCCTGCCTCGTCCTCCGGCGGTGGCTGGTACCGGGTGGTGTGACCTGGCGTGCCTTGCTCGTTGGAAATCAGCCACTACTCCATCCCTCCCAACCCCCTTCCTTCTGGGGCAAGCCTGTGCTGGGCTGTGCTTGATGCCTCGGGAGCTTTGCTGCTCCTTTCTCAGAGCTGCTCAGCCCCTGCTGAGCTGGCCAGACTTTCACACATCAGCGGTGATGGGAAGGCTGGTTTAGAGTTGGACAGTGTTTATAAAACCGCAGAAATTAATAGGAACTCAATGGCTGGGAGCAGGGATGAAACTGCGCTTCTAAAAGAAAAAAAAAAAAAAAGGCAGATTTTCCAGTTTATTTGCAATTTCAAGCTGCACAAAGGATCTCAGTCCATGACGTTTCCACATTGAAAATTGTTATAGTAATAGCAGGTTTTAGTAGTTTTAAAGGGCAGATAATCTTTATGTAGGTGAATAAGAAACAGAAATATATGCAGAGTGAAGTTCCTCACTTTCCACTGGATCCCTACACTTGTTATTTCTAGCCCGTGGAAAGGTCTGTCCGAGGGAGTGCTGCTTGGGCTCTGACAGGCGCTGTCTCTTACTCGGTGTTTGTGTGAGGCTTAGTGCAGTGTTTCACAACCGGTGGCTTGCAAGCCCTCAGATAAAGAGGGCAGGAAAATTAGGAGGTTGCTTAAGCTTTGAAACAAATAGTTTCAGCGAGACGGGGCAGAATCCTGTCTCAATACCAGTACTGAGCTGACAATGAAGCGTTTTCCACTCTGCACTCCTGTGTGGCTGCGGTGTTTTCTGTCTCTGCTCCGAGGGCCCTGGGGTTTATGTCGCTGGGCGAATAGTTCAGAGTACGGCTGTGCAGGAAAACGTGTGCTCGCGCTGCTGGTGCTTGGAGCCATCCAGACATGACTCAGCCCTGAACTGGAAGCCGTGAGCTGTCGTCAGTGCAGTGCTGTGCTCTGGCTAGCCAGTCGTGCTGGGAGACTAGGTGTGTTAGCTCAAGCTCTGTGCTGTGCCGGCACGACTGCCTGAGGTTTGGAAGAGTTTTGGCTGTGATCCCGCTGGTTCAGAACGGGGACAGAGCGTGCTTGCCTCTGCCTGCTAAAGACAACGTGGACTTGCTCTGAGTCTGTATTGTTTCTCTCGTAATTACTGTTTGATTAAAGTGTTTAAGATATGTTTGTCTTTTTAATTTGGCTCCAGAGTAGGGCAGGAGGCCCACTCATAATGTACCGTTTCCTTTAAGCCCAACCTGGCAAATTCTGATTGCCTCTGAGATAGGCAGCATTATGGAACAGTCCTGAGTGCTTCTGCAGACAAGCACATTCCTGCAGCGGAGCTAGCCTAAAAAAATCCAGGAGCAGATGGAAGAAAGGCTAAGGAGAGTAATTAAATGTGGCTGTTCCCTAAGAAGTAAGCCTGTTGTAGCAGCTCAGCTGGGCCCAGTAAGGCAGGTACAGGATACAACTTCATTGCCTGCAGTCTGCAGTCACAGCACACTGAATTTAAGAGAAGTGTTTTCATATGGTTACGATGTGTTAATGTGTGGCCCACCAAAGGTGGCTGGAAGTTCTAGTCAGCCTTCAGTGAGGGTAAGCTTCTCCTTCACTGCTCTGAGCCTGGAAAGGCTGTTGCTCTACCTGTAGGAGGGGGCTGGACAAAGAACAGCAGGCATCTGGTGCCTGTAAAACAAACCAAAGCGTTCATAGTAACTGAGTAAGCATTTGCGGGCTAACTGTAGCTTGATGTTGGATGATAATGATGCTGGCATCAAATGTGAGTGGCTTACAAAATGAGAATAGCATAGTCAGAGCACTCATCACACCAGCTAATCCATGCAGCAGCTAATACATGTCTGAATATGGCAGCAGCTGGCTGGCTGCATTGGCTCAGCTGTGTGTTTGTGCTGGTGAAAGACTGAAGAGCGGTAGTAGACAGGTGATGGGAGGGAGGGTGTGTGGCTGTCAGTACAACAGTGACAAAGCAAACCCCTCCTTAGGCAGAGATCTGCCTGCCTCAGGCCACCAGCCTCAGGCCTTAGGTTTTATGGCTGTGGGCATCTGATCTATCTCCTAGGAGGCCAGGGGGATTAGGGGTGACACGAGCTAAGAAGCGAGTTCTTTTTAAGAACTTGTACAGACCAAGAAACTCTGTGAGCTAAAACCAGCATTGCTATGTTTATCCAAGTCAGCTAGTAACTTTATGGAACCGATAATAAATTGCTCAGAAGAGGTATTAGTATGTTTGACTGCAGGAAATACAGCGGAAACACTACACAGGAAAGCTGTTAGGCTTGCCATAGTCTGCAAGCTCTTCTGCCTGGCTAAAGTGGTTGTGTCGGAGTTAAGAACCCTTCACAGGCAGCTCTAAAAGTTGCTGACTATGAGCTTCCTCTTATGGTGGAAAGGACCTGTAAGAAAGAGTGCCCTCATATTACAATATTTGTTTATGCTCCTCATCCACCAGAATATGACAAAACAAAAAAAAAAAGAAGTGTTTTCAGCAAGATTTACAGTTACTAGCCAATTCAGAAGTATTCTTTGTGGCAGGTGATATGCAAAACTGCAAAAGCCAAAGGGGCTACAAAGCACGCTTGAGAAATTCCAGCCGTGAAACCACATATAATGCATATGCACACTGACAGGCAGGGGCCAGCAGCTAGTCTGTGCCTTTGTGTTGGCAGTGGACATCCGTGGTAGGAACAAAGCCCAGATGATACAAAGTTAAGACTTTCAAAGCGATACCGAGTGAGGTACTAAAACTGCAATAGAAACCTCTAGTGGCAAAGCACCACACACTGACCAAACAGCACAAGTCTCCAGATTATGCAGTAGCAGTCAGCAAAGATGGATTTTAAAGTGCTGAATCTTGTCTGAGGTTTTATTTTAAGGCTTCTAAGCTCTCTCTGGATCATCATGGTAGTTCTGTTTTATGTTTGTGAGGGACAGGATTGTTTTGTTGTTGCAAAAGTGTTGCGTTATAAAGGTTTTCTAATAACTAGAGGAACACACCTACTTCCTTCAGAACCCGAGTTTTCTTTTAAACATACGTTTTGGAAATTTGAATGCCATGTTGTCTGGTGCTGCTTAAAATGTGTTCCATATTTCAGCAATAAATACCCATAGGGTATGACAGTTGCTGTAGCAACTAAGCATCTACTATCAAATAGCACCCACAAGCTCAAGAAACATGTGCAGCCTGTCACTACTCAAGGTATTCCTTTCTTTGCAGCAAGCTAAGTACCGTATCTTTGTCTCAGAAGTTAGTCTCATTCTGATGAATGTGTTTTGCTGTGCATGTGAAGATCTTTTTTCCCCCACCAGCTCCACCTTCCTTTGAAAACCACAGATACTGTAAGAACAAAATAGCCTGAAGCGGTTGCAAGCTGAAGAAGTTAATGAATAATTCCTTTTTTCATATATCCTTGAACATACATTAGAGTGTGACTTTCAGATCTTTTAGGCCAAATTTGAGACTTACACCTTTGCTGTTCTGCATCTTTTGATATTACAGTGTTTTGCTGTTAAAACCAGCCTTTTGGAAGGCACTGTGCTATTTCTAGAAGCCATGTCCCTGAAAATTACAATACCAGTGGGAAACTAATTTCTGCAGTGGTGGCAAACTTCGTGGTTATAATTCAAAAGCACAGTTAAACTAACAAAAGTTTTAAGAATATGTAGGTCAGTTGTTTATTTTTAAGTTGCCTTAAAGTCGTTAAGTACTTGGACCATGAAAACCAGGGGGAAAAATGTAGAAAATTAAGAACACTGAGTTAGTAATGAGCCGTTTGACAGCATTAGTAAAATGTGATTTTCCTTAGACCCATAATTAATAACAAGAAGAATAAAATTAAGCATCAGTGAGAGAAATATGCTGGTTATAGAAGTTAATGCTTTATCTGCAAGTTAAATTGACCCTCTGTGCTCCTTGGAAGAGTAGACGAAGGCTGTGATGGCTTGTTGGAGTGTTTGGATTGTTTCCAAATTTTGTTTTAGTGTCTGGTGAATTGATAGGTTAAACTGGAAAAATGTACTGTATCCATAAATTATTGCTGATGTTGATTTGATGGTGACTGATCTGAATTACACAGTCTATAAGAAAAAATATATTATAAATTATGGTAGGAAGATAGCAATTTTAGTTCAATGAGGGTATCCAAAAATGAGCATAAGTAGGTAAACTAAGCTGTGGAAAGGCATATTAAAAATGTGATTTTTCTTTACCCCTTTTTTTTTCCTAAGAGAATGATTCCTAATGCCTGTCTGCCTTATCTGGTTAAGGGGTTAACCCAATTAGAAGCATGAGTATGAACACAGATATTGGGCTGTGAGCTGGTCTTGTCCTCTGCTCTGGTCCTGTGCCTTGATGGGGACGACAGCTTTGACTTTTGTAGCAATAAAGGAATGTTAACTCATGTCTCCTGGTGCTGTCAGTAGCCAGTGGTTTCCCAGCAATCATTTCAACCTGTCTAATGTTAACAGAATAATAAATCTTTAATTTGCCTTACTTAATCTGACTAACAAATAGCACCAAACACCAATAGACTTGGGATAAATTCAGCAGAGCTGCACTGAGCAGTGGTGCAGGACGATGCGGAGGGTGGTTTGCAGAGGCAGGAAGGCAAAGTGGGGCTCCTGAAAGAGCTGTTTAGATTTTACTGGGTGTTTAGATACTGCAGGGGCTGGCTGGGCTGAATACCTTAGATGGTACGTTTGCCTCCTGCCACTTACATCCTCTCCAGGGAATCATGGACAGATCCTGGCAGGTTCCATCATCCTCCATTTTTTATTGTGTGATGCAAGACACTTGTCTCTCTTTTTCTTCCCATGATTTTTCTTGCTTGTTTTCAGTTCTGTTTTTTTTTCTTCTTGGTTTTCTGCCTGTTTGTAGCCACCATTTGAAAAAGGTTGTGTGTTTCTACCATAGCTGGATAAACATTATAACCCAAGCTTGTGTCTGCCTCAACAGTTATCTGCACGGTAAGCATGAGCACACACACACGCATCTGTACGGACTGTTTTACCTAGCAGCACGAAGTTTTGCAAATTTATGATTACAGGCTACAAACTTAAGAGATATAAGAGATACTAATTTTTTTCCTTCACTGTGAAGTCCACCATGGCCAGCAGGAGAAATAGGCTAGAGTCTGGTGCCCTCTTGTGACTACATTAAACTCCTGGAAAAACATCATCCCGTGACTTAAAGCAATCAGGGCTTGAATTATACTGGAAAACACAAAAACATTTATCCAAAACAAAAGCTGGAAGTATAGAAAAGGGGAATTAAACTCTCAGTGTCATTTCTGAAATGATACTTCTGCTGCGTGGTTCAGCATAGAGGCAGTAGACTCACAACCTGTAGTTGACTGATGTGTTGAATATTTCAATAACGTGTTGCTTTCATAAAAGCTTTTCTTCATGCTAGTAAATTAGATATGATACTGAAGCACGGACAAGTCAGAATTATACATTAATATTGCTTTACATCATGGAAGAATACGTTCAAGCTACATTTCTACATTTAAAAAAAAAAAAAAGAGATTTTTCTCCAAATTCTGGAGGTTTGAAGTCGTTATGATCTGAAACTATGGGCCAGCAAAAAAAGTTCAGATTCACATTTAATTTTGCACAGACTTCAGGGGAGAAGGGCTGGTTTCACAGCTTTGATTTACCTTCATGTTGACTTATTTGTAATGGTTTTCAGTATCTCTGGAGAAAAAAATATTATTTTCTAGGATTTTTCCTTGTACAGTGTTATTTCTCTTGGAATTCGACTAAGAAATTGCTCTAGTATCTGAAACTGAATGCTAAGAAAACAAAAAGACAAATATTTAATATAATTTCCAGCTTCTTCTCTCTCATGAGAGGGGAACATTTCTGGTCAGAAGAGGGAGTGACTCGTCCTTGAATAAAGCAAGCAGGGTCCAGTCAACCTCTCATTAGGGAAAGCCCCATGCTGAGTTATAAAATCACACACGCTTTTGTGGAGTACTGAAGTTACCTGCTGACCTTTCATTTCCCATCGAATCTTTCTATTATTACATTACAGTCTGGCTGTATCTGCTTCACACCCCCATATACAAAGGAAGTTCCCCATTCACCCTCTTTTTCTTATTTCTGATAGAAACTTCATATTTGTGCCTGGCCTGGCTAGAATCTCCTGCCTTTTGTTTATGGGCCATTCCTACAGTAACAATCAAGAAAGCAAGAAGTCAGTCATAATCCTGAGTTCTTCTGAGTTTACTTTGAGCCTTGTGCCTTTGTTATCTTCAGGACACAGCTATTAATGCAAGTGCTGCAGTTAAGCGCACCGTTCCATTGAGAGCTATGGAGTGTCCATTTTCATAAGCCTTATTTTAGGAAAGATTTGAACAAAAGAATTAAAAGTAGACAGGAACTGTACATGCAGCTAAATGGAAAATGACAGGAATTTTTTAAAATACCTTATCAGAAGTCCTTTATTCAATGTATTGTCAAGTTACCTATAAATGTCAAACATATGATAATAAAAACTACCTGTAGTGAATAGTGTGAGCCCAGTCTTCTTGACTATATTTAAGAAAGGCAAAAAACAACTCTAAATTAATCAAATAGGTAAGTAATTATGCTGTTGCCTCAAGCATGTCAGGCTCACACTGTCAGAGACCCATTCCAGAAATCTGGTTCGAAGAGAGTGCTTCCCAACCCACGGAAATGGTGCCAGGAAGGGAAGAGCTTGAGAGGCAGCGTCCACAGGATAGATCTCAAAGCACGAAGGATTTTTAGAGATTATTGCTGGTGGCCTACTGTGTACAGAAGTTGTGACAGCAAATACTATTAACATTACAGATTGGTTTCAGTCCTGTACCTGGAGAGGCACTATGAGCCTTGTGAGTGCTTGGCCCTGAGTGTTTCCAGTCTGGAAGTCAACTCTGTGGATTGGTATTACTCTTACCTTATGGAAGCAACAAAACACCTCCAAACACCAAAAATATCCCAGTGAGGAAAAATCCCAGTGAAGTCCCCAAGGGTCTAGTGCCCACATTATGAGAAGGAGACCCAAAGTTAAAATGAAAGTCTGCATGTTTGTTTTTTTTTTTTTCTGATGCCCCAGCATAAATAGAAGCAAATAAAGTGCTTTGAATCTGACCCTGAAAGTGCTGACTCATTAGAATTTGTGCTTTAGTACCCTTATATTTGCCTCCACACCATTCATTGCTCCGTTGCAGTAAGCTCTGAATATGCATGCGACACGCCTGCTCACTCTTCTAGTATCTCCTGCAAAGGCTTGTATTTTAAACCGAGAAGACAGACAATGCTCAAGGGAAGAAGCATCCCATTTTACAGATGGGGAACTGTGATACAGATTGATGCATTTCTAAGTAGCTTTCTGAACACACAGGTATTTGCATAGTTGTTCAGAACATCTGCGACTTTAGATTTACAAGGCTTTTCAGGACTTTGTGTATCGTAGAACACCCTTTTCCCACAGTATCTCTCTTCTCTTTGATTCTTCACCTCCCTCAAGAAAATATTTCAAGATATACCTTTGAACATACAGGGGATGCTCCGTGATCATGGGCTGAAATGTGTGGGCCCTGTCACAGGCTGAGGCTGCCAGACAGGATGGATCATTTCATGGCGTACTGAGAAGGCTTATTTTGAGGTTGCTTATGTAGATGATATTCGTGTGATGTTTTGTGAATTTCTTACCACAGAGCTTATCGTCTCTCCTCAGCAGACTTTCCATCTGTCTGCAAGGCTGGTTTTTGCTGTGTTATCTCTGAGCATTTCATACAGGATGGAGTAAGAGAGTAAAACCCTAGAAGTTATCAGTGATCTGAATTACAGCGATGAGAGATAATGAGTTGAGTCCAATTGTTCCACTTTCTTACCAATTGTTCATGATGGCAGCAACTAACATCTATTATCAGGATATTAGTATTAGTCTAATTTGGGATAACAGATTTCTCTTTTTATGGTTCCCATTGCTTTCGCTTGAAGATTGCAGGTGGTGAGGGCCATGCTGCATCCCTGGTGCAAACAGGGCATGAGAAGCGCCCTCTCCTGTGCACAGGTTACTTGTGCAGGAGAAAGAGGGAGCACAGAGGGGTGCAAACCACCCCGGGAGGCACTAGAAGAGATGGAGAGGACTGGTATGTGTCCTCGTCTCTAGACGTTGCAGAAGACATGCTGGGAGATGCAGCTTTGGGGTTGCTGCTGCCCGTATGCTCCCCTGCACACCTAAGAGGTTAAAAAATGATTACATCTCTCTGATGCAACCCTCTCACTCTTATTTGCTACCTTTAGTTTGTGCTGGTTTGAAAATAAGACAAGTATTCCAACCTGTAAGGCAACTTTGGTGTCATTTCACTATATAGAGGATGTGTGCTGAAAAACCTATCCCATAGCGTGACCTGTAGGAAGACAACGTGCTCACGAAGAAAAGCTATTAGATTTCAAAAGCTATTAGATTTCAAAAAAAGGACAACATGCTCACGAAGAAAAGCTATTAGATTTCGAAACCAGACATTTTTGAAAGCCTGGCTCTGAGTTAGGTTTCATCACTCGCTGCTCAACAGAAATTCAGCATTGGGTTGTACATGATAGCAGGGACTAAATCAAACCAGCTACTGGATCACCAACTGCAGATGAAACTTTGTCACACTTAGAGAGTCTGAGTTAATTCATATCTGGTTTTGCCTGTTTTGTATAACTATCCTCTTGAAGCAAAATTTAATAGTGAACATGAAAGCATTTCTTAGACAGGAATAGAGTTTTATAAGTGAGCTACCCCAAACAATGACTTAAAAAAATTCAATATTTAGAAATAACTTAAAATTAATGAATAAACAAACAAATCAGATATATTGTTTGCAAAAACTAGTTTGGCCAGCTCTAGTTCATAGCCAGAAGTTATTCACTTCATGCTTCACACTCAAAATAATTAGCAATCCACTTATCTCCCAGGTACATTATGAATGTCTGAGACACATGTAAAAATAAAATCATGTTTCATTTATTAAGTAGCCCACTCTTCTTTAAATCGAATTATGGACGTTATACCTGAGAAAACACTGAATAGAAAACAGAGTGAAATTTCAATCTTGCCCCTGTTACACGGGGTGAGCGAATTCCCCCACTCTGAGCCATACGTGTGGCCCACTAAAGATCAAATTGGGCAGCATGTCCTAGGTTCGGTTCTGTACTCTCTCCAAGTCATCTTATGGCTTAAGCTGAGTTGAGGAAGTCGGGGGACGCATCCAAATAGCTGGGCTGAGAACTGCAGGGCTGATGTAGGAGGTGAACCTTCCTTCACAGCATGAAGCAGACCCTGCAGCCTCCCTGGTACTGTCCCTGCAGGAGGAAGGGATGGGAAGATCCACACAATTGATCCAGCCTTCAGATCTGCTCTGACCTGAGTAGTGTCCTTTGCCATGTCTCTAGTAAGTGTCCCAGTGCTGAGACCCTTCCTTTGCCTGTGTGGCACAGTCAGATACTGTGTGAAAAAACAGATCGTGTGCTTCAATTTATCACATGAGAAACGGTCGTCTTATCTGATGGGATAGTTTAACAATTTAGAAATAGCATTTCTTGATGTCCTCACTCAGACGTAAAGCTGCTTTTCCGTTTATCCAAATAAATCAGGATTTGCAGGTTTCCCATGGGGATATGTTGCTTGGTACCTGGCCCCTAATCCCTGCAGTAATCTGTCACAGAATGTTTTAGTTTGCAAAGCACCCTGGAAATATCTAGGTCATCTTCAAAGTTAGATCAGGCTGCACAGGGCTTTGTCACTCCTAAGGCTTTTATTTCAGAGTGCCTCTGAACAGAGAAGCTCCAAGGATTTTCATTAAAAGAAGGTGCATAATGATATAGGAATTTGGAACAGCATGTAAATTAGGCAAGGCAAAAGACGTGCAGATGTTACATCAGACCCTGCTAATCCCTGTCCCCTGCACCTACGGCACTGGGCTCCAATATTGGTTGCTCAAAAGAGACTCACGTTTTATCAGAGGAAAAACTTCAGGGAGATTTCAAAATTCATCGAGGTGAATATCTAATTTGCATCCATTTCAATCAGTTCAGAAGTCTGTATCTTTGGTTTCTTCTAAATTCACTGCTATTGTTTATCAGGGTTTTACATTTAGACTATGAAAATCCTGAGGTTGGGGCAGTTTGCATATGCATCTTCAGAGATTAATCACCAATGCTCTGGCTGACTGTGGCTGTTAGGAGCAACGCCTGCTGCTGATTTTTTTAGTAATGGAAAGTTTGGTTTTCAGCAAAGTTACAGACATTCAGCACTTTGCAGATCTCTCCTCGATACCTTAGAGAGTTTGATCTCTGGGATGCATACGAAAATACAAAACCACAGTTTGTTAATTAACATCACAACAGAACTTCACATTTTTCCAAGAAACAATCTCCTATTCAATTCAGTATTGTGTGAACTACTTTTGAGGACACAAGCATTTCATAGGTAGATGACAGAGGAGTCATTAAATAATACAAAATTTAAATATTTCATAAATACGGTAACTTGAGGAAATGCCATTTTGACACAATGCTTCTCTGCAAAAGTGTATAAGAATAAAGCATAATATACAGAAATACCTATGACAATTTTAAAACATTAACAAGTATTGTATTTACATTAACATTGGCTAATGTTAGTTCAATTCAGAAATGTGAACATTAATAACAATTTGAAAATATTACAGATGAAACAGAATGATGTTGAGAAACACTTTACAAACTCATATTCAAATAAATATCCAATTGATTCATGATTTTTTTCTGGTTTACTTTGATGACATAAAAATATGAAGAAACTGTTCAGATAAATCTTGCCAGATTTATATCATTCTTATTTTTTAACTTCTGGTTTGAAGGCACAGGAAACTACCATCAATAATTTATTCATAGCAAAAGTGGCAGCAGCAACAGTGAAATCTGCCCCAGAATCGTCTCATGTGTGCACCACCAACTTGTCCCAGGGAGTTCCCATCTATGGGGAGAAGGGACTGCATTCTCCATGCTGCCAGCCCTTCCTTGTCAGTAAGGCACTTAACTCTTGTATGGACTCCTACATGCTAAAAGCTGGATCAATACCAAAAGGGAAGTGTTAGCTTAGTCAGAAATGAAACGCAAGTTCAACAAACATTCGGAGACAGCGTAAAAACAGTCCATGACGCCACTCGGAAATGTATAAATTTTCTATATACTTCAGTGCATTCTAGATTTAACTCCAAAACAAGTAAAATTTACCAATTGTAAAATGTCAAGCATTAGAAATGTACATCTTAAGAGTTTCAGGACAGTGCAGGATCTTGACTAATACAGCAGAAGTACTATTGGTCTGGGTCATCAGGCCACTGTTTTGCCCTTTAATTCTCCCCAGAATGTACAAGGTAGATAAAGCTGCATACTGAAGTATTAGGAACATTTTCAAGGGTCTTGTTGAAAGACTTCCTCATTTTTTGTATTTTCCACTGGTTAACCACAAATGTTAACAACAGAATATGTGTATGAGAATCTGAACAGGTACATCCTCAACATCTAAAACTTTCAACCATAAGAATGGGCCCTCCATTGTTCTCCTCAGCAGGGTTTTTTTCGTCCATCCCAGAAGATAAAATTGATTCTGAATTCATAAGAGGAAAAGAGCTGGTCCAAAAAATAAGCTTTTAAGTTTTCAATATGAGTCACAGTAAATTACTTAGTTTGTTCCACATGTCCTTAGCAAAGCAATATTTTCACCAGTGATACTGATGGACAAACTTTATTGTAGGAGACAAACAGAAATAAGAAGTATCACTGCTGTATTGTCCTCAAGGAGCTGCTGGCCCGTGCACAATGAGAAAACTTCCTACAGACATCAGCATGTAAATACTCGTGTTCTGCAGTCTGCAGCTCACAGCTGGTGTTGGGAGCTTCTTATTTGTGTCAGCAGCTAACTGCTAGCTGCCACCTTCTTGGTCTTTGCCACTATTACTGGTCTTTTGAATGTCAGATGAATCTGGTATTTCTTTGTTTTCTTCTCTTACCCCTCCTTCCTGTGATTCTTTTGACATTTTCAATTTTATGCTGTCAGTCTTGTGATTAATGGATGAATTCAGCCTGGGTAAGTTCGATCTCCATCTTCTCAGACTCCTATAAAAATCTTTTCTGACGTTTTCACTAACCAGCACGTAGATGATCGGATCGGCAATGCTGTTTGCAGTGGTTAAACACAGAAACACTGTAAAAATTGAATATATATCTTTTTCAAATGGACATGAGCAATTTTGATGAAACATAAAGTATATGGATCTTATTATGAGTACCACATGGTAGGGAGCAAAGCAGATCAGGAAAATTACAATAATGGCAATAGCCAGATACTTCACTTTGTCTTTCTGGCGACAAGTCAAGCTGCTGCTTGTTTTTGTACTTTGGAAAATTTTGTAGTTTGTGAAAATGAGGATTATGAAAGGTATGGCAAATCCAAACAGGAATCTGGCAAAGCTGAAAGAAGCCAATTTTATGTCAAGGGGTAAAGTCTCAAAGCAGGTCTTCTTATTCGTATTTTCTGGATAATCTTCCATGTAAAATGCTGGAGTGTGGATTATTGCAACCGCAGCAAAGAGAAAACAAACTATTATGGTTGCCTTTTTCTGTCCTCTTCTCCCCCTTGATTCCAGAGCATACACCAGTGCCACGTAACGATCCACAGAGATGCAACATAAAAGCAGAATGCTGATGTATATGTTGCAGAAAAAGATGAATCCTGTTATTCTGCAAGCCTGTACACCCATGTACCACTGGTGCTCATCTTGCACGTAGATAATCCAGAGAGGCAAAGTACTTAAATACATCAGCTCACACAATGATAAACTGAAAATGTAGATGGCGATTACTTTATTCCTTTGGATTTGTATAAACGTAAGCAGAGAAGTTAAGCAATTTGCTGGAAGACCTATGGCAAAAACGATGCTGTAAACAGCAACCAGAAGTGTCTTGCTGTCTTTGTAGGGAATTCCTGTGCAAATGGAGCTATTATTTGTGTCTGTACAGTTTTCCATTATTCTTTTTCCGGCTGATGTTTCCTGAGAATCAGAAGACAAGGTGGAAAGTTAGCACTTGCATCGCTTAAAAATATGTCAGTAAAGGTTATGGTCCCATAGGTGCCAGTGGGACATGTCAGGGGAAAAAGTGGGATGCTTGTTTTGGGGAAGCATCTAAGACAGGCAAGTTTTCCAAGACCTGCTGGTCTCCTGTAGTGTCCCCTGGGAGCCAGGTCTGATTTACTTTCAGGAAAAAGTGCCTTTCTTCACAAGGAATTTCTTGACTACAGCATGCCTGTTCACTAAAGCGGGGTATTGGAGACTGTCCCTACACTGGGCTGACTCATCAATAAAACAGAGCTGCTGATCAATTACTAAAGTCACTTCCCAGAGGAAATTAAGGGCATTAATCTTCAATTCATTTTTTTTCAAACTGAGTGACAAAAAATGCAAACAGTAGAGATTTCAGAGGCAGACTTCCAAAAGCAGCTAGCATTTATGGTCGGTCAGGTGGGGGAACCCTCTGAAGTGGGTGGTAGTAGTTGTTGTGTCAGAGACTACCCAGCATATAGGAACCAGAATCTGGCCACTAGTATGTACCTTCACACTGTATTACAACACAGTGGTTCATATCTAGCTAATTCATACTTCTCCCTCCTCTTAATGAATAACTGCATCTGAAGAACTTAAACTTGTAGTGCTGTAGAACACCCACTGTAGTAAGCCAGCAAAACTGCCTACCACATCTGTTTGATGCCTCTGGGAAACAACAGGAAATAAGGGCAGTTAGAGGAAATAAACAAGACCAAAGATAAGAATATACACACATTTAAGAAATGGAGGTGAAGAAAATGAATGCTTTTTGAACAGAAGTGGTTACAAAAAGACTCCACCTTTCTGAGATAACCATACACAAGAGCAGACCTGGCACTTGGTTAGTGTTAGGTAGTGCTAGGAGAAGCATTTCTTGCAGAGTCACAAAATGATTTCCATGCAGAAATCTTCTCCAAGTGAGGAGAGGAACGTGGAGGTGCGTGCGCCATAATGGTGTTGTATGCCCTTAAAAATTGTACTTTACTGTATTTATAAGTTGAAGGTGTCCACTGTATAACAGCCTTGATAAAAAAAGGTCTTGTCTGGCCTAATCTTTTGGTCATTCTCTTATGTGGTGGACACCCACTCCAAGGAACAGCCAGCTAACTCCACAAAGAGGAGATGTGTTAACAGAGATTGAGTCCCTTCAGACAGAAGAGGGGCATAAGCTTTCCTGGTCCACACCGTGCATGAGCAATTTCTTTAACTCTGAGTTCATGCAGGGGAGAAAGTACCTTGCAGCAGCCTTGGCACATTTATTTGTTGCTTGTTTGGGCCTGCTTCAAGCAGACCAAGGGGAAGCAGTCTGCTCCCAGTGCAGTGAGATTGTCTCCTGCATCTTGGGGCAGGTGGACAAGCTGATGGGGCCATTCCTTCCCCTCCATTTGGGCAAGAGCAGTCCCTGGGGTGGCACAAGCAGCTCCACCCTGGATGCCTAACAGAGCACCTGCCATGCAAGATCGTTAGAGCTTGAAGGGCAATCAGGTCCCCTGACTGACTTTGGTCACCAGATGATGAGAACAGTATGAGAAAACGGACACAGGTTGCCTTAGCTTGCAAGGCTAGCGCGGTGCTAGCCACAGCTATAAATGCCAAGAGAGGATCTCCTGGCCCACGCCGAGAGGTGTTCATTGCCAGCAAGTACGACAACGCACTCAGAGCCTGCTCAATGACGGCAGCTTCTGAGTGAAGACGTCCTGGCAAGTAAGCAGATGCAGCAGAGGCACCAGTACCTGCCGTTCCCACCCCTGTCGGCAGCGTAAGCTGTTCCCTGGGGTGAGGAGGTTTGGAAGGGGGCCTCCACTGACAGAGGAACTGAGAAAGTGCTGTGTGTGTGGAAGAGGTACACCGGAGGCTGCAACCGTGCTCTGTGTCTACCTTCCACTTCCCCCTGCGACAAGCCATGCTCCTCTCTCGTGCTAACATGTTGATGAGGGTTAGCAGGCAGTGACCACCATGCTAGTTGGGCCAAAGTGTCTTCCCAGAGGGCTACATCCCTCCACGTCTGAGAATCAGACTGGAGTCTGGTGGGTGTGTTGAAGCCCTCTCAAGGGGGATCTGAAGTTTCCTTTCGTTTCAAGTGTTGTGTCTTAAGAAAAAATGGAGAAGAGGGTCCTCACTGCTGTGTGGGGAAGACGGCACGCTACTCAGCAGGGCTGCCGCAAGGTTTCTGTGTGTAAGGGTGTAAAGTTACTTCCCTTCTTTCCTAGCAGTGAAAGTGTACTGATAGCTGGTGTTAACTTAGAAAAGAGATGGTTGCGATAAGGGCTGGTGGTGACTTGAGTTTTTTGCTGCCTCTAGGCATCTGCCACCCTTGGTGAATGAGGTGGGGCCTTCTCTGGGCCACCTGCTGAACCGCCGTGTAGAGGGGATAAAAACGGCCCTTGGTTTCAGGGTCAGCAGTGGTTCTCTGCCCAGACTTCATCTGGGATGTGGCTTACAAGAGCTTGTCCTTGACTCAGACGCATCTGACTGATGTGAGAGCTGCTGTACGCCTGCACACCGCAGAGTGGTCTTGGAGACCTCCCCTCCCAAGGTGAAGCACAGCAGGTGAATACAACTCGTACGTGAGGGAGATGGCAGCAGCCGAGGTGGGGAGGCGGCACAGTCGCACGCCATCTCGGTTACTCAGCGGCTGTCTACCCCGCGCGCCTTAACAGAAAAACCTTGAAGAGTGGTTGAAGGTGCGCTCTCCTCCCCTCCCCCTGGGCTTTGCACACTTCTCTTGACCCTGCGTTTGTCTGAGTATTCTCCTTTGTGCACTGCCTACGCCCGCTGTTCACCGCTCATTGTGCGAAGGCACGCTTCCTCCAGAGGTACCTGTCTCGCCAGCAAGCAGCCGGCGATGGTGCAGGGCAGGAAGGAAGTGGTACAAGAGTTATTCTGTAGACACGTGGCTCCCAATGTTTCTTTCTCTTGCGTCCTTCCTTCGCCTCCTCCCTTCCTGCTCTGCTCCAAGTCTCCTTCCCGTGCTTAAGTGAACCTCAGGAAGGAGACGCCTGTGACTTTTTAAGCTGCCTGCACGGGGCATGCTTTTTTCCTTGGCTTTTGGTGTATGGCCTAAGCCACAGGGCTGAGACTGAGCTGAAGAAACCTTCACCCTTGAATGCCTGTCAGTGGCCAAGTGCAAAGCCTCAACTGGCAAAGTGCAGCCATCGGCATGAATTTACAGTTGTAGAGAAAAATTGTGTGCTGAACGCCTCTCATGAAGGTCTGGCCTGTCATCTCAGGAGCCTGGATCCTTCCCAGCAGTAATGCTCTATGTCTCAGCCCCATATCAGGAAGGAGGAGAGGAGGACATCCATTTCCTCCCCTCCCTCCCCTTCCCTTGGCTCTGCCCTGTCCAGGGAAGAGTCTTTTGGCCCTGGCCACTGTATCCAGCCCCAGTTCTGAGCTTCACTTATCCCTGCTCAGCTCTTTAGGCCTGCAGAGGGGTTTCCTCCTTAAACTGAAGATCAGAAAGCAGCACTCAGCAGTTAATTTATGAAATTTCTCCTGTGACATTGCCCCTCTGCAACCGAATGCACATTTTTACCCTCTTCTCAGGCCTTTAGAGTTTGCTGGTTTGATACTTTGCTCAGCCCAGAAGGTTCCCAGTTCTGTTGTCTTCTTTGGTGTCTGGGCTGTGATGGATGTATCCCCACATCTCTCGAATGTAGTATTCAGATCTGTAACTGCTTTAGCTAAAGAGGCAGCTGGTTACCTGTGAGCACTTTGTTGTTGTCCCACACTGGTGCAGGACTGGAGCAGGCTAACCTGCATCTCAGATATTCATTAAAATAAAAAATATTAATAATAATAATTACACAGCAGGGAAAAAACATACACCATTTCAGGGTTCATTTTCTGCTAATATTTGTGATGAGCAATTTTAGTGATAGAAACATTGGTTGGAACAGCAGAACTTCAGAGATTTACCACATCCAGCAATTTTCAAGCATTTATAAAGGGTCAAACGGAGCTGTGATGCCAAGGATGAGCGATATCGAAGAACGTATTTGTGAGAGACAAGCTGTTTCAATGCATTAGATTTCTTAGCTTCCCTGTAGCTTTCAGTTGAGCAAAGCCTGACCAAAGTGGCTGTTCTCACCTTTCTGTGCCCTATCCTGTTCTGTTAGGGTTCACCAATCATTACTAGGTGTTATATCAGGTCCTGGCTGTATTTTGCATCAACAGCTCAGCACTCTGAGGCTTCTTACTCTGTGAGACTCACTGCACATGACAAAATACAGCCAACATGTGCATGTTTTTCACCTTCAAGATGTGCAAAACATCTCATCTTCCAGGACAGAGATGTCACCTCTGTCTCAGGAAGCGCCTGAGCACAAATCACTGGAAGATGGGGTAATCCACTAAGGAAGATTTGCTGTGTGCCTGCTCTGTATTTACACTCTTCCCTGGATATCTGCTCTTGGCCTAGGCTATAGCCACAATATTGGGGTAGATAGACCTAGCTTTTCTAATTTTGTTGTGTTATGTTCACACTGTTAGATAATTACATTTCTAACTCCTAAAATAGAGTGTCTACATGCTCTAATGTATTGAGACCTTATGGAAAGAAAATCCTGGAAAAGGGCAGGGCACCTGAAGATGCTCAAGTGAAAATGGTTGTGAATGGAAGAGGCATGACAGATGAGAAATCCCATTTTCTTGGGGTGTTATGAGAAAGCAGCAGAAGTGTCTTGCTGCAGACCCACCAAACAGGGCTGTGAAACCAGATTGAGATTGACTGCCCTTTCCTCACCTGCTCTTTGATCCGGTGAACCTTGCATTCCTCATGGCAGGTGGCCTGGATTTACCAGGAGGAATGGAATGGTGCTCTTCCTTAGGCTTTCATAGAAAGTAGATTTCAAATACCAAAGTGGTGTCTGGTCTAGAAATCAGATCTTCCATCTTGTGGGCAGGGGCCAAAGCACTGCTCTGTTGTGCAGGAGAGCCTGTGTGATGGTCATCTGTCCTCTCCCCTACCCAGCCTCAGGGAACACTGAACTACACTACAAAGGTGCCCTACACACCTCATGGGAGGTGAGACCATGAACCTAGGATGCTGTGAGGATGTGGTTTCACATCACAGCCAAGCCAGAATAACCAGCCTGGCTGTCACCTTTTTTTTCTCTCTGCCTTGTCCTGACCAGTAGTTTGCCTGACCCTGCAGTGAACGTGCACAGAGTGGTAATCTAGCAGAAAACTTGTCTCTGTTTTCTGTCTGGGTCAGTTGTCCATCATCTGACCTTTCTGAAGTGGCTCACCAGGGTCAAAGCAGCACCAGGGCTGGCACAAGGGAATTAGTAGTAAATAGCACATGGACGGGGTGGAGCAGCAAGAGGCAGGTGGAGGGAGGGTTCTACTGAGAGCAGCTTGGCCATAGTGTAAACTGTACCCTCCATCAGTCTCCAGAGGCATTGCTGATCTCTGCTGACTATTCAGGGGTCTTTGCAACCACATTACCCAACCGGGCACCTTCTCCGTGGATGCTGCAAGGCCTAAGCAGAGCACTTTGAATAAGCAGCACATCTGGCTGTTTGGGTCACGTGGAGGTGAAGAGCCACATCACTCTCTTCAGTTCTTTTGCCTTGAAAACGTAATTGCTAAGCCCTGAAAAGTGTGTGGACTTTTGTGGGCCTGTTGGCTCAGAGTTTATTGCTTCAGAGTGAATGTAAATTTCTTCACTGGAGTCTGGTTCTGAACGAAGCAGAAAAGGGTCCTGGGAGGTGCAGAGACTTGACTGGGGGCTCCTGCTGCTCATTCAGGCCAGTTGCATTAATAATTGGTCTTCCCTCAAGAGACTGAAATGTTTTTGCTAACACTGGGGTGTAAAGAGGGAAGTGAAAACAAGGGGGAGAGCAAAAGGCTTTATTTTGCTTTTTTTTTTTTTGCTTTATTTGTCTATGAGCTACTCATGTAAAACTGTTTAAATTTCCAACAGAGAAGTTGGAGTGATAAAAATAACCCCTGTTAGGAAAGGTAGAAAAGAAAATTGCAGATACAGTTACAGGGAAGAGAGGGAGAAGTCGAAAAAACCACAACAGTTGAACAAATCACTGGTTGAAAGTCTTTGGATTAATTCACCAGAGATACAGAGGGACAGAAGAGAAAAAAGATACAGTGAAATCCATAACATGAGTACAATTAGATCAGCAGAGCACATTATTTATATATTTTTCCTTTTCTAATAATTTTCCAATCATCCTTCTATGCCAAGGATTATTGTTAGAGCTGAGAATATTGAGGGGTTTATCTGGATATTAAGAATAAATTTTTTAAAAAGCCACACTTATAATGGTTAAGATAAAAACAACCCCTCCCTTCACACCTTCCTGCCTGCCCCCAATATTTGGAAAGGATAGCAACCTGCATGTTTTACAGCATAAATCAGCGTTCAGTGAAACAGGACCTGAGTTTCTCCTGAGGAGTTTTATGGACTTTCCTTAGTAGCCTGTGGTACCGTAACTATATGACACAGGATTACTAACACGATGTCGGTCTGACCACTCAAATCTAGTATCGTAAGACATCAATTCCAGATATGACAGATATGCCACTTCACCAGCAATATCACTCCTCTTCTGAACCTGGGCTTCTCTTTCTCATGCAGAACCTACATTACCTGTCTGTAAACTTGATGAACTATTAAGCTTTCCAGCCACTAGCTTTTGTCTGTTAACTTTAATAGAAAGTAAGAAATTGCCATGGATTATTTGCTCCGCTGTTCTTGAAAGCAGGAAAAATGTTTGTGGTATTTTTGTGGATAAAAATAGATTATGACCCATTAGCCCAGCAAGTCAGTGAACTGGTTTATTTTTGGTTTGGGTTTTTTTTTTCCCCATTAGTAATAAACAAATTAGTAGCTGAAGTCACTCCTCCAAGCAAGTCTCACCATACAAAGGAAAACAGCAATGGCTCCTTCTAGTTACCCAGCAGACTGATCATTTTTACTGACACACACAAGATAGATAGTGGGATTTGAAACCATATAGTTTCAAATTTGAATTTGAATATGACATATAAATATGTAATTTTGAAACTATATAGTTTCAAAGCTCTGTAGAGAAAAAGGTGTGTTTTAAAGCTACAGGACTATACTGGGAATCCAGCCTGAGCGTAACTCCATCTTAAAACATCTGCCTCCGTCCTAGCTTGATCAGGAGGAAACCACAAATAGGATTTGAATGTAGAGACAAATAAACACCATATGAAGCAGCTTGAAGACCTAGTCAGGAAAAAAACCTCCACATGATTCCTGAAAGATGAAAGTGGCAATCTTCTTGTATTTGCTAGATTTCTGTTTGAGTTTTACCCTCTTTTGAACACACCCTGGCTGCTGCGGCCGTGGAGAAGACTCTTAAGAAACAAGACAGACCTCTAAGCAGCCTTCTGCTGAACCAAGGCATGGCATATGCTTTGTTTTGGTCACCAAGTGTAGTCATCTGAAGTTCAGGTAGGTTTTTTGCTAGAAGTAAGCACTTCTGCATCAGTGGTTACACGAATCTCCAACTGCGAGACACCGGACAGAGAGCACTGTGGTGAAGCAGGTAATGACTCTGTTGACTAGTGCTGGTTAAAACAAGCTGTGGAGCATTTGTAGGCTGAATATAGCTTCTGTAAGGAAGCAGCAGGACTTTGGGATTAGTTGTACAGCCTTAATATTTAACTCTATAGTGCAGATATAAGCAATCTTATTAGAAAAACATTTTTGTCTGAAGAGAGAAGATATTAATCATCTGCCATTCAGGAAGGGAACTCAGCAATCATTTCTGATGAGAGGAAGGTGTTTGATTTATCTCGTGATACACTGTTCATAGATTTGAACTCTCAGCAACCAGAGATTTTAAATACCTGTCTGTGAGTGTTTACGTAGATCCACACATCCACTTCCCCCTTCCCACAATCTGCAACTAAATGTACTATTTTGCTAAAATAAGCAGCTGTGGGTGAACCGTCACATAATTCAGGGTTGACAAATGACCTGGCTTAAAATTGTGATCCTTCCATAAACTGGGTGTCTTAGTGCTATGTTGCACTACCTAGTGAGGAACTGCAGAGGAGAGAAGAATGCCAGGCAGGTAAGAGAGAAATGTGTAAATGAAAGCTCCTGCTACAGGGTTTAAAACCATCTTATTCAACACATCTAAAAGTAGGTAAAACTACATATGTGTCATACGGAGTAGATAGGGGAAGTTCACAGCTGAAAAACAGACCCCAGAATGCCCCTGTACCAGTGGATTTTTTCCATCTGTCTCATGATTTGGAGGCCATGACTCATGATTTTGGGACTTTTGGACCTGGCAAAGTTTGTCAGTGCTCCCTGAGAGCATCAGAGAGTGGCTGTTGCAGGGCACATTTACTCCCTGGTACCTACCAGCTTGTCTAGAAAATGTCCCGCAGCCAGAGGAATGGCTTCATGACCAGGAGAGCCATCAGGAACCCCAGAAATGCCATCAGAAATTTGGGGCTAAACTATAAAGCCCGTCAAGTCAAAAGGCTGAGGAAAGCCTAGGTTTTGGAGCAGAGCCAGTGAAAATGAACAGCTGAGAGCAGCCCCAAGATTGGCGAGTTTTGTGCTGCTGATTCATACCCTCTTCTTCACACACCTTCTTCACACATGAAACCAGCAGGCAGTTGTGCTCGATGCCTCCCTAAAGCTATCATAGCTTAATTGGTAGGCTTGTAAGTGAGGGCTATTTAAATAAGGTTTCTGCTACTTGAGTGGCTTATTTGGAAACCTAACTGGCCAGACTTTCTTGCTGGCTCGTGTTGGAACTATGAAGTCTTGGAAGAAGGAGATGGGAGTAGGGATTACCACGAACAGTTTCTCTGACCCACCCTGGGATGCTCCTGGATGTCAAAGCACAGCCAAGTGCTGGCAGATTTGGCACTGAGGGCTTATCTATGGATTAATAAATTCCTGAAAGAGCTGGCTGGGGTATGAGGGAGCAGCTGTTTTAACAAAGCAAAGAGGTTTGGCCATGTCGGCACGCTGCTAGAGTTGAGTTGTGTCTAATTGACAGGTTTAAGGAAAATCTGACTTCGGTGGCTGAACAAAGAAGTACAAGACCTATGTTCAAACCCCAAGGTGTATCCTAACAAAGAGATGCTCTGTCACCCTCTAGACTTTAGGATCTCCCCGGCAGCTACTTATGGAGACCTTCCTCCTTCTTCTGAGCCTCAGTCATCCAGGTCTTCAAACAGGAGACTCCTGCCAAACCTCTGGCACCTCCATATAGAAACACTCTAGGAGCCACAGAAAGGCCTGTACTAGAGCCATTTTGACCCCAAACTGTCATGACTCAAAATCATCTCTGGGGCAGCAACTGTTCACCTGGAGTTGCTGGAGATTTCTGGACTGAGGCCATATATCTTTTCACCCTTCAGTGAATGCTGGCAGGTAGCCACAATGTGACACCTGGACCAACACAAGGCCTAAACAAATGCCTTCAGGTCTGTGTATAAGCAAGCGAAGGACACAGCTACCCTGTGACCAGAGACAGACTTGTCCCTGCTAGGAGGAGTATCATGTCCAGAGGTGTGAACGTTCAATCTCATCACCTCTTAGGCAGGCAGGGCGATCAGTGTGGGAACAGCCTAGCCATGCCTATGGCTTGTGGTAGCCCTTAGCTGGCACCCAGCACCTCCATGCTGCTGGACCCACAGAGGCTATGGGAAAGTCAGGCTCTATTGCTGCCACTCATGAATGGAGCAATGTTGTAACAGAGACGGGTAGAGGGCAAGTGTTTTAGTGACCATGCAGTTACCATGCCTTGTGGTGAGCTGCTTTGCTGGTTTGTAAATTGGCTGTGGCTTGTGGCCGGCCAAGGGCTCTGTTTGTTTCCCTATCTTGGTTTGTTTTTATTAATAACCAAGGGCTGTGTCCGACTGTAACTTGGTCCTGCACGCTTCTGGCCAGTCACTGCTGAGCCCTGCCTAGGCTCTGTCCTCCATTGCTGACCTGGTCACATCCTGCCAGCCTGTCATCACCTGGGTCTGTCTTTTGCTATATGTGGTCTCTGCATTGCCATGGTTCATTCCTGCCTTTCACCATCCTGCTGCTGTTTTCCCTGCCTCTGTCCTGAGTCAGTCGGTGGGTTTTAAACCACTGCTGTCCCAGGAGATACATGGATGGTAACTCATACCTCTTTTGTCGCTCAAGTTCCCACAGAAGCCAGAGGATGCTGGCTCAGAGGACAAGGCAGGACTGCCACCAGGCAGTGACACTTGCAGAGTATATTTTTCCATAACCAAACCCATCTCCTGATCAAACTCCCAAATTCACAAGCTTCGCCCCTTCCTGCACTGACACCTCTATTGCAATAATGACAGTCATGGGGATCACAGGCTTTTCCTACATCCCCAAAATATGATTGTCCCTTTCATCCCTCTGAAATCACCCCATACAGCTTAGCTGTACTGAAAAGAGTGAGCGTAAACAGGACGGCCACTCTCTGCCAGTGGTAGGAAAATGTGAAGATGGTGTTGAGCTTTGACCTTGTGACAGTAGATTAACTGTCTCCCATGGGGGACTTACTGGTCTTGGCACTGCCCTTGTGGGTCTGTGCAGGAGCTGCTGGTACGTGGGAGCTGCACTGAGGCTGGTAGCATCATCAGTACTAAAGAGGTTGCTGGGGAAAACCAGAGCAAAAAGATGCCCCAAATAATTTCATGACCTGCCAGACTTGGGCTTACTGACATATTGCTTGTCACTGAGAAATCTAGCTAGTTTTCCCTCAATATTGTTTTACTTTTGTCTAAAGCGAATGTGTCTCACCAGGTGGGATCTGCAAAGCCTTGTGAAAACCACAGTGACTTCTATACTTGGAACAGTCCTATTTTTAACAGAGCAGTTAAAGATGGTATTTACAAGTGCTCTGAACTCAGGCACCAATATTTCCTCCTTTTCCATTTACCATGAAACTCAATTTCTTTGTTCCTTCTTGTCCTATGATTCACTCTCAACTAATTGGAGAACTATTATTTTCCTTTTTGGCCATCTGGGTCACCTCCTGTAGCTAGCTCACATACCAGCAGCAGGGTTTTCCCCTTAAGACCTTAGTTATACCAGCAAAAACTGTGACACTCAAAGATTCCTCTTTGCACCTACACGTCTCTGACGTCTCTGTGAGCCCACTTATGTCTGCTAAATCTCCTGTAGTTCCCTGTCCAAATCCTCAGCTGCGATCTCTTCCAGCTGTTTGTTCATCAGCCTCAATGAACATCTCGTTCTTCGTTGGGACCCTTAGAGTCTACCTTGGAAGATATCAATGTAAAAATCCCAGCTACCAGATATTCCCCAAAGTGTCCTTCTTTAGGGGTATCAAAATCATACATTGTTTCTGATAGACCCTGTTCTGAATTTCCCACTTCTCTCGGACCTTTCCACTATAGGTCCTGCTTGCCTGTGCAGTGATTCAACCCACTTCACCTTCCAATTCAGTTTCAATACTGAACCCTTTGTGTTTATGGACTTGAAGTCCGCAGCAGGATATTTGGTTCTTGGAGAATGTTTGTGTCACGTGCTCTGCTCCACCAACAGCAGCAGCCAGGTCTGAACCCGAGATGTGTTTGGTAGTATCTATCTGCACTAAATACCCTGCTTTAAAAATAGCCTTGATTCATGAAGGCAGATAAGATCAAAGTAGAGGTAGTCTAAGAGACATATTATGTCAAGCCTGATGTGCTCTACAGAAAGCAACTGTAAAGATGACGGGATTTCTGCCAGTATGGCGGGGTCCTTGACTACCTCCTCCTCCACCACCCTGTTATAGCCCCAGCACAGGAGGCAGGGATAAGCAAAAATAGCATTCTCCATATACATTGGCCCCCAAAAGTGTTCAGTTTAAAGCAGTGATTTTCACACAGTGAGTCACACCCCACTCAGGAGGCAATAACGTGTGGCAGAGGGATGTGAGAAGGTGTCCTACATGCTAAACCCTGCCAGACCTGTCCTATCTCCATGCACGAGACAAGCACAGCAACCTTGGAGATAGGAGCAATGTGAAGATGTTCAGATGTTTTTGGACAGGCAGCTGAGTCTGTGCAGGGAGGGAAAAGGGGTAAAAGGAGAAAAAATAACCTCAGGTGGAAATGGGACAATGCTAGTTGCAGCACTGAACTGCTCCTTGCTAAGTACACCCCATGGCACACTGAGAACACAACAGGTTTGCACTGAGTATCAAGAAAAGGCAAACAAAACCTGAGCTTGTGCTGAGCTTGGGCCAGATATACAGGCACTAAGTCACAGAGAGCAGCCGCAGAAACCTGTCCCCATGTCGTCTGGCGCAGCAGTTCCTGCAGCCACCACTCCAGCCACGTTGCATTGGGACCACAACTGCTAATGTGAGCAGTGGCATGACCCTCTTTGTAACTGCAGCAATACTTCTCTCCACTTCCCCACTCCCAGATCTTTCTGGTGTGCGAACCACTGACTTACATGCACTTTCGTAGCCTCTTGTACACAAAAATAAAGGAACCTGTCTGGGCGGTCAAAATCATTCTGCACAAAGCTGTGAAATTTCCATTTCAGCTCTGAAGTGCTACCGAGCTTCGTCAGAGCAGCCTGAAATAGTCGAAATGCTGCCTTCAGGCACTTCTACTTTGACAGCAATGCTGTTTGTGCGATCATGATGAGGATGTAAGATCACTGTCTCCCCGAAAGGCATGGGATATGCTGAAGCTGAAAGAGTCGTCTGCAGTTTCAGGCAGAATTCTGTACAGAGGGGTGCTCAATTCAAACTGTCAGCATCGATTTAAATATAGAACTGTGGAAAAATCTTCAGAAGAAAATCAGCCTTGACCATTGAGTGCTAAGGAGCAGAATAAGTGGTTTTTTTTTTTCCTCCCTGCCGCCCCTGAGGTTACTGGAAATTAAGGAATCACTGGTTTAAAGGCAGCAGCTTGTCTAAATGGGATTAGAGGAAGGACAGGTTAAAATTAAGCCCAGATGCCCCTTGGTCTTTGGCAGAGTAGCAAATTTTATGTTAAAATTTCAAGAGAAGCCAGTAGCTGTAATCTGTAGTGCTTTTTATTGCAAAGTAAACAGAAACAAATGGGGGAGGTGATGGAAGAAGAAAACCAACCAAGATCACCCTATGAGAAACTAAATTCAGGAAACAATTAAGTTTGATAAGTGAACAGGTCAGCCCAGCTCTGGTAGGATATTTACCCTTTGTTAAATCTTATATGGCATAGGAAAGATCCTCTCCTATCTCAGAATCTCTCAAAGCAAAAGTAGGATCCTTTGAAGTCTCAAAGGAAGGAACCCGAACTGATTCATTCTGCCCATCTACCAGTGTGGTGCGATTGCTGTTACCAGCCTGTGACTTTATCACAAGACTTGTGGTCTCCTTAAAGTTGCAGTTACTACGCAAAATAACGGCTATGCTAAATACAAAGGAGTATCAGCTTTCATTTAAAAGCAAGGTCTTTGGGTTGCTGAGAAGAGCATTGAGCACGTTCCCAGTATTTTTGAAGTCTCAGAGAAACAATTCAACTCCCAAGATATTTGACCACAAAAAATCTTAACTCAGTCTCCACATTTCTGAGTGCCAGAGATCAACAGAACTGTGTGAATAGAAGATGGAGAAAAAGAAGAAATGTAGTGTATCCAAGTAGTCACTATAGACCAGCAGGTAAACATCACAATAAAATGCCAGTCTTGCTTTTCCAGCAGAGTAAGGATGAGAGGAAAGGCTGGATGTGAATTCTCCTTATGGTCTACTGAAGGAAGCCCAGTATTCCTGTTTCTAATATAATTCTGTATTCATGCCTCATGCTCTGCAGTTATAGTTAAATCTAACCTCACAGCAACCTGTATCCTGCCAAAATCCTTCCATCCTAATTATCATCTATCCCTGACTGGAATGAAAATTGTTTTGTAAGAGAGAAATATGTTTTCTTATAGGAATAGGAAAGGGAATCTGTAAGGAAGACAGGTAGCAAAGACTCCATCAATTGCAATGAACTCTAATAAATACAGACCCAACAACACTTCATGTCTGTTACATCAGTCACAAGGAGATTTAGACTATGGTGAAACATCAACAGTCTGCATTTCTGAAGCACAAACGCACTGCATGGAGAAGCAGTAATCAAAGCAGAACAAAGCAAAATAATGCTAAGTAGAAGTAATGCCTTGCATCAGGGACAGAAATCACTTACTTTTCTTCCTCTGGCTTTTGCAGAGGAGATGTTGAAATGCTCCAACTCGTGCTGTACTCACAGGCTGCTCTGTAAAAACTGCAGGAAGTTGCTAACAATACCACGTACAGTCGTAAGTGGGGTGAGCTAAAGGAAAGTAGATTGCTCATGACTTCATCAGGCTCCCAAAGTGTGTTACTTGTAGTTAGATGCATGCTTATAGATAGGAGGGCGACTGGGATACCCCAGCCTTGAAAAATCTTAGTCCTGTCATCACTTGAGAAAGTCATTGTGAAAAAAAATCTATGGCAGGGAATATCCGTGGGGAAGATCTGCTCCTGAAAATATACTGAAAGAGTGAGAAGAGGCAGAAGAAAATATTTACTAGTTACTGTAAGTAGAGGATAATCAGGAAGGGGAAAACACATATGGTCAGGACAGAAAACAGTGGAATTAGCAGGAAGACAGAAGGAATAAAGAGCATTGTGCTGGTGGTCTGTGTGTAAGTGCAGCCCCAGGACTGAGAACTTTGATGCTTCTACTGAGCAGAGCATGGGGGATATCAGAGTTTCTGCAACATTGCTGCAAAATCAGAGGTTTCAAAAAGTCTTCTGAAACTGTCTGTTCCCATCACTGTCCCCTGCATTGCTTTCAGATACGAAATAGTACCCACACTCTTGCACAGTGGGCTCAAGATCAGCCGTACATGGCTGCTGCCTTTCACAAGTCAGTGGCTCAGCGACCACAGCCGCGTTCTAGGAGGGAGCCTGTGAGAAAAGCCGTGCTTCCTGCCCCCCTGTGCCAAACCAGGCAGTGCAGGCCAGTTTGGGGGAGTTTGGGCTGTTATCTTTGACTCCAGCCTCCATTTAATCGATCCCTCTTGCTGTGCCAGCAGGGCTGTGAGAAACGCATAGGTATGCTCGGGCTCTTTGCTGGACATGTGTAGCTGTGGCACAACGAGCTGCTGTGGCAGGCTGATGGAGGAAGCAGGGACTGACCAGTGCAGTCAGAAGAGCAGCTAAGAGAAAAGAAAACCTTAACAAGGGAAGCGGTTGCTTTCACATTTTGTCACTTGTACATGGGTGAGAAGATGTAGGCTCAGCTCCTGTAACTGCTGGACTCCATTTGTGATTAGAAGTTTCATCTCTTGGACTCCTGGCTGTGCACCTTAATCACTGTGCTAATGTGCCACAGAGGGACAAGAGACCAACGACCTGCCCCAAATCCTACTGGCTTGGGCTGCCAGGCTCTGGCAGGAACAGGATGCCTGCAATAGGTGCTTATTCCTTATTTGTAGAGTGGAGGTGATACCCACTTTGGTTGTTACACGTATATTCACTTGCATATGTATGAAATGTTTAGGTACTTAAGGGGATGAGGAGCACTATTAGAGTGCAATAGAAGGGATTGGTGATATAAGGGAAAGACCATTCTGGTTCCAGTCATGCTAGAAAAAACTGAGAATGCTGAAGAAGATGAGATGGTGGTTTGAGCAGCTTCAAGAAGAAGCATAGATTTGCAGGAGTTCCTTAATGGCAAAGAGCATTGATATGAAGGAGCATATGAGCTTTACCAAGTGCCCTAGCTCAGGCTTTAAGTAATGGAGGAAGAAGAGCCCAGTGTTACATTGCCAGCCTAGACCTTGTTTGTGAGACCTGTTCCATGTGTTGTTCCAGATGCTATGTGTGACCCTGATAAAGTCAGTTATTACCATATTTGTTAAATTTTCAAGCAACTTCCTGATCAACTTCCACCAATCCAGCTGTGGTGAGGTGCTTACTGCACCCCGTGAGGGTTTGTCAGTGCTTGCCGACTGCTGGGGGCTAAGGTAGGACAGGGAGGAACTGGGTTACAACCTAAGGTGAGCAGATGGCTGCATTTATTTTTGATAGCTGTATCAAAAGTGAAACACTTCTTCTGGAAAATAAAATAAATTCTTGGCATGTACCTTCATTTTGGGGTGAAAAAGTTACATTGGTTCTGCTGAAGAGAGTTTCTGGGGAGTGGTCTTTCTGTGAAGAGTACCTCATTCTCAGGAGCCTGAAGGAACGGAGGAAGAAGAGGCTGAAGACAGCTTGGTAGCTTCCATCTGTGGAGGAGAAGGGGTGAAATTTTTGTCTGCACTAGCTCAGCCTGACTAGACATAGTGCTGGACCTGCTCTGTGCACTGCTCCAAACCCATGGTTTTGTCCTTGTCCTCCTCTGTGGAGATACCAAACCTGAAGGAAACCGTGAAGAAGGATGGGAATAACGTTTCTGAGATGGCTAGAACTGATTTCTCTGTGTAGATGACCATTCTTCATGCAGAGATGTGGGACAGAAAAGGGGAGAGTGCTCTCTGTCCTGAAGAACTGGAGTTTTTGTGGAGACTGGTGGGCTCTGTTGTGGTATTTGTGATGTACCAGATCACAGTTCCTATTTGGGTGCAGTCAACTGTGCAGTCAAATGCCTGCCTGATCATGCTCTCTGTGATGCTTACTTGCACACACTGTTACAGGGTTAAGGATATTCAGAGACACACATGCATTTGCCAACTAGATTTTATGGTGAAATATTGAAAATTGTGTGGTCCTCCATAGAGAAATGGAAGACAACCTGTCTCTGTGCCCTTGAATCTTCCAGACAGACCTGAAAAACATTACTATTTATAGAGTCACAGCTGCTTCATGCTTCTCTCAGTAATATGGTCCCAATCAACATCACCCACAATCATTGCCCTAGCAAGCTGAAGACTGATGCCAAGATTTCACATTGGAGGATGCTTTCAGAAACTTTTGACGAGATCTTCTGTGACTGGAGATGAAAACAGAGCTAGTGCTCCTGTGGGTGGCAAAACCAAACCAAACATTTCAAGTAAGTTTAGTCTGTATTCAATAGAGATAATACAAGCAGTACAGCAATATAAATTTTGGCCTGAGTTGTATTGTACTGATGTCATATCCAGGCAGAAAAAAGATCAGATAAAGAACCATTTATAGCAGAAGGCAGAAACTCTCTGGCCTCTGTCTAAATCCAATTGAAGTAATGGAAATATTTCTTTGAGGCTCAGTGAGTTTAGATTGGGCATTTTGAGCGTATTTCTTTCTACCTTTTAATTGCTGGGTGATATTTAGATAGTTGCCTTTAAGGTAGCTTGTTTAAGCAAGTTAAGTTGCATACGAGATGCCTTCTCTGCACTCTTCATCATTTTCCTACTGGGATACAGTGACTGTCCAAAGAATAAGGGACAAAAGAGTCCGGCTTTGTTTTAGCTCACTGATGGATAACACAGACCTTTTTGGGGATTTTCACAGCACTATGATAGAGAAAATGCTTGTGCACCATTGACTAGTAAACAGAAATAATTGTGGAAGACTGATGGGGTCCAATGTCTTTGAAAGACATTCAGACTGAGTTTTTCACTCCCCTTTTTCATTTAGAAACTATCAAGAGAAAAGCTGGTAGGATATTTCGCATGTTCCACTGCACATGAAAATGCTCTGTGCTAGCATTACCTTCACCTGGTCATGACCAACAGGAACCTATGAATGCAGTAAACCTCAGATCATCTGCCTCTCCTACCTCCACATACAAATGAACACAGTCACACTCACATAACACCTCTGCAAAAGATTACCCAAGAAGAAAATTTTTGTACAGTTGTGCAATTTCTTTGTAAGAAACTGAGGCTCATTTTTCTTGGAAAATGATGGAACGCGGCTTTAAATTTTGCAGCATGGAAAATGAGGAAATGAGAACAGCTCCTTGAAGTATGGGTTTTCGTAGGAAAAAGCCAAATGTCTGGTTTGTCTTGTTACCAGGCAGCACACTGAGTGGGGACTGAGCTGCAGACCTGCCTGGGGAACGCAGCATGTACAGGATGGCAAGAAGGACTTTTTTAATGATAAAAGCAAGGCAGAGAAGTGCTCAAGAATCTCTCCAGGACAGCAATGGCCAGAGTGGGGCTAAGAAGTGTTGAAGACTGAAGTCTGCTCAGCTCTGTGCCCCTCTGACCAAGCACTGTACAAGTGCCCCTGCATTGGTATGATATACAAATGTGCCTATTAAAGAGACTCCGTAGCTTGCAGTTCAAACCTGGTTTATCTGTGACAGTGGCTGTGACACTGTTGATCTGGGACAGGGACAAAAACCAGACATGGTGTTTTTTGCAGTTGGTATCAGGATCAACCACAGGTTGGATCCCTCAAGCTAGATAGTGTGGGATGAGCTCTGTGCTAAAACCAAAGCTCAGCTTCCTCCCAGAAACCGCCTGCCTACAGAGTCTTCTCTTTACACGTGCAGTGTATCTCTGCTCCACCCTGGCAATCAGGCCAGCTGAGTGGCAAAACCATTGAGCTGAGCCCAGCACAGGGCTCACATGGCTTTCTGGCTTCCCACGCACATGCTGTTCATAGCACGCCGTCTGCAGGGAATGCAGAAACCTTCCTGTTCTGCTGCTGGAAATGAAACGCAGAAGCGGCAGCTGCTGAGATTTTTGATGCGCTGGCTTTTCTACGTGTGATGCATGCTGTGCTATCATAGGGCGGGATGACACAGTCAGATTCCTTCTGGTTTGTCAGGTTGCATAAGTGCCTGCATCCCACATCTGCACTTGAAAGTCCTCCTGCTTTTGATTTGCCTGTTTTTGTGAATGGCATGTAGAAATCTGGTCATCCTCAGTTGTCACTGATGTGGTGATGCACTGTGTGCCTCAGGGGTGGAAATCACTAAGTCAAGTGTGTGACTGATCATGCCCTCATCAAGCAAAAGTCTCTCACCTGAAAGAGAAAAGCCCTATTGTGTTTGACAGTCCTATCCCTTCATGCACTGGGATTGATACATACACTGGCAAGAGCTCCCTGGCATAGCACAGCTGGTTGTCACACGGTGCATCTTAGAGACCTTTGACTCTACTGACTTCCCTGGGGCAACGACAGATTTGTCTTCTGTATGGTAAGAGTGAAGAGGTGCCAGTCTGTACATTGGGGTCTGTCCTGGTTTTGCAGACATAAAATTTATAGAATCGCTTTTCTGTTACATTTTGTTTCAGCTTGTGGCCAGCTGTGGTATGGTGATCAAGGTCATTAGCAGTTAAATCCAGGGCAGCTGACCCAGGCTGGCCCACAGGTGCGTTCTATAACATTAACGTCAGGGTCACTATAAAAGGGAAAGCTGCTGGGGATGGGGGCTCTTTACTCTGTTCTTTTCTCCTCTCTTCTTAATGGTTGTATCCCTGGAGGAACCTGCCGCCATTCTATGGGCTGAGTATAATTTTGTGTCTTTTGTATTAGTATTGATATTGGTTTTCTTATTTTATTAAATCTGTTTCATTTTTAACCCATGAGTCTCCCTCCTTTTCCCAATTCCCTTTCTCAGTTGGGGAGGGGTCTTGGGTGATAGGACAACTGGTTATAGTTTAGTCCTGGGTGCGGGCTAAATAGAGACAGGGTCCTTGGGATGAGGTGAGGTACACAGCTGTATTATATCTAACAGCCTCTTTGGGACAGCCTGCTGCCAGCAACGCAGCTGGAGCTGAGACGAGTGAGCGTACTGCAGCAACAACGGATTTGGTTCCACGCTTCGAACCCGATCTCTAAATGTGCGTGTCCCTAGACATCTCAGCCCGTCCACATTGTGCTTTTGTTCAGCTCAAACTGTTGGAATTAAAGGAAACCAAAAACTATGAATAGATTTGGGTAGCAGATGCTGATCACCGCCTGGCAGCCCTGACTGCTGGCTCGGCTCTGCCGCTCGCGCAGTGCTTGCAGCCCGGGTCACAGCCTCTTGATGGGGATGTCTGGCTTTTTTTTTTTTTTTATAAAAACGCCTCCTTATACTAGGAAGCTATAACACCCGCAGGGTTGAAAAGGTTACAGTTGTTAGTGCATGGGGAAGGAAAAGGGTGCGGTTCAAAGAATATATGTTTCTGATTTTTTTACAAACTCGAAGTAGCAGCGGTGGTGGGCCAACACCTGGAGTCAGTTTAACCTTAGCAAACTCAGAGGGCAGAACCAATTGCACACCTATAGCGTGGTCTACGCTCCTGAGCAATCACGTTTGTCCTGTGGTGCAAATACACAGAAATTCAAGCTGGTTTTGCACCTTCTACTGTAATTTCAAACCTCACTCTGTTTTTAGCTTCGAGGGCTTCCGTAAAAGAGCCAAAAGCTGATGAAATTGCACTATTTAAGTACGCATTAAGGGAATGATTTACTGAGGTGTTATGACTTTTTAATGTGGCTGCCCAGACCTCTGTGCTATTGGATGGTTCTTTTGTTTTTGATTATTATATCTCAGGTTAATACAAAAACTGTGTCAACCACGGAAACAAAGTCATAACGTTTGTCCTCTGTTTGAAATCCCCAGTGATGTGAATGGCTGAAGGACAGGGAATTGGCACGCAGAGTAAGTGCCTTGGACAAACCTGGGTTTTGGAACAACCGAATCCCACTCAAACACCTCTACCATATATCCAAATGTTTTTTTTTTACTCCTGATGCTTTTCCCTTAGCCTCCAACAGTTTGCCCTGCAGAGAGGCTTGACCAGGCTGATGCAGCAGAGATTCACAGGGCTTTGGTGTTTACATTACATCAGCTCCTCCTAGTATGGTCAGGGAGCCTCCCTGCCAGCCCTCCACGGCAAAGACCCCAGCAGTCCTCCTTGGAGAGCTGCACCAAACCCTTGGAGGGTGAGTGGCTTTAGGAAGCTTGTACCCTGCTAGGGGAAGCTGCCACTGAATGCCAGGCGCCTGTGGGTTACCCCTGGCACGTCTGCGCTGGGACTTCATTGCTGAGGGGCACCTTAGAGAAATGCCGCAGACAGGAAAGCAGGAAACGTTTTGCAGAGCAGAGATAACAAAACATAAGCTCAGTAAATGGTTTGATTTACTGATTCGTGTGTACAGGAGCTGCCGTGTAAGCATCACAGGAAAAGGAAATGGAATGGAAGAGGAGGGGGAGGAAAAATGCAATGGGACAGCAAAATGGGTTGGCAGATTTCACGGGGCACAGGACTTAATGTCCTGGGCTTTCTCCTGAGCATGATGTGTTGTGGAGGTCTGTGATCACACATGAACACTGAGGATGCGAGTCCTTTGATTCAAAAGGAAATATCTGTATTTATTTAACAAGGTGGGCAACTTGCATCATCTTGGGTTTCTCCAGCATCAGGAATTCCCTCTTGTATACAGCTGGAATCATCCTGGGCATGCTAGTCCTTACCTGGAGCAAACCGGTCCCTGAGCCACTGATCTGAATTTCAACACCTCTGTGTGATGGAGAAGTGGTTGCAGAGCAGGCACGTGATGGTAGAGTTGCCCCTTCCCCCTCCTCCATTTCTCAGACTTTCTCAAAAGCCCCTTTTGCAAGAAGACCTCAGAGGTCTGCATGACTTCCACATAAGGCGAAACCCCCCATATGATGTGAGCCTGAACAAGCCATGGGAGACACACCTCCTGCCAGCGTCATGTACCTCCATAAGAGCATCACGGGGAACCTCTCTGCACACCTGATATTTTGAGCCTTTGCCAGACATTTTGTGACCTACCTGGCTGCACCTCAATGGAGGAGCTCACAGGGCTGCACAGGCTTACTTTACAATTACTTGTTTCTTCATTTTTCTCCACTTTCTTTGTGTCACTGGCCTCCAGTGGGGAAACTGAGGCTCACACACAGGTGATGATAACACTCTGCAGTGGCCAGGTCGTGAAACCACCTCCTGCAAAGTTAGGTGGTTATCTCTGATGCCTCTCTTGAGGCATCTTCTCTAAATCTGGAGGGATACTGGTATATGTGAAAGGCCCTTCCAGTCTTGGCTGCTGTATTGTCATGAGCAACTCAGTGTTTTGGAGAAAGGAAAGTGCCTGATGAAGACATGACATTCAGACTTCAATTGAATTGAGAGATTTAGTGGGGCACATATCTTGGGATATTTGATTTACCTTTTCTCAAATAATTTCCCTGATACAGTCTGAAAAAATAAGTATGGTCTTCCTTGAGATTTCTAGGTATGTATACATACCAAGGAGAAAAAAATCCAAGTTCTTTCCCTTCCTTTCCCACCAGTTTTTCAGATCCTCTTACTCCATCATAACGATGGAACAGACAACAGAAAAATCTACTGGAAATCACCCTTGAAAACACTGACTTTTGAGCTCTGGCACAATTTTCTCAGTATAAATAGATCTTCCTATAAATTGGTCTTCCCATAGACACCTGGGATTTTGGCTTGTGTTCAGCAGTTTCCATTCACTTAAACAGTGAATTTACAGCATCATTTTCCAAACACTATTTCCATGCCCTAGTTGGTGCCGGGAATGTATTTTTTGAACATGCATTTTTGAAGCAACCATATTAATTGGAAAGATTCATTTAACACTAAAAGATGTCCCTGTCATCTTCTTTTCTCCTGACACTAGCAGCTTCAATCATTTTGTAAATAGAGCTGCCCATGGAAAGATAAACGGTGTAGATTCACCTGGTGCTGGTGTAGTACAGACATATTTTAACACATGAGACTGGAGATGGGAAGTCTGTCTGCCCCGCAGTCTGTGGTGCGTGTGAGTGATACCCGAGTTAGCTTTTCTAGAGTGAGTTCTCAGAGTGGAAGCAGGTGGACCTTGACACCACAAAGCTCTGTGTCCTCCCAGGTTACCCAGATGTGGGGTGTTTTTGCATGAAACTTCAGTGCAAGCAAACCTGCAGGCTTCAACATTTTGAGAAATGCAAATATCTGATAACTCTCCACCGGCTTTGGTAGAGTGTGTGGCCAAATAATGGGAAAGAAACAGATGCAACTCAGTTCTGGACTGATCTTGTGGGCTCTTTTCATTAATCTCATCTCTGTCTGAGTCTCCGTTTTCTCTATTTAAAAAGACTGCTGTGATGTCTACTTCCTCTGAAGATATTTTGAGAGGAAGTAGCAAAAAGATACTATATAAGATCTAAGTATGATTACAAATTAAAAAATATATAGATATCTACACTTAATGAACATGCATGAAATTCACAGAATTCTACAGAACTAAATGCCAAGACTCCTGCTGACCTGACTGGGCAGAAGTGTCATGGTGTGCTGTGCCAACATCACTGCTCAGATCCCAGGCAAACAGAACCTCTGGCACGAGAAATGCAGGTTGCAGTACAGCTGAATCCTGGAGCTGTAGCTTATGGAATACATACAGCAGATATACAAGTAACAATACAGCATGTCTTGTTAGGCTCCCAAGTGCCAGATACCCAAGAAAACACTAGTACAAGCACACCCATAAAATCTGACTTCCATTTCTCTGCAAAGGCCCTTTCTTGTCCCATCACCTCGGGTGACATCCTGGCACTTTCAGGAGCAGGAGGAAAGTGCCGTGAGGACAAAAGAAGACAGAAGATGGTCCAGAAAGGATGCAGTGTCTTTGATCTGCTTGGTTTCAAGATAATTGAGATGCCTAGATGTCAATGAGGGTGCTGGACAGTAATAAAGAAGTTTATTTCTTCTGCAGACAGATGAACATGAGTATCTGCAGGTAGCTGTAGGAGCAACCACTGATATCCTACATATGTTTTTGGGTGCCCTGCAGAAACCTGACATTGTATTCCTACAGCCAGGCAGTCCCTTTGCTCAGGACTTCTTTAAAGACCAGGAAAGCAGCAGCTGCAGCAGAAGTGTTGGCCATCATCCTCCTGTTATCCACCACAGGTGATTCATGTTTCGTACATTTTGCTTTGTATGAAAACAGCCACTTGTGCTCTCCATCTGCTCCCCAGCAGAGCTGAAACAGACACCTAGGCCTGCAGTTTCTATGGAGTCCAGTTTGCAGTATTTTTTATTTGTACCATCTCAGTTGACACCCAGCTGTATGGACCAGACCCCCTTTCTTAGGGGTGCTGCGCAGAAGCAGCACGAAGGCAGACCAGGATGCTGCAAGCTGCCATTTAACATAGCATCTAAATAACTGCTTGAGGGCACAGCTCCAGGAGGCAGGGTAAGCCAACATCACAGCCTGCTTCTGTCAACAGGGGAAGGTCCCGCTCCCTTTGAAAAATAAACAATAGGGTAGCTTAGTTTTCTGCCATTTTAGAGAGAAGAATTGGCCCAACCAAGGTGCTGGCAAATGCCAGAGATGGTACAAAGCTGGTTGGCAGCAAATTGTTCTGTTGGCTCAGCTGCCTGCAGAACTGCAGCTTATATCAGTCTGGAGCATGTGCTTAAAAAGCTTTATGAATTGAGGTCTTAGGACTGGAGCTGAGCTACGGAGTTAGATCTGGGCCGCTCTAGTAAGTGGATCTCTATGAGAACAGTGTCAGGCTCCAGTGGCTGTTCCTGTTAGCACATGGCAGCGCAATTTAAAAAACGCTTTGCTTCTGCCTGCTGGCTGGTGGAATGACAGTCAGGGATGTGGCAGCTCATTTTGTTGCTTTGAAATTTTATTTTAAAAATAATTAATAAGATGGATGCTGTGGATACTGGGCCTGTTTCTCTAGAAAGTGCCTTAGCAATCCAAAGGCATAAAAACAAGAGGAGAGAATAAAGGCTGGTTTATTATTTATAAAAAGGGCATCTTCTGGTGTTCTCTGTGATTGTTCTGTGGTTCCCCTGTAGTGGTTTGTTGTAACAAATTATGAGTCTGTCACGGTAATCTAAAATTTGTGCACCTATTCCTAGCAACAGTGTTTTCTCTTAGGATACCAGCTTTTATCTCCCTCTCAGAGGGGGTCTTACTAGAAGGATCAGTGGTAGGACAACAAAACAATAAATGATCATCTTACGATGCCAAAATCCTTTCAAAAAATGCCAGCAGCATGGTGGTACGTACTATTCAAAGTCTAATCCATTATTTGGGAATGAAGAGAAGCAATCTCTTGTAGTTAAAAACCATATCAAGCTCAATCACAAAATCAAATGACAAGCTGTATTAAAATGCAACGTACTTTATAAGGTTGATTATTACTTCATTGAATAAGAAATTCAAAATAGTCTTAAATGAAAAATCAGATTCTATCTGCTCTTGGTCTTTTTTTTGGTAACCACCAGATTACCAATAGTCCCTACTTCCATGTCTAATACTGAATTTCAGTTCACTTTATTTTAGCATATTTGTGGGGAGTTTGTTTATGGTATAACTAAGGGGAATTTCCAGATGGAAAGGAGGAGTTAGTACATAGAAAGCTGGACTCTGAGCTTTTCTTCTAAGCTTTATTTTTTTTCTGAGAAGGAAAAAACAACAACAGTTCCCTTTTACTGGTGCTTTTTCATCTGGCTGTGTAGGTGGTATGTTGAAATAATAGTTTGATTGATATTAAAGGAAGTGTGACTGCTATGTAACTTCTATCAGAAGGGGGAATCCCAGCTCTTTAAAGAGCATGTGCAATTAGGCATGAATAGTGTTATTATAGGGTTCAAAAGGAAAACCAGCCTAAACAATCCCCTTCTCCCAAAACCTCCACTAGATTTCCAGCATGCGTAAAATTGGGCCAGGTCCTTGGCTGGGGAGGTTTCTGCTGACATTGGTGTATGGTTGCTGAGTCTGAGCTCTGCGTCTCACCCCCCATTTCACCCTGTTGCTCTACGCTGAGTCTGAAGCGGTCACGCAGAGTGAAAGCATCTCCTGAAGAGATGCACAGCCTTTCTCTGGAGATGCAAAGAACAGAGATCCCACCAGTCCCTCACTGTGTTTGGTCACTTCCAATGGTATTTTATCCCAGTTATCAAAGAGCACTGCTGAAAACTGTTTCCTTTCTTCCAGGCTCAACATGTCTGGACTCAGCAGAAGCCAGCACATCATTTATATATAAGGAATACATCTGTTTAATACATAAGGAATACACCTATTTCAACCTTCTCACCTAAAGTAAAGCAGTCTTTAGTTCCTGGTATTTTCTTCTGTGTAAATTCAAGGTACAAAAAAGAGGCATAACTCCCGGAAGCCATTCTTTAGCAGAACAATAGACACTTAACATGAACCCCCCTTTCTGTTTAGCCCGCATCTAACCCACAATCTGTTTCCTCTCCTTAGAAATCACACTTTTTATCACCTGTGGTCCCTAGATACCTTCAGCTGAGTCTTTCCACGTGCACAGTGCTGAACAGCAAAGCACCTAATCCCGGTGTGGATTCAAAAACGTGCTGAAATCATGGTCCCTCTCCCCAAGAGTCTCAGTACAGCAGATCTGCACTGGGGACGACCACCTCACATCAACAGGTCCTTCCAGAAAATGCTGCTGCGCCCAGGATTTACTTTTTAAATCCTGTTGTTATCTTTTTCTTTAGTATATGGCAATCCAGCAGCTGTACTCCTTGACTCCGCAGCCAGTGGCCAGTACCAGTCTGTGCCTTGTCAGTTCATATGAGGATCTTGGTTGCTCTAGAGAAAAGATGTGATGAACGGAGGAGGGGTGGAAGAGGGTGAGGTCTGTACCTCTTCCACCGAAATCAGGCCAAGTATATGGAAAATACATTTATGTTTCAGAAGGAAAGCGACTGGGGAACTAGCCTGGCAACTGGGGAAATTTGCTCTCAGAAGGAAGTCCCAGTCGCTGGTGCCAGGGCTATTTTTGTCTTTTAACAGAGAGCTGTAGTGGATCAAATGGAGAAACAGTCCTGACAGCTGGGCCTGAAACACAACTGCTGCCCATGCACCCTGCCAAAGGTCATGCTCAAGGCCAGACCTGGGCTGGCAAGGCTAAAAGGCTGTGGTGATAGCTAGGAACTCAAGAAACAAGTCTTTTTTGTGCAAATATTTGTGCAATTAACCTGCACATGGTCATAGGAGACTGAGAGGTGATTTAACATGATGAATAAGGACTAAAGCCAATAAAAGACTAAAGAGCGGAGCGAGCCCTGAACCTCACACAGGATGGTGTTTGCTCTGGTCTTTGCAGGTTACTGTTGCAGGTAGTTCATGGATCCCTTTTTTCAGATTGCTTTGAAGAATGCACACATGGGAAGTGTGTGGACAGTATAAGACAGTAAGAGTGGCTTTACTGGGGGACCAAAGGTCAGTCTAGCTCAAGATCTGGTCTCCAGCAGTGGCTAAAAGTGGTCCCTGGGGAAAAGCAGTGTAACACAGGCAGCACACCGTATCCCCTCCCCAAAGCCTCTCCCTGACCCCATAAGTCTGCAAGTCAGGGACTATTTCAGCATTGATCTTTCTACTGCTGTGCATGAACATGCAAAGATAAAATCATTTCCCTACATCTCTGCCTACATGTGACACCATATACACACTCACAGTTGCTTTATTTCCTTATGTTAGAGGACTGTACTGGGAGCCCATGCTGTGGTCATTCATTTGTATTTGAAATCTCTCACTTCTCCAGCTCTCACATCAGTTGTGGGATAACTTTTAGTGTTTTTCAGGACATGGTTTGTTTCCTGGTACAGAATCCAATGCCTTGGAAAACTCTGAATCCATCATGTTTGGGCTAGACTCATAAAGGCTGGAACTCAGTTTGGCAAATAAATCTTGTTGTTCTTTGAAAGATGCTTATTGACATTTGCTACACCCTTAGCTCACAGTTGTTTGCATATGTCACTTCTATTTGACTGTACGTACCCAGTTCATCCTCTCCCCTTTTGGAGTATTGATGCACTATGAGCACTTCTTCAAACGGAAACAGGAGAGAGAGATCATGTCGCCCCTTTCAGGAATGCTAATTAGCCAGACTGCTCATTTTAAATATTTTTGCCTAGTAGACCTTGTTTATCACCCTCTCTATATTCCTGAGGAAAAAAGTCCATCAGCAGCCCCATGCAATACATGTACACAATCCGACTTCTTTCTGAATACAGACAACTATTTTTAAGTACTCTCCTTTTTTTACATTATCAATTTTGCTACCTCTCCCTAGTGATACTCCTGCACTTCCTCCTACTGTTGAGCTGCTTTTGTTCTTAGTAGATATTAAAACACTTTCTTTGCTCTGTCTGTTCTGAGGTGTTTCCAGATGGTTTTAATTTCACTCACTCATTTCTCACACTCAGTTAGTTCTATTTTATATTAATTGACAGCCGTTTCCCCCTTTCACATCTGCGATATATTGCTTTTCTGTTTCACATTGATTCCTTCACTTTGTCACTGAACCAGGATGAGATTTTTAGCATGATCTGTTTGCACTCTTGACCTGGAAATCCTGACTTTTTGACCATCTGATATAAACTCTTAATGAAAGGACTGAGCTTTCATTCAGATATTTCTACCCACATTTTTTCTACTGATTAATCTGGATTGTAACTTTCCTCAAGTAAGAGAACTGACCTTACTAATGCTGAGTGTTTAGGGCAGTCAACACTACAAATAATCTGGTCACAATTGTGGTGGTGGCCTTCAGAGAGCAACAAACTTTCTACCCAGCATTAGCTCACCATGGTATGTTGTAATGAATGATCTCATCTTGGATGCAGTACCCGATGGGTTAGAGAATTCACCTGTATCTCCTAAAAGCTATTTTTCTATTGGCTGCATACATCTCTAGCATATGTCTCCCACTCTGAAGTCCTCCATGCACACAGAACTTTTCTTTCTGCAAATTGGATGAGGGTTTAATGAATAAAAGGTTTAAGGAACAACCCATCCTGCTTTTTGACTTTCTGACTTTGTTTGATGGTCTGTAGCAGATCGTTCTGCAAATATTCTTCCTCTTCTGCTCAGCATCTTGTAAATCTGACTTAGCAACTCACAAGCTCGTAGTGATGACACAGAGAACCACCCCCAGTCTGCCCTTCCTAATCAACAGATCTATTACAGTAATCAGGAAAGTCATCTCACCAGGTTTCCGTGGCATCAGTTATGTCAGATTCCTTCACAAGTAACGTAACTTCCTGTTCCTCTCATTTGTTACTGACCTTTCTAGCACCAGTATAAATGATGACAAGTTCTCATTTTTTCCGATTCAGTCTTGCCAAGTTACTGTCTGGGTGTGGAGTTGCGCGGCACATGCTTTCTCAGCACTGTCTTCAGTGTTCCTGTTCTAACCAGTGCTGTATGGCCCTCTCCAAAAATATGTGGAACTTACATGTGACAGTAATTTTTTTTTCTGTTTCTGATGTTACCTCTCTTCCTCAAGAACAAAGGACAATAAAAAGCAAACCTGGTTGCCTCATATCCATTGTGCTGGCCATTTACGTCTTATTACCAAGTTGTTCTGCTTTGCCTTGGTTGTCAGAATATCAGTCAAACACAAATCTTTTTTGTGTTCAGGCTATTATTTCATGTCAGCTTTAGCTGGATGAAAACAAGAAAGACCTGAATACTCATGAGAAAATATTTAGTTTTAGGAGGTTTCAAGATCAGTTTTGCTGATCTGTCGATATTCACATGAACATCGACAAGTGAGACTTACTCTAAACTGCTCGTGGGTTGCATCACTGTTACAGTAATAAAAAATTAAATGTCATCTATACTATCTGGGTCAAGGGAAGGTGCCTGTGAGGCTGTTGTGGTGGTGTCTTTCAAGAAGCAGGAAGGGAAGAGAGCGTGAGACAGTAATAGCAAGTGAGTGTGTATTCGAGAAAGTGAGAAACATCATGAGCCAGACAGTCTCCCACTTTGGGAGCTGCTGCAGTATGTGGCAGGGCAGCACAATGCCTGGCAGCACAGTACCCGGCAGCACAGTGCCCAGCAGCACAAGTCCCAGCTCCCAGCTCCCACCCCATAGCAGGTTGGCCAAGTCCACCCAGGACTTGCCCAGGTGGAGGGGTGGCCTTGCTTCTGGTTGCAGAGCCTAGAATGGGCTGGAGGAACATAACAGAAATCTTGAGCCAGATGAAGACATCTTCCGCATAAAGGCAGAAGGCTACTGAGGCAGATAGATGCTACGATCCCACGATCCACAGCATGGATGCTGCATCAGGTGATGTGAAGAGGGTCAGAGGGAGCCTCCTGAGAGCAATAAAGAACGTAAGGATGAAAAAGAGTTGTCATTGTGTCAAGTCTAGAAAGTCATGACAAGATTTGAAGGTATTGCAGTCAGAACAGGCACAAAAAGAAAAGGCAGGAAGAGTGGGCTGGTGCAGGGAGGGCAAGGGGGTTTCTATAGCGGTGACATTTTAGATGGGAAGTCAGGAGAGAAGAATTTGTGCTACTGAAGGAGGGGACGGTGAATAAGGTGTGGGCAGGAGATTTTACTGTGAGCAAGACGAAAAAAGCCCCAGAGTTTGGTGATGCTGTAAGCAAAGGCAGAAGTTATCAAATCTGACTGCAGGGAGAGAATAAAACAGGAGAAGAAAAGGAGAGTGAATTTGGCATGGAGGTGGAGGAGGGAGTTAGCAGGAATGGGAATGGGTCTAAAAGTAAGGTTTATTGTAGGAAGAGCGGTCTTTGAGCTGGTGGTGGGACATGTAAGGGTTCACAGTTACAGAGAGGTCAGACTAACAATACAGATGAAAATATCCTCAGAAAAATGGTTACTGTGATAAGGAATAGGGACAAGTTTACCAGGGGAGGGACTGACAAATAGTAATGATGCCTTCCCTGGCAAGGCCTGCAGACGTGACTTGTGGGAGAGACACCAAAGGACTGAAGTCCAGCTCCTGGAGCTGACAGGGCTGAGGCTTCACCAGGCAGGATCTGGATGGAGCCAGCTTCTACTCAGAGATGAAAGCAATAAGGAGAAGTTCAGGAGTAGAGAGTGGGCAGATGAGCAAGCAGATGTCCCGAGAGGTGAAGCACGAAGCTATCAGTTTTCTGAAATGAGATGTGGCTACAAGAGAGCTGAGAACAACTGCTCAAAATGGGGAAAGGGACTGGAGACCTACTGCAGGGATTTGAGGAAGAGAACCCAGGAGCTCCCCCCAGGAGCGAGAGAGGAGGGCATCTAGTGATGGCCGGGAGCACTGCGGGGTTTTCCCTTGGACCCTCGGGCTGGTGGCACCACGGTGCCCTCCCACTGACTCAGAAAATTTCCCGAGGCTGTGCTGAAAGTCCTCTCTCTGCCTGCATCAAAACTGTTTTGTGGGATTTTTTGGGGGGTGGTGTCAAAATGAAAATAAAGCTTTCTAGCTCCCCTCTGACTGGGAAATAGAGTAAGTCACTGGGAAAGCACGTCTCAGAGAACTAGGTTGCCTGTCTGTCTGTCTGCTTGTCTGTCCCCAGGCAGGACCTCCTGGCCGGTTGGACAGCTGGCTAGAGGTGCAGAATCATAACTGCTACAGCCAGGACTGTCATCACCTGGCCACCCCACCAGGGTCACAAGTCCAAGTCCAAAAGGCTACACGAGAGATCGTCTGAATGCAGCCCTGGTTTTGAGAGGAAAGATGATTTTTAATTCTTAAAAGTAAAAATTCTACTTTCCTTCTTTATTGCTTTGCTACTTTACTTCTTCACTGCTTGTGGATAACCACTGCGGCCCCTCTTTCAGGTGTAGGTACCTTCTTTCCTCATGAACACAGATTTGGTTCCACGTGTCGGAAGGACAGAGCCTGGACCCCCAGTGGCGAAGGAGCACGACTCAGCCCGGGAAGCCACTGGGGAGGAAGCCTCACGCTGGGCCAGGAGCAGCTCGACAGAGCTACCTGCTGCTGATACCAAGCTGCTTTTAATTTTCTGCTTGGCTGTTTACTAAAGAGACCCCACAGCAGCGATGAGGAGCCCATGCATGCTCTTGGTGTGTGAGCACTGAGATGTCGCTCATTTACATTTCGCATGTGTTGTGTTAGGCTGGCTGCCTCGATAAATATCTTGCAATGCCTGTTGCCCGCGCAGAGATCTTCTTGTTCTTGCATGACTGAAGGGAGCTCACACGCTGTCATGCAGAGGACTCAGAGGTGGCACAGAAAAGCCGTCACAACTTAGTGATCTGAAGGTAAGCTTTCAAAGCTGATGCAGAGATAGCTATTTTTTTTTTCCTGTCTCACTCATTGTAAAACTATTCGAGTTACTCAGGGATAGAGAAAATTATCAGAGAGTTTAAAAGAGGCAAATTCAGACATGCCTTGGCTGTGCAGGCTGCACATCCAACCTCTTTGCTCTTAGAAGGAATGTAGCTGTTTCCATGTTGAAAACAGAACATGACTAAGATGTAGAGCATTTGAATAATAAAGCAACCCAGTCTGGGCCCCACTGAGTGTTAAAGCAAGACCCAGCTTGTAACATGTAGCTTCAAAGTGTCTTGTACCTCTAACTGATAGGTGATGTTTTTCGTCTGAACCTCTCAAACCAGAGGAATTCAGGAATGTCCCAGGCTGACTCTACAAATATTGGTCCTGCAGAAGGGATGTCACCCTCAGGGCACGGGGCACAACTCTGTTCTCACTGAGGCGTCAGTCTGTCCCTCTGCCCTGCTCCCCACAGCTATAGCTGCTCTTGGCTATGCCTGGCTGGATGACCCTGCTCTTGGAAACTGCTCAGTCTGAGGCCCTGTGAGTACAGTGGGCAAAGCTGGGCAAAACGGGGAGCATTAGACCAAAAAAGTGGGATACAGAGAGAAGTTTCGTGTGCCTCTGTGGCTGTCACTTGAGCCAATGCCGAGAAAAAAATTAGGAAGAGCAGTGCCAGCATTTAGACTTTGAGGCCATTTGTCGTTCTTCCCAGGTACTTTGAAAATGATGGATAAAACTCAGATTCACTGCTTGGGCCACTCACTTTTTTCTTTAGTGTTTTGGAGGATACCAAAACATAATGGACACAAACTTAATAAAAAACACTAAGCCGTGAAAGACTCTAGGAGGCCACTTTCAGCTGCCATTAAAAGGCTTTTGGACAGATGTTCAGCATCCCTGGAGAACAGTAGCTTCATCTGAGTGATCGACACTGGCCATATTAAAAATGTGGACTGGTGGGGATTCCATCTCCAAGACAGGAGACTGTTCCCCTGGCCCAGGGACGAGCTTAAAAATCACAACCATGCATCATCTTCCCATGATTTGTCCTAGGTTTTTCTATACAGAGCTGGTAGGTGGTCTTGTCCCACACAAGATTTTATAGAGACTTTGTTTTCTCCTACTCAGTCAATATATTTTTCCTAAACCACCAGCACTACCACCACCACAAATGGATAAATTAATAAATAAACCTGCATCCCAAAAGCAAATCAATTATTCAGGGTGCTTCTTGGGTATAAAATCTCTGGAGCAGTGACATTTAGGAGGCTGTGGGTCAGCTACTTTGCAGCGTCATGAAAATTTCATGCTCACTTGGCAAGGAAGTTAGTGAGTCAGGCAAATGAGCTCTTATGCCGTCTGCCTGACCTGGATACAAACACACACAGCTTCAGGTTACCGCTGTGGGTGTACAGCTCAGAGAGGGAGAGACCCAAGTGCGTTTAGGCCTTTAGCATCCAAGGAGATGGAGTTTCAGATGTGCAACACCCTTAGGGATTATTTTTTAAATTTCAGTCCTGGTGCCCCTAAAATATACTGGCCTTACAGATGGATTTTTGGTTTCTAAATGCAAAGGTTCAAGTCACGCACAGAGCATCCACCTGAGAGTAACTTTATTGCTCTACTGGGCCTCCCTTCTCCTGCTGCTGGCCATTCCTGCTGCAGCCAGCAGCACTGTCCCACGACTGCATGTCTCCCCTGGTCTGCAAAGTGTGGCTGGATCTGGCAGACAAGTAGAAAGAGAAAATGTGTCAGCTAGTTGCTAAAGTTTTAAAGTACAAAAAAAGCCAAGAGTGGGGGAAAATGAGGGAAAAGAAACAAGAAAAAAGGCAGTAGACCCAGTGGACAGATTTAGCCACAGCTGAACAAGTTAATATAAAGTAAGAATCTGGACTTATGAGCTGCTTACACTTTTGTTACACCAAGTTTGCTGTACTTGGCTGCTTTATTTACTCCAGCCCTGCCTATGCTCCTGACTGTCACACTCCTACGCTCTCCTGAAAGGCATCAGGACCACCATTCACCCCACAAACCTTATCTGCTTCTCTGACGGTCTCCTGCCAGCCCAGGGATGCTCCAGCCTTGAGCTGAAGGACTCATACCGGCTTTCACCAGAGGATGTCACGCTAATCCTGCGGATGCTCTGCAGCTGGGTGCTTAGCTCCCAGCCACAAACACTGCAGTGGAGGATGCCTTTCGTCCTGCTGCACCAAGGCTTTGTCAAGCTCTCCTTTCTGTACCAATCACGCAGTACAGAAGGTACCATTAAGGCTTTAAAATTTAATGAGCTCTAATAAAATCTCTCTCTGATATACAACCTAAGCAAAGGCTATGCTGCAGGAAGGTGATATTTGTGTATGCCTTTATAACTTCCCCTTCTCTCTGTTTTAACTATATATTCCTAATCACTTAAATAACATTTCTGCAGCTTTATGTTGTGGAGTTATTGCAGATTAACTCCATAAATGTAGGTAAGCATCTAATTGCCACTTTGAGCTGAACTCTGACACAGGGGCATCTGCCCCACCTGAGCTGTAGTGTTTACATTTCTGATGTGCTGATATATGCAAATCTGTCTAAATCTTGGCTTGGCTGAAACGATCATGCCTAAATCCTGCCTGATGACTTCCCAGCCCATGGAAACAAATGGGAAGTCCGTCCTCTCTCCTGATTTGACTAAGATTTCATCCTCTAAATTTGCAGGGCACAAGAAGGTCTGTAAGTGGCTATATCCCATATATATAAATGGCTTTCTCTCTGCACTGAAAACACCTACCACTGGTTTAAGCCCTCTCCCAGGCTGTTGGAAACCCAGACTGAACCTCTATTTCCTATGGTTTATGCAGAGCCTCCCACGTGCTAAAAAAAAGCTGTGAGCATCCAGCTGATAGATCCTCTGGGGTTTGGTCTCAAAGTCTCCTTCTGAAGCTGTTCTCTGTTGTAGAAATTATTAAACACTCACTGGACCAGAGAGAAGAGGTGGAAGATGGACTCTCCAGCCCCATAGTCAGGACACTCATGTGTGTGATGTGGGAAAGCCAGGCTATAGGTTCCTGCTCCAGTGAACAGCTAACTAGTAGCACAACCTGGACCAGCTCCAACAGGAGAGGCTGAGATCCCACTTCTCAAGACCATCCAGGGCCTGTCGTTTGGGCATTTCCCCAAAAGAGAGGAGAAAGGACATCAAGAGTCACCCGCAAAATCTGCAAGTGTCTTAACTGCTGATATAAGAGCTGAGATTCTGTAGAAAGAACCCAAGCTACCTCACATAAAGCCTGAAACATGAGCTGGGTCAGAAGGGTCCATCTGACTCCATGTCTGCCTCCAGCCTTGGCTGAAGGTGGGTGCTGGTGAAAAAGCAAAAACGCAGGGTGAATCCTTAATGATACCTCCCCAGGACACACACCAGGCCACCAGAAGCGATGACTTTCCCAAGTGGATATAAACACATGGTCACCTCTCCTGGGATCCCCATGGGGTATTCTTGTGCCTTACACAGTTGTCTCATTTCTTATGACCTTAAGCCCCTAATTTTTCTTATTCCCTGAGGAGGAGGGCTGGACACCCAACTCTGAGCTGAGAGAGCCCTGGGGAGGCCATGTGTCTCAGAGGTGGGCATAGCAACTTGTCTGCAGGTTTACTGTTGTGCAGCACCAAGCTCCATGTGTGTCTGAAGCCTGCAGGCACCACCATAGCACAGACCTGGGTGCTGGTTCTGTGTTTCACCTCTGTAAGTGACACTGGCCTCTGTTATTTTTCACCTGTTGCTTTTCTTTAATGACCTGGTTGTGCAAAAGCATCTGAGATTTTTTTTTAGCCCCAGATTGGGTTTGCTTATTTTGCAAAAGGAAAGGGGAAAAGAAAAAGCACTTCTTTTTAGAAAAGCTTTCAATTTAATAGTTAATGTCCATGCACCATCAAAGGATCTCTTAATTCCCCAGTATGTTGCACCAATTATAAAGTGGAGATAAGGTGTGGAAAGAGAGTCAGTATCTTTTATAAGTCCCTCTGGTATATTTGGACAGAAAGGCAAGCGTCCAGGCCTTGACTGGTCTGAAACAGAAAAATCCAAGCTAAGTTTAGGAGCTTCTATTTCAGACCTGAAAAACACTGGAAGTATCTGAATTTGTCCAGATCAGTAGTTGAGCTAATGAAAAATATTCCTCTGCAGACCTTTCCCAAAGGATATCCTTAGATACCTCAGCTGCTAATGAGACTCAGACAAAGTGAGTGGAGCTTCGAGGGTGTTAAAACTCAATAGTACAGAGAAGACCAAGGCTCTCTTGTAGGCTCCTCCTTAGGAAGGCTTTTAAGCACTTTAAAACTTGTTTGCAGTTCCTCGACTTCAAGACAATCTCAGTGCTTAACACATTAAAAGGCAGAATGACTTTTCTTTGGAAGCCCTGGAGACTTCAGGGAGAAGTCGATTGACCTCCTTGTGTCTCAATCCATCCAAACATGAGAGTGAAAAATAAACAGCACCTCATTAAAAAAGAAATAGATAGTGTGACTGACCTGAGCTTGCCTTGGTAAATAAATTACAAAGCCATAAAACTGCTCTGGGACCTGCTTTGTCCCATTGAAACAACACCCACTTTAGACACTCTCTAAACACATCATACTGGGGGTGACGCAGAGTAATTGCCAAGGAGCTGTTATCATTATCTACCTGTCAAGCCCCCATACATTCTCCCTGGGTTCGTGTCTGAGCTAAGGAGAAAGTACAAACCAGTGATGAGAGGTCCCAATAAACACCAAAAGAGAACGATTTACTGGTGAGCTTTCCCAGCTGTTCTTCCTGCAAAAAAAGCATCCCAAGCCCAAATTTTTACCTATGGCCTTCTCCATACCCAAAGGTCTCACACTGGTAGTTCAGCTGCCCTGGGCATTTAGAAGCTGCTGCTCTCAACACTGCCTGCTGGAATGCCCTGTATTTCCTTGGTAAATAGTGGGGTTTGTGAGGCCTGGCATGATTAAGAAGCAAAACAGTCAAATACTGCCGGGAGAAGTGTCAGAGGGGTGATCTGGGGTCTTAAAGATTAAAATAAACAGCCAACCAAGCGAAGTTTAATGTTGATATGGGTGGATTTAAACACTGAGATGACGGAGTCGATCTGAAGGAAAGTCAGAAAGGATAGTGCCTCTATTTCGGCACTGAATCTGAATGCAGAGTGGAAAAGTCCCATGGCTGCAAAAGCAAAACATGTCTAGAAATGCATTTTTAGGGAGTTCCAGGGAAAGTTAAAAGTACCTCTTGTACATACAAGTAACATCCTGGCTTTTGAAAAAAAAAAGGGAAAATCCTTCTATGTACTCAGGCAAAGCCCAGATTTCACCAGAGGCTTTTGCGGATTTGCTATACCACCGCAGTTTTTTTGTCTGTGCTCAGTTCCACAGAACTTCACTATAACGGACCATAAGGGACCTGCCTGACACTGGCACCATTTTATAGAAGATATCAAATGATGATTGATACTAATATAACAGGATTCAAAGTGGGGAAAGTCTCCATGTATCACGCAGCCAGGTGAAGCATGATCCCTTACCACCACACTGCTTCAGAAGCAAACCCAGTGCCCAGCATCCCGTCAAACATAGTGATCATTCAGCCCCTTGCCCAGTGCTGCGTGGATTACCTTCCCATGACCTGAAACTCCCATCTTGCCTGTTCCTTCACCCCTCTATAGCCTCTGTCTTTGGGAATGCAACCTGCCATGACTCACATGAAAAACTTATTATGGCTTACACATTTTAAGCTGCATTAACAACTGTCCCTGTGCTGTGTCCCATAGACAAGCAGGATGGAAACAGGATGTTTCCTTCTGCTTGTAAACAGAAACCTTCCCAGCAGATCATGGTCCTGTTGAAGAGAAGATGCAAACTTGCTGTTCAGTAGTTACAGGATCAGTGATTAACTAACAGGGAACTGGCGAGGAAAGATACAGTTTCTTGGCATGGCCTTTCTACACTGCCTTTATATTCTTGTGTAATTAAAAAGAAGCAAGGAAAAAAAACCCAAACCACAACAAGCACCACTTTTTATTGCTCCCCCCTATGCTTAATCAAGTCCTGAAGACTAGAGAACTGTAGAGACAAGACTCCTGAGCATGGCAGACCAGAGCTTATGGGCTGTATCCAGTCTGCTGCTGTCACCGCACAAAGCCAACTGCTATAGCATACGACTGCAAGAGACCTGTAAGTAAATGATTCAAGTCACTTATTATCCAAGACAGCAAGTCTTTGGCACCGTGAGTGGAGAAAAACAACTGTGGCACTTACATTAGGTACCTAAATGCCCTTTGTCTCGAGGAGGAGGTGTGATTTTGTGCATCTTGTCAGCTCCTCTCCCTTCTGCTTAGCAGTGCGAAAAGCTCCATCGCTACCAGACATTGTAAGATGAGGATGGGGTTTTGTCTTTGTTTTTAAATAGCTAAGCAGCTGTATCATGCCTTTGAGTGAGATGAGTTTGAGATGCATTTGAAAAGCAGCTAAGTGGTAATCTCTGCTAGTCAGGATTGTTTGAGGGGAATCACATTTATTATTTAGTTTCACTATTTAGCATTGCATGATGATGTTCATCTTGAGGCAGAGAATTATTGAGAGAAGTGCCGCAAAAGCACAGCACTCCAGACAGACAGGGTCAGTTATATTTGCATGGTATAAAGATTCTATTACACACGAAAGGAGCGAAAGGAGCTGTTTGCTCAGGACGAGCTAAAGCATTTTGCTGGCCTCCTGTCACGGCAGCTCATCCTGGGCCAGACCCTGGAGGCTCTTGCTCAGCAGGGTTTCTTGATGCTATCAGTAGCAGCAACATACCTGCAAAGGTCTTAGAGATACAAACCTCCTTGGCTAAGCCACCCCAGGAGCCGTTGGAGTTACCCTGACACACACTGTTTTCCACCTAGGGCTTTTTGAGCAATCTGTATGACTCTACGGGCAGATCTCCTCAGGCTCATACGTGCTGAGCTGTATTTAACTAATGGGACATCTTGGAGAGTAAGAGGCTATTCAGTGTAAGCAGGGACTCAGGACTGGCCATGACTTGGAAGTGTTGCCTACACACTCCAGTGAGATAGTTAATGCAGTTAATGTGGTTAAAATCAATGGGCTGTGCTAATTTACCTCAGCTGAAGCCCTCGGTGTCTGCATTTCACACGGCTTTTCAGTGCTTCCTTTAAACTATTAATTCTAATGTTTGATTGCAAACACACCGACTGATGGATCAGTTAAAGAAAAATCAACTGTAAAGGGTCAAGGATTTAACCTATCCTCTCTCTATTACTCTCACTCAGATCTTTCAGCCCAGTTATTTGCATATGTTAAATTCTAATTGGAGTTGTTCATCACATAGAACTAGGTAAGCTGTTTTTTTTTTTAAAATTAGAGATGTAACTTCAGGGCACTATTAAATTCTAATTAAAAATCAGTGAAAAGCACCCTTCTCTCAGTGTTTGCGCCTGCAGCAACGCTTCCACTGTGGTATCAAAAGCTCAGTTCATTACTTCTTAATTAATTTTGCCTTGAGAAGCTCTAAGTTCTCAGAGGACCTGTTGGATTTTCAGAGCTTTGTCTGCATAGCGTTGACTTGTACGCAGCAGCCGCAGCCAAATGACATTCGGATCAGGAATTCTTACCCATGTAATCCAATTTGATACAATGGCTGCAGGAGCCAGCTTTTGGGAATCTGAAAGACCCTTGAAGCTCACAACACAGAGGATATCCTGCCTGGAGCTACTGGTCTTGTAGGGATTTTCCCATCTCCCTATTGCCAGTGTGCATATTTGGCAGTTGAAAATGTTGATATATAGGTTGTTTGGGTTGGTTTTGGTTTGGTTTTTTTTTTTGGTGAAGAAATAAGAATAAGAAGCTAGACTTGTTCCTGACCCCCAGGAAACAGGAAATCTTGTTTTCAACTACTTGAGTTGGCCAAGATCTTTTTGCCCTGCCAGACTCCTGAAGATGTGCACGTTCATTTTCAAGATAAGAATCCTGCAATCGTGATCTCCCACTGCAAATGATTCATTTCCCCTCTTGGCCCGGCTGCATGCACACGTGTCTGAGGGTGGTGAGCCTGGGGCTGACCAGTGCCCTGAAACAAAGAAAGGAAAAGAAGGGAAAGGGGTGGAGGAGAATAATCTACCCAGTCTTCCGGGGGACATTTTTCACTAGTCTAGGGCATTTTCACCTGAACAGTTTTTGCAATGAACTGAGCACAGAGGGGCCCAGGGTGGCTTGAGCATCTGAGCACTCCCCAAACTCTACAAGATGGGTTTGACAGAAGAGCGTGAATTAAACTTGTCCCTCCAGGCTGGGCTGAGCAGGACATCTGTAGCTGCTGTCCAAGCCAGGAGAGACCTGGATGGTATAAACTTTTGTTAGAAACCTTGGTATTAAGCCTCGTTTGCACAAGCAGACCCTGCAACTATCAAAGGCAATAGTTCAAATCTACCTTCATGTGTATCCAAGTCTTCTTGCTGCAAGGCACAGAGTTAGATGGGTGTGACTGAGGGAGCTGTGGATGAAAAAAGTAGAAACAGGGAACAGGGAAGGCTTAAAACAAGATTTTGAGACAATGTCATCTTGCTGATTTTTCTCTTGGAGAAAGCGCACAGGAAAAGGGAAAGAATTAAAAATAGAAGGAAAAGAAACCTTGATGAGTGGATGGGATCAAGGCATTTTAGACCCTGGGGAAAGCCCACTTCAGGGTATCCTGTCCTTTTCTTCAGCAACACTTTAGATACAGCTTGCCTCTCCTTTTCTCAGTTACAGATTCGGGGGCAGAACAGCAGCTGGATATTTTGCTCCTCCTCCTTTCTGCTGGGGATGGGGAGGGAGCTGAGCAAGAAGACAGACCGGGCATATTAAGGGGGACCAGGCATGAATTATCTGCTTAGCTCTCTCTTCTTGAAGCCTGTCCACACTGGAGCCAGCAGAAGCAGATCTCATGTCTGAGGTTCTGAACAACATGCTTGCCCCTGGTGTCCAGAGGTGGGAGAAGCAGAGAAGCCCCTGTTCCCAGAGCCACACTTAACAGCAAGCTTTAGTGATGGATGGATGGGTAGCTCCACAAGGCTCAGTTGGTCTCCTTTAGATGTTGTGGAGGCCAGGAGAGGTTGAAAATCAATCCCAGGTTTGGTCCATATGCTCTAAGATTTGATGCTCCTGCTGTGTCATGCAGCATCAACACTCAGCACCAAGTAGCTACCAGTTGAGGTAAGCATCCAGTTGAGTTGAGAAAGCTGCAGCCCAGCCTGGGTCAGGGACATCCGGTCGTATTTCTTTCTGTTCTCAGCAAACAGTTAAAACCTCAGCCTTCTTGATGCTGCAGTTGTAGATGTGCTAAGTCTGTGAGTACACTTCAATTGTGGCCAGCGTTATGTTATGTCAACATAGTCATGTCAGTCCCAGAGAGAAGAGGCTAAAAGTCTCTTCAGTTTTGATTTTGAGGTTCATTCAATTTTGCCAACTTTTTATTACTGAAAGGCAGCAAACTTGACCCTAGTGTACCCCAGAGATGTCTTCATTCAAATGTCAAGGGTGACACGGGCTGTGGAACTTACATAGGAGAAGGCAATGGGGAAGGAGGGTTGGTTTCTTACCTGAGATGTGGGAACAAAGCTGGCCTGGCTTTCCATGGAGGAAAAACCACAGCACAAGACTATGCCAAGGCCATAGTGGTATAGAGATGGCAAATTTGAGGGGGAAACAGGGAGGCCCTTATTACTCCATGTGGCAGGATAGGACCATTTTTCCTGACATGCTTTGGGATCTCACAGCTACCAGTAATAAGATTATAAGGAGGTGCACAGAAAGGATAGGCAGAGCGTGAAGAGCCCATGGGCTGTGTAGCACATGAACCTGAGCATGGGCACTGTAGGAGGGAAATCTACCTTCCACTTGGTATGCACGAATAGGCTGACTTACTGCCTCTGTGCCTTCCCAGACCGACTGTTTCCCCTCTGCACTGAGTGCTCATGAAAGGGGAAATATTCTCTGCTCCGACAGCCTTGGAAGATGTTAGCCAAAATTTTGTGTGGGGAGGTGAGCAAGGCTGCAGGCTAATTTCAGCAGGAATTCCCTATATATTTGAACCTACCCACTTTTCTTTTTCTGTCGAGAACACCTGGCCATGGGGCTCTAGCTGCAGTCTGTGCAAGACCTCCTGGCAGGGAAAGCCAGTCACTTGTGAAAGACTTCCTAAGGGAAATGCTTACATCCACTGAGGTTTAGCATACTGGAAAATGTACAAAAAGGAAGAATTATTGGGTAGGACAGAGGATGGCCTGGATAAGATAAGCGACCTTGTCAGGCTCTCAGAGCCTATCTGTTTACTTACACCACATTGCACTGAGCGAGGGTATATTGTCATCCTTCCAGCCTGTACCTCCTCACATGCATCTGAGCAGAAATCCGTCAAAGAGACTGAGCCCAGCTGCAGAGCTGAGAGTGCAAGTGGACCTTCTTCCTCACCTCCTGTTCCATTACCAGTTTCCTCTTCTTCTCTCACCTCCCTGCCACCCCTTCCACCAGCTGGCACCAGGCAGAGCATGACCCTTGGAATACGTGCCTCTGACCATCCTGATTCCAAGCCATTTCAATGCCAAGCACTCGGTGCTCCGGGATTACTGGGAGTAAGTTTCCAAGGAATTCATTTGTCATTACTTGCTAAATAAATGGAGGCTGATAAGAATCTGCATTCTGCTTCCATAAAAACCTATAGATGGTGTATCTGGTGTCTAAGTAGTTTCTCACAAGAATGCACAAGTCACTCATTCTTCTCCATAAAAGCCGGAAAAAACTGCCTGGATCAGCTGTTGTAGTTAATGCTGGGGAAGGAGGCCTCTGCGCTTTCATTATCAGCAGTCACCATGAAGTGTTGGACAGGGAGGGCTCAGCGGCACAGCAGGAAAAGGGTTTCATATCTGGAAATAATCTTGCAGAAGTCTCTCCTAGGGCTGAAATTCTTGGCAGGAGTCTTTTATCCAAATCCCCTGAGACAGCAAGGCAACGGGCTCTCCTCCTTTGGTAAAGCCTGGCAAGCTTTGCATATTTTTGAAAAGCAATTAATTTTTTTTTTTTTAACTCCATATGACAGGAACCATAAAAATAATACATCTAGTCTCTTTTTATGATGGACATAAAGCAACATATTCCACGAGTGGCACCCTGGATATTTTTTAGAGGGACAGGTCTGGCTCACATCTCCAGAGCACCTGAAGACAGAATCTTTAAATGCCTAATTGCCACTGAAGTTAGTGTGATTTAGTTAGCTACTTAAATAGCTTTTCAAATCAAGCCTCTGCTGTCTTGCTTGTGTTAATACATGTATCCCCACAAAATCTCTATGAAGCAGGACTGTATTTCAAGGGTTGGAGTACAGGGACAGAGTAACTGATGGTCACATTTTCTGAAGAGCCTGGAGTAAATCACTGCAGTTTGAAAACCCCAGCCCTGCAATGTGTTCAAACTCTGTGAGAGGGTCTGGAGGTAACACTCACATCTCTCTCCTCCAAAGCTGGACTTCACAGGGCCAAACAGGCATCAGGTAGAGCTCATTAGCCCCAGCAGTCTTTTAATTTTCTATTATTACATATACTTTTTCCATTATAGAAACATCAGGCATTGGGGAGGGTGAGGTGCGGAAGACTTCTGTGCTTCAAATAGGGCTTCACAAAAGGGCTAAAAAAAAATCACACAGAACACCCAAGATAACATTGTCGTCCATAATATTAGCAACGCACCCAGAATGGAAAACATTCTTGTTGTGAAACTCTCAGGTTGCTGTTTTGTTTGCTCATTATTAAGAGTTAATAAACAAAACTGTTTGGGTTAATTTTGTCATGTGTACTGCGAGTTGCTAAGTAACATGGCTCCACTCTGCCTGAAGTCTCTGTACTGAGACAACTGAGAGAGGCATTAAAGTGCTATAAAATAAATGGGATGGATCACGTTATAGAGTACCAGACCCTGACTTGGCATTTGGAGCATGGATTTTATTTTTCCTTTCTTTGTTTTAGGTGGAAAAAACCCCAAGAGATAGAGTCCACCTAACATATGAAAGGCAAAGTGCAGGTTATGCTTTTGGCCAGAGAGATGTTGTGCAGCTCTCGCTGGGAGATGATGCCTGCAGATCCCTGCCCATTGCTGAAATCACTGCCAGGCTGGGGCTGATGTGCAGCAGGAGGGCAGACATCAAAGGGCCAAGGAGCACAGTGAGGAGATTATCTTGGTTGTCCCAAGACCTGGGAGGTTTATGCCCAAGATTTTTGATCAGCAACAGGCAGAGGGCTTGATGTCTGTGGAAGGTCCTGCATGGTGGCCCATCACACAACATGCTGTGTATGTCTGTGGTGCTGTGGGGGCTACAGCCCTGCTAGATTTCCCTGCTGTTTTCCGAAGAAAAGCCTCCCTGGGATGGCTTTTAGTTCCTAGCAGGGTCAGGCAGGACAGGTTGGACACAGTTTCAGGAGTAGGGCTGGGAGAAGGGAAAAGCTGTATTAAATGATGACCATGTGAGATGCTCAGAGCAGAAACCTGTCTGTCTTTGATGGGGGAAAGGCACTGGTTTTGTAGCAGTTTTCAGACAAATGGACTTGTCTTTAAAATGACGACTATCACTGTCATATGAATGTAAACTGAGAATTATTTTCTGCAGATAAGTACAAAAAGAGGTGCTCTGTATAAGGTCTAATTTCATACTGAAAGCAACTAGCAGAGAACAAGACACTGTTTTAATAGCAATAGAGACGGAGCATGTTGCTGGGCTGGGAATTGCCGGGGAACACTCTGAAAGGTTTTATCAGATATTTTTTGTTTAGTTTGCAGGCATTGTCCAGTTTTTGAAGAAATCCTAATGTGGATATGAGGATTTCAGTCTTTCAAAGGGGTGCTAGCAGCAGCATGGTTTGCCTCAGTCTCCTCCTAGGACAGGTTGCTCTCAAGAAAGAGGCATTAGTGTTTGGGTTGTGGATCCTAAAGGAAGAAATACATACATGTTACTTAGGACCTTTTCTGTTCCAGGACTGGAGATGCAGTCTGAATAAAGCAAATCATTCTAGAAAAGTCTTACATTGCTCCATTTGTACAGTAAGCCACAAGCTTTCAGGGTGTGTCACAGCTTTGACAATTATTATTTTGGTGCAAAGACTAGTGATTTCAGGATACAGTTTTTCAAATGTGAAAATTTCCCTTGAATTCAGTGACTTTAAATAGTATCAGTTATGCTGCAAATAGCTGCAAAAGCAGAGGTTAGGGGAGAGGGGAGAGAAACAAAATCCAGGAATATCAATCAGTCAGGGCAGATGCTGGAGGAATGTGAACAGTGCAAGTTTCAAACTTTCAGGGCTTACCAGATTTCTCAGGGCTACACTAATATTTGTCAGTATGAAAAAAAACCCCACACCAAAACTTTCTGGTTTTTTGATGAAGTGTGGGTGGTAACTGCTGGGTTTAGTAATCAAATGATCTCTCCTAGGACATACCTAAAGCTATTTCCTTACAGTGGCCAGCCAGACATCCTCCAAGTGCCTGCAGACAAGACGAGAGAGAGTTCCTAGCACCATCTGGGGTTATGGTTAAAAGCACCAGGTTGGCTGTTCCCAAGATCCTACCAAGATCCTACCAAGAATGCTTTAAAGGATACATGGAGTTCATTTACGGCTCCTGCAAGCAGAATTTGGGCAGGATGCATTTCATATGGCTTACGTGTAGAACGCATATAGATCATGCATATGCAGTCTATTTTATTTTGCCTGCAGTGCCTGACATAGCACTGTCTGACAATGAATCATACAGATTCAAACAGTTCAGTGTGCCGCAGATTTAAACATGTAAGTGCTGTTTCCTGTTGTCCCTAGTCCAAGGGGTTGGTGGAACATCATTTTAAAATAATGGGGCTGCTATTAATAAAGCCAGCAGAGTCTGTATTCAGCACTGCTACATGACCAAACACATCCGTGAGGCAGAGGTACTCATCTGCTGACACAGCCAGCTAAACCCAGCCATGCCGGAGCTGCTAACATGCTTCTCAGTCTCACTGGAGACCCTGTAGAAATACCGAGATGATTAAGACAAGACAGAACAATACGACTAACGCAAACCAGGAACTGACACTGCTTCTTAGAAATGCTGTTGTGTGCATTTCTGCTGGTGGAGGGCAGGCTAAATCACTGGCACTACGTCAACTGGTCGCCTTACTTGTATGAAGTCTGCTATGCCAAATGGATGCCTGCTCCAGGGAATACATAGACACCTTCACGTCTCAGGAGGAGGGGAGAAGGGGGACACCTATTTTGAACAGGGTGTCTTGGGAAAGTCACAGCCACAGCAGGATGAGACAGCGGGGTGTCAGGGCATGGACAACAGACCTGCCATCTCTCAACAGGAGGAGCAAGTGTGAGTGACAAGATGCAGCGCAGCCAAAGGATTATTTGGATGCTCTTAGACAGACAAAGGTGTCAGGTGGATTACAGATACTTGTGATTGCACATTGCATGAGTATTTTAAAATTAATTATATTCTGACCTGGAAGGGAAGATTTGGTGCCATGGGTCTGCAAGGCTGAACTTCCCCAGAGAGTCCATAGATATGTGAGTGATGAGCACTTCCTGGACCAGCCAGCAGGAATCAGAAAAAAAGGCTTGGTGAGAACCTGAGGTCCAAATTAATTTCCCATGTCTGTAAGGACTTAACTAATGTGCCTAATCACCACAGCTTCCTCCAAAGTGAGGTATTGGGAGACACCTAATCCCCACCTGAGTTGTGCGTTGGGGAGGTCTGGCTCCTGCTGGTTTGCCTTTTGGTGCTTGGCATTGGGGGGAATGAATCCAGGACCAAGCAGCACCTGAGCCCACACCAGGAAGGTTCCTCTCCTCCTATGGGAATGCAGACTCTTCCCTGGCAGTTGTCTTCTGCCAGTTTTCTACCCATCTTTACTTTCACTGCATCCTAATCTTGCTCTTTGCTGGAACTCCTTGACATCCAATCTCCCTCCCAAAATGCTGACTCAGGAATGCTAACACCAAACCTTTGAAACCCTGATATTTCAAAATTAGTTTTTCCCTCCCCACCCATCACAAAGAAAGTCAGTAGCTGCCATATCCCTCTGGTTATTCGCTTCCCAAGAAAGATATAAGCAATCTGCTGACACTGCTGGTCTGCTTGTCCACCCTGTCCTCATCTTTGCTTCCCACTGCAGATGGTCCCACCTGTCTGGTGCAGATAGGTCACATAGGCACAAGCCCATTTAAATTAGGGCTCGAACGATACTTTTAGGTGACACATAGGCCTCTCAAGGGTCCTTCTGAGACCAACTGAATTTCAGTTCATTGAGGTAGAAGTTTTTTTCTGAGCAAACAAGAGAGAATTGAATGGGGCTGTGCTCTGCTACATGGCGTTGAGGTTGATATGGCAACAAAGGTTCTAAAAATGATGAAACGCAAATTATATTCTCCTGCTATATAAATAGCTGTGTCAAGTTGTTATGGAAACTGTCAAGTAAACTGGGTTAAGAAGGGCTACTTTTTCTGCTCTCTTTTGCCAAGGCTTTCTGAAAGAGTTTGTACCAGCACAGTACAAAAATGAGGACCTACAAAAACTGGGTGATGCATCGATCAGAGAGCCTCTACAAATGAGGTGGGATGGCATCACAGCCTCTGTCCTCTTGAGAGTCTGGGACTTTGAATGAAGTGCTGGACCTGTCCCATTCCCATGATATAGTGGCAGTCATGATGTGGTCTCACCAGAATCCCCTCTTGGAGACCTGGGGCATGGTGCTCTGTGGAGACACTGTTCTGCAGGTAGATTTTTTTTTCTGAAAGCCCAGAGCAAACACTCAGGTAGGTGAACACCAGGTGGAACTGCAGTCACAGCTGTGCATACAGTAAAGCACTTTTGCGGCAGGCAGGTGGTAGAAGCTTCCAACAAGATTAAAAGTATAATTCAGTGGGTTTTGAAACCAACGTACCAGCTGTGAATTGGAGAGGGCATCATGTATCCTTTGATGGGAATATAAAAATGGTGAAAATCAAAGCAAAAATGTTGCACCTTGGGCACCAATCTTTTGTCTTAAAGATATTCCAGGAGTAGATAGACCCAAAACATCCAAATCCTCTCTGAAGGATCCTTCTATTCTTCAGTAGAGAGATTGCTTTGACATCTTGTTTTCAACCCCAGTCCCTTTTGTGAAATGCACAAAGGCATCACTTAAATTAACCTCTCCTTGTGAGATGCCCACTGTGTTGCATTGTCAGATGCGTGATTTTGAGATAATGCACTTGTTCTTGATTCATTTTAGGTCCTAAGGAATTTTCCAGTAATGAAATGCAACTTGATCTCTTTGAAAGATACCAGGCAGGTAAATTAACCACTCACCCTATTCATGCTGTCCTGTTATTGTCACTGCATCTGTTCAAGAACATAATTCAAGCAATATAACTGTTTATGGTATGCACAGCCTTCTTATCTTTGTTTCCACCGATACAGTTATCTGGCACCTATTCCTCTCAACACAATCAAGATTAGAGTCAGAGGGAATGAGGCTGTTGAAAGGTTTTCCTTTCATATTTCCAAAGACATGATAGCAAAGAGAATTTTAAAAGGGTATTACTGTGTTGATGTACAGTGGGTATTCAATCCCTATAAAAAGCTCTCTGTCATACCTTCGATTCACCTTTCTAGAGCTTAGCAGTCAGCATGCAGAGTTATGCCACAAGGGGTTAGTGGAATGTACTTTGTTCCTGTGTATAAATAGCTAGCTTTTAATAAGAAGCATTCAAAAGTATGCAGAAGTGAACAGGATGTTAAGACTGAGAAATCCTTTTCCTCTGGAGCAGTGCAAAAAAAAAAAAATCACACATATAGAGGAAAGAAAGTAAAAGGCAGCGAGCTGGCTTGGTGCCAGCATTACAAAAAGGGGCAAAAAAAAAGACAATAAAAGTTCCCCTTTTTCTCTGGGAGCAAATTTTTGCCTTCGTGACTTTAGTGAAGAAAAATTGCTGTTTGATTGGCAAAAGAATAGTATGTGTGCACAATGGGGAAAGGCTGCGACTCAGGGGTCAAACAGTAAAAACCGTGCCCTGCAAATAATTTTTGAAAGCTGAATCAGTTGCACCGTGCTTATGCTGGGATGCAGCTCCTGCAGAGAAGAATCTGACCCAGCTCCAGGCCAGGAGGACAGTACTTCTGGGTGGGTCAGGAGTGACAGGACGAGGGAGAATGTTTTTAAACTGAAAGAGGGTAGAATTAGATTAGATATTAGGAAGAAATTCTTTACTGTGAGGGTGGTGAGACACTGGCACAGGTTGCCCAGAGAAGCTGTGGATACCCCCTCCCTGGCAGTGTTTAAGGCCAGGTTGGATGAGGCTTTAAGCAACCTGGTCTAGTGGAAGGTGTCCCTGCCTGTGGCAGGGGGGTTGGAACTAGATGATCTTTAAGGTCCCTTCCAACCCAAACCGTGCTATGATTCTATGACTCCTCTGGCTTCTTGGTGCTTGCTTGTGAAGCAAGAGGTGTTGTTCATGTCACACTTCTCTACAATGTGGCAGGCAGGGGAAACCACAGTCAGGGGCAAGGAGGACACTCGTGTGGTCCAGATGAGGGGTGCAAGCATGGTGGTCAGTCCCTCTGCACCCCAGGTCTCTGTCTGTCTCAGCCATTTCGACTGTAAAGTCCCCAGATGATGTGCAGTTTCTCCTTGCGGGCTTGGCACAATCGAGGCATGTTTCTGGTAGTGATCTGAGTCCTATATTGTATAAACATATCAATAAATAATGAAAAGAAAAGTGATAAGGAAGAGGATCAGATGCTGTGGAGGTGGGCAGCAGTAAAAAGACCTGAGATAGATAGATTAGTAATGCAAATATTTCTACTGAGTGGTAAATGGTTCAGAAAGAAGGAGCAGAGGATAAAACAGGAGTACGAATCAAGCACACAACTGGGAGAGGGAAAGGCTCCTGGTAAATGGCTCCCAGCCAAGAAAATGTTCAGGCAAAGAAAGGAGGAGAGTGATGTCCAGTCACGGGGGCAGCAGTGCAAGGTGTTTCGAGGTGCATTTTATGTACCAGAATTGGGGGTCCAAAGAAACCCACAGAGGAAGTATCACCCTCTTAATTTGCTGGAAAATGCAACGTCTGTCCTCCTCAGATGTCTACAGCCCTGGCAAGGAGCAGTGGAGTTAACTCTTCTATCTGCACCATGTCTGAGGGGTTTATGATCACCCCAGTAGGGCTGGGGGTGACCCCAAAGGCTGGTGGCTGTCCCCCTGTCTCCTGGACCAGGGTTCCTGTGCCCCTCTGCAGGCTTGTGGGACAGGAACAAAGTCACGGCAAAGGGCCCACATAATGTACCAATTTTTCTTGTCTTTCTGCTGATTTGGTAGAGGGGCTAGGACAATACTGGATCCAACCCTTTTTTGAAGGCATGAGTATGTCTAAGCTACTGTATGATTTCATATTCATCTACCTTTTCTAGGCTGAGCTCCATGTGGGATTGTGGGTGCAGGTGATACATGGCAAGAGAAATGCTGGTTTTTTAGCATTTATAGTATGATTTTAGAGTAGGAACAGGCAGAAAGGAGCTGAATGGTCTTATGTTCTTGAGACCTGATGAACCAAGACTGACTCCACTGTGCTTCGGACTGGGGATCTGCTTTCAGGGGTAAGCCATGCTGATCATAGGAGGTGCCTGCAGGATTATGTCCAAAAGATGGGCACTTAGAAACTCTGTATAGCAAGGTTACAAATTTCTGTTTTGGAGGAGGCTCACCATCAGAGACTTATTCCTGACTATAAAAATGGGGAAGACTGTTAGAATTGGTGTCATACCTCTAAATGAGGACAACCAAGTGCAAAGCAGAAGCAGAACTACTGAATCGAACTGAACATTCATGTTTCCTCTGTTTTTTTCAGGTCATTTTAAGGGAGACATCATGGAAGAGGAACTCGCTGACAATTCGTCAGAAGTCATACAGCTCTCAAGCAGCTCCTGGGTAAAGGAAACAAACAAAACACCCCCTGCATCTCAGGGCACTGTGCAGTGATTTTTCCAGTCCTTTTCAATTGCTTCACATTGTGTGGGCTGAGCAGTGATTGGGAGCTCTTACATTTTAATGCCAAGTTTCAGAAAGATCTTTCTCAACGTCTACTCCACCTTTGTTTCCTCTTTTCTTTGTGGTTTGGGTCCACCCAAACTCAGAAGCCAAAGAAAAGTGGATGGGCTGATTCACTAGACTTTGCACTTGAACGGCTTCAGACATTTTTCATTCATTCCAATCCTCCTTGGAGGCATTCGTAACATTTTTGCTATTTTTTTTTCCACAGCCTTACATGTATATACATTGCACTATCAGATAGGGTAATAAAAAGCATTAAAGAAGAAATGTGCTTGTTCACGTCTTCTAGGTGATGTAAGACAGAACTGTAACCCTCAGCTCAGCTCTCTGTAGCTCTGCAGCCACTCAGAGACTGCCCACGGCAACGTCTCTCCCGCTGTCCGAGCTCTGTCCATCTCTTAATTTCTTGTTCTTCCTGGTACCATTGTTATTCCCTGAGATCTGGATGCATGTCCCAGTTTCCTGCTGCTTTTATTCCCTGTCCCATTTTAGCATTTCATTTCTGAACTGAAGCCATTGTCGGGTATGCTCTCAAGCATACCTTGTGGTCATCCCTGGAAATGTGGTCTGCTATCCCATAATCCTCGGGACAGTTGGTCCTAGAGAGCAGACCCATGATCCTTGCTGTTTTCTTGCCTGGTGGGAGCTAAAAATTCCTTGTCAAGTCCTCCAGGGAGATACAGTACCTTTCAGAAATCTCCTCCCCTTTTTTATTTTTCCTAACAGTGGAAATGCTTTACATACTTTGCAGATGTGTAAGGTTGTTACGTAAAGCATCACATGAAGGCAAGGGCTCTTGCAAATAATAAAACTGCAGGCTAGTTGAAACCGGCCCCCTTATTTCATTTTCCTTAACGAAATGTAAATCTACACCCACACAAACTATGCGTGCTTGGAGCAAAACAGTATTCCACATTCTGCGGTGGCGAGGGAGCCAGCCTCTTCAAGGGGCAGCTGCCTTGCCACACTCCTTCTCCACTAAGCTCGTGCTTCATTTCCACACCAGAGTTGATCAGGCTGGGCATCGGCACGGGTGCTGGCAGAGGCACTGAGGTGAGGAAGTGGCTTGCCCATCCATAACTCATCGGGCAGCCTTCCTTGAGGACCTGCCCACCCTCATGGGCTTTGCAGATGTGGGCTGGAAAGCACTCAGACCATTTTCCTTCAAGCACTCTTTCACGTGTCCAGGCAAACTTCCCTCTGGATGCACTAGCACTGCCATGGGCACGAGCGCAAGGAACAGGAGAGGGCCCTCTGTCCAGCTGACGTACGACCTGGACCTTCTCTATTTCAGCAGCCCGAGTCTTGTGCCCTCTTCGCTCCTAGTTCTCACTGGAGTTGTCCCACTTTCACACTAGCTTTCTTTTCCACTGCCCCTGGGTCTGATTTAAATACAGGCTAATGATAATAACCCTACCTTCCACCACCCACTCCAAAAAAAGAAAAGCCCTAGCAATCTAGGAGCAACACTTCAGTGGGCATCTCAAAAGCACTGCCAAAGGAGTAACCAAGTCACAGGGCAACCTGCAGGATGAGACATTTCTCAATACGATATCCTAGGAAACTGTTTAACGTGACTAGCTTCAATCAAATTAATTGTCTATTATTCAATTAAAAATAGGAAGTAATAAGACAAAACCTTATTTAATTTCTTTCTGTCATCAGCCTATGTAATCTGCTGTTTAATGAACCTGATGGGTTGTCTTCACATGAATAAAGAATTTTTCCTCAGGCCACCTTCTCCAGTCATCACTGGGGGATGGGGAAATCTCAGCTCCATTAACAAAGGAGAAGTTCAAAGGTGCTGCTCTGCAGATGGGACAGAACAATTCCCCACTGCTATTAAAGTGCCTTAACTGGAAAGGGCACATTTGGGCTTGCAGAGGGATAACATACCCCATTTTCTAAGAGCAATAACTTCCTTTTCTTATATTTTATGACAATTCATTTCCCTTCCTCTTCCCAGAGGTGACCTGTTTTATATACAGTCGTTTCATAATTCAGTTCCAGGTCCCAGGAGCTGCAGTGTGGACAAAGACACATGCTGGTGAAGAAATCCTTCCACTGACCACCAATGTGTTGGCTCATACCCGAGCTCCAGGAAAACTGTCCAGAAACCCTGAGCATTGTGCTATGCAGAGAGCCTAGAAGAGGAGCACAGGCTGCCTGCAAGCTGCTTCTCTGCTTCTTCCACCTCTGGACACCAACTCAAGCTCAGACTTAGTTTCCCTGAAATTATACTCCTTGAGGCAATCTTAGAGAGCCTCATCTGCCTGGTTTTGTCCCATGTAATCACCAGCCAGGTCCCTTTCTCCAGCAGAGTTAAAGAACATGATATAAACTGCTTCGCCATGTGTTCCAAACACAATGTTTCTGGTCCAGTTGGAGATGGTGAAGTTCAACAGATGGCCAGTTAAATTTGACTTGAAAAGGTACAGCCAGTGGGAACAGGAAGAATAAGGAAAGGCTTTAGTGGAGATGGTACTTCAGGGAATCCCAGGTAATTCAGATGCTGATGGAGCTGGTGGTGGCTGTTGCAGTATTTCTACCCTACTGCCACACAGAAATAGGTGGCCAAGGGTCACTAGTCCCAAGCGTCTCTCCTCCATTTTAGTTTCGCTTCTGAGTCTAACCTCCATTTCTGCATGCTCAATCATTTGCTACATGAACGTGCACACACACATTTCATTACACACTCGGTGTGTGTGCCATTTCCCCATGCTTGTAACCCCCTGTCAGTCATGTGGACCATCCTGCAGCAGACACTCTGTGCAGGCTGTTGGGACAAAAAAGGGTCCTAAATCCTTCATGATGCTAAAGCGAAGCTGCAGCATTAATAGACTCCCTGGCGTGACAGCCCCAGCCTTTGTAGGGATCCATACTCCCTCCTACCTTCGTTAGCCTTATATAATGTTACTGCTCAGCTGCGGATAGTGTGACATTGGCTCCTTTGTGCGACTGTAAAGCTTTTGCACATCAGCCAAAACGCAATGCTAAACCAATCAGGATAATAAGCAGCTGACTGTTAACGTGCGGTTTCCGAAAGGCGGGTTGTACACTATCTCATAAGTTATTGCAAGTGTCTGTTTGTGGCTGGGGTAAGTCAAAGGCAAGGGGGGCTCATCCTTGGGGTAGGTGTCCTGGTCCACTCAACGCCAAGTGGACGTACAGCACTGGACACTGGGCTCTGTGAGCAGTTGATGGAGAAGCAAGCTGCACTTGCCAGCTGAGAACTTTATACTGGTGGATGGTGGGAGCTGGTCACTGCAGTACTTATCTCCTATGCCTTCACCATGCCCTGCTCCGACCCCACCTGGCGCAGGCAGCGAGAACCAACGTTTTCAATGGGATATTGTGGAAAAGGGAAGCAGGAGCTGTGGTGACTCAGAGACTCCCTTTTCCCAGGCAAGATGTTCTGGTGGGATTTGAAGGCTCCTTTCCTTTGGCAGAAGTCTCCTCCACCACCGCAGCTCCCAGAAGGGTGGGTCCCAGAGCCTGGGAATCGCTTCCGCTTGGACCTTCAGGATGAGCCTGGCTTGACGCAGTTAGAGCTGTAGGAGGGACGAGGCTTTTCTTGTCCCTCACCCCAAAAATAAATCAGAAATAAGGCAAAACAAAAAAAAAATAAAATGGAGGCGTGGAGGACTTGCTCTTGAGGCCAGGCTCTGGGTCTGAGGAGAGAGGTCAGAGGATTCCCCGTGAAGCAATCAGAAATTAAGGAAGCAGATGATAAACTAGTCAATGTTTCTTTAAGTCAGTGTCCAGCTTTGCCCGGCCGCCCAGACAGCTCTCCGGCATGTGAAGTACTGTGCAAATAAAGATAATGTGACATGACATCCTGTTAGGAAGCTCACTAATTGGTCAAGGAGCAGTCGGGATGAAGCACTGCAGTGGATCTTGGCATTAGAAACACCATCAGCGAAGGCGGCCAGTGCTGCGGGTAGGGAGCATCTCCTCGTGTCCAGGGTGCAGGTTTTGTGGCAGCTGCTGTTAGGGCAGTCAAGTCCTTATCATCCCACCTCGACCTTCACGGGTGTTTGATGTGTGGCCAAGGGGAGGCTCAGGCAGACCACCACGGGGCTCGAGGCTGCTGCAGGAGGTGAAGGGGCAACTTTGGGTGCACAACAGCCCCAGTTCCAGAGATTCCTGCTCTCCAGGGGCAAAACTCCCTCCCTGCAGCCTGTTGTTATGGATGGTGGTGGCAGTGGCTGGGTCTGCAGACTCCCCTGCACATCCACCACCATGCACAGTGCTACCAAGCACTGGGTAGGGTCCTGATTCAGAAACTATGCTATTTTTAGTGGAAATAGGTGTTTAGTCACAAGCTCAGCTCTCTTCATCTTTTCTGGCTGCTACTCTGAGATGGAACTGGTGGGTTCCTCTGTGAACTGGTCAATAGAAATTCTGGTTTTAAGTCACACATCTGAGAAACCATTTCCCCAGCTTTTAACCAAAAGGCAAGGCTAGTTAAAGCTGTCTGTCAAGAGCTGCAGCTCCAAATGCATTGCACCCTGGGCAACTCCAGTTATCATACCCAACTACGACACCAGCCCTGGGCCAAGACTAACCCCCGAATTGCAGTATCCTAAGCAGCAGAGCAGAGCAAGGTTTAGGCTGTGTAACGCCAGATCCTTTCTGCTTGTCTCCAGTTTGGTGTAATTGTGAATACCTCCTCTAGCAATCACCTGACTACTGTAATTTTTGTCTAAAGCATGTGACTCCAGTCTCTGAATTAAGATGTGTATTGCAAAATTTAACATTTTTCTGTATGGCCTGGAAAACCTTATTCTTGACTGGGTATGACTTGACACTTTTCTGGATAGCAAGACTACATGTCTTTCAGTTTGCCCAGTGGGAAATGTACATTACCAGTAAGCCAGCATGACATATCAAATTCTGCTCCCTGAGTAGAGCATACTAAAGTGCCATTTTTACATCCCAAATTATATTTCATTATGCAGTTACAATTTTGACAGTAGCAGTGCACAGAATGCATTTCATATGCTAACTAAAACAGACTTTTTTTGTTAAATTGCTGAAAAAATATTATGGTATATCTAGAACATAATGTTTCTGGAGTGAAAAGAGCAGCAGCATCAGGGATGTAGTCTGTGATCTTTGTTTTGGGTGCTGATTGTAATTGTACATGCCGCTCAAGACGAAGTGACAGACATTTCACCCAGTATTACCAAAGAACCATCCTATTTTATGAAATTTTGTCTAATTTATACACAACTCTGTAAAAATACTTGCTTATCTATCTAACACATAGTTGGACTAGATGGTTGTTGTAGGTCCCTTCCAACTGAACTATTCTTTTCCGCAAAAATAATTTGCTAATTCAATAGCTTATTATCATAGAAGATGACACGTTTTTCCAGGTGGCTTTTAAAATCCCTGAGTATTTCTTTGAAGAAAGAGAAGAAAACTTCTTCTGAACTTAAGGTTATCGATTACTCTAAACTATTTTGAAAACCTTTCTGTTTGGGTGTGGGGTTTAGAAAAGGGCAGAGCAGAGACCATTTCTCTTAATGCACATTGGCAAATATGAGAGATTGCATTAATTTTATTTTCTTGAGCTGGTCACATGGCCTATGCTGTTTACTCACTTGGGGGAGTGGGTGTAAAGGGTCATCACACCTCTCGATATGGGCAGCAGCAGGACAAGCTGTGGCAGCAGGGAAGTGACACATAATTGCCACCTACTTTATGATGTTTTTCTGTATGCCAACCAGCTCAGATGGAAGGGGGTATAACCGGCATCCAGATCCAGAAAATGCTACTTCTTACCATCACAGGGGACAAAATCAGGATCCAGGTTCTGCTTCAGGTGCCTCACAAACCTTTGTTTTTGATATTGCTGTCTAGACCCTGCTGTTATTCAGGTCTGCCTGCAGCCCTCCCTGAAATGGCTTCCCTATGTCATCTGTCCCTATGCATTTGTCCATGGTTTGGCCTGAAGGCACCCCAGCAGGAGCTCATGTGCCTGTTTTGGGTCTCCATCAAGCAGTTCTTTCCTTGTGCTGTTATCTCTCCCAGCTACCTCCTGCTCCTGGCTTTTAAGCAGCATTTAGACACTGATCAGTACAGCAGAACAGATCAAAGGTCTGTTTAAAAAGTAGTGTTATGTTAATATATGACTGATGGGGATGTCGTGTAGTGTGCAGGGGGTACCAGATATACGACAAGGGTCAGAGGACACAGAAACCCCAGACCCCGTCTATCCTCTGCAGAGGAGCCCAGAGGCTCCCTCTCTGCACCTATTGGCAGAGCTGCATTCATTTTGGCTCGTGTCAGGCCAGCAAAGCATGATAAGAGATAATTAGTGATTAAATTGCAACCTTTTATCTCGGTAAACGACAGTTAGTTCCTTGTAGGCTACCTGTGTTGACAATGAACATTCAGGACAAGATGAACAAATCTGTTTACTTTGATCCTGAACAAAAACCTGGGAGAAGCTTCCGAGTCCTTAGGCAAGGCAGGATGGCAGATTCCAGCAGCTTTGGGTTCGCAGCCCCTGGGAGCCTCCAGTGAGAAGTTTTGCTGGAAATGGATGCACACCCCAACCCTCTGCCCGGGCCCGGGCCGTGCAGCAGCAGAGGGCAGTAGCTCAACGTGATGCTTCCTCCATTGCAGGTGACTCTTTTTGTCTCACGGCAGATTTTCCTACCGGTTTTTACAGCCTCCAGGTAGATATGCATGCTATTAACATCAGTCATGCCTTTTGAATAAATCTGAATGTCCTCTGCAGGAAAGGAGGAGCACTTGCCTGTACCCCCAGCCTCTTGCAAGGCACCCACAGGGCTGCACGCAGCTGACTCACTGCTGCAGGTGACTTGGTGCCTCCCCACCAGCCCGGGAGATGGAGGTGGCACAGGGGGATTTAAGGGACCGTGTGGGATGTGTAGGGTGGAGTGAGCATCCTGGGAACTGTGTCTGAAGAGTCAGACTGGCTGTTGTTGCTTGTTAGACTCTGCTCTGCGATGGATTTGGATCCCACATGAGAGGCCAGAGGGCTGTCTGCGCAGTGCAGGTAAGGATTTCAGTAAAACCTACATGGTGGTCGTAAGTCCTTGGCCAGTGCTGGCTTCTGCAGAGTCCTGTATGTCAGTCTTTGGGAATAAAACCGATTCCTATCCTGACTAGTTTCTGATGTAGTACAGAGCACCCAGACCTTACCTCAGCAACATAAAAAAACCCCTATTTGCAGTTCTCTTCTTTGTGGATACTACAGTGACCCTAAAGCCAAAGACACTTAGGACACAGCCTCATCTAGAAAAATAGGCAGAGGCACAAAAATATGATTCCCTCTATCAGTCTCAAAAGCCTCTCCAGAGGCTTCAGAAACCCCAACAAAGAGAAGGGAAATAAATCATGGAAACCTGTGATGAACCCCACCCTGAAAATACCAGCGTATACGCTGTTGGGGCAGAGAGTAATAAAACCAATGCACATGCAGCAACATGGCAGGCGGGTGCTCACAGCCACATTTTACACAATCCCGTGCAGGTATGTGAGTTATTGCCTAGTGCCCTCTTTCCTCTCCGAGACGCAGACAAAGAGCTGCACAAACATGTTGAGGGAGCTGCAGGTTATATCTTTACCTGCTTTGGCAAGCGCAGCTCAGCCATTAGCTGGGTGAAAGCTCTGCCCCACAGCAGGTCCCGGGAGCTACAGCTGGCCCGGGCAGTGCCTGGTCCGTGTATGCCGGTGCGTAGGCTTGTTTCCCAACGCAGCTCCGTGAGCCGTAGATGGTTCCTGCAAGGCCACGGTGTGGGGAGGCTGCTGGCTGCCACTTCGTGCAGGAGAAAGAGTCGTGAAGGGGGACAGGAGCCTCCAGCACAGAGCAAATCGGCAGGAGCACTGTGTTTCCCTTGCCTCTGTGGCACCTGGTTGCTCTGCAGACCCAGGCAGACCCCCAGGAGGGCTGGCACTTGTTAACCCCCCTGTTTCCCGTGGGGCTGGAGGAATCATGGCCTGTGCTTGCTGCAGCCTCCTAAGAGTCTGGCTTCTCCGTGTTTGCAAATGTCTTTACTGTGTGCCCTGCCGCTGGTCTGCAAGCTGAACCCATAACCTTGCACCAGACCTTGGTCTTTCCTGCACGCTGCCATCCCAGGGAGCAAACACGACAGGAAGGAGAAAGCCTTCACGCTGGAGAGCTTCCTTCTCGCTGCCGCAGGGGAACGCCGGCGACAGCCCCATCCCAGTGACAAACCTCCCTGTGCTGCAATCCCCTCTGCAGCCCGGTCCGTACGCTTTGCACCCAGACTTGCCGGCTGCAGTCATTTGCACCACATACAGAAATGCAGCATTTATTTTTAACTTAAAGGGAGTCACCCAGGGTAGGGTTTCATACAGAGACCCTTGGGAGCATTCAGGCTGGATCAGATTTTTCAAGATGTTAGCACATTATAAATCAATACATTCCCCATCTGCTTTCTTCACTTCTGTTAGAACAGAAGATCCATCCAGCACCTAGAGGTTCCAGACACAGTTAAAGTACCATCAGGATTTGATAAAGGACATTTTTGCAATGTCTAAAACACCAGAAGTAAATGGGTTCCCATGAGCCTGAGTGTCTCAAGGGGTTTCTTGTCCACTTCTTGAGCCCTGCAGGTACATCGTTGTGTACCTGTGCACAGAGAACACTGTCTGGCATGGGCAATACCTAGCTCTGAACACCTAACCCTGAAACTACTGAAATCAATAGAAAGATTAAGGATCACCCCAGGCAATCTTTACCGGGGAACATCATAGCTCTGCCCTGTCTCAGAGAGCCACTGGGGTGAAGTGATGTGACTGATGGCATGCAGCAGCTTGGTGGCAGAGACTCCAGTTCCCTTGTGCCACACTGGGAGCACTGGTGTGCAGAAAAGTGTCCCCAAACAGGTCACCACTGATGCCATGAGAATATTTCAGAGCCTCACATGGCTGAAGGAGAGACAAAAGTCTTTGCAGACAAGGGTGAAGAATCAAAGCATGAAGTGAGAACGAGGCAGGAAGAGATCACTCGCTGGATGGCCCAGAAGCTCCTAGAGCTGAGACCTGGCTCTTGATCTCTGGTCAGAGGGTTGGAGACTTGAATCATCCTGGTATTGAAGCAGCCTGTGGCACAGACCTGCAGCAAAGCCATCTGGATTGCCAGTTTTATGGTGATGACTTCAAGGACAGGCTTGGGAGAGAAAACCAGTAGTCCCAGTTGCCACCAATGCTTATCAGAGCTGGAGAAGGTACTGATAGTAAAGGTTTAAACAGGAGGATTTGGAATTATCTGGCTGTTCATAATCCCCAGGAACTACCTGTTGCTTGCTCTGTAGATGGCAGCACAAGGAAACCAACCAACTTCATGAATTCAGTGCAAGGCAAGTACATAGATCTGTCATTAACAGGGTCGGTGGAGGGAGTTATTTCACCTGAGACTTGAACCACTTTCAATTTTTAACAGCAATGAGTTAGGGAAACAAGAAAGAAGCCATGGCTGCAAACAAGTAGTAAAAGTAACTTGCAAAGAAAGAGAGGTCCTGTGTCATGCAGAGATAGCCTTCAGCTCATAAAAACCCCAATGGTTACCACATAACTGCAGATCAAGAGAAGAAAGCCACCTGAATAGATTTAATAAGAGTCTGTGTTCTTTTGGGCACAAACCTGACCTTTATTCTGTGTTTAAATAGCAAATAAGGATTCATTGTCTTGATCCCCAAATGTTTTTGCAAAAGGGGCTGGTATGGCAAAATTTACCAAAACACAACATGTGCTAAAGCGCTTGGAATTTCCATTTGAAAAATGTGGGTAGCTAATAGTTCCCAATCACCTCCTTTGTGTATCTGCCCTGGAATCATTTGGTTGCATTGTGATAAAGCTTGGCTTTGCAATTTAAAACCATAAATACACCCTTCTGCAGAAATACCAGGGCTTTTGTTTTCCCTTCCACAGGGCACATTTGAGAGGGAACCTGGAGGGACCTTCATCTCGTGAACTCCCAGGGCTGCTATTTCTGAGCACTGATTTCCTACTTGGGATGTAGATCTTGACCTCCATGCCCCCAGCCGACTGGTTTGCATAAACAAAAGAGCATCGCAAAGAAGTCAAAGCCGGATGTACCTACAACAAATAAATCTCTTCCTCTCTGACAAACAGAGAATGAATTGACCTCTTGCACGTCATGTCTGGTTGTCTGACCAAAACTGTCAGTCACAACTTTCCCTCTGGAAGCCTTGGACGAGACAAGGGATAAAAGGGACATAAAAGTGACATCAGTAAGACTAAAACAATGAATGACAGGATTTCCTCTACCATCTCCATTACTCGATTCCTACAAGTTTTCTGATCACGGCTGGTCAAATCCCAGACAGTGTCTGTGTGCATTTGATTCACCCACAGCGAATTAATAAACCATTGCCCGTCGCTCCCTCCCCGCGTCCCTGCCCCATTTTTGCATTCCTTGTCTGGAAACAGTCCAGCGAACAAGTTCACCAGCATGAACATTTGGGCTGGAGTGAATTTTAAAGCAAACATCTGGGGATCTCTGCAAACAGGAAATCCACCACACTTCTGGGCTGGAAACATTTCTAGCTGAGAACCGGGTGCTTTCTACGCTGGAACCGTGAGATCCCTGGGAGACGCCCTGTAATCCGCATAACAAATCAAGCCCTCATAGTTCTCCTCAAGTTTCACATGGTGAATCCTAGAAGCACAAGTCTAGGAGTCATATCATGAATTATGGCAGGAATTATTATTTCATGAGTCATGAAATTAATCTGTGAGTACTGGACATTGCTCCTGGATACTTTGGCCATGCCCTGACTAGGAGGGATGTGAACAGAGCTTGTCTCCTTTCCAGCCTTGTGGAGGGGGTCCTTCCCTAGTGAACTGGGGAAATGGGAGGGGGGAATTGTACATGGCCAGCCGCTGTCCCGGCACAGATTTGGGTCTCTGAAGGAGAGCGTTCATTGGTCCCATGCTGATTTTGTGAGCAATGATGTGGCTGCATTCATTGACTGGATGATTTAGTGGGAGTTATTTGCTCAGCTTTACTAACTGTGACAGGCGACAAAATGTCACAGACAATTCCCTCCCAGTAAGATTTTCAGCCTCAGTCACGCAGGGCCATATTTTCTCTGGACCAGTAATCTCTCTAAGAGAGATAAATATATATATATATGAATATCAATCACAAAGCTCCTAGGAAGATTTCCAGTTTGCAGGGTCAATATGCAAGGCAGCCCATAATGAGAAGCACTCTCATAGAGGTCATGAAGTGGTGGTGTGAGACGTTAGAGTACAAGTGCTGCCCTTTGGATACTAGCTGAGGCAATGCGACCCTCACCCAGCCTTCCAGTCACCTGTGAGATGAGAAAAGACAGGATAACCTCCTCCACATGGGCACATCACAGGACTAACCAACCCCTGACAAAGCCTTCTTCCAGGAGGGAAGGGGATGGGGAAACTGAGGCAGCGGCTGCTACTACAGAGAAGACTCTGGTGGCAGGGTCTGCCCAGGACCCTTCCCCATCCCTTTCATACTGGGTTGGTCCAAGAGATGCAGAGATGTTGAGCGTGTGGGGCTGAGCTCCTGGGTGTACGCTAAGCTCAGTTCTCACAACTGGGCTGACCTACTGCGTTGGTGTAAATCCAGGCTAATTTGGACTCCGTCGGTTCATGTGGGAATGATGCCTGGAATGCACACCTGGGTCATTTTTGTTCTTTTTTAAGCCCTGTCAGATTCCAGGCTTGTGAAGAAACAGTGTGTCAGGCAGGAGAGATCTGCACCATTGACCAAAGAGAGAACCAGCATACTGCTGGGAGACACTAAATTGTCTCCGTTTTTCAGTGCAGCCTGGAAACAGGGGCTCTTATCTCAGACCCTAGATGTTAAACTGGGAACCCCGACCAGAAGCTCTGAAGCTCACGTCTGAAAACCTCTGTGCCTACCTCTGAAAAGGATGTACCTTTCCATGAAAAAAAGGATTGTGATTCAAATTAGAAGGCAACAGGGCAAAGTTAATTCCTGGTGGCTCCAGTTCCTTTATATCTAAGAGAAATGTAGCCCATGCATTTATTTCCATCCTTCCCATTCTCCCTGTGCTTCAAGGGCTAATATCTTTCATTTGGAAACACTATGCATAAAGCAAAACAAGCTGTAGTCCCTGCAATTCTTGTCGTGTTTCTGCAGGAAATTCAGAGAGGAGAAGGGAGCAGGCTGCTGTTGAGCTGCTCACAGACAATTCTTCCATTTCGGATCAGGATGCGTGAGGCTGGGTCCTGCATCGGGGCTAACTGGGTTGTTGGGTACAGATGACCCACAGGCTGCAATCAGTTCCCTGGAAAGGTCCCAGGTGCATCCTTTGGACTTCGCGTGTGCTTACCTACACTCAACCCGGTCCGACTCCTGCCCTCCAGCCCCTGCTTGGACTTGCTGAAATGGGGAAGGGGGTGGGGGGGAGGGAAGCAAAGAGGAGGAGGAAGGGAAAAGTGAAGGAATGATGAAGGCTTCACCCTAATTCCAGCCCAGGTACATCAGCAACCTTCCATTTTTATGGATCTTGAAAATAAGAATTCCTCCCACCATCAAGGAGGTCTCTGGTGAGACCCAGCAAAGCACAGGCTGGAGGAAAGAAAGTCTCCTTGTGCCTCCATTTGATCAGCTCAGTGCTCCACGAAGACTTTCCCTGGCAGCCTTGAGCACTGGGTGAGGATTAGGAAGGCTTCAGGTGGTAGGGAAGTGTCTCACTCATTTGTTTGTTGGTTTGGATATTGTTTTAAGAGCAGTATGGTCTCTTGTTCTGCTGCCCCAGCGGCCAACTCCTGGTGCTGGCCTCAGCTTTACTCTGTCAGAAAGGCTTGGAGTATACACCCTCAGGCACCACCTATTTGTCTACACAACACGTCTCTGGGAAGGGAAGTGCTGTTAGCCCTTAAAAAAAATTATTAACGTAGAGTGACTGACAGGCAGATTAAGGCTCCAAACCCCAAAAGGACGTAGACAAAAATCCAAAGGAGGTAAGGAACAGGGCTACGTGACTTTCCCAGGGGTGGCACCGGGAGGGCACGATTCCCGACAGCCTGGTGGTCTCTGGCAGATGTGCCAGTCCCCAGGCCACCCGCTGTCCATGGCCTGAAGCACTCTGAAAAGACCCCCGAGCTGGCACGTGGGAGAGGCCAGCCCTTCTCCCTTGTATCTTAGGACACAGCTCAGCTAGTATTATATCATGCTGGGTTAGAAATCACGTTTGCTTGCTGAGTTCCCAAGATAAAGCAGCATATAATATCTCAGTAATTTTCCATCCATCCATTCAGTCTCATACACTCAGCACTTACTATCATCAACTTTATTGTCTCTTCCAATGCAAACAGCCCCACAGCGCAGCCTTTATCTTCGCCTCCTTATCTCCAGGCTTCCAGGCTGGGGGACCCCTCTGGAAAAAGTGAGATTTTTCTCAAAGAGAAACATGATTGCAGGCGGTTCACTTCAGATAGGCCCTACCACTTCTCACTCTTGTAGTGGGGAGGCAACCCTGTTAGGAGCCTATTTATTTAAGTGGAACACTTCAACAGCTGGGAAAAAATCCATCCTGCTGCTGAAAGTGTGGGAGATTCACATGACTCCAGCCAGCAGAAACCAAGGGAGCCATGTGGCCCGAAAAAAAAGGACCCTTCTTGGCATTGCCTGGTGTTTGTTCTGAGCAGGGCTTTCTGATAGGGGTTTTCCCTGATCAGATGCTCCCTTCCTGATGGTGCTACACACACTACTAACCAGAACACAAGAGGACACCTCATATTTTTTCCAGATAAAAGTAGACTCCAGGGCACATGGGGCCAGGAAACATCTGTAGAAGATGCAGGGAAGTAGAGCAGAAGCTCCTCCGGATCATCGCTGGTGGCAATGAGGGTTCAGGGAAGGACGGCAGGTGCTGCCACGTAGTCCACACTCAGAGCAAGGCTCTGTGGGCATGATACTCATGGCACAGAGTTTGCACTGCATGCTGGAGATTGTATCAAGCACTCTATCCACTATCAGTTTCTTTAAAAAGTAATTTAAAAGTATTCAGAGGAGCTGAAAGAAGCCTTGACTTGAAAGAGGAAGTGTGGATTGAAATCCTAAATGCTTTCAATACGCTAAGTCCACATGTGAAGCATGATTTAAACCGAGATATGCATTGCCTAACTCAAATGCTTGTAGTGACAGTTACATTAACCTCTCTGGCACCAGGGAGAAGAACACATCCCACTAATACCAGCTCCGAACAACAAAATACATGCCAGTTGAAAAGTTAACACGCAACTGGCATTATCTCTGTTTTCTATCCAGGCTGTGCCAAGATACTCTTTTCTTACGAAGACTTGATCCAGTTCAATTTAGAAAAAAAAAAAAAATCAATTCTCTGAGTCTGAATCCTAGTGCTTGGCAAGCTGTGCCCTGGCGAGTACACTTCTCTAAGCAGGACACATCTTGCTTGCTGGAAATGCTTAAAAACCAACACCTCGGGGTGCATTATTGCAGGAACTTTTCATCATGAGGGAGCAGTTTCCTGAAATCATGCGGTGAAAAGGGTGCGGGAAGGTACGGAGTTTTTCTTCGATTCTGCCCTGGTGAAAATACCTTCTGCAGAAGCAAGATTATTGTTCGCAGGCGAGACTTACGCTGCACCCCTCTTGTTCTGTGGGCACGTAGCATCATGAAGCACAGCTGAAATTCGTCTTATCTCAAGGTCAAGGGAAGTGAGACACCTGGTACCCTGTTGGAGGGGATGCTTTGACTGGCTCCTGTATTTGGAAAGGCCATGATTAAGCAGAGCCTGAAGGCTGGTACATCCTCAAGGTCTAAAGCGTGGCAGGACCTCTAGGATCAGATCCAGAGGAAGCAGAGCTGCCATAATACGATGCCGAGAGGTGCTATATAAATATGTCATTTCCAGTGATTCACTCTTCCCACAGATTCTTGTCTGTGCCATGTTTCTATTAGCGTTATAAGCAATTTGTGGGTGAGATGGTGTTTCACCAAGGACAATATCTGTTATTCAACACTTTCTTCCATCCTGCTAGTTTGAGAGCATGCAAAAGAGACGTTTGGATACAAGACACATTTCGTAGTTCCTCCATATGCTGGAGGGTGTGATTGCTGAATTCTCACTTCCCCAACCCAAAACTTTTTGCTTATCTGTACCCTTCCTCTGCCTAGAAGCTCCAGCTGAAACTCAGGTGGTGGTTGTGCTGGGTGCTGTACACAAACGTACCCCAGATGACACCCTGGTGAGAGCAGGGACCACGCTAACGAATATTTGCAAACTCTTCTTCTCTCTCTCTCATCCCCCTCCAGACCATTTTTTTTTTGGAGAAAACATCCCTGTTGCTTGTTCCACATACTCCCAAATAAAAACTATAAAAATTGCCTGACTGTGCAGCTCCAGATGAAGCTGTTGCTCTGAGCAAGTACAGACAGACAGAGTGATTGCCATAGCAACAGAAGTTATGTGTGAAATCCCTGGGAACCGGTCCTCCTCCTCCTCCTCCCCCATCCATTCAGGTCCTTTTTCAGATTTCTCTCCTTTTTTTTCTCCCCCCAAGGTGCCAGTATCAATTCATTCCTTGAGCTGAACACCTAGGGAGATGCTTTGAAAACAGCCCATCAGGTTATGATAGCATGCCACCAATTACCACAGTGACGGGACAACTTTGTGGAGCATCATATTGGAAAAACACATCCTGCTGGGTCTTGGGAAAGTCTTAATAAGGTGAATTGAAAGACAGCAGATAGTGGGAAGGTTACTGCCTGCATTTAGGACCTCAAGGGCATATCCCATATTTGTTCCTGATCAAATCTGCACTGAACTATTTACTTTTTGAGGTGCTAAGTCAACAGATGTGCATCAAAACAAATTAAAACCATTTAACATCAAGCTGCTAATGGTTAGAACCACACAAAATAATGCAGGTTATTAACCCCATAACAAGGAGCTCATTAAATTGTGAATTACCAATTAGGTTACTCAGGAGTTCCATTAGGAGAAAGACAAGCAATAGAAAACCACTGAATATTTGCCAGTTGCTGGGTGCAACACACTGGGAAGACTGATGGCCAGGGAGATGTGTGCAACTGGCATAGGCTGGCAGAATTGCCGACGGCCGCAACACAACCAAACTGTCTTAAACCAGAATAGGCTCAAGTTCAAACATCTCAGGGATTCGACTCGGACCTTGAGAAGGAGCATTTTATGCAGTGAGTGCTGGAAGTTTCATCAATATTCACCAATGTTACCACTCACATTTGAGTTTGGATTGACATTTAGCTTCCCTTGGCAAGCAATGCTTCTTTCAGGTCAAAAGGGGCATATTTAAATGCCTTCTGGATGTGACAATCAGCCCAAAACTTACCAAAAGCTTTTTATGTTGTAGACTCTGGCAAGAGGGACATTTAATGGCACAGCTAAAAGCACCATGACCTTGCACGTAGGCATCCTCAAACTGCTTTGGAGAGGAGTTTTACTACTCAAGTCTGTGCCCTGCATTTTACTATTTCACACAGCTCTGGGGTTTTAACTTATTCTTTCCAGGTATTAGCATTTTTATGTCATCTGGAGGAAGCTGGCAGCCTCCCAGAGCTTGCTTTGCTTTATATAGGTAAAATTATATTTTCCCCGACATACTGAAAATGGCATGCACAGAGGAGAATATTAAGCTCTATTTTGTTGCTGCATAAAAGCAGCACAGTAACGTGCTCATGTTGAAATCACCAGTTCCCAAACGGCATCCTTCTTGCTTTCCCACTCACACTTCAGCAGATTTCAGATGTCAGTAGAGAATCTGAAAAGCAGCTAGTGCACTGCCTTGCAGACATGCTGAGGGTATAGAAAGATAGAGACAGAAATGTGTATCAATCAGTTCTGTTTCACTCATACACTTAACTCTCACAAACCCCAGACTTGAGCTGAATGGTCCAAAACAGGCTTTTAAAGATATCAAGAATGGGACAAAGATTTAAAGGTTTCTGACTTAAGAAAAATGCCTAAAAAAAATTTCAGATTTTCCCTTCTGAAGGCAGGGGAAGACCCAAAGTGACAGACATTTCTCTAGATGGGAGAAGGAAGAAGTAAGATGCTCCAGGAAAGGCTGAGGTGATGCCTGGGTGCATGAGGAGGGGTCTAGAACAGACATAGTTTCCTGAAGCTATCTGAAAGCATTCAAAAGGGGCACTTTTTCATCAGAAAAGGAGACAGTGTTGACCCTGGGAAGACAATAGCTGTGGTAAACCTCTTCTGTTGCACAGCTGAAGCTCTGTACCTCTGGGACCACACCACCTGGGGAAATCTGTTACAGTCAACCTAAATCACAGTCTTCCCACAATGACTGAACTTCCAGGAGGAGGTACATTTAGTCAAGTAAATCACCTTCCACTTTGGCAACACCCATCTTTATCCATGCTTCAGCTTCATCATCCTACATTTGCTTTCTGTTCTTGTTCAATACTTCTGGTTTTATTGAGGTAGCTAGTTTCTACCCATGTTTCCTGTTAACTCAATAAATACATTAAGGAACAGCTCAGCTGAGCATATTCCCTGTAGTACAGGCTGTGGCTGGCTGTGGGGCCAAAGAGCAGAGATGGCTATCTGTAGGATCCCAGAGCACATGAGAACAGCTCCCGTACAGCTGAGCTGGGCTCTCCTCCCAAAGCAATGGGAAATGTCTGCAGTGCCAAGCTCAGTGGTGTCAGGATAAACCCCACTGTGGGTTTATACTGCACTGCCTAGTGCTGGGGTGAGCTCAGGTGGGAAAGTGGCTTTTGCTGTACTGGAACCTCACTCCTGCAGCTGGCACACGTTTGGGAAAGCTCTGCTCCAGCCTCTGCTTAGCCCAGCTTGCAGTCTCCATCGAGAGCCCTGCTCATGGTGCTAGCTTTCACTCATGGTACCAGCAACCACCCCAAGGACACTTGGGCAAAATGAACCCAGGGTGGGGAAGAACACATAAGAGTTAGCTGCTGCATCCCAAAATGTCATTAGTCCCTGAGAGCTCCCCCCCACACCCCTCCAGATCCCATGGGAAACATCAGGGTGTGGAGATGAGAGATGGCGCAAGAGGCCACCAGCATGTGGTGACTCCAGGTAAGTACAAAGCTTTACCAAAGCAGTACTTTACATGCGGGCATGAGATCAATGTGTGTGTATTTCTTTTTGATATGACTAGACTGGCACTTCAAGGGAAGTAATTATGTGAGCGTATCAGTAATATCTTTAGGCAGTCCAAAGTGAACATTTTAAAGTTATTTAATAGGCAAAACTGTGCTTTGAACACACAACAAATTGAGGTCATCACATTCAACAAAATCACAAACAGCAAAAGTGTTAGATCAGTATGGTCATATGTTTACAGTGAATAATTTAAGCAGCACCAGAGTTAAAGCCAAAAAGATTTGTTTCAATGCTTTGAATTTAGCTCTGTTTTCAGAACCACTGATCCCACTGGTCTTACCCACTCCATCCCTCCCATCATGACTTTATAAAGGATATTTGCCTTAAAGATTGAATGGGGACACGTCCTGTTCTCTTTCGTCTTCCCCAAGATGTCAGCTTTTACCCATACACTTTACTGATGACAGAAACTGAGATAAAACAGGTGACTTTCCTAACATTGTTCAAGAAAGCATTGAAAGTATATTTTAAACCAGAACTGTGCTGTAATCTCAGCTGGTATAGACTGACATATTTCCAATGGTATAATGGACCTATGCCAAGGCTGGCCACAGCATAAAATGTTGAAATCAATTGGAAAAATGCATCTGATATTTAAAAGCAACGTATGAGAGCAGAGACTCCAGGAAGACACTCCATTTAGGATATTTTGAAAACAAAATATATCCTACTGTAGTGTGGAAGAAGGTGTATTAACTTGTACCTATGTCCTATGGACAGTAATTATAATTTAAATCTTATTAATACCACTTCACATCTTACTTAACAGTCATTGTCATGGCCTTTTGAGGCAAATGAGTAGGAAGTGAATGTTGCATCACCACGTGTGTGTTTAGGGAAAACAAATTTTAAATGAGCCAACAGAAAGTCTTGCCCTGGCAGGACTTGCTTTTGCAACCGAAATGCTACTGCTCATAAAGAATATGTACAAAATGTGGAGATTCAGGCAGCTAACAAATTTGAAGAAACTAATATTCAGAGGCCACAAAGGTTATGCTTGGCAAATAGACTGGTCACTGTGGATTGTCCCATCTACCTGTGGGAGGGAAGTACTGAACGTGTTCAGCACACCCATATTCAGCAAAGAAACCTCAACTGGACATCAGTGTAACCTGGAGAACTTTACTAAGCCAGGGCCTGTCTCACCTTTGGTTTACATGAGAGTTCAATCTGCAAGTTTTGATGCTGAAATGCACAAACGGTGCTGTTTGTAGAACAGACACTATGAGAGGATGACAGAGACAAACATGGGAAAAGCGTCTGTTTTCTCACTCTTCCTTGGCAGCAGGTTTAAGAGCACAGTGCATATTTTGTAGTGATTCAGCATTTGACTACCTAAAAAAAAAAAATCAATATTTCCAACTCTGTTTCCCTTATGTCTTTTTACTTCTTTAAAGAAGCTGCAGTGATGAAAGCCTTGTTGTAAAGATTAGTCTCATCTATAAATGCAAAGTAAACCCATGATTTTTAATATAAAATATGAGCCTACTATTGCTACAGGGTTTATGAAGGAGGATTAAGTGAGTCTCAGTGAAAAATTCAGATGGGTCATCGTGTTAAAAGGTATTTCATCAATGGAAGTAATGTTGAGGTGGTTCAAAGTTTGGCACAGCTTCCCCAGCTTGACTGAAAATTTCATGCTTTATCAGTATACCCAGGATTTCTATGCATAGAGCTCATCACAGACCCACTCCAAACTCCACAGATTTCAGTGTGCTCTGTGTCAGGTCACTTAAGGTTAAGGTTAAGAACAGAAACAGAAAGCAACATGTATCGAACATTAATTGAAAGTGGCACATCAATACTGCCAAGAACTCCTGGTTTGCAAACACTGACACCTCCCCTTCCATTCCATTTATACAAATAAATTAATGCAGGCATAGGTAAGAAACACTGAAACTGAAATTTTAAACTTTCCTTCCCTATTAGCTTGCAGGAGGGGATGTAGGACAATTATTCTCAGAGATATCTGCAACTCAGTCCCTGCGGAAGGCTGAATACAAGGGCACAGCAGATACCTAAGCATGTACTTTAGGCTTCTGTTCATGGACTTGAAAGATGTATATGACCTTGTGGGGGTGGACCTAGATCACTATCAGGCTGTTTCCTTGTAACTGTATAAATACCAGGGTAATTGATCACCCTGAACCCAATGGGTGCAGGGGCAGTTATGTGTGAACCCCTTTGCACTCTGGTAGAGCTTTTTTTCTTACCAGATTGTCCCATTGTGAAAAGTTCCTTAACAAGAAATGTTGGTTGCCCTGCCTGGTTGGCAACACCGGCTATTCTCTATGCTCGTACAGAATTGCTCTGCAGAGCTGTCCCTCCAATGACTATGGTGCCTAATATAGATTAAGCTCCTGACTTTCAGGCATCTGAGATTGTATGAGATGACTTCAGGCCTGGATGTGGCCCTGACTATCTTCAGACACTTTGGAGAACAAGCCAAACAAACCCAACTAGGCAGCAGAGCCTGCTCACCACCATCACAGCACCAGCTCAGGCACCCCAGCATACAAATGCTGCACTCTTAGCCTTAGATGGGTAAAAACATTAAAGTCAAAAGGCAAATCATACGCATTATGTACAACAAAATGACTGGTTTATACCATTATGTTTTGATTTCCTCAGGAAAATTAGGCCAATTAAAGGCAGGAAGGAAGATCATAAATTTGAAAGAAGACAAGGGGACAACTGCTCACCTGAATAGGAAGTTTTAAATAGTCTATCATTGACTCACCATGGTTTTGAAAACAGTATACTTTACACTTTTACTCTTGTTTGCAAAACATAGAATAGATATTATACTATGGATTAAAATTGACTTGTATGATAATCTGTACCCAAACTGATCAAATACTTATATTAGTTTTAATTATACGTGTTACCCTTCCACGGTGTAGATATATAGTGAGTAATAGCTAGCTCTGGGAGCCATTCCATGAAAATGAAAAGTTAGTCTTCAGCCTTTCAGTCGCAATAAACACTTTATAACAAACTTGGCCCCTTTGTAACCCACTTGGTCTCTAACACGTTGCCCACACCTAGACAGATATGTATGCCTCTTTAAACCGGAGACACAGGCCCATGTAATATCTAGTTAGCCATGATCTATAACATTTGTTTTCTGTAACAGTCTTCCTTTGCATTAGATAATATGGTGGGACAGCTGAAATTAATATAAATAATGATAATGTATATGTCCTCAATCAAGATCAGGTGTTCCACTGTGCAGGGGATTGTTCATCTTTATAGTAAATCTTCTCTCCATCTCCCCCCCTTATTTAATAGATAAAATACAAGAAGAGTGGAGAAAGGTAGTATTATCCTTATCTCCTGGTAGGGAACTGTTGAACATAAGGGTAGGAGGATTAAGTAACTTGGGTTGAGGAAGTCTGGGCTAGAACTAGGAACTGATGCTGGACTGCTTGTCCCACCATCTCAACCAGAAGCCTGCACTTCCTCTCGTTTAGGAAAACCAAAGTGGCATGCAATTTGAAGATTAGACAATGTAACATTTCCTTTGAAAATATAATATTCATTTTGGGTCCTTGATTACTAGTCCCAAATCCAACAATTGTTCAGATATCTGCACATTCCCTTTGCGATTGTTTCTCTGAAACAATACTTATGCAAGCGCCACATTGTCCAGTCAGAATAGCAGCTCCAGAGCCTTGGGATGCCCTTTAAAAGCTATTTTCAACAGCTCATAGTTACTGTACACGCATGGCCTTTCCCTGATAACCGTACTTGAAATGGAGCTAAGTATGCCGGCATTTGAGCAAGATGGTGCCTTACTATGGCTTCAGTGTAGCCAAAACGCGCTTCTGAAACCAGCATGGTAACCAGAGATGAGCAGATCCCAAATATTTTGGTAAGCCTAGCCCCATAAAACATCAAGTTAGAAACTTGGCAGCCCACAGATACCCGTGACTTCATCGGCTGCTTCAACCTATATGCAGCAACCCACATGAGTCAAGTGGTGGGAGTGAGTTTCTCATTCCCTTCCTTCAGAGCTTCCGTTAGTGTTGCTACAGTTGCTGTTACGGGCACACGAGTGATGCCGTATGATTATAATGCACTGTCACCTTCCCAAACATGTAGGCGGATTTCATATCGCTTACGTATAGCGAAAGCCTTTCCACTGAGAAGAATTGCCAGGAATTCCTTAGACTACTGTGAGCAACACTGCCTGAGCCGAGAGGTGAAGAGCTGCCACTTCTGGTGAAGATCAGATAAGAATGAGGAGTGTCTCTACTGGGTGCAAATTCAAGAGCAGAGGGACTGCTGCAGACACTTGCTGTCATAGGCTCCTGAAAGCCACGCATTAATAAAGGCTCAGAGATCATGTGTGTGAAAACGAAGAAGAATTGGCTAGCTGGCCATGCACATTTTGAGGTTTCTGGATCATAACTTGCACTGTGAATCCCAGCCAGAAGTTGGTGGGCAGCCAACACAGAGAAATGGGGGCACTGGTGGAACAAGTGGTCCAGCAGTTTTGTAAGGTGACCACTGAAATTCCTCATAGGTCCTCTCATCTTTTCCCAGATTGGGTGGTGGTGTCCACAGAGGAAGCAGAGACACTGAGAGATGATGGACAAAACTAGGATTCAAGTGTAGCATGAATCTCCCGTCTATGGTGGAAGTCTGGTTGAGGTTGTAAGCTAACAGGAGTTAAGTCCTTGAGATATGGCAGTGTAGTGTAGCTCTCTCCCAGTTCCCACATTGGAACTACTACATGGTAGTACTACCACATGTGGTACTACCACAGGGATATCAAGAAGGAGGTGAGATTTATCTCTCCTCTGGCCCACATTGATTAGTCTCTGAGAAAGGGGAATAAATAGCACCACTGCAAAGGACATCTGCAATCCTCGTGTTGGAACTGGGCTTCTCCATGTGATAATTCATGTCCTTTTCTTTACCTACCATATGTTTGCCTTGCCTGTCCCTCGCTGTACACACCTGGAGTGATCTAATCCCATGCAGCTGGGATTTTCCACCTCTTCTGCAGTGACTTTCCTTCCACTCGCCATAACACTTTTCCCCCAGTATTCAAGCTCTGTTGATTTTGCTTCCATTTTCACACCTGCTGGCCCAAGGAACTTTGCTGAAAATTTGTCTATAAACATGCTGTGAACTCAGAGGCAGCCAACTGGTGACTCCATGTAGGTGGAGAACCAAACACAGGACCAGAGTGTATGGTGGTTTTAAACCCTGTTCTTCTGGACAATGGAGACCTTTCCAAGCCAATCCTGCTGGAGACCTTGTCAAGTCATCAGATCACTACCCCCTTTCCCAGTCTGAGTGTGGCCCTGTGTGTGTAGCCCCACCATTGCTAACTGGTGAGCCCTGGTTCTCCCTCCCACTCAGCAGCATTCTTTCATGGTAAGGTTTGTCTCTATATCAGATGATACCTTGCTGTCTCCATTTTTTCCTAGGCTATGTATGTGTTTATTTCCTTTGATCTTCCTAGTAAATAGGTCATACCTTCCACCCTCATCTATCCCAGTTAATCTATGACATTACCTGTTTGCCTGCACTCTTTTCAGTAGGACCCTGCCCCAAGTGGTATTCCTATTAGCACTTCAAAAGTGGATTGATCTGTGTTTTTTAAATGAATTATCAGTTGCATTTTTCTATCAACATTTGCATCCAAGGATCTTGTCTGGATTACTGCTCTCCACAGCCTCTGGTTTACTGTTTTAACCTCTCTTCAGTGAGTGTTGTTACGCTGTGGATGTTTCTGCATTTAGATTTGTTCAATTTGTTGCTATTCCCACTACCTCCCACTCTTCATTTATTGAAATCCCTTTAGGATGATGCTTCTAATAAATGATTTGCAATTCACACTCCAGCTGGGTGTTATCTTTGAATTTGATTGATGTGTTTTTCTTCTCCTTCCTCAATGCTACTGCAGATGAATATAATGTCCAACACAGAAGGAGTCCCTGAGGACCCCAACATGGCAATATTTACAAGCATACTCCACTTTCTATTGTAGGGGATGATTTTAATCTTTTTCATTGTTATTCTCTGTATCCACCCTACATCTTTCTTGTTCTGCTTTGGGCCCTGTCCAACCACTATTAAAGTCAAGTGTGTCTGCATGGAATCCTTTAGGGATGGATCAGGATCTACAGAAATATTATGTCTGAAGAAACTGAATAAAATTGCTTGCTGAAATCAAGGAGCGCTCTGCAGGAGAGCTCTCTGTACAACCATTTGTCTTGTCAATGAGTGAAACCCTTAAGGGCAAATTTACTGAGGGACTCAAGGGACTGTATCCCCCTCCCCCTCCCACCAGCATGGCCCACTATGGTGTATACTCCATCCCACATGATGGATAAGCAGCTGCTTATTCTTCACTCTCCCCACCCAACACACACACCCTGTGGTTTTCCTCCTCCCATCAACGTTGTGAGTATAAACTGGCTGTAGAGTCTATCACTTGGATGCAATTGCTTCTCTTAATGTGACCTTTGTGTGTAACACATTTCTGGTTTGTTCTTCCTACAGAACAACTACGAGTAGTTTCTGATTATTAGATACCAAGTTTCACCTGGAATGGATGTTAAGTTAATTGATCTGTGATTCCCCTTTTGGAAAAGAAGTGTGATATTTTCCCTCTGCCAGTCATCAGGGCTTCCGCAGTTCTTCAGGAGCACTTGAATATAATGGATAATGGGCCTAAGAGTTTTTCAGCTAATTCCTTTAATACCCTCGGGTATGTACCATCTGGCTCTCTGTGCCGATTTGAATGCATTGTGCTCTTAATATTTCTTTGCTGTTTCTTTAATGATTTTGCTAATTTTTAGCTCTCAGCTTCTTGGCTTTCCTTTGATTGCTCATTGTGCATAATGTTTTTAAAAGAAATTTAGAAAACTGAAATAGGTGATGGTTTTTCCAGCTCACTGTATCCATGGCAGAAGTGAACTCTCTTTTAAAATTCACCTTTCATCGAGAAGCATTGAGTCTTAAAAGCCTGAGCTGCAATTATCATCTTTTACCCTATCCAAGCAAAGCTGCATCTACAGAACATTTTCTGCTATTTGAAAGGCCCCATGCAAGAGAATTTTCTCTTAGTCTAAGACCCTATATCCAAGTCTTGTCTACTCGATACTGGTAGGGAATTTTCCCTTCTTCCTATCACATCCTATTTTCTCTCTCTCCAAGCACATTTATGTGACCCTGCCTACATCATTCAGATACTTGTAGACTCATGTCTGCTATTTTCTTATCTCTTCACCAGCTTATATCTAAGCATCACTTAATCTTCATAAATCAAACCCACACCAGATGATCAGATCATGTCTCTACTCTTCTTTGAGGCTTCTGATTTTACAGTGTTTGGCATTGGGATGCCAAGAAATTAACAGCAACCTTCCAGCTGTATCTAAGCCAGGCCGGTTAGTGTGATGCCCACTGAGAATGGCATGGGTCTTTTGCAATGCAAGCTGGCTGCCAAAAGTTACATGTAGATTGTCCTCCTATATCACCTCCCAACCCTTCCTTACGTGACTGCTTCTGAGTGTCCTTCGGGGGTATTTTTTCCTGGGTGCCGGTAGCCTATATTATTCCAGTTTCATTATGTTATTTCCTGGCCACATTGCTAATCTCTGTAGGTGCCACAGGGTAATTTCTCGGTTCAATAACATTCAAAGCTCCTCCCATCAACACCATCTTGCTGTACTGTGCATTTTCCCTGCTTACTTATATGTGACTTGCTTTCATTTTTCTCCAACCTTTTCTTCCAATATTCTTCCCAGATTATTTTTCCTTTAAAATGACTTCTATAGGATTTCATTTTCCTTTTTTTTTTTTTTTTAAAAAAAAGACATTATTATCCTTTCTACATATACATGTTAGACACAGCAGATTTATACTGAGCTACCTCTAATACATAGTCTCCTTGAAATAGCTACAGACAATGCTGGGTCCACCCACATGGTGAAAAATGTAGTAAAATGTAGGTAAAATTCATTAGAATGAAACAGCAAGCAGGCAGCACATCTACCAGGGCATGCTCCCAGGATGGTTTCTGTTTGGATGTGAATCATTCCCTGTCCAACCCCACAGAGGATGGAGGGGGACAGTCTCCTTACTGTTTGTTTTTAGGTGATGCTCTATGAGAAAGCTTCTATCTCATCTCAGGTCAGACTCGCCAAAAGGACTACGCTGGAGCTGCTCTGCACTTTTGACTTTCCTCAGCTCCTACATGGGTGGGGAGGCAGGAGCAGATCAGTTCAGCCTCCTGAACCCTGCCACCGTTCATGACATTGATACTGTTGGCTAGGAGTATTCCCAAGGGTGCTCTCAGGACCAGGCTTGCCTCGCTCCTTCATGGCACATGCCCTGAGCATAGCCATAGAGTGCCGTGGAGGGGCACACAAGCCCTGCATACGTCTTCAGCCCCAACACTCAGGGTCCAGGCAAAGATGCAGGGAGCCCCCAGGCCCTGTGCACAACATCAGTGAGGAGAGTGTTGGGCAGCAGACAGCTCGGATGGCCTTCAGGCCTCTCCAGAGGCTGCTTTCAAGCCCGGTAGTTGTGGTTGCATTCCCTTCACACTGACTTTGGAAAATTGTCATGCCATGGTTTCCAGCACTCCGCTCCTTTGACACATCCAGTAAGGTGGTGTCTGTATACAGGCTAGTCCATGCCTGTCAAAATGCTGGATGGGAAGCAGAGCAGGATAGGACACTGGATAACTTCCCTGAGCCTTCAGGCTCCAGAGAAGAAATGACCCCTTTTTTTCTCCTGAAAAATGGAAGAATTGCAGAGACAATAAACAAAGGGCTGCATTAAAACCTCTGTTTGCAGGAGATCATGAAGATTTCAGTGATACTGTACTCCCCTGCAGGAGGAGGGATTAAGAGTGTTACAGGACAGATTTACAAACCCTGGAGAGAGTGAGTATCCAACGGAAATCTTTGGCAATCCCCTTCCCTTCCTCTTCTGGGTCTCATCCTGGCTTCTGGTAACACTTAGAAGAAAACCACCAGCTCTTGCTTATTTTAATGTGTTCTCTATTTTGCCCTGAACCCAAATGAAACATCAAAGGTCTGGCTCAAGCACTTGCAAGTAAAAATAGCTCTATAGCCAATATATTTAAGGCCTTTGAATGATATCTCTGAAATAATTCATCCTAAGCCCATGAAAGAGGAATAGTGTTGTTTGTTAAAGGAATGTGTGTTGTGCTGATAGTGGGCAGTACTGACATGTGAAGAGCAATGAGTGATATTGCAAAATGAAAGGAAACTAAGAAAAGGGGCATGAAGACTGCATTGTGGAAGAGGAGCAAAATGTATTTAAGATAAAAGCCAGTTTCAAGCTGCCTTTATTTTCTCTTCCAATCTGATCCTTCTCTTCCTTTCTTGGAAATTTACATTTGAATGTGTCTTTCTTGGTACATGAGAGTATGGTAAATCTTGGCACATCCGTGGTACATGGGAGCATGACCCTCTTTCTCTCATATAGTACTGCAATTTGTTTATTACCATCCAGGACTCATTTATTCTCTGTGACTTGCCCAGTTTTGAAATAAGATAAATCAAGGTTACGAAAGCATCAGACACATCCCGTGTACTCCCTTTGTATCAGCCTTTTGTCTCTATTGCTCTACATTTGAACAAAACACTATGCTTTCTACTCTCTGTCACTAAAAACTTATGCCTTAAATTCCTTTGCTTCACAGGTAAATAATGTTTTCTCTTTCCGTCTTCTACTAACAAAGGAAATGCACCTTTGCAGTTATTATTCTTTACTGCCTTTACATCTGTGCTTTCCTACTGAAACTTGGGCAAGGATAGCTTGAGCCATTGCAACACCATTACCAGGTGGGATTTACTGGAAGAGATTAGTACAAGTCCTGTCTTCCTCTGATCTGATGTTTTTCATCACAATTTTTCAGCAAATGGTTCCCAAACGCAACATTTCTAATTAGTCTTTCTCAGATACAATGGAGGGGTGCCACAGGGTATTCCACATACTCCTGCCTGTCTTGACAGACAATTTATGAAATCTCTCGAGTTGTGAAGGAGGCTGTCTTTAATAGGATGGTACTCGAAAGAAGTGGGAAAATATACTTGATTTTAAGCACAGACACGCATCCTTCAAAGGATGCTACATCCAGAAACCCATTGAAGTGAGTATATGCTTATGGCTCACCAGTGAGGAACATGAACATGGCCATAGGGAGCACGTGCAGGTTTCAAATCACTGTCTGTGAGCACTACAGTCGAGAGTCCCATTAGCTGAGCCAGAGAAGAGAAGAATAATGGGTCAAAAATGGCCAAATACAAAGGGGTAAATGCTGGAGGGTGTGAAAAAAACCCAGACCTATGTCTTGCAGCCCTCAAGGCTGCTCTATTAACATGAGGGCTTGCTGCAGTTATTTAAGCAGGATGAACAAGATAAAAAGAGCTTGTTGGTGTTGGATGCTGAGGCAGTTTTCAAGACATCCCTGACTAACAGCTCACAAGCTGGGACTTGTTTTGCAAGTTCAGTCCCTGTTCAGATAGGATCAGGGAATGTCTCTGGGCTGGACTGCAAAGGAAGCAGAGTCTTGCCAAATATGCTCAGCCCACAGCACCGTCCAGACCCGTCAGATGATATTTTTCTAATTTTACTAATGTATGCTTGGCCCCGATTCCATGCTACCTGAGGCTACAGCCGTAATAAAAACACGGCACACATGCTGTGGGTGGGTGCATGCAGCTGGTGGGAGTTGAGGCACGTGAAAACGAAAAACACAACCCTTTCTTAATTGCAGCGTAGAAATCAAGAAATAATATTCTTCTGATTCTCTGCCTTCTCCCTCTCTCTATGGCACACCCTCACCCATAGCCCTGTCAGTTGCCAGAGAAGATGACAACAAGTTTCCTCTGTATGTGGGTTTATCTATACCCTGAGCAATGCTTAGGTTTTTCAGGCAGAAGTGGGCTTGTGTGCCACACAGCTTGTGTTCAGTTGTGGCTCCTACGCTAGGACCATCCCATGTACACACCTTGTGGGTTGCACTGGAGGATGAGATGTTGGTGGTCTCATTTCTACCTGAGGATGAAACTGTCAGGCTACTGTCCTGCCACAGTCATGCAGGATGTCCACTCCTGGGATGGAGTGAAAGAGCTCTTGACACACACTTATCTCCTACCCATGAGCTGCCTCTCTGGGGGAGGTGGCTTGTAGTGCAGCTCTGGGCTGTGTGAAAATCTCACTAAGCACCTCATAGATGTAGAAAAGTTGGACTGCTTTGGGCCATGAGCCCTCCTGAATATGCAACTTCTAACAACATCACCATTGTATCTGTAGAAAAGAAATTAAAACTGGGGCCCAAGAGAAGGCACAGGCTTGATGGGGAAAAGCAAAGCTAGTACTAGTATCTGTGGGACTTGTCAGTGAGGGGACATGGGGAACCTATTGACTTTAAACAAGAAACAGTGCCAAGCCTGAGACCAGACCTCCAGTTGTTTCTGGGCCAGGTGTGCTGCCTTGGTGAGGGTGTCCACCCTGGGGGTGCATACCTCCATTTGCCAGTACTGACCCTCACCCTCAAAGGGAAGGGGCAGAGAGGAACTCCTTGATGCAGACTTGTTTCTGCTCTTGGGATGTAAACACAGGCATTAGAGGGATACTCCACCAAAGGACCAGAACATGTTGAGGTACAAATACCATGCTCACCACTGAAACCAGCCAGCCATTGCAGCTTTTGTCCTCCCTGCCACATTGCCCCACTAACATATCACTTGTTAGGGGCACCTTGTTCTCCGATGGCTTTTCCCACTGGAATCTCTTGCAGAAAGAGTCAGCATGGGTTAGAGAAACCCATGGGTATTGCTGAGAAGGCAGTTTATGTGCTGGGAAATTTGGGATTCTTATGTAGAAGTTTCAAGCTTCTGACATTAGACCAAATCCTTGTTTCTGAGCTTATAGTGAGCATTGTAGATATCAGGAGTATTTTCTGTTTAAAGATTTGCATTCATCACACATAGCACGGTCTATTCGTGTTGATTTTCAACAACAACATTTTATTTACTGGCAGTATTTTTTGCTGGCTGATGTTTAGCAACTCCACCTGCTAATGCCCAACCCTGCAGGATGATATGCAAGTAAAAATTATGCAAGAAATAGAAAATGGTCACTTCCTTCTTCCACTTCTTCTTCTGATTCTTTTCACACAGTTGGTATATTAATGATTGCTTTTTTCACTGGTCTGTGCTGTCATTTGTCTCAGATACCTTAAAAACACTTGCCCAAGCAATGTACTGTCATATCAGGAGGAGTCTCTTTTCTTCGCTCTCTCCGGGGCAACCTCCACCCCTCTCTAGGCAAAACACATGAGACGGTAAAGCTTAAAATTTATGGAGCCTGATTTAAAAGCCAGGACGTCTCCTGGTCTCAAGGGAAGGGAAATGACCCTTGGCTTATTTTGCAGTCACTCCTTTTCAGAGAAGGAAGTGCTAATAAGAGCTCACTTGAGGCACAACAGCTTAGAACAAATGAAGGCCAAAAAGCAGCCGTGTAATTGCTGTGACTGGGAATAAAGAGGAGCCAAGGAGAACACGTGAGACGTTTCCCTTGTGAGCGGTGCTCTGCGAGCGATACACACCAGCAGTCACACTGATGTCTGGGGCAGGAGCTACCGAACATCCAGAGCTGCCCCTGGGGGGCTGCTTCCCCTCCCAAAGCAGCTCAGCTGGAGCCTGTTGCAGGAGCTGGGTGGTGGGGATGGGTGCACAGCTGCAGCAGGGGAGAGGAGGCAGAAGGGAGAGGCAGCAGCGGGAAAAGGAAATGCGTAAAAAATGCCACAGACGTTGGTAGGAGTTAGACATGGAGAGAGTACATTGCACACCCTGCAGCTATGTGAGTGCTTGAGCAGTTTGAGAACAGCTCTGAAACCCGGTCACGCTCACCCATGGGAAACCCCAGGTGAGATCTCAGAGCACAGCACCCTCAGGCTCTCAGAGCCCTCCTGGAGGTGTGGCAGAGCACTCACTCCAGCTATGCCCGGCACCTTCTCCTTGGAACAAGCCTTCCCACAGCCTCCATGGTGGGGACCTGTCCCCTTGGCTGTGCCACCTCCGAGTGGCCCAGCCCCGGGTGTCCCTTCATGCACCCCAAAAGTGGCCACGCTCCAGGCCCCATGGGGCACTGTGCACACACAGCAACACAGACCCAACACATGATGCAGCTGTAAGTCAGAAGGGGCCATTAGTTTGTCTTACCTGGCTTGGCAATCACAGACCACCAGATTTCACCTGACTGCTGGGTCCGGCAACTTGGTTAGGCGAAATATCTTGGTCTTCTCACGACTATAGGGTCTCAGTCAAAAGTCTGGGAATGGGATAGACCAATCCTGCTGTCTGATGCCTTGTCAGTGTCAGAGAAGGGCTTGGGTGAGATGTGCCTCCATGATACCAACAGGAAACCAGCAACCCACTACTGTAGAGAAAGGCAAAAAGAATCCAGGTCCTTGCTATCTGGTCTGAAGAAAAAACAGTTTTGAACCTCAAACACAATAATCACTTCGACCCTCAGCAAGTTAGAGTCAAGAGTCAAAAGGGGATGTGGCAACACTGCCATGTACAACTGTTGCACCACTTTTCTTGTTGCACTTCCACTTATCGCTCAAGCACGGTCCACAACCCTTCTGGCCAGGATTTGCCAGTGTTATACTGAATAAAAGTTCAGAGTGATAGTGTACAACAGCCTCATTAGTAATTGTTAATTGTTCCCAGACAATGTATAAAATCAACATAAGTAATTTCCTAATTAAAGACTTGATGCACACAAAAACTTGTGCGTGCCATTTGAATAGTATAAATAGCTTATAAGAAAATCAATTATCAGGCAGTAAACCTAGGAGTCCTCAACAATAAATTCTTTTGTGTTCCTCATTTATATGGCCTTTTCTTGCTGTTACACACAATAAAGTCTCAGAAGGGGATTTGCTGTCATGTATGTATGTAAGTAGACATTCCCATCAGATCTTTCAGAGATGATGCCCCTCATCTTACAAGAGTGAGAGAATGGCAGCACCTTAGTCTCCCCCGAACAAGCAATTCACAAATCTATAGAGGTGATTATCCTGCTGAATTTAGCATTGATGCAGCCTCACTTTGAGTACTACGTGCAGTTCTGGGCTCCACATTTTAAGAAGGATGTTAAAGTACTCAAATATGTCCAGAGAAAGGCAACAAAGCTGTTGGAAGTGCTGGAAGGAATGTCCTGTGAGGAGCGGCTAAGGACTTTGGGCTTGTTTAGTTTGGAGAAAACGAGGCTGAGGGGCACCCTCATTGCTCTCTATAGCTTCCTGAGGAGGGGATGTGGAGAGGGTGGTGCTGATCTCTTCTCCCTGGTATCCAGTGATAGGATGCATGGGAATGGTTCAAAGCTTCATCAGGGGAGGTTCAGACTTGACATTAGGAAACATTTCCTTACCAAGAGAGTGGTCAAACACTGGAACAGGCTTACTAGAGAGGTGGTCGATACCCCGTGCCTGTCAGTGTTTAAGAGGCATTTGGACAATGGCCTTAATAACATGTTTTAACTTTCAGTCAGCCCTGAAGTGATCAGACAGTTGGACTAGATGATCATTGTAGGTCCCTTCCAAGTGAACTATTCTATTCTATTCTATTCTATTCTATTCTATTCTATTCTATTCTATTCTATTCTATTCTATTCTAATTTCCTTTCCCAGAGACCTTTCCCCTTAGTGTTCAGCTGCTGGCAAAGGCCCCTGCTTGCCTTCCACACATGCTGTGAAGTCCAGCTCCCCTGGGGGACAGGTTGCTCAAACCGAGTCCACAAGAGAGAACTGCTAAAACACAGTCCTCTCTCTCTGCGCCCTGGTTTGGTGAGTGTGACTGAGTGCGACCTGCCAACTCGACCGCCTACGCTAACACTCTGTCCTGGGGAAATGACACCTGAGCATTTCCAGTAAGCGCCGTATCCTTTCACTGGCCGCTTCTGGGAACTCCCAGCTGAATCACCCAACCCTCTGCAGACGTACACACATTTCCTACTGCTTGTCTCTGGAGAAACCAATCTGTGTGCACCCTTCTAGCGCATGTGAGGTATGCTGGCAAGGCCAATCAGCCAGATACCAGCCAGACAGAAGAGTATTTTCAGAAACACTTCAATCTGCAGCTCTGTCCCTTTTGCTGTCATATTGGGAACCAGAAGCATCCTGAGCCTTCAGAGGAAGGTGGTAAATGAAGAAAAAATATACTCTTAGAATGCATCTACTTCTGTAGGAGCCACAAGCTTGTATTGTTGTCATGTTCTGAAGAAAGAGCCACATACGTGATAACCATAAGTTATGCAGCTGGCTGCCTTCTCCATAACATCCAGGAAGAGGGAGAACAGGAGTTGGATTCAGAAGGAAGAGTACCCACCAGACTATGCAATCTTGCCTTATTGTACATAACTCACTTCACTGAGCAGTATTCCCAGTAGCTGGATCAAAGCATATCATGCAGAAAAGCATCCTTTCTTGCTACAACACAATGGGAAGGTGAGATGTCAATGGACTCCTTACTGCAAGACTGTGTTTGCCAGGCTTCACATCGTTTGATCATGTTTTGCCTTCACCAGGAAGACTGAAAATCCTCTTCAGTTCCCCTCTGTCAGATCTCTTCCAGGTGGAATCACCCACCTGCAGTGATTAAGTCACTTCTCAACCTGCTGTCTGATGAGCAAAAGCTATCCTGGTCCTCACTCCACAAAGCTCATTTTCCAGCTGTAGCCTCACTTCACCGATCCTTCTCTACACCCTCCAGTGTCTTGTAACAGATGCAAGATTGCTTTCCTGATTGCACATCACCTTCCATCCCTCTGTGAAAGAACTAAACTTTCTTGTCACCCCACTGTATGGAGAGCACCTCTTGATGTCATTGGGAACAAAACAGTCTCCCATCCTGTAGGCAGACCCAAGGTTTGTTTGAGATGGAGAGCTTGCAGCTGTGCCAGGCTTTCCAGATAGCATTTCTCAGAACAAATGTAGTTTAAGTGAACAGAAACACAAAGAGCAAGATGACTATCCCCACCCTTCACTGGCCAAGTTCTGCACATGTTCCCAAGTAAAATTCCCAAACAAGGTCAAGGCATTTAACTCATTATCATCATAGAGCTCCCCCTAGACTGAGGAGTGTCCAGATAGATGACAAACACTATATCTAAGTAATATGGATCACCAAAATCCGCTGCTGCAACACAGCTGCTTTGGACTGGAACACAGCTGCTATCCCAAGCCAGGAGTGTTACACAACCATTGCGTAGAAAGAAGGAAATCAACAAAACTTCTCATGTTTAAATCTCAGCAGAAAATTAAGTAAGTTAAAACTGGGCTTGGCCAATGACACTGAGACTCCAGCATCTGGGAATGGGAGATCGTGGTGGTTCTAGTGGTCACAAGCCACCAGGAAATGAAAAGTATCTTTCTATTTGGGAGGCTGGAGGCCAGCAGTGCTATGGCTCCTACCAGCACTGAATTAGTCCTAGGTTGACTCAGCCTGACACTGCTTCCTGCAACATCTGGATTTTCTTTGGATGTCTCTGCCAAGTTGCAGCTTGTTCTAAACCTACTGAGTTCATGTGACCTGAAAACAGACAGCTGGCTGAGACCTGGCAGCATCAAAGGCAAGAGCTATGCTAAGAGCTGGGTTATCCATTTGCCAGCAATCACGTGGGCATCTGCACAGACCAGGCACAGGCCACCAGGGATGGTCCAGGCTTCAGTCACGTTATTAGCCCCACCACTGTGTGGCAATGGCAAGGCTGCACGGGGATGGCCAAGTCCCGTCCTCATCCCTGCAGCTTTGCCCAGGGTGGCTGCACATGCAGAGCAGCCTACCTTCAAGCAAGCTCCAACAGGAGCAGCTCGCAGGGCGGGATTTGCCCTCTGTTACACAAGCTGATGGTGCAGGAGATTGAGTCACGGCACCTGGGAGGGCAGCTGAGCGGACAGGGCTCCCTGGGGAGAGATGCGCCTCTGTCTCTCCCTCCCCATTCCCTGTAGCCCCTTGGGCCGAGCTTGTCCACGGACACTGACTCCATCCACTACACTCCACTCCACCTCTTGTGTAAACTTCCACCCAGGAAGGGTGCTTTTCTATGGGTCCACTTAAAATTTTGGTGCTCTTTGCAAACCACTGGGCATCTGCATTGTAATGAAACAACAGAGCTGGTTTGCAAAAAAATCATCCTCTATCAGGATGGTCCTACAGGACACACAGATGCATAAGGACACAAGCAAATCCTGGAATTCCCAGTGTCACCCGCGGCGGTGGATCACGACGGCTGATCAGGGTGTCCGTGCTGGTGGTGACACGCATTACAGGTGTTTCCTCAATGGCACAGCTGCTTGGGCTGAGCTTAATTTTTGAAGAAGAAAGCAAAGCCCTGGTGTAGTGTTTTTGTGCACGTGGAGGGTGTGCCGCGGAGCCAGAGTGTCTGGGACAGCCGCGGTCAGAGGAAGCTGCTGTGGCTGCTCGTGGAGGAGGAAGTCAGTGTCCCAAGGCTGGAGGCAGGGCGAGTGCTGGCTTTTCCCGGAGAGGAGAGGAGGTGGCGGGGGGGGGGGCGGGGGATGAAGTCGGAGAAGGGAGCCCAGCCTAAGAAAAGAGCACGGAAGGAAGAGGCTCGGAGAGTGTGCCGCTGATGTGGATGCATAGGAGAGACCTGCGAAAGGAGCTTGTCTGTACAGCTTGTCCCTGCAGAGAGGAGGACGCAGCTTTAGCGAGATGTGGGAGAAAGGGCTGAGGTTTCAAGCTGGAGGGAGGGAAAGGAGCAGGGACACTTTGGGCAGACACGCCTGGGGGAGGTGGAGAACTGCTTCCAAGTGGAAAATCAGCCAGGAAACAGTGGCTGGGACTGCAGGGTAAAAACCACATGGACTAGGAGAGAGGGAAAATGTCACTAGTGACTGAGAGTCATCATTCAGTGCTGCCATAAATGCCCAGGCTGAAATGTGTGTAAGCTGAGAGGCATCGTGGAGCAGCCAAGGTGAACAAAAACCAAAACTTTGCCCTCAGGTATCTGTATCCAACACACTATTGGTCTTACCTTATATACCCATGGCTTCATTTCACCATCATTTTTGGTTTGCTCAGTTAAAACTCTTAAGCTTTACCTGGCACCATTTAAATCCAATGAAAGGGAGCACAAGAGCAGGGAAGGGGCATATATTTTTTGCTGGAAAATCTTCATGTGCGTGTACACAAGCAGAGAGCAGACCAAAGTCACGCAGTCAGAAGAAGTCTAGAAACATCCAGCAGTACGTGGAGCAGGTCACCAGCAAGCATGGAGAAGCCAAGCCAGCAAATATTGGGGTACGCAGCCCCCAGGGCAATAGCAACTAGCCATGGGGCAATGCCAGGGCAGGATTTCTGGGGAGCTGGGGCAGGAGAAGAGGTTTGCTATGTTGCAGCAACACAGAACAGCTCCCAGAAAAGGCGTCAGAGAATGGTGCTTTCTGGGTACGGGTTTTACCAGCCAGTTCTGCTAAACCAGAGCTAAGCGCTTCCTGCCCAGCCCAGCTCAGGACTAAAAACTACGTCTGTTGTTGGGTTGTAACATCCATATCCGTTTGAATGTACCCTAGAGATGTCCTAATCAACTACTGATTGAGTAAGCTCCTTACCTAAGGGCAGTGCAGCATTTAGCAACAGCCTGCCGTGCAGCTGGCAGCACCCAGGGTCTTTGCTCTCCAGGGCATGGCCATCCCTTGGTTTATTCTGCTCTGTCGCTGACACTCAGGATCACAGAATCACAGACTGGTTGGGGTTGGAAGGGACCTGTGGAGATCATCTAGTTCAACTCCCTGCCAAAGCAGGTTCACCCAGAGCTCGTTGCACAGGGTTGCGTCCAGGCGGGTTTAGATTATCTCCAGAGAAGGAGACTCTACAACCTCCCGGGGCAGCCTGTTCCAGTGCTCCGTCACCCTCAAAGAAGTTTTTCCTCATTTGAGATGGAACTTCCCATCTTTCAGTTGGTGCCCACTCATTGCCATCCAGGGGCTTGCAGAAATCGAGGTGGGAGATGACAGATGCCAAAGCTCAGCAATGTCAGGACGGATCTGCAGAAACGCTGCATTTGGCTCAAACTGGCTGGAGTCAGCAGAGATGTGTAAGTGAAGAAGCGTGCCTTGCTGATGTGGTTCGTAAATCGTGGGCTGTGGGCTGAGTTTCTCATGTTGGTGTCTGATGTGTACCAAGAGAGATTTTAAAACAAGTAGCTCCAAGAGCAGCCAAAGAGGCAGAGGTGAGCTGCCCAGGGCTGCGCGTCTTGTGTCTGGAGATGCCGGTGTGTAATAAAACTCGAGATGTGTTACAACAACTTCTGTAGTCACGTTTTGTGCCTGCTGTGGTTGAGGTCATTTTGCAACTTTTCCCCTCGAGCTAATGAGGTTTCTCTCTCCTTAAAGCAGAGACAAGTATTCACAAAAATATTAAGAGTGTAGCATATCTGAGAGCCCTCCCCTGCTGCCAAATGTTTGTTGCAAGTGGCCAAAATGATAGAAAGTTGACCTGGAGGGACAAAAAATGATACAAACATGCTTGCAAATCCTGACTAGTGAAACTGCGTGAAACAAAGCTATGAAATTGTAACTTTTTTTTTAATTAAGTAGAGTTTTACTAAGGAGTGGTATGTATTGTGGCTATCACATACAGAATTTGGATATATTAAATATTTCTAAAATTATATGGCACTCTGTTATGTGTTATTATGTCTCTATTTGGGGCTTTTACCTGCAACAGCCCTAATGATTAAGTCTGTATAATTCTTGCTAAACCATCCTGCAAGGTCAGAAGTGTGGTCAGTGCTTCAGCAAAAAGAAGAGCTGAGGTCCATGAAGAACAACTTGTCAAGCTGGGAAACATGTAGCACTGCATTCTCCCATCACACATGAGAGAAGGGATACTGGTTTATCACTCCAGCATTTTTCCTAAGAGTGTTTGCAATACCTGTTCTGAATACTGTCAGTCTGTGAGAGGAGGTGACAGTGTCCCAGGCACAGGAGTAATTTGTAATAGCATGGAGCTGGCAACAGAAAATGTCCAAAAACGGCTTCCTACAAACGAGATCTAAATTCACCATTTCTGCTCCTGATGAGCAACACCTTAGGCAGTTCTGGATGTCTTCTTGATTTTTAAATGTGACTTGGAGAGTGTTAATATTAGTTACAACTACCAAGAGCTTTGTAGGTTCTACTGATTTGGATGGAAAAGCGAAGTATATCCTGTCTTGTTTCATGACTCAGCCTCGTAACTGGTGGTTTTGGTTCTGATGGCGAAAAAAATCACCATGGTAGTAGAGATGCAGGAATAGTATGCTGCTGTTCAGATTCCCTGCCTGATCTTTACTGAGTTGTAAACCTGAAACTTGAAGAAAAAAGCTGTATCATCTTTCTTAGCAGACAGGGAATTTGTAGAGCACAATATACAATTACCCTACAACATATATTCCTTCCTTTAGGAAGAGTACAGTGTTACACTAGAACTTTCGATTAAATACGCAAAATTTAGTTTAAACGGATTAAATATTTGTCACAGAAAAAAACTTGGCAAATCTATATGCATATATGTATATGTACACATACATGTGTGTATGTATATATACATGCATACATATATACATATATACATACATAAAAACACACATACATATTTTCATGAGTTGGCCATTTCTCACTACAAGAGCCTTCTGTTAGTGCTGGTTGCAGGTGTTTGCCTGCTAAAAATAGTATATGCTTGCTGCTCAGGCAACAGTTCTTATCAGCTCTGCCTGCCAGTGGCTGCATCCCCCTAAGTATTATCGAGCTTTTACAACCTGCCTGAGTGACTGAAAATACAGACCTTAACTAAGAAAACTCAAGCTGGCCATCTTGGTCTTAGGCACCTTTCTCCTTGCTTTCAGCCTGAAATCAGCTTTCTATGAAGAAGGGAGGAAAAATCCCAGTGAGAAACTGGTAAAGGATGAGGAATGCACTCAATACAGAGATCCAAAGGGAAATAAAGGTGTGGCTTGTGTTTCATCTTTAAGCATGAGATAAGAGCATGGCCACGAAATACCTCAAATAGAGACATTATCAAAACCTGAACTGTGTTTTCCCTTACAGCAGCCTTTGTTCAGGGAACCTGTCAGTAAAGGCTAGAAATCAGAGCGATGCTGAATATGTACCAGAAGGGGATTCTTATCTCTGTAGGGTCAACGCACAAGACCAACGGTGAGCACCTACATGTGCTGGGCATCTATAGATTTAAAATATATCGACAAATTTTGCACAGGTGCAATAGAGAACCGTAGAAATGAGCAGCGAGCTGCCTAAAAAGCCTGTTCTGTTTCACTCAAGAAAGACTGCGTGGACACTTGGCGAGTAAGCACATTCCCAGGGAAAAGGCATAGTCACGTATGAACATGAAACAAAGCACCATGAAGAGGTTTGGAGCCAGGAGGGACTGAGGCACAGGGTGATGTAACCCCACCAGCTCGGATCTGGAAGCTGCACTGGGCCAGCACATCCATTTCTGGGTTTGACCCCACTGCAGCAAGCTTGGTTTGATCTGCACTCACCCTTAGCAGTTGTGCCTTGCCAGCGAGAGTGCTTATTCACTGGAACTAACTGGGCAGGGAGTTGTTAGCATCTGCCTCTCTGGTCTGGCTGGAAGCTTTGCTGTATCCTCAACACAAGTTATGGGGCTCAGCTCAGGGGTCACTGCACGAAATACTGTGACCTGTAACATGCATGAGGTCAGTCTAGGTGACCTAACTGTCCCCTTTGGCCTTACGCTCTATGAATACTCCTGCAAGACCAACTGCCTTAATCCCTTACCAAAGAGATGCGGGGATACTGATCTTCTCTCGTAAGACTTTCCATCTCCATTATGGTGCACACTCTTAAGCAGCTCACGTTCACCCATATGGTCAAGCACATACTTTGCATTTGTCTCCTGCGCTAGTGTTAATGATCCTACCAGATGCATTCACATATGACTGCAGGAAATTCACCCAGCATGTGCAGTCATTTTGGAATAGTGCATTGAGTAAGAGATACTGGCTTTCGGGGGGTGAGCGGGGGGAGCTTGTATTGGCTCTTTCCAGCAGAATTCAGAGAACGAAAGACAAATAAGTGAATTCTCTTCTTTCTGGCAAAGTTTCCTGCCACCAACACAAGTGTCTCTTCAAACAAAGGATTTTCCCCCTCCTCATATGTCCTCAGACACTGAATTTGTAATATCTGATAACATACATTTCCATAGCAACAAACAGTGATGACCCAAACACAGGATTATGTGACTTCACTCAGAGGCAACCAGAATATTAACAAGGATACTGATAGCTAATACTTTCCACTTCTGTGGCACCTCCCTGAAGAGGATTTCAGGGAGATACACACACAACATCCCCAATTTGCAGATGGAGAAATGAAGAGGAGAAGTAAGCGACCTATTCTGAGATCAAGAAAAGAGGCTGGGCTCAGAGCGCCCAGGAGGGAGGGAGGAGAAGAGTGGCAAAGACCAGGTCTTCTGGACTGCGAGCAGCACATGGAGCTGATAACATCCTGCTCTCCCCCCATCCCTAAGAGCTGCTTTCTTTGGGATAACATGTCCACCTGACTGCTTCCCATCCCCTCTCTCTGTTCCCTCAGAGGGTTCTCTGGGGTAAAATGGCATTTGTAGGTCCAGCTGCCCTCTGTTAGCATGCAACGGGCTAGCATTGCCCCTCCCTAACAATCCCCAGGCTGCTGGACCCGTTGTGACTGGGCCCAAAGGCATGGAGGTTTCATTCATTCAAAGTGATTTACTTCAGGGAATGCGAAGGCAGAGGGAGTTTAAAACTACAGAGTGCCTGGCCTCAGACCTGAAATGCATGAAATGCAAATCCAGGAGATTAAACTTCAGCAAAGGGATGTTAAAGAAGCAACTGGGTGAAGCACCGTGCAATGCTCTACTGGAGTCGAGGGAGGGGGCAGAGATCCCACTGTCTGAACTTACACAACACATCATGGAAAACAACCTGTACCTCACTGACGGCAAGTTGAAAAGACTGTTGCATCTTCAGAAACTCAAGGAGTCTTTTAATTTCAAAAGAAACTTAATGAAAATGATAAAAGGAAGCGCATCCCTATCTCTCCTCCCTTAGATCATTGGGTGTAAATACCAGCTTCTTTTCATGCATCAAACCTTTTATCTGTAATTAGAATTGGCTTCATCCAGATACGCTGGTATCCCATGCAAAGAGAGTTCTGATGGTGTAATAAAATGCCATCTGATTATTTATTTATTGTTATAATACATGTCAGAACAACTTCCAGAGATTTGTCTGGGTTTAGAAATGAAGCTCTGAAAGGCTGCTCTAAACTGAAGCCCAAGAAGAGGTCCTTTCACACGTCTGCTGTCATGGTTGTCTGTTCCCTGTGTTCAAGGAACGGGGGAATTCATTCAAAGCAACACTTGGGTATGTGTTTACCTCCAAGTATTGTAGAAAGTACCTTTAGAAACAGGAGAAGTTAACCACATGCTTAAACCACACTTGAAATAACCTGGGTTTTTTTTGGTTTGTTGGGAGTTTCAGAAAACCAATAAAGCTTTAAAAAAGCACATCAAATAAAATGTTGGGTTTTTTTTTCATCCCTAATAATCTGTTTCACCTGGGACTACTTGAAGACTTCTTTTACAGGAAAGCAAAAGGATAATTTAGAGGGAAAGGGACCAGAGTCACAGAGGTTTTTGGAAGTGGGTGTAGGATAGGGACGCAGGGACTGGATGTTACCTGTATGCCACAGCCCAGTGAGTAGAATGCCCACTGACTGCATCAGAATCCCCTTGTGCTGCACTGGGAGAGCCACATAAACCTCAGCTCTTCTTTCCTTCCCTCTGGGTGAGTGCCCCAAGCACCTATTTTGCAGAGCACTAGTTGCATGAAACCTGTTTTTTAGGGTGCCTCTCAGATGGTTGTAGCTTGCAGGGCGGGCTGTCAGAAATCCACACGATGAGACCTCCACTCTGAAGCAAATAAGTAGTTTCTTATGTTAGTAATGGTGAGTCAGACATAATGGGAGGAGGGCTTCTTTTCAGACCTGCAGATATGTCACATATTACAACAGCACCAGAGAAAAGCATCCAATACTCAGTCTGCATCTTCTCACCACAATTAGGCCTCCCACCATATCTTCTCCCTCCTATTTGAGATAAGTTTGGGTTTTAAAAAAACAAAAGTACTTCATTACTCTCAGGGTCTTTTAGAGGGAACTAATAATATTCTGTGACAAAAGATCTGGCTGGGTTTAGGGTGGAATTTCTGAGTGGCAGACCTCGCCGAGGATTTGAGGCAACCCCATATCCAGTTGCCGTCCTAGTTTAGGAAATGCTGTCTATGCGTAGCAAAAAAAAGGTGCAGCGTAAACCAACCGAGTGTTAAAGTTCTAAGCGAGCTCATAAATTAACATCCACTATGAAAGAAAATACGTGTACGTTACTGCACGCAGTTATTGCACATCTCTGCTGGACAACAGCTGCAAAATCCCCGAGCAGCTACTGGAGCCGCAGCCTCCACTCCCCAACTCAAACAGATTTTAGCTATGGCTCACATACCCTCTAGAGAGTCAAAATGAGCTTTGGAAAAAAAAACCCAAACCAAACCCACAGAAAAACAGCCTTACCTTGGATTTTCTGCATGTGACCTGAGCAGTCAGTCTGTCAAAGGAGAATTGCTTTGTATTGTAACTCCAAAGCACATTTTCTTGTGGCTTGTTCTAAAGAACAGACATTTGTTTTTTTGAATGACATAGGGTGTTGATAGAATTTGCAGAACATTTTGATACTGATGGAAAGCAAATTTCTTTTTATCCCTGCAGCTGGAACAAAGTGGACAAACAGTGCTGTGTCCAACCCAGATCATGTCACATTTGCACCTGGATGCTAAAATGTCTCCAAACCTTCAAGCGAATTCAGTGACAGAAGCATTTTGCATGGAAATATTTTCCTTTCAGCTTCATGGCACCTATTGCCTGCCACACTCTTCCTACTAGTGCTAGCCTAAAAAAATGAAGGGAATGGGGATTTTCTATCAGTCAACGAGATACCTAAAAATTGCAGAACAAAACTGAGGGACAAAGAGCATCTTTCAAATAAATTAAACCCAGCAGTTAGAAGATAATTGGAAGCCAAAGTGTGTGAGGTGGATGCCAAAAGCAAGCTGCAGTGCATCCTGATGGGTCCAGAGGAATCATCATACCCTAAGCTGATTGCAGTGGCCTTGCAAACTGCCCCCACCACCAGTAGACCTGTTACAAGCAAGAGGCCTGTCTGGAAACTCAAATGCATGTCTGTGTCCTCTGATACATCCAGATATGTGGACCAAGAAGCCCTCTAGATTTCTGGACAGATGTCGGCCACATCCCCTTGGACTTCGCTCGGCGCCCCCAGTGCATTAGGACCCTGTTGTCAGACCTGTCGCTAATTGTTTTCTTCAAATAAAAAACAGGATATGACGGACTGAATTTTGCCCTGAATTCTGTGGATAGGATGACTCAAGAGACTGGGATATTTCAGGGGGAAAAGAAAGCCGGCTGTGTGCTCGCTGGGAGAAGGAAGGTCTTTGCAATAAGGAAGCTGATGCAATTAACCCTTGCTGTCAGGGAGCCTGGGTAGCCTGCGCTTGGCTGCGGTGGCAGCCAGACACTTCTCCTCCTTACTGCATCACCGCAGACATTTCTGCAGTTAAGTCAGTGAAGAAATACTGCAGGGGAAGTGACTTTGATGTTTCCTGTGGGCAAGTATATATAGACCAGTGCCTCATGCTTTACGCCCACGACCAGGTCAGGGTGGATATTACACTCAAACACTCAAGAGCTGTAATACAATGGACCTATGTGTGACTGAGAGAGGGACCAGATCCTCGGATGCTTCCTTCCCCACCCTTCCCCAGTAGTGGCATGGACATACATTGCTGCTTCTTCTTCCTAAAGAGCTCGGCCATTCCTAACTCCAAGCCGTGCTCCCCAGGGGTTCAGCTCTAGGCTGACTACCATGCACGAGGCTTAATTTCCACCACTTACATTATATAGAATATTCCTTGTTACTACTTTTTTTTTTGTGAGATGGGAGAGAAAATAACTTTGGAAACCCCAGACCACTTAGACCTTCTGAAAAGAAAGTGTTTAATTTCTTTGCAAGTTACCTAAGCCCTGAAGAAAAACTTGGAAGGAAGTGACTGTGAAAAGAGGATGAGAATGGAATGAAAAGGTGGTGTTTTCAAACACAAAGGTAAAACAAAGAAAATTCAAATTTTTGAAATCTTGTTTGACCTTATTATTATAATCTTCAACCCCTCACATACTTTCCCTACACTGCACCCCTACACAGCACATGTTTGTGTTTGACTGGGCCAAAACTCTTGGTAAATTCCACCTGTTTTCATGAATAGCATCCATTTCTCCAAAACTCTGTTGTTGAATGGACTGGTTTGCACAGAAACCCCATTCAGCTCTATCACTTAAGTCAGCAGGAAGCTATAGGTACATTTTTCTTTCCTAAAGTGATTGTTAAAGCCTTCAAATCCTCCTGGGAGTAGAGCTTAAGGAAAGGCTCAGATATGGGCTGAGCTGTAACTACCATTGCTCAGCAGGGAGGCTCGTCCCCAAGGTAACTCGCACTGGATAAGTTTGTTTGCCATAAAAGTAAACACTGCTATAGTAACCTGCCCTGTGCAGAACAGCCCATGCCAGCAAATCTAATCATTCACTGCCTTCACAGAAGCAACTGCAGGGCAGATGCACCCAAACTGCCTTTAAATGACTCACTTCGGAGCAGCATGTTGCTCAGTGCACGCCATTTTTTGAAGCTCACCTCACTGTCTCAAGTTCCTTGCCTGCACTCTGGCCCAAACAGTCCCAGCTGCTCTTCTCCCAGCTCCCCATCTAGATGGCTTCTCTCTTCCTTGTCTTTTCCATTATTTCCTGAACCAGTCCACAATGAATCCCAGTTTCATTCTTCTTGGAGTCTTCACCCAAGCTCTGTATTTTTCTTCCCTCGTTGTCAAGTCAGTCTCGCTGGCTTCTATCTTGTACTGGGGCTCTTCCTCAGACCTGCTTTGCCTCTTCACCTCCTGCTGCCAATTCTCTGCCTGTTCCAGCCTCCTTGACCAAGCAGCTGCTATCTCCTCAGCCTCTAGAAAGAGCAGCTTTGGCCAGCCAGGACCAATGTCCTCCAACTCCCTCTGCCAAGGGCTCCCTACCTCTCTACAAGCATAACATCAGTCCTCTTCTCACGCTCTTCCTGGAAATCCTTGCTTCAAGGTATTGGGGAGGTCAGACATTTTCATGGAGTCAATGCTAGATCACAACAGAAGAAATTATTGAGGGCTACATGGGTACAAGTCCTGGCCCAGGAAGTAAGAGTGCCATATAGTCCGAAAGGCTAGCAATATTCCAGCAACCTAAACTGCCATATTTTTGTCTTTTTACAAGCACCACAATGAGTAGGTCATGGGCAAGAAACAGCTTTCTGGGCAAGATGGATGGGATGACTGAATTGGTACAACCTTCCTATGTTTTGATGAACTTCTGCTCCACATCTACCCTTCCAGAGCCAGCACTCAACCCCCAGCACTCAAGTCAAATGGCTACCTCCTTCACATCCCCCATGTACATCTGATAAAGGAGGGGACAGGCTGAGCAAGTTCAGACACTTGGAAAGGTTGGGTCTGCCAAAGGTCTGGACACCAGCTTGCCCAGACCTCTTCTTGATGGGCATGCTCTGCTGACCCAAGCACCAGTGCAGGCATAGGACTTGTCCTGTCCATGCTGCTGTTCCTGTCCTTGTGCTCTTCTAGTTTTTGATGTTGCTGGCATTTCCCCTCCCTCTGGTCTTTACATCTGCTGCAAATTCCCACAGTAGCAGCTCAGAAAGATTGAGATCTTTTGGACTCACTCCTCCTGGTTTCAGGACCACCCTTGCTGCCTTTTAGACATCTCTAAAGAAGCAGATAAGCCTTGGGAAAAGCTCCAGGGTCTGTGAATATACCCAGCAGTAAGCACTTTACTTTTACTGATCATCTCGCACAGCCAAGGTCTGTATAGCTTTTAAGTCATCCCTCCACATGTCTATAAACCCAGTCCTCAGCCATTCAAATTAGGAGCCATGGAGAGGCAACCTATTCCCTCCCTACCTCGTGCACACAAAAAGTATCACTATGTTAGGACACCTCATAAATAAAACATATGTCAGAAGTTTTCCTTGCATCAGACCCATTAAACAAATGCATTCAGCCCTGTTTGAGTGAGGAGACTTATGTACCAATCAGTGTCGCAGGAAATCATGTTTATACCTGCACAGAAATTGCTCAAGAACAGTATGTCCTTGTGAAACTATTACCTCTGTGCTCTCCCTCTCTCCTTCAATCCCACCGTGGCCAAGGCCTGGGAGAGCCAAGGCTATTTGGCCATGGGGTTGAAACTACACAGGTGCAGCACGCCTGGATGCCACAGGGTCTGTTTGTTTAGTGGTGCTGAGTCCTCTTCTCATTCTTCCTCCTTCCCGGTTGTTCCTTGCCTCCTCTCATTTTTTTTCCTGAGCCCAGATTGCAATGAGAGCCCATTCCTCCTCTGAAAAGCCAGAGAAGCCCAGAGGAGCAGAAAATGGCCTTTTGGAGAGGGCAGGGAGTGCCCTCCCCACACAGGGGCTGCTCTCCTCTCCCATCCAGCACCCACTTGGCAGCACAGCTGAGCTGGCGACAGATGACAATTTGCTTCTGGCATTGGTCCCTAGTAAATTATGACGGGAGCAAAGAGGGAAGCGGGGAGATTGCTGGAGATGCAGTTGCTTCCCTTGGTATGGACAAGCGGCAGGCAGTGACTCTGAGACACGCTGCAGCCCCAGGAGCAAGCCCAGGAGCCCGGGCTCTGCCTGTGGTGGAGGTCAGAGCAGCTGCATCAGTTGTCTTCTGCTAGAAACCATCTTTTCCCAACGTCTCCTGAAATCTCTTAATCCAAAGTGTGTGTTGTAGAAGGGCATTGCTGCTCCTGGGTCATGACATGTCATGTCTGGAAAAGGTCCAAAAGGCAGGGGTGGACATGACAGCAGGGCAGGCAAATACAAGAGAAGTGCTTTAGCTCTTCACAGAAGTGAGCTCCAAGGCGCAGTGCTGTGCATCCTCTGTACAAAAAATGGAAAAGAAACCGATTTTCAGAGGCCTAATATTTTGAGGGAATGAGTGTGGACTCTCCTCTCCTGTCCCCTATCCTCAGTTTCTGAATGTTTTTTTCCTGCTGTGATCATCCATCATGCAGGGGTGTATAGAAAGGGTTGAGGAAAACACAAAGTGCAGCAGTTGACCCCCCCTATAAAGTATCAGCACTGAAATCCTGTCTAAACCATGCATGGTTTTGTGTACTGAACTCCAGCAGCCTGGAGGAGGACCACAGCTGGATCCAGTTTAAAAGCTCAGAATATCACTGACCACTAACAATGGCTGGAAAGAGCTGAAGATGGATGTGACTGGAGAAAATTAGAGAAAGCTGACTTCTCTCTCTCCTTCTCTTTGTTAGGAAAGACAGCAGCCTCACTTAGATTTATGCTTTTCTTTTTGTTTTTTGTTCCTGATCTGAATTGTGGCAATCCATGGTGGAGCACAGAGGGTACTGAGCAGCATCATTTCTCCTCTGTGTTAGAGGGTTTTCTGGACAACTGCTTTGCAAAAAACCTTTTTAGAGCAGAGACATCACAAGGCAGGACCTCTTCGTACCAAGGGGAGACTCATACATGTGCACAGAAGAGCTGGAGCCAAGCCAAGCCCTCAGTGTGGCCGGCAGATCCTGTGATGTGCCTTTGGGAAGAGGACACTTTGCTCAAGAGGGGCAGGTGATCATGTACTGAAGAGTCCATGAAAATGACGGGGATGCTTTCATTATTATTTGGAAGAGAGCAGCGATGATAATCGCTTCCTCTGCTCACTTCATGACTGAGGGCAAACGTACAGCACCAATTTATCACTTGCACAGAAACAGAGACCGGTGTGAAGCGAGACGACATCACCTTTCGCAGGACAGCCTGTGGGAACAGCATGAGCTGTCACACACCTCTTTAAGTTGAAGCCACTTCATATTCCAGCTGCTGAATCTTTGTTGTGCTTACTGGCCCCACTTGTGAAACTTGGAGTTATCACACCTTGGGTAATTAAATCGATCCCATAGAAATGTATATAAATAACATACTTGAGTAAATGAAAAATACAGCATGCAGGCAGGCTGTGCTATATCTGTTATGGAAGTATGTCTTTCAAGAATTATCTGAACTTGATTTACAGAACTCAAGAGTTAGGGAGTCTGTCATATCCCTTGGCAATCTCCTACAATGCTACATTGCCTTCTCTGATTAAGACAAATATTGTACCTAATTTACAAGCAGGATTTGTCTACATGGAGCTACTGGTCATTGGATATATCTTTTACTTTCTAATTATTTAATATTTAAAAACTAGACTAGACAGAGCAATGTCAATAGAAGTGAGACTAATTGGTTCTATTAAGATCTGGAAGATCCATAAAATCAAGCAGAAAAGTTATGGGTAATATTGAAACAATCTATTCCACCTTTCTGAGAATGAAGTAATTTGCATTTTTCACCATAGAACAGCGTCTCATTTTGATATTGTATTATAGCATGGAGGATACTCTAAGAAAAATCTTCATATATCATATACTGCAAAATTGAAACATTGAAAAATCAAAAGTAATCAGATCAATAGATCGATTTAAAACCAAGCAACCATAACCCATGTTTATTTGTTTTTTCCCCAGAAGTTTTTCCTTACAGTAATTTTGAAATGTTACATTTTCAACCTCACTCAGAACAAAGACAAGACTTGGAAATCTTCCTGAGACAGAACATCAACATTCAGTAGGACCTTCCAAGATTTCTTTTGCTGACCCAGCTTATATTACCAGGAGACACAGCATAGCTGTATCAGATAGAGAGCTCCTGTCATTAGTGTACACAAATCTGCATCTGGGGTCTCTGCCAATGCAGCCATTCCAGCAGAGCCTCTGAAGGAGAAACTCGCCCTCCGTCATTGCTTATCCAGTCTGTTCCTGTTTAGCTTCATATCTCTACGTGGGCTGAAAAATGTGCATTTATCTAAAATAAAATTTGAGATTTGGAGTTTACTTGGCTTATGAAATTTGGTCTTGTCCACTTGTATTTTGTTTGATTTTTATATACATATATACATACACATGTGCATTCATACATACACAGAAACGTGCAATGTCAAAGACTGAATATAGGCCTTTTCTAATGTTTTCCAGGTGGTTTTCAGGCCCAACAGCTGAGATTTTTTTTTTCTTTCTGAAGTACTAAGCGGATAAATATTGCCATTTAAAAAATAAACTTCCTCAAAATTGTCCTCTCTGTTCTGAAAGATCGTCTTGTTCTTTAGGTGATTTATGACATCAATCTGTAACTACACGTGTATTGTTCAGAGTGTTCAGCAAACAAGACATGAGTGTTTGAAATACTTCACGGCAGGAAGACACATAAAACACTAGAACAGTCTCCCAGTTCTAGTACGGACACTTGAAATTCAGTGTCTTCTTTCCCGTTAATACATCCCATGTTGTCATTGCCTCTTCACATTGACATAAATGAGCACTGACAGGACAGCTAGAGCAAGGCATTTGCTGTACAGAGATCAAAAACAATTTAAGCTAGGTACATCCACCACTTTTTTAAGTGTTAGACCATGGGCCAGATGGGCCAAACTTGTTTGATGTTTTTTTCAGTGAATCCTTACTTGATGCTCAGCCAAAATTTCTACAAGATCTTTGTGAGTTTCCCGTACTAAGGCTGGCAAGGTGGGGGCACAGGCCAGGTAAAATGCAAGAGCATGATGAATGTTAGGAAACTGGTGCACCATGACTGAAACCACCATTTGGTGGTGGGGTTGGACCAGCTCTTTCCCTGGCCAGTTAAGTCCCAGGTGTTCCCGTGGGAGTGAGACCACCTGCTGCCTGAGGAAACCTGCGTTTCTGTTTCAGGGAGCTGGGACTGGAAAATCTCCAGGGAGAAGAGCAAAGAAATTAGCCTTAAAAGACATGAGACCCGAAAGCATTATGGGAATCCTGAAGGCCACAGCCTGAGGGTGGCTGGGCAAGAGGGGAGGAGAGCAACCCCATCTCCTGTGTTAGGGAGAAAGCAAGACAGATGGGGAGGAGACAAAAGAGAGAGAAGAGTAAAAGGAAGAGCTGGTAACTCAGGTAGAGAACCAAGGAATAATTTAGGCTGGGAGGCACCTCTGAAGACCGCTCAGTCCAACTCAAAGTAGGGCTAATCAGATCAGCTTGCTCAGGGACTTGTCCAGTCCAGCCTTGAACACCTCTGAGGATGGGAAATCCCACAGCCTCTCTGGGTGACTTGTGCTATATTTGGCCACCGTCATGGTAAAAAATTTTTTGGCCTTATATCTAACTGGAATTTTTCGTGTTCCAACTTGTGACATTAGAGAGCACATCCCTGCTTGCTCCTTTTGTTTATGAATTTGTCTAATCCCCCTTGGCCCTGCTGGCACTCCTTGTCTCCACAGCCTCCTAAAGTAACAAACTCCCTAAGGTGACTACCAACTGTGCAAGAAAGGTCCTGGCTCAAAGGCTAATCCTGGAGGTCTAAACCAAGAATGGCCTTGGGTTGGTGGCAAGGAGGTGGACCAACAGATAACCCCCTCTTTATACACCTTCATCCTCCATTAAGACTCATTTTTCCATCACAACCTATTTTCTAGGTTGGAGCTGTGGGACTAACAGTTCCACAAGCATTTGATTTGCCTGAAGAATACTGTAAAGCTTATTAATTTCATCAGTGACTGATCTGCATAAATTTGTTCAGCCAGCACTACAATAGCTCTTTCTGGCCAAGTCTGAATGAGTTACACATCTAATATTATATATCTCACACACGTTATGTATGTATTACCTATATGCACATGTACTCACACATACATTCATCTCCTTGATACATCCTTTCATGTCAGGTATGCGAAATATTTTGTTTATAAGAAACAAAGTTCCCTCCCTGTGCCAGGTTTAAGAAGACCTGCGTTCCTTTCCTGCTTCTCTGTGGGTTCCCATGTGATCCAGCCAAGTCATTTCATGTCTCTGTGCCTCTGCCTCCCATCTGGAGAACAGGGGCAGCACTTCAGAAGGAGCAGCACGGCTTACTCTCGTCAGAGCTGCATCCCAGATGCTGAGCGGGAAGAGCGGGGATGTGTCACTATCAGCAGCACAATGGCAATTCTGACATTCATAATGCCATGGCAATATGAATATTCAAAATAACAGGGCCTTAGTTAGACATCCTGATTAATCAGTGATTAATATCGTTGTCATTTCCTGAAAGTTTAGAATAACCTGTGCTATGCTCTTATCTGAAGAAAAGGGAAAGAGAGAGGGGAAAACATAGTGCTTGAACATACCGGTACATGGGCTTTAATCGTGTCTATAAACAAAGGCAAGAGACTCATTTATGAAAAAACAGTGGTTCCCAAACCAGCCTTATTCCTGTGACATTTACACTGCTCAGGCTCATGTACTTAACACTCAGCTCCAGCAACCCTCCCCGATTCTCAAGTGGTGCTGGTGTAAAGTGTCAAACCCACTAAACTCCAGGATGACAATTACACACTGCAACTATTTTCATTTTTCTCTTGCGAACACACTGTGCCCCTCGGCTGATCCAGGTTGGCAAAACTATCTGAGCCACGGAGCACATCGAAGATCTATGTTATAACTTGTCGTAATATCTGTCACAGATTAAGCTGTTACAAGAAGAATGCATTTTTGAAGGACACACATATTTTAGTGGAAAATTAAATTATTAAATATAGCATTTGGAAAGTTTCTATTTCACTGGAACATCTGAAGATAGCTTTACCATCAAAGCAAACATATCATGTAATTGCACTCAAGCAGCTGGCCACGGTACACTTCCAGCACACCTTCTGCCCCCATTGTGTGGCTCAGACAGAAGAATTTTGCCCTCAAATTCTTGTTATGCACACATACAGTATGTATTTTCTTACTTAACAAAGCTTAACTGTGTACCATTGCTCCGCAATGAATTACATCTCTAGGATTCTACTACAAAGGCCCATTTAGAAACTATAAATGCAACATAGACCCCAAAGGACAAATCCTAGACTTTTATCAAGGCAAAACATAGAAATTGTTTAATTACAGCAAAACATGGGCAAGAACACTAGCAACATTTCTTCAGAGGAGGTCATGATTTGGCAGACAGACATGTCCACTTCAACCAAGGAGCTAAGAAAAGAATCTAGTCCAGCATCTGAAATAATCAAATGGAAGAGCTGGGGGGCAAATTTCATTCATACCTAAGCTCTGTAAATTAAGTTGCATATGAAGACGTGTGTTTCTAAGAGGACACTTAAGTAAAGATAAGCGGTTAAGTACTCACAGCTTTGCTTGTGTCAGTGTTATCTGGAGATATTATTTTTTCCATAACACTCTGAGTGACTTTTTAATGTATAGATAATACATTCCTTAAATGTAGCCCATATACATGCACTGTGAATGGCTATGCCCCTAATAAAGCAAATTTTGTCACTTAAATAAAAACGTTACCCCTTGCAGGATTTGTCTTTCTGATTTTGATTGATGAAGCCTCTTTAAACATGCTGAATTGAGTATTTCATCAATGGCTTTCTCCATCACTGCTGCACTAGACTGCCCTGTCTGCTGAGAAAGGTGGTGACTGTTTTGGTAGCAGGGAGGGAAGTTTCTTGGCAGAAGTCTCACAATTGCAATTCTTAAAAAGGGCAGGGATGGGGACTGCAGGAGAAGAGACTAAATTTTAAACAGATGTGGACTTTGTTTCCCTGTTAAAAACAGTCATATCTTCCCCGGTTTTCCAGGCCAAGAAGTTCCTGGGGTCTGAGGGAAATTCTCATGTCCTGGTTGCTCATGTTATTCTTCATGAGGACTCACTATCAGCAACGGCCAAAGTTAAACTCTCTGTTTTCACTCCCAGTCCACTCTTTTCCCATCTTCCTCCACCACTCTCCATCTGTCCTGTCCTTAGTGCTCTACTGACTGTGATTCCTTCTGCTTTTACCGTACAGTCCCAATTCTGCCACTTGCTCTTCTGTAAACTCATCCTTCAAGCCCATCCCTGCTCCAGGTTTCCCCAAGCCATACTTGTTTTCCTCACCTACGGTGAAAAATGCTGCCAGAACCACCTTCTCCCTAACACCCTTTTGGCCACCTCCTTTCAAATGGTGACAGACAGTGGGTTGGGAAGGGCGGAGGGAGGACGGGAACATCACCCACAGGATTTGATGGCAGTGGGACGGGGTGTGCTTTCACTGGCACCGAAGACATTTCAGTCCACCGCTGGAAAAGGTGTAGCAGAGAAAAGGTCTGGCAGTCCTATTCTGTAGCAAGGTTCTCCTGTTCCAAGTATTAAATCTCACTTGCAAGTGATTCAAGGGTGTTGCTCTTCTTCCCTCATCTCAGCTGCATCTCCTTCCTGCATCCAAGCAATAGTTCACAGCACTCGCTATTTTCTCCATACCTGATGCTCGTTGAATGTGTCTTGCAAACACGGGGTAAACAAATATACATATCTCATGCTCAAATAATCTCAAATATTGTAGCAACAAAACCAACAGTAGAATATTTTTTTCTTAATTTACTCATATTGCTTCTAGCATCTGAAAACTTAAACAAGGTCTGCGGTAAGCCCTGTATAAAGATGCATATATATTGGGATGTTTCCTAGTTCAAGGAATTCGGAGACAAAGTATAGAAGAAAGGAAATGCACACTGCAATGATGGCAAATTGAGAAATGGGAGAAATGAAGGCATTTATCAAGGTCACGCAGGAAGTTTGTGGCAGAGCATGGTATAAACTGCACAATAGTCAGGCACCAGCCCAGGCCTTTACCAAGCAACTATCCAGCTTTTTTAAAATATTCATGGAAGAAAGACAGGCTTGTGCAATGATCCACGAATAAGGTAGAACAAATGAAAAGTCATTACCCTATAGTAGTGTGTCAGACTGCAGAAACTGAATTTGAACGGTTATTATCTGCTAATAGAAAGTTGTAGATACTGCCAAATGCTTATTTTAAAATTGTCTGGTTTACAGTGCTCAGAAAAAGTGAGAAATCTTATTCTCAGCCTTAAGCACTGCAGGAAATTCAGTCCAGTGGAGTTAAACTGGCAATGTTTGCAAGCCAGGATTTATATGTCAGTGCTTTATCAGATTTCCAGAGACGTATAATGTCTCTTTCTGCTGCCAATACAACCAGATGCAGAAGTATCTTTGTGTGTTTATTTAGCACAAGGTTGTTAATGCCTGGGAGTAGCATACACTGGGGTGTGGCTACCATGTCTTGCACAGAGAAATCAGCTCTAAGAGAACAAAATTAAAACAGACTGAAGCAGAAGTGCAACAGACTGACCTTGGAGCCAGGAGAGTGGGAAAAAGATTATGAAAACGTAGGCAGAGCAACAGGGTCAAGGTTAATTTTCACCCCTTGAAATTCAAAGGTGCTTGATACGAAGCATTAATATAAGTAAGTTCTTTGCTTCCCATTTCCTTAAGGAAGCAAATTTTCAGGCTGCAGGCAGTCCTTTTCATCTCAACTTGAAGGGAAGAAAGAAAATCCTGGGTTGGCCTTTTCAGTGAAGAACTTTTTGCATAACTTCGTTAAGACAAAACAAGATGCCGTTATAGATTAAAGTAAGGACTTCAGTTAAGCAGGAGGTTGAACAAACCTCTGAACGTGGTTCCTGCTTCATGTGTTAATCCTGATTTCCTAGCAGGCTGGAGTTGCAGTCTTCTCCTCTGGCTTTGCATGGTTCAGCTTGAGTCTCTGCATCACTGGTTGTAAACCAGTCTGGCACCTGCAGCGTTAACTCTAGGCAAAAAGAGAATGTTGCTCCAAGAAGCCTTTGGTGGGAAAAGCATGGTCTCAGTGGTGTTACCTCCTCTCCCACCCTCGCAAAGCTCTTCATCAACAAAACGCAATGTGTGCTGCATTGTCCTGTAGCACACAACCCTGGGAGCACAGAGGACCAAAACACCCATAACAGAAGAGTCATCACGTTATCCCATTTACAACACTTTACGTTTTGCCCTGCTTCAGCGTTAGGAAGGCAGTCACGTGCCCAGGTAAGTCTTTTGTTGGGAGAAATGTTGTGATTTTCCCTGACCACGACTGCAAAACAGTTCCAGCCTTGCTGAAGGCTCAAACTGGCGTTAAAGCCAGTGTAAATCATTGCAAAGGTAAGAGTTGAAGGGCCTGTTCCAGAGCAGGGTGAAGGCAGAAGAGCAGCTGGCCCACCAAGGGCAGTTCTGGAAAAAATAAAAACTTCTTTGCACAGAAAATTCCCATGTCCAACAAAGTCAGCATCCTTACCAGTGTTAAAGTCACGTTTAAAGCAAAAAAAACCACAACCCTCACTCTGCCTCTGAAGAAGCAGCAGCAACCTCTAAGTGGGAAGGGAGGGGAGAGTGGTTTATGTTCTCATGGTTCCTTGGCTTGCTCCAGCACTGTTTGATTAACCGGGAGCAAGATTTATGTGCTATGAAGTGCTCTGGGGAGGTTGCTGATGCCAAAGCTCTGCACCTGGGTTTTGAAAGCCTCTCTAAAGTGATGAGAATATCTGTATATTCTCATTTAGGAAAAGAAAGCCCCCCTGAAAACCAAAAATGACTACTGCTTTTTGGCAGGAGAACGGGAGAGTGCAATTTCACCTATGAGGGAGATTTGCAAAGATACCAACAACCACCAAATGTCCTTGTCCCTCAGAAACTGGATGTGAGCTAGCATTTCATGGCCATTTACCTCTGGGGAGAGGTGTCCCCTTACCCCTGATTACTTTTGATTCTTCCATACAAGGAAGATTAAAGAAATATCCCATTAAATAATTTCAGGATTGTTATTGTTTTTTTTAATCTTATATTATTCTATCCAGTATAATCCCATGGAAATTTGCTTCACAAGACAAAGGAGCTCAGTGTCTCTTAACAGATAGCGGAGTCACATTCTTGTGCGACATCTGCCTCTAACATGATTACTTGAGAATGAGCATGCCAGAAGGACTAGCAACGTAACCAGGGATGTTATCAGCCTCTCAACAGACTTGGAAATTGATTTTCATCAAGTATTGTTTAAAACTGTGTTGCACTGAGTGTTGAAATTGGCCAGTCTTACGAATAATTATGCTGTGCTGGTGATGTTTTCAATCCCTTCTAGAAGCCATCAACTGTCTCCAATACCTGGGTGTTGTGCAGTATTTGTCTGGAAATTACATCCAGTCTGCATGACTTCTGCAAGCTCTGACCAAGAGGAGTCTTCAAGGGGACGTGTTAGCACAGATTCCCACCGAGCAAGGTTTCTTTCAGAAACGTGCTGCTGCCTACCACCAGTTAATGCCACATTTGGTCAGAGTCCTCATTTGATTTGATTCCTGTTACAGAGCTGAGCACCGTGGCCTGGGCTCAACTCTACAGCCTGCAAGACCTGTGGTGACTTCAGACCGCCAATGAATAGGATGGGGGAGAAGAGGTGTCTGCACCTAAACGAATGGGGGAGAAACAGCAGAAGGAAAACAACCTTGATGAGGGGAAGCAGGGACAAACTGGATGCCCTGGCTCATCTCATCTCTGCCACCACTGAGACCAAGACTTTGACAAATTCTGGAGGCCAGTGGCCTTGGCCAGAGAGAGGGAAGGGGGGAGATGATACTTCAAATGGAAAAGATGCAGCCCATGGAATTTCTTTGCCCTCCCAGTCATGTCTCTGCCTCCATGCCTCCACACCAGTGTTCAGTGGTGTGACCTTAGCAGCCCATGCCTGGATGGCCATGGGGCACAGCTGCCTGCTTGCAGGGAGGGCAGGGCTCTCTCCCCTCGCTCTTGGTTGCTATTGATCCCTCAGGCAGACAGACAGTGGTGCCCTCTGTACCTCCCACCTCTGTACTCATGCCAAGCCCTGCAACTGCACAAGGTACAAGCACAAAATTTACATTCAGTCTTCGAAGCAAAAACAGTATCTCAAGGGCTCCATATGGCCTAGGTCATTAGATGCCTCCTGTTGGACAGGAGCTATTTGAAGAAATGCAAGGAAGTAAGTGCTGTTGCATCTGACTCTGAAAGAAGTCAAGAGCCATGTATCTAATTCCCATTTGATCCCTTCAATTACTCAACCTGGTTCCAATCTAGAGGGGGCTCGAGGAAAAGAGAAGCTATGATTCTGCATGCAAGCTGAAGAGACCCTCAGTTCAAACCAAGTGGTGTTTGATGCTGACAAAGTCAGCATGATGTTATGGCTGGTCCACAAACACCCGCAGTGCCTGTCTTGTTTCTGGGTGTCCAGGGACCCTGGAACTCGATGTTCATGTGAACAATGAGTACATAAATTCTTCAAATGCCAGGCACTTCCTGGCACTTACATGTACTGAATGCCTTGTACTCACTGGTCCCCATGCAGAGCTTACTGCTAGGTGATGCTTATGCCTTTGGAAATGTCTGCAGCCATCTCCAGCCTATTATCTGAAGACCTCGTGGTCACCTCACCTGTGATCTGCAAGCTTTCCCTGGGGAGGTAGGTCATCATTGTTCACAAGCAGGATGAAGGAGAAAGGTGAACCAGATTTACCTTCAATAGCTCCAGACCTTTGCAAGTTCTCCTTGTGGGGTCAGAGCTAAACAGGCAGCAGTATCACAAGTGCTGGTAGACTCCATGGGAAAAATCACAGTCTTACTAGCACAGGCACTCCTGGTTTGGTTTCTTAACAAAGGGGTTCTCCAGCATAGAGAGTGTTCAGTAGTCTTTGGAGGCATCAACTGTTCTCTTTCTGAGGCTGAAGAAAGACTGATTTCTTAATCTCTTATGGTGCTGTAGGTATACCTCAGGCCCATTCTTACAAATAAGTGGTCATCTGATTTTGAAATGCAATATGAGTAACTGTACATGCAGAAGGACTTTTCCGGGTTCATATGTAACCAGCTGCTAAGTTGGAGAGAACCAATCCAACACTATCCCATAACTGTGAGGTCTGAGAGGGTTAAACATGCTTTAGGAGGAGAAGACTGATCTGCAGAAGAGACATTTCTAGTGATCAGTTGATAGAGCCAGTAATACAGTCTGGGCCTATGAAATGACTCTTCTGTCAACATGTTAGCCAAAAAATTGTATCCCCATCCATACATGCACTTATGGATATGTATGTGTATTAATCTCCTAATTGGTCTGTAAGGGGGATGCTGGTACTGTCTAAAAGTGAGACATAGTGCATACTGAGGAGTGCAGGGATTTTATCTGGAGGCTTATTTGTAAAATGCTGACATTTAAATTAAATATACTTCTTATTTTTTGCAATTCGGATCCCCAGCTGAGGGCAGATTGTAGTGGTACTGTGGATTGCAATGGGGCTCCAACAGCACAGATCAGCAGAGGACCCAAGCCATGCAGAAAAATATGAACATCAATTCCTCTGTTTTCTTGTTTCCTTGTGAAAACTGGTGTGATTCCTCTCTCTGATGAAGTGTCAAACCCATCTTCCAGAATACCAGCTGGCATGGTGTAAGTCTGTACTGTTGTTCTCCCTTGATGGTAATTTATGAAACTTTCACAAGAAAGGGTTTAACTTGTGCTAGAGAGCTTGGTTTCTTGAACTTCAATTCAAACCTCCATGCATGCAGAGAAGGCAGACTAAAATAATTCCTGTGGTGTTTTATATGCTATTCTAAGTAGCAAATATCATCTGTTAACCTTATTTGCAATTGGTACATGCAGCTAAGGGAAACAAATGAACTGCTGCTGAATTAATTTGCAACCCATCCAGAAACTTTTTTGCACTTTGTCTGGAAAGATTCCAGGCAGTGGAGCAGCTGGCATGCAAAAAGTGGGTGGCTTCCTAGGAAAGGGGGTTGGCTTTTTTTTTCCCAATATAATTAGTTTACCAAAATATGCACCTTTGGTTAGATTTAATTCTGCCCACCTGCCTGGAATAGCTAGTTTTAAAGGGAATACATTGAGCCAGACTGGTCTTTGTCTATTGCTTACAGGGCAAGCTATGAGCCTCCAAAGACAAGCAGCCTTTTCCTCTCAATACCCCCCTTAAGGCTGAGACACCTTCCTGGAGGCGTTCACCCCTCTCCTCTGCCACAGATGGGACCTAAGCAACTCCTTTAAACTAAGCACTTAAGATTTTCACGGTCCCTGGGACATCAGCAAGACTGCATGGTATTTTTTGCGGGTTGAGGGTGGCTGAAGGTGAAGCTGGGCTCAGCGTGTGCCTCTCCTGTGGGCTAGTGGGCAGACCTCTGCCAGGCTACAGGCAATTTCTGTCTAGGGGAGAGCTTTATAAATAAACTTCCCTCTTTTCTAGGAACCTGCCCAATTTCTTATGCCAGCTGCTCCACTGTGTTTGGGGTAATTTCCGAGGTGAATGGGCAGGATTTGCCCTCCTGTCACACGTCTGCAGAGGCAGAGCAGAGAAGTGTCAGCCTGAGCCCCAGCACCCCAACTGCAGCGGCAGTGAGAAGAAGCTGGCCACAGCGTATGAGAGTGTCCTGGTTTGGCTCAAACCAGGCCAAATAGTCTTAGAGAACCCAAGGTCACTGCTTACGAGTAAAGAGCCGAAGGGGGTTGTACCTGCAGGGAGTAGTGGACGGGGCAGGTGACCCAGGATTGACCAGCAAGGTATTCCATCCCATACATGTCATTCTCACTTTCCTGTTTATCACTAACCCACTGCCTCCTGGAGGTGGGGCCCAGGAGGGAGGGGCCCTCCTGTCTCCCACTGATTGGTACCAGCTTTGCCAAATCTCCAGTTAAAAGCCTGCAGGTGTGATGGCAGTGGAGCGATTGCATTTTGCCCTCTGCCCGTGCTGGGTGGAGCTATTGCATTTTGCCCTCTGCCCGTGCTGGGGGGAGGTACTGCCTTTTCCCCTCTGCCTGTACTGGGGGGAGCAACTCTGCCTGAGGAGGATTTCCAAGCTCTTGATCTTGGTTTTGTACATATTTGTATATATTTGGTTATTTCTACTATTATTGTTATTATATTCTTTTTCATTACTATAGTTTATTAAAACTGTTTTAACTTTCCAACCCATAAGTCTCTCTCCCTTTTCCCTTTCCCTTGGGGGCGGGGAGAGGGTTAACAGAGAGCATCTGCCACCTGGTTAATAGCTGGCCCAGCTTTAAACCGTGACAGATTCACTGGTGCCCAACGTGGGGCTCGAGAGAAGCTCCAACAGGTTGCTCTGATAAGTTGAATCCTGGCTCTGGTGGGAGGAGACCCGGAGAGCTCAGCTGAGAGAATATCAGATTTCTTCCTTTGAGATTTACAAGGGGTTGGAAAGTTAAAACAGATAGTGAAGATGGTGATGTCATTTTTGAATGCTGTGTTATCTCATCTTTTTATGGAGTTTCTTTCACAATTGAGTATTGCAATGATGCCTTACCTGCCGTGGGCACTGTGTTATTGCTTGCTTCTTATGAATGTTTACATGCAGTTTAGCAGTGGGTGCTGGTCGAAATGTATTGTTTTAGTATGGGGTTTGATACTGATTTATGCTGTGATAAACTGGGCAGTTACTATTCCGATCTCTTATCTCTATGACACAATGATGGGCAGCTTTAATCGCGAATCAGTAGCAGCGACTTCATCTGCACGCTCCAGGCGTCCTTTAGCTGATTCTGTTAATGATTACACTTCCAGTTTTACTTTGGGAAATAGTACCTTCTCCTTTTCTGCCAAGCTGATTCCACTAGATTTTGCGAAATTAGGATGGTGCTGTCTAGGTGGCATGTTTTTATTTTTGGTTGTCCTGAATGTGTTTCTGATGTGGGATAAGATTAAATATCGGTGCAGGGACAGTTGTAAGTGTTATGCAGCCACCTCAGATCCTACAGTGTGTACTGCCGCTACAGCCTCAGATCCTACAGTGTGTACTGCCGCTACAGCCACTAAACCCACTGAAACCTCGGCAGCCTGTAGCACAGCTGCTACACCCCCCAAGATGGCCACTGTAGCTACTCAGACTCTCAGCACTCCCAAGACAGCCACTGCATCTACTCAGACTCCAGCATCTATCGAATCTCTGCCAATTGCTCCTGTAACCAGGAAGAAATACCAAAAGAAATCAGCTCGTGAAGTGAAGGATGATGACTCAGAGCCTTCTAAGGCAGAGCCATCATATGACCCAGGTGAGGGCCCTTCTCAGGCAGAGTTAGGGCCTGACACAGATGGGGGTTTCCTCGATCGTCCTTTTAAAGCAGACCCATCACAGAAGAAAGGTCCTTCTAAAGCAGAACTATCACAAGAGGACTCGGACGTAGAGATAACCTACCACTCCTTATCCCTGAAGGACCTGAGAAATATAAGGAAAGACTTCAGCCGTTATGACAGTGAACCTATTATTACCTGGCTGCTCCGATGCTGGGATAATGGGGCAGACAGCATGCAATTAGATGGCAGAGAAGCCAGACAGTTGGGATCCCTGTCCAGAGATGGTGGTATTGATAAGGCGCTCGCAAGAAAGTCAAACACTGTCAGTCTCTGGAAGCGACTCTTGTCAGCTGTAAAGAGCAGGTATCCCTATAAAGATGATGTTATGAGCCACCTAAGCAAATGGACCACTATAGAAAAAGGTATTAACTACCTTAGAGAACTGGCTGTGCAAGAGATTATTTATAGACACCCACGGGACATTGTAGATCCTGTAGATCCTGATGAAGTGGAATGCAACCGATCCATGTTCCGGAAGGTCGTGAAGAATGCTCCACCGACATATACCCATACATTGTCAATATTAGTATGGGGAGAAGATGATATGGCATGTTCTACTGTGGGCGAAATGGCTAACTGTATGAGACAGTATGAAGATAGTATTTCTTCCCCACTGCAGGCACGCATCTCGGCTGTGGAAAAACTGACTAAGGAGAACAAGGACTCATTTAAACAACTGTCAGACAAACTGTCCATGATCGAGAATAAACTTGACTCTCTACCTACACAGGCGCGCGTTGCAGCTGTTAGGAGAAAACGCTCTCCTACAGGACCAGCTCAAAGGAAACAGAACACATCACGAGGTATCCTGTGGTTTGCCCTGCGTGGTTATGGGGAGGACATGAGCAGATGGCATGGACAACCTACCAGTACCCTACAGGCACGAGTACGTGAGTTGCAAGCTAAAAGAAATACCAGAGAGAATTTTTCTAGGAGGATGGCTGCTCCAGTTACCAGTGAGCAGGACCCCAGTCAGGGGAGATGGGCCTCAAATCACTTTTTCCCAAGTGTGAATAGGAGAAATGAAGGTCCAGTCCCTGTGAGCAGCATGAATCCATTTCTTAATTAGGGGGGCCCTGCCTCCAGCCAGGTGGAGGAGAGGGACAACCGGATTTATTGGACTGTGTGGATTCGATGGCCTGGCACATTAAAACCACAAAGGTATCGAGCCCTGGTAGACACTGGTGCACAGTGCACCCTAATGCCATCGGATCATAGAGGGGCAGAACCTATCAGTATTTCAGGAGTAACAGGAGGATCTCAAGTGTTATCTGTATTGGAAGCCGAAGTGAGCCTAACTAAAAATGAATGGAAAAAGCACCCCATTGTGACTGGCCCAGATGCTCCGTGCATCCTTGGCATAGACTACCTCAAGAGAGGGTATTTTAAGGACCCAAAAGGGTACAGATGGGCCTTTGGTATAGCAGCTGTAGAGCCTGAGGACATTAAACAGCTGTCTACCTTGCCTGGCCTTTCAGAAGATCCTTCTGTTGTGGGGTTGCTGAAGGTTGAAGAACAACAGGTGCCAATTGCTACTACCACAGTGCACCGACGACAATATCGTACCAATCGAGACTCCCTGATCCCCATTCATAAACTGATTAGACAATTAGAAAATCAAGGAGTGATTACCAAGACTCGCTCACCCTTTAATAGTCCTATATGGCCAGTGCGAAAGTCTGATGGAGAATGGAGATTAACTGTGGACTATCGTGGCCTAAATGAAGTTACGCCACCGCTGAGTGCTGCTGTGCCAGACATGCTAGAACTTCAATACGAACTGGAGTCAAAGGCAGGCAAGTGGTACGCCACCATAGACATTGCTAATGCATTTTTCTCTATTCCTTTGGCACCAAAGTGCAGGCCACAGTTTGCTTTTACCTGGAGAGGTATCCAGTATACCTGGAATCGACTGCCCCAGGGGTGGAAACACAGTCCTACTATTTGCCATGGACTGATCCAGACTGCACTAGAAAAGGGTGGAGCTCCAGAACATTTGCAATACATTGATGACATCATTGTGTGGGGAGATACAGCAGCAGAAGTTTTTGACAAAGGGGAGAAAATAATCCAAATTCTTCTGAAAGCTGGTTTTGCCATAAAAAGAAGCAAGGTCAAGGGACCTGCCCGGGAGATCCAGTTTTTAGGGATTAAATGGCAAGATGGACATCGCCAGATCCCGATAGAGGTGATCAACAAAATAACAGCTATGTCCGCACCAACTAACAAAAAGGAAACACAAGCCTTCTTAGGCGTTGTGGGTTTCTGGAGAATGCATATTCCAGATTACAGCCAGATTGTACGCCCTCTTTATCAAGTGACCAGAAAGAAGAATGATTTTCAGTGGGGCCCTGAACAACGACAGGCTTTTGAACAGATTAAACAAGAGATTGTGCATGCAGTAGCCCTTGGACCAGTCCGTACGGGACAAGATGTTAAAAATGTGCTCTACACCTCAGCTGGGGACAATGGTCCTACCTGGAGCCTCTGGCAGAAAGTGCCAGGGGAGACTCGAGGTCGACCCCTAGGATTTTGGAGTCGAGGATACAAGGGCTCCGAGGCCAATTACACTCCAACTGAAAAAGAGATACTGGCAGCGTATGAAGGAGTTAGAGCTGCTTCAGAGGTAATTGGTACTGAAGCACAACTTCTCCTAGCACCTCGATTACCGGTACTAGGCTGGATGTTCAAGGGTAAGGTTCCCACTACCCATCATGCAACTGATGCGACGTGGAGTAAATGGATTGCATTAATTACGCAGAGGGCTCGAATAGGAAACCCTAATCGCCCAGGAATCTTAGAAGTAATCATGGACTGGCCAGAAGGCAAAGACTTCGGAATGCCACCAGAAAAGGACGTGACACGTGCTGAAGAAGCCCCACCATATAATGAACTACCAGAGGATGAGAAGTAGTATGCCCTGTTCACCGATGGATCCTGCCGTCTTGTAGGAAAGCATCGGAAGTGGAAAGCTGCTGTATGGAGTCCTATACGACGAGTCACAGAAGCCACAGAAAGACAAGGTGAATCAAGTCAATTTGCAGAAGTAAAAGCCATCCAGCTGGCTTTAGACATTGCTGAACGAGAAAAGTGGCCAAGGCTGTATCTTTATACTGACTCATGGATGGTAGCAAATGCCTTGTGGGGGTGGTTAAAGCAGTGGAAGCAAAGCAACTGGCAGCGTAAAGGGAAACCTATTTGGGCTGCTAAATTGTGGCAAGATATTGCTGCTCGGCTAGAGAAACTAGTCGTGAAGGCACGTCATGTAGATGCTCACGTACCTAAAAGTCGGGCAACTGAGGAACATCGAAACAACCAACAAGCGGATCAAGCTGCTAAAGTGTTCCAAATAGATTTGGACTGGGAACACAAAGGTGAACTATTTTTAGCTCGGTGGGCTCATGACACTTCAGGTCATCAAGGGAGAGATGCAACATACAGATGGGCTCGTGACCGAGGGGTGGACTTAACCATGGACTCTATTGCACAGGTTATCCATGATTGTGAAACATGCGCCGCAATTAAGCAAGCTAAACGGTTAAAACCTTTGTGGTATGGGGGGCGGTGGTTGAAATATAAATATGGGGAGGCCTGGCAAATTGACTATATCACACTCCCTCAAACCCGCCAGGGTAAACGTTATGTGCTTACCATGGTGGAGGCGACCACCGGATGGTTGGAAACATACTCTGTGCCCCATGCCACTGCCCGGAACACTATTCTGGGCCTCGAAAAGCAAATCTTGTGGCGACACGGCACGCCAGAGAGAATTGAGTCGGACAATGGGACTCATTTCAAAAACAGTCTCATAGACAACTGGGCCAAAGAGCATGGCATTGAATGGGTATATCACATCCCCTATCATGCACCAGCCTCTGGGAAAATTGAACGGTATAATGGGCTGTTAAAAACTACCCTGAAAGCAATGGGGGGTGGAACCTTTAAAAACTGGGATAAACATCTGGCACAAGCTACCTCGTTAGTTAACATCAGGGGATCTATCAATTGAGCTGGCCCTGCTCAGTCAGACCTTCTACATACAGTAGAAGGAGATAAAGTCCCTGTGGTGCATGAAAGGAATCTATTGGGAAAAACTGTCTGGATTCTTCCTGCAACGGGCAAAGGTAAACCCATTCGTGGGATTGCTTTTGCTCAGGGACCTGGATGTACTTGGTGGGTGATGTTGCAAGATGGTGAAGTCCGATGTGTCCCTGAAGGTGATCTGATTCTGGGTGAGACTACTTAAGTCTGAACTGTATGTTGTTGCTGCATAAGTGTCTTTCAGGTTAAGACAGTGGTGATGAGACCGGAGCTAGCTTCATCAAGTGGCGTCCAGTAACCTCCTCGAGTCTGACATCTTTAACCTGCAACCCGTGGGCACGAACCATGACAAAAGAGAGACTGCTAGCCAGAAAGACTGCTGAGAGACTGCTAACCAGATGGAAACCCACAATCCTGAACCAAATGAACTTGATGGACTTTTTGCATAAAGATGAATCATAGACTAGTGATATGTATATATATATTTGAAAATGAAAAGGTAGTGGTGATCTGAGTATGACATGAATGGTATGGAATAAGGGGTGGAATGTCCTGGTTTGGCTCAAACCAGGCCAAATAGTCTTAGAGAACCCAAGGTCACTGCTTATGAGTAAAGAGCCGAAGGGGGTTGTACCTGCAGGGAGTAGTGGACGGGGCAGGTGACCCAGGATTGACCAGCAAGGTATTCCATCCCATACATGTCATTCTCACTTTCCTGTTTATCACTAACCCACTGCCTCCTGGAGGTGGGGCCCAGGAGGGAGGGGCCCTCCTGTCTCCCACTGATTGGTACCAGCTTTGCCAAATCTCCAGTTAAAAGCCTGCAGGTGTGATGGCAGTGGAGCGATTGCATTTTGCCCTCTGCCCGTGCTGGGTGGAGCTATTGCATTTTGCCCTCTGCCCGTGCTGGGGGGAGCTACTGCCTTTTCCCCTCTGCCTGTACTGGGGGGAGCAACTCTGCCTGAGGAGGATTTCCAAGCTCTTGATCTTGGTTTTGTACATATTTGTATATATTTGGTTATTTCTACTATTATTGTTATTATATTCTTTTTCATTACTATAGTTTATTAAAACTGTTTTAACTTTCCAACCCATAAGTCTCTCTCCCTTTTCCCTTTCCCTTGGGGGGGGGGAGAGGGTTAACAGAGAGCATCTGCCACCTGGTTAATAGCTGGCCCAGCTTTAAACCGTGACAGAGAGAAACAACAAAAAGATTTTTCTAAAATGTTCCTTCCCCAAAAAACCACTTGTTCCAAAAATGCAGCTACCAAAAATGCTCCTTCATCTCTTCTGTACGAGTTTGTTCGCTGTTGCTGGTCTAGGTCAGGCTCCCCATCGCATGTGCTTCAGGATGTGGCCCTGAGCCCTCCTGCTTCCATGGCCCTTAGCTCACGCTTGTTCCAGTGGTAATAACAACACTGCTAATAAGTATAATGACTGCAGAGGTGCAAGAGTATATCTGATGTTTGCACAGGTGATGTAACTTTTCTTGATGTGGAGATACCGCTTAAAACCCTTCAGCTATACTTTTTATTACACTCCATTTTCTTTTATCTTTTTTTTGTTTCCTTTAAATATGCTTCTGATTCTGGTATAAAACAGCTGACACACACATAGGCAAGTTTCCACAAGCAGTTAAAACTCTGGGTGCAGACACCGGTGTCCTATAAATGACATTTCTTTTGAGGAAGGGAGGAAACACAATGGGAAAAAAACTGTTTTAACTTTTAAAACAACAACAATAAAAGTTGAAGTCATTTCCTAGAAGAGAAAACAATTAAAAGCCAAATCACTGCATTAAATCCAATATAAATCCTTCATCGGTAATAAAAATCAAACAAAATATCTGGAAAACGCTGGGAGGCTAAACAGACCCTCAGCTGCGCAGGGATGAAGATGGCACCGGAGGGAAGAAGGCACACTTGCCATGCGTGATCCTCCCCCGGTGCCAACGTGCACTGTGGTGTGGCTACCGAGGCTGCTTGGAAATCACAGAATCACGGAGTGGTTGGGGTTGGAAGGGACCTCTGGAGATCATCTAGTCCAACCCCTGCCAAAGCAGGTTCACCCAGATCATGTTGCACAGGGTCACATCCAGGCAGGTTTTGAATATATCCAGAGAAGGAGACTTGACAGTGCTCTGTCACCCTCAGAGTAAAGAAGTTTTTCCTTATTTTCAGATGGAAAATGTGTTAGACTAAAGTGTGATCTCAGTGACAGTGGCACAGAGCCGGAGCAGCTCCGCTAACTACACCTACAAACGCTACTCCGGGTTTTCTGGTGCATGTGGATGGTGATAGCTTGGTCCCTTTTCCCTGGAGCCTGCCCTGCAGACATGCCTTAGCCCTTCCTTGCAGAGGCACGTGCTGCATCGCTGTAACACATCACCTGCTGCCTCTGAAGAAGCAAGGGGAAAATTGCACATGTGGTTAATGTCTGAAGTTTTTATGGATGTTCATAAGACATCACTTTTTGTGACCACATGAATTCAAAGTTCAGTCAGGCTGTTAGGTCTAAAATGTTTGCACCAAGATCTTTTGCTTTTGGAAACGGAAACAAAGCAAAACCCATATTCTTTCACCTACAGAAAGAAATACGCTCCTGAGGAGCTGCTGGAGGGTGTAACACAGAGCGAACCCAAGGGCAATGTTAAAGTGGCTACTCTGGCACTAACGAGATGACTCCACATCATCCTGGGATGAAGGAGAGCCAGCTTGGAGCTGCAGCCTGCCGAGCTGTCCAGCAAGAAGACTGCCCTTGGGTGCACACCTCCGAGCCTCCTCAGGGATGTACTATGCACCTTTCCGGAGCCCCCAGGGGATGGCACCCTCTGTTTGGCACCATCACTAGTGCTTGCAGGAAGCACTTGAGACAGCGTGGGCAGGTGGCGCAGGCCGGTACAGGAGGGAAGGCATGGCCCCTGCAAAAGAGGCTGAAAAGGTGTCCCGGCATGCCGGGCCTGGGCACGTTGCCTCCCTGCCGGGCTGGGGCTCACTGGGGCCACAGGGGCTGGCTGGGAAACCCCACGGGAAGTGCTACAACATCATACCAGGCTGGACCAAACCAACCGCCCGTCCAACCTGCACATCTCCTTGGAGGGGGACATTTAACAGCTTCGCATGGTGCTGTGCCCATTTACAAAAGCCCAGCATTTTGCCCGGTTCAGTGTGCACCCGGGGCAGAGCCCAGGCATCTCAGCCACCGCAACGAGCCAAGCAGAGGCAGCCCATGTCCCTGCTTCTCCGAGGGACCCTATGGCCGTCCCTTGGCCACCACGTCACCCCACACCAGCATGTGGGATTGTTACCAACACTGCTTGGACCTCACTCAGAGCAGCCAAACCTGTGCCCCGAGGGAGCCCATTCCTCCTGCCCTGTGCACTCCAGCCAGATGAGTAACCCCGCAGGAATCAGGCACCGGGATGTCGGCGGAGCTGCCGGACATGCGCCGGTGCCCCCCCAGCTCCGCGGTGTGCAGGGCCCCTCCCTGGCACCCAAAAACCGCGGAGAACATGTCCCCACCGGAGCCAAGAGCGAATACCAGAGGCATGAATCCTGTCCTAACAGCTCCGGGTTTGCAGAGCTTAATTAAAATGATGAAACGGCTGCAAGGCCGGGCAGGCTCGCTGGCACGGGGCTGGTGGCAGCGGCGGGGCGATCGGCTCGGCTGGTTTCTCGCTGCTGAGGGGTACAAGCAGGGGAAGGTCCGCTCATGCCCGCTCCTCTGCTGTTCACCTTGCTCCTGCTCCTGCTGTCTCAGAAAGGAGCTCATCTCTCAGGGACAGAGAAGGATTCACCTGGTGCTCAGGTCCCAACCTTGCCTGGAGCTCGGCTGAACAGCTATGACAGGTTTAGCCCTGTTGCTGTAAATGCGTCTTTGATCAGACACTCGCAGACATATTTGGGAGACCCACTGTGGTCTGCACGAAAGGACACTGTTGCCATTTTTCTCCTTACCCTGGGGATGGCCAGCTTTTGATGTTGCAGGTTCAGGCCATTGTTGTGGTGGGCAAAGCATTTGAGAGATTTGCCTTTTTGCTCATCCAGCCCCCATCGCTGCACTGACTGGAGGGATTCAGCTCATCTCCCCTTGGTTTAGAAAAGCCTCAAGATCCACCTCTTCCTTTAAACCGAACCCGCCTGCTACCCATGCAGAGGTCCTACCCTTACACACTGTGTCTCCAGTCTCCCAGGAGAGACTCCTTCCCTGCCCACGGCCTCCACAGCCAAGAGCAGCTCCTCTGAAGTTTGATGGCTTCTCCTACACCCCAGATTAAACTCAGCCTGCTGCATGCACGAATACTTGTGTCCACACAAAATACCCTCAAAGTAGTCCCAAAGACAAGAAACCTTTCACAGATCTGGTTGCACATCACCACCAGGCGAAGGAGCTCCTCTTCCACCTTTCCTACAAGAACTCCCCTCCACTCTCCCCATCCACACTCATTTGTGGGTTTAGGAAATCAGGAGTAAATGCCATAGGAAGCATGTCCATGCAGCTAGAATATCTCTGTGAGCCCGTGGTGCCTCCTCTCTTTGCTGCCTGTCTATAGGAATAAATGTTATTAAAATGTATGTGGTTTGCAAAGGGCTTGAATTCTTACTCATTTGGTATCTATCTGGATCCTTTGCTGTTCTTAAAGCTTGACTACCTTTCCAATATCTAGGAGGATGTCACAGGAACCACAAAAGCCTGAGATACACACATTTTTGTTTCCTGGAGCTCGCTGGCTTTTACAGTGCTCTCAGATATTCTCCCTGCTCTTCCTCCTCAGGGGCATAGTTGAGTTGCTTCAAGGACAAATATTCCGATTATAGATAAAGCACAGAGCTCTCAGAGGCAGATGTTAACATTTAGCTTATAGTTCCAGCTTTTCCAGTGCCTCTTTCGAGGTTTCCAGGCAGCAGATGTAATCCCCTCTGCTCCCCTTCCTGTCCGCAGGTCTCACAGTGCTCTGGGCACACACCACCGTCACCTCCCGGTAAAACGGGGAACGTCTGAATGACGCCTCTGCAACACGAGAGCAGAGATGGAGACAGGACAGGCATGTGGAGCACCCCAAGTTCACAAGGTAGCATGAGTGGTCACCCCAAAACCAGCCACTGTCTGAACTAAGGGTAGGATTGCAAATCTGGTGGTTGGGGGGAGCAGCCAAGCGACTCGTTCTTCGTTCCCTGCTCAGCTGTTAGAGGACATCCCTGCATCACCAGCCTCCGCTCAGCCACAGATGAGATGGAATACCATGGATATATCACTCATACCTATGGGACAGCAATAGGATCTACATCAAGCACTGCTGCAATGAATGTCCCAGCCCCTGCAGTAAACTACCATTTCTCAGTGGCAGAAGAGAGGAAATAAAAATGGTATCAACCTATTTTTATGGAGCAGAGAACCCTGAGGATTAGTTCCTCTGTAATAACTACTCCTGTAAGTAGGCGTCAAGTAAAAGCCCTATCATTTATCGGTGGTACTCTGTTCTGCCATATTTTTCAGTTAACATTTTCCTTAGCCAGAAATAACAGAGCATCAGAACTAAGTGGACAAAGTGTCAGACAGGGAATGGTGTATCAGGAGAGCCAGGCACAGTTTTAATTCTATGACCCTGGGCAAATCACTTACCTGCCCCTCTGTTTATCCCTCCACACTTTATCTGTCTTGTCTGCTCAGACTCCAAGTGCTTTGGGACAGACACCATCTCTCAAAATGAGTTTGCAACAATTCCCCTTGGAGGGCACAGAAGAACATAATAAGTGCTTAGTATGCCATAAAAGTATTTAGTAAATAACAGGTAATTGTGAGTCATTGCCCTGTAACTCCATGTCTGGTTCTTAGTAAGTATTTTTATACACAACTAAGAGATGTAAGGACCTACCCATCTTCAAAAGGAGGAACCTACAGGTCTTGGCTCATGCGGAGTTAAAAACGCAACGGCTGAGGCAGACAGACATCCTGCTCAGCCTCTTCGGCAGAGGCGCCTCTCTCAGATGGGGAACGTGAATAGGACAGCTGGGAGCATTGACTTCAGCTGTCCCACTGTATAGTGGCAACCACAAGTCCCTGAGCTCCCATTATCTCAATCCTTTGAGTCACTTCTGAAAACATAGCTTCATTTCTTGACACTTAAGAATTTACTGCTCTCTTGGCCTTAAAATATGTATTTATTTTATTGTGTTAGTTTTGCCTTGGTTCTTTACTGACCTCTGAGCAGGACTTTGTCTTCTTTATGGTCTTGTTTCATGATTTAAAAAGGTTTGCTGAAGAACAGCTATGAATCAGCTTTGATCTGCAGTGCACTTGAAAAGAATCAAGCTGTTGGGACAGCTTCATCTGTGGTCATCTCATAAAGGATGTGTGCCATTGCCCCTTCCTTTCTTCACCTGTTGCTGAGCTTTCTTCATTCATTCAACTACCTGCTGCTTTCTCTTTATTTTTCTACAGAATCATCTGGCTCTGCAGTACCACAGAGGAGGTTCAGTTGGTACAATCACATCAGTCTTGGTGCTCCTGCCCCATGCAGAGGAGTGCTTATGTTGCCAAGGATGTGTCTCCTCACCTTGCAGCCCACCCACCCTTGCACTCCTTTGTCTGCTGATTGACGTTTTGGATAGCCCAGTGAAAAATCTTGGGCAATCCTGGCAAATGCACATCAGCAGAAGTTGGATGAGCCCCAAGTGTGTTGGAAAGACTGTGCAGGTACAACTGATCTGTGAGTCTGATGTGCTCAAGAGCCGTTTCCATACCTGATAATGTTGGTTGGTCTCTAGCTCATGCTCTCGGGTCTCTTTTCCATTGTCTGTTTCAGCAGTGCAGGTAAAACCGCTGTCAGGTGAGATGGCAGGAGGTGGTATAAAGCAGTGAGTTTGGTTTGTGTTGGTGAACATGAAGCTCTGATGAGATAAGTGCGGCAGCTGGATCAGCCAGATGTTTAACCAGATTCAGGCGATCATTCAAAGAGGTGAGATGAGGAACCAGCATGTTCTTTCTCTCATCAAAGAGCTCTGCATGCATCCCCACAGATAAGGAAGCAATTTTAAGCATTTACCTGTGATACTCTTGTCTGACCAATTAAACCAACCATCAGCTTTTGTGCTGTCCCCTAAGGGCTGCATTGAAATGAGGACGTCCATACAACTGTGCCAGCAGGAGGAGAAAAATCACTTCTGCTTCTTAGAAATGCACAGAAATGTACGATATAGTGAAAAACCTGAGGATAATCAGAAGGGGTCTGAGTCCAGGAGAAAGCAAGTGCTTCCTAGATCAGATCCATTCTTTGCCCTCCAAATATCCATGCCATCAAAGCTTTGACCTAGGCCAGTCTGTAAGGGCAAATTTAAAAGAGGAAAATGCTGCCTGTTGCAGGCCATTGCCACATTACTTGGCACCATCACAACCTGATTGACGGGGCTCTGCTTCTATGTGATGCCCCTGCAAAAACCCTTTGTAGACAAAACCAGAGCTCCAGGGCCATCAGGTATGTTTTATTCTGGCAAAAATCCCAGGGCTGTTCATCCTGGGTCCCAATGCATTCCTCCTGCTGCTTCTCCTTAAAAGGCATCACCCACCTGGCCTGATTATGAACATGAACTAAGCAGCCTCACGCTCACCCTTGCATAGCAACTGCTGGGTAGTGACAGATTTTAAGGGAATTGGTGGTTATCTGATACATAGCTGCGCAGCCATGTTCAAGGCTATAATTGATCCTTGCTCTCTTTTCCTTGCCACAAGCCCACCTGCTAACTGCAGCTCTTTCCATCAGATTGTCCTCTGAAAAAAAAAAAAGGATTAATCTTGTAGTGTAGTTCAAATTACACAGGAGTTATTTGACAGAGTATTATCTGTGCACTGAGCTAAAGAACCAACCTGGGAGTGAAAAATCAAACCGGGCTGTTCTCTTAATGTTTAAAGCCTAGAGACTAGGCGCAACTGGTGACACGGTGTAACAGGCGACGCAGAGGGCAGATTTGCATTTTTTATTTTTCATTTTCAAGGGGTTCTGTTGTGCTGTGACACATGCTCCAGGCTAATGCTTGCTTTACCTTAAACTGCTCCCCTTAGGTGAATTTAACAGCTAACAACTTGGATGTTTTTCCAGCTGTAGGCAAAATGTGTGGCACTGTGTTTTTTATTTGAAAAATAAAGTCACATTGGTGGAAATAAATGAGACTAGAATCACTGATGTTGCAGATTATTTGCAGCTTGGGAAGTACATAAGGTTGAAAAAATACCTCATTTATGAGCAGGTCGATATGGAGGTTAAGACCTGAAATAGAGTTATTGGCCATGTCCTGTAGCTATGTTTGGTAATGTTTTTTAAATTAGTCTTTCTACAGAGATAAAATTACTGGTTTCTTTTATCCCTTTTCTGATTTTATGATCACGGACTACATTAACATATATTCATTTTTTTGCACTTTTATAGTTGCCTTCACATGTTTATGAACACAAATTAATTTAGCGCAAAGGCACTTGGAGACAGAAACACATTGATTTAACAGCTTAGAGGTGACGAAAAAGACCTGGGGGTAGATAGAGGGGAGGGAGAAGGTGGCTGGAGGCAGCTGAGAATACCAAGGAAGTCCTGGAGGATCCAACACGCTTTGCCAAAGGCCTGCCTGCATCTGCTGGTCACCAGCACGTGATCTTCAACTCTGTCAGCACCAAGGGAAATCCTTTGCTTGAAGAAGGGTCATCAAAGCATGGACTGGGACTCATAATTACTGTTGGACTGCCAGTTCTGGCAATCCCTGACATCAGGGCAACACAACCGGGGGAAAAATCCCCTTTGGCTTTGGCTTGGGCCACTCTGCCACTCCGTGCCTCAGTTTCCCCTCCTGCAGAATTCCCCTTTTCACAGGCCCTGTCTGAGCATCTCATTTAATGCTCATAAGGGGCAATGAGCCTGGAATAATGGTGAGCCAGGTACATCACAAGGATAGTGCTTTTAGAAGAAAAAAGTGCTTCCTTTTGGCAGCCTTACCAACAAATTCACCTGTTTTTTGGCCAGGAGCTTGCAAACGTTAAAGCCTGACTTCAGTCGTGATTACACAGGACACTTGTGCAGTTAATATCACTGCAATTCACAGCAATCGGGAAGTAAATTAAACCTCTGTTTGCAGAAGGGACTGAGCGTTCGTATGATCCGGTAAGCCAGGGACATACTGATTTTCCAGACAGGGTAATTTCCATTTGAGTAAATTACTACTGAAATGAGAAGAAAGAAGGTTGCTCCCATTCAATGCAATTGCACACTAACACTGAGGCTCAGCTGTCGAGCCAGTATCTGCAGGATGGCATTATACAGAGCACCACTCCCGGGGACCCTTCTCCAAATTTTGAGGATTATTGCAGGTCAGATATGCTCAGGACAAAGCAGAAAGGTGTGTGGCCTGAAATCCTGGCTTGAACACCCTTATCAAACCACCTACAGTCCACTTCTCATGGCCACGGCAACACCCTGCAGCAGGACGCACCGAGCGCAACCGGGTTTTCACCTCCCTGCAACGGCAGATGCAAACATCTGTGCAAGGAGGTGATGGAGCCAGGCCCTTGGAAGGGGGAAAAGTGACTGGACGGGTTTTAGGTAGCAGAGCATCCCCGTGGCATCAAAATGCACGTGGCATTAGTAGCACTTATTCACTAGCCGTCATTAGTGAATTATTGGGTTTTTTTCCTAATATTCCCTTGTTGTTCTTATTTTTTTCCCCAACTTTATTAAGTAATTTATGCATGTGTGGAGAGATAGAGATTTAATAGGGTGTTGGAAAAAGGGAATTAAAAATTTCAGAAAGGAAAATCATCTGGAAAATTACATTTGATCTTTTAATTGAGACAAATAGGAAGAAATGAAGAGATGTCAAGTGGTGGTGTGGGGCTCACATGGAAGTGGAGATAGAGGCACTGAAACGTCACATGAAGTTATACAGATTTGCTTTTCTTTGAAAAAAGAAAATACTGGAATTTTCTTCAAGCTTTAGCTAACTTTCTGATAAATTTAATACCTGGTTTGGCTTTATTGGTTTTTATAGCCAATGCACCATGCTTCCAGATAAAATGTGTTTCTGATCCATGTGTCGAGTTCCCCTGTTGCCATTGCAGCAGCGCAGCCGGTGATGGTGTGCCTGCCTTGTTACAGAACACATTCACTCCATGGTCTAAGCCAAATTCGTTCGTACCTGCTTAGAGATTGTTTTTGCTTAAAGCATTCCCTTATCTTTCATAAAGTATCCAACTACGTCCTGGGGAATTTTAGAGAAATAATGTCTATAATTTTACTAAATTTGATTTGTATTTTTTTTGCTTAAAATGCCCTTTATGCCCTAAATTTGGAATTTATGTGAAAAGTTTTGAATTTTCCTGAATATAATATTTCTCAAAAAAAAAATTTAATTTTCTGACAAGTGGAGAATTTTGGTTTTACTTTTTTTTTCTTTCAAATTATAGCTTGTCTTTCTTTGTTCTGTTCTTCCTTTTGTCCTTTTAAGTCCAGTCCTATGCAGTTATTGGAAAGTCACAGATGACAGGACTTGTCACCCTCTTTCTTTGCTGCCTTAAGAGTTAGATGTCTAGTGAAAGCTAAGCTAAGCCTTTTGCCCCTTCCTAGAGAGCGTGGGATAAACTGCCAGCTGGGTCTCTCTCTGCCCACTGTAAAACGAGCCCGGAAGACCAGCATGAGTAAGTAGCTAACTCTCAAATTGCTAAAATTGCGTCAGATGATTCGCACCCAGAGTGACTAGAAGAGAAATGAGACGCAGGCAAACAGAAAAAGCTGAGAAGAAAATGCAGCCTCAGATATCATAAAATCTATGTGACATTGAGTGACAACTGAGGAACAAAGGGACTTGGAATGAAGAGTAAAAGGGGAAAAATAAGGAAGAAAATTGTATTTTCAAGCATTTTAATAGATCAATATTATATTTTTTTTTTCAGTACAAAAGTCCATACTTCTCATAGGTCTATCATCTTCATCATTTTGGGGCTCATTTCTAGGTTTTTTCCAATCTCTCATATTTATTGCTAAATAAAGGAAACCCCTGTATCTAGCAGAATAGATTCTGGCAGCAGAGCCAGCTTCCTCTGTCTTTCTCTGTTTTTCCAGCTTCAGCTGTTATCATCTGCCTTCACACACGCTATGTGCTGCTCTTCCTAGTTCCAGACGGCCAGAGAGAAGACAGTCAGCCAACACAGTGCAGCCACTATAGGACATCCCCATCAGTCTATAGAAGAGACAATCCATTTTTCCCTTTCTGAGATCATCCTGTTACATGTTTCCCGACTGTGCAGGGGACAGTAACATGGTGTAGCTGGTACCAGCCCTTATACAAGGGACTATGTGGATAAACCTGTCCAACTGCTTATTCCTGCCATCCCCTATCCTTGCAGTATGGAGCACAGCCCCATACGCTTCCATCTTCTCACAGCTTCTCACCAGGGCATACAACGCATAACCTTCATTTCAACCATTCTGACTGGTGACAGCATGACCCCAGTGCTACTGCAGAAAGATTCAGCTGAAAAAATAGGTAAAAAATATTAGTGTTGGAGGGTCATCACATGGGGCGCAAAGGAGATCCAGTCACAAATGCTATGGAGGGTGGACACAGTCAATTTATGTCACTTGGTGTCCCAGAAAAGTTCCCTGTCTCATTTTAGGTATTGGCGCATTCGGGCCAGCCCCAGGCTTCCCCTTCAGAAGAAGCACCTTTGTCCATGCATCTATAGCCCAATATACTATTTTTTAAGCCTCTGTGTGATGGGAGACTCAAGGAAGAACTGCTAATCCTTGCATGACCTTGCATAAGGGGCAGGTCTGGACAGTGGTTGTAGCTAGAGGGAGGGCAGCAAAGACTTTACATGAAAACTCTCACTGATCCAAGAAGTGAGGGACCATGATAGATGGGAATGGAGCAGCCCTAGTAAGGGTTGCTCTGCAACATGCCACACAAGCAGTAGTACTGCAGAGAAGTGCCTGTACCACTGGTACTCCATGGTCCGTCTGAGCCTCAGTTGCTTACCTACATTTCCTTTCTTTGAGCAGTCCCTTAGGGATCCAGGAGTTCTCTGTCATGTGAGTAAGCACATCTAATAGAGCCCATCAAATGAGCAAATAGCCTTTCAAGACCACCCTCCATTTTCCAAGGTAATCTCTATGGGTTTTCCACTGTCTCATTGGTTCCCATTGCTTGGGTTTCCTAAGGTTGCAGTAGATTTTCAGAGTGTCGCACCATTTGAAAGGGTCACTGGACCAAAGGTTCAACTTGAAGACCTATATTCAAGTCTGGAAGACTGAGTAGAAAGCAGACTCCTAGGCCCATATGGAAAATGTGAGCAAGATGGACGTGATTTCATGTTGTGCCAACAAAAAGGAAAATCCCCCATGAGCGTTACGACATTCCATCCTTCACAGTACAATGAATTTGGAAGCTGAAAGAAAAATAGGGTACTTTGGAAGTCACTAATAGCTATTGCTGGAAGTGGTATAGTTGTAGTCAAACAAATGTGTCCCACTTCCAACGTTCTAATATATTTTGTCATTTTTCTGGAAGAGGCAAGAGAAAGTAGTGGAAATTAGGTTTTATTTTCCATTGTTCATTTCTAGCAGTTCTCGTAATACCTGCAGAAAACCTGCAAATCCCAGCTACATACCCACACAGAGAGCCATATTGGAAGTATATTTAAAAATATTTCAAGCCAACCCACAAGTTATATTAGCATTATGTTTCTTCCTACAGACACTAAGATTGGGCACATGGGGGTAGGTAGCCCTTGAATAAGAGTATGTTGAGAAGCAGTGCTTGTGCCACACAACTGGCAGCCCCAGTGCCCAAGAGAGTCTAAAGGTAGGCAAGGATTAAGAAGCAGTGTCCAAAATGGAGTCAGACAGTATAAAGAGATGAAAATAAAATCCAGGTCTAAACGCACTTTTCCTCTGGCATACTGGACCAAGTTGCCTACTCTCGTACGTTCATAAGTGCTATACACCACTCTACTACAAAGTGCTTTATCCACATCTTCTTCCCTTTGAAATGGATATAAACCCAAATACCACCGGACTCATGCAAAGGATCTTGAGCCATTTCTGCTGGCTTGGTAACTTCTTCCGATGTACCAGTGAGAGCAGCGCATGACTGATTTGATTTGGTGCTAGCACGCAGTGTTGCCATGACTCTTCATTTTGCAAACTCTTTTCTTCTTTCCCCAAAGTCAAATATGGAAAAGCTGTGACAGCAGCATGAGCAAAAGGATATTGGAAATAATCCTCTTCATTCAGCCTGCATGCAAGATTTAGTGGTGCAGTAGCATTGCAAGGATGATTTCCACGCATCTGATAACACTGTGACACCCTATAATAAAACATATACCTTCTGTTTCATTTTATCCATTTAAGCCCTTTGAGCAACCAGCAGTTGTTGAGTTCCCCACTCCTACTATTAATAGTCGGGGCAGACCATGTCTGCCTACTTAGATTTATTACATTTTAACTGATCTTGATTGAAGTCTTCGTATGTATAGGCTCCAGAGGAGTCAGTCACCAGGGTTACATGCAACATACACACACACAGAGTTTTTCCTGAAATTAGCTCAGTAGATATCACATAGAAATCATTTAATGGGAAAAAACAGATTTTGATTCCCCCTTTTCCTTATGAAACCTGGACAACTAAACACAAGAATCACCTCTGTCATCATCATGGATGAATTCTGGACTTTTACCGATGTGAAAATCCCACTGAAGTCTATGGGGAGATTTCCCTGAGTAGGGGAACTCCACAAGTTTTGCCTTTACCAAGTAGCCATGATTCAAAAGAGATCACACGCAGGAAGACAGAGAAATTCCTCCCTGATATTCTATATTTTTGCTGAATATTTTCGATAATAGACTTTATGTTGAGGGATTTGTCAGTGATGTGAAAATCCGCTTAGGGGAAAATCTGTGATGCAGTTTCTCAGCTGCAAGATGAGCTCTAACAAGCCCCATGTACGTGTTCCATGGGGATGATGCAAAGGGCAATGCTCTCCCCATGGCTGAGACAAAGGAGCTTGGAGGCTGCCATGTCCTTGTGTCCCTCCTTCCTCCCCCAGGACTGCACGAGCAAGCTGGATGCCTGGCTGAGAAAGGACTTTTGAAGACACTCTGAATGCTTTGCTTTAAATGCAGCATTGCAGTCCCTGTCAGCCAAAATATTTTGTTCAGTTTTCATGTTTCAGTTTCTATTACTCCAATAAAAAATCAGTCATGCTCACTTCCTAAATGATATGCCAACTTCAAACATTTCTTTGAGAAATACCCAAAACCTAAAAATAAAATAAAATAAAAATACTTCCCATTCTGGGAAGGAGCAATGCCATTCTTAAATTCAGCCCACCATGAGTGTTCCCAGGAACTGAGTTTGCCAGTGAACAAGCTACACACCTGCAAAACACCCTAACTGCAGGCAGCCCTCTGGGTGAGCTATGCAACCTTGGGACCTCCTGCTCCAGGAGAAAAGGCTGTCATCCTTTAATAATCCTCAGGATACAGTTTCTTTTGCTTGAAGCTGATTTTCCCTGGATGCCTCCTGCAACCGGTGCTGGCGGCGGGCGTAGGTGCAGCAGCTGCTGTGGCACGGTGCTGGGTGGGAGCAGGGAGGAAGTGCCCAGGCCCATGGAGGCACCCCAGAGCCATCTCCTGTTCCCTAGACAAGGGAAAACTCAACTGAGCAAGACTTTTTGCTGCAGATCTCCAAGGTTTCCTGAGGCAAAATTCTCATCTAGGAGCCTCATGAAGTGCCCAAGATCAGATGGGTCTCAGCCACCAGCCTGGGCTCCATGGGAAGTCAGGAGAAGTCCCAATCTCCAGAGTCCTCAGTGGGTAGTTAGCAGCTGCACTGGCCTTTCACTCTTTGTTGTCCTCAAAGGACAAGTCTGATAAGGTTAACAGGTATGAGTGTTGCTGTGCTTTCCACACATGGAACGCATCAGCTCCTCAGCATCCCTCCTGGGTTAGCAAATGCTCCTATTGCAAGAATAGGATAAAAATCTTGTGTTTTTAAAGATTCACTTCAAAGGTCCTGCAGCTGGGTCTACTGGTGGTCTTCTGCTCAGACAGGGCAGCGGGTTTTCCCTAGCTGAGAACATGCAGGAGTCTGGGCAAGACACGGTGGGTGTGGGCAGAGAAACTGCGCAGTCCAGGGAGGGTACAGCAGCGGTGCTGGATGCTTCAGGCTCCTGGGGCGAGCACTGCGTAGGGAACCTGATGTCTTCAGCACACATGGAGCTTCCTGACTGTATACAAATCTCCTCCACCATTTGTGCACAGCAGATCCAAGGTGTCCAGGGTGCACTCAACGTATTCACCACGTGCTGCATGTACAGCTTGAAGGTGACCAAGGCCAGACTGTGGGATTTGGGGATGCTGTCAGCACACTGTGGGCCCCTGTGTGAGAGTGCACATTATTTCTGGAAACCCTGGGAAGAAACCTGGCTATCACCAAAACTCTGCATTTGGGGAGGGGCAGCAAGAGACTGATAAGAAACTGTTTTCTTGCCAGTTCAGCAAAAATCCCAGGGGGAATGATCACTAAGGAGGGGCTTGGGCAGTCTGAGCAATGGGATATGTCTCAGTAGGGACATTTCCACCTGTTAAAGCCCTCCAATTGTCTGGGCCCAGGACAGAGGTGACAACTTGTTTCCTATTGCTTCTTTCCTCTGGCACGTTGGGGTTCTGGCCTTCCATGGGAAATGTGTTTTGGGTGTTGAGGACAGCCCTGATCGTGCACCGCATGGCTGGGCCATAGAGAGCCTGCGCTCGAGAGCTGAGTGGTGCTCACACAGTTATGGGGGTTGGACTGGATGGCCCCAAATGCCTTCCCATCCTGCATTGGGTGGTATCTTCTACTTTGAACCACTGCTTTGACCTGCAAGCTGAGGGATGGACACTCGTGCTGCTCTGATGTGGCAGACGGGTAGAAAATTCACCTTTTTACTGATCTTTCTGTCCCTGATCGTGCAATGTGCCTCTGCTTGCCTGGCCATAGGAGTGTTTTGTGAAGATCTGGTGGCTGGTGGCATTTGTCCTCAAGAACAAAGTAAAAGGAAGATGTGGGAGTCAGTGTTAGGTGCAGAAAAGTGATATGGACATTGCTCCAACATCTGCATGGATGCTTTAAAGAGAGCAACTGGGTGGTTCAGCGATTTCTGCAAGGAGTAGCATAGTGTGTTTGGCTTGTGACCACGGTATACACCGTACATAGCTAAAGGGACATCCGCAAAACTCCTTGAATCTTAAAAACATCAGCTGCAGGGGCTTTGCATTTAATGTCTTTCTTGGCACTAACAGGACCTCCCCATCCCCAGCAACCGAATCAGCCATCCCCTATCTGCTTTTGCTGTAATACGTAATGCAGATCAACAAATCATCACCGTCAGGGAAACCTAAACACTTCTATAAGCGATCTCATAAAAAGATGCTTTTCTGAGCCCCTATACAGCAGAAGCTGAAACAAGAGACACAACACAGTGACGAATCCGTCCATCATCAGCAACGTGTTTGGGAAATTTCATGTCTCTTTCTATCTCACGCACCTATTGCAAAACTCTGTATCTTATCAGTTGTTCTAAACAGTGTCCAGATTTCCTCTGTAAATCATTTTTAATTCACAGCCATCACTTTGTAACTGTTAATGACATTATTTACAAGACATTTTTACAGTTACCAGCAGCTTGATATATGTATGTATTCCAGTGAAAAAAATAATTAAGCAGCAGACCAAAATGTGGAGATTAAAATGTCATTTTAAAACTATTGAAGAACAACAGGGAAGGAAGAAAGTCTCGGTGGGAGAAAGAGAGGAACCTCATCGGCCGCTTTGGAGCAAAGGCTTGGGGCCGTGGCTGTGGTCCCTGCTGGGGATGCCAGGCTGGGGAACAGGCTTTGCTGTTTTCAGCCAGCTGGGAAACCCTCTCCTTTTCCCTGGGCACGGATTTTCCTGAAACAAGCCTTAGTGACTGCAACCTGTTCTCCCAGGGGTTTGCATCGAAGCCACGAGCCCATGGAACGATGCTGGTGAGGCAGCCACCTCCGCTGCAGCCCTTGCCCAGCTAATGGGCTGCCCCGGTCTGGGACCAAGCGCTCACCCCTCGCCCCAGCCTGCAGGGACTGGCCAGCAGCGCTGAGCCTGTGGGCAAGCCAGACCTTGCTCAGGGCTGAGCGCAGCAAAAGCCCTCCCCGAGGTACATTCCCGGGCTGACCTCAGCATGCAGCGGGCACACAGTAAGAAGATGTGCAGGGAGAGCAGAAAGGGAAAGGAAGCGTAGCTGTGAGGAAGGGGAGAGGCTGAGAAGGAAAATCTGGGAGCACCAAGAGCCCGAAGGAAGAGCCCCAGTGGGAAATGGTGGGAATTGAGGTATGGAGGCAGGTCTGGATCCTGCAAACGCCACCGGGGAAAGTCTGTCGCAATCTGGGAGAGAGCGCATCAAGACCTGGCAGAAGTGTTTGTTCGAGCCATGCTTCTTTGATCCTGCTGTGGCCAAAGTACATGGAAAAAACCCCATCCCATTTAAAAGAAAATAAAGGGTTTAACAGAGCGTACCAATTTGGTAATAACAACACTTATAAACCCCTCTGCTCTCTGCTGGCCTCCAATGCCTCGCTTAGTTATGAGCAATTACTTAGTGTGTTTTGCTTTCTAAATAGCAAGAAGTCCTCTGCAGAAAGCAGACTCGGAACTGCTTCTTGGGAGAAGCCAATACGAAGTGAAGCAACACCCCAATTGCTGAAACCCCTGATGCGAGCCAGCACGTCGGGGAAGGAGAGCGTTTTGCTCGTCTTCTCCTCCTGAGAACCATTTCAGAGGAAGCCTTCATCACGAGGCCAGAGCATGCCACCAGCCTGGGCCTACTCCTTTTAAACGTCACCCTTTTCCCCAGGCTTTGCAGCAGGCTTGGGTGGGCTAGCTGAGCCTGGCATGACAAGAATTTCTTTAAAAAATGATCTGCATGCCTTCCTTGAGCCTCCTCATGCTCGCGCTCCCCCCACCCCAGGAAGGCAGGAGGGCTTTGAGAGGCTGCCCTGGTCCAGACAGACTTGAAGCAGCCCCACAGGCATGATTGATGGGTGCTCTGGTGGTGGGAGCGCCGAAAATAATCCCAACACATGTTTCCCAGTAGCACCTGGCAGCCAACCAGAAGACAGCACTAGCATTTCCTAAATACTGGAAAAATGACTGTCACCACAGATGCCTCACTAAATATAACCCTGGTGAGGTGGCAGCCTGTGAAAGGCTGGAGAGGGGCAGCTACCCAGGATGTACGTACCATCTCTGGTCCCATCTGAGCCCTGGCTGTCATCCCTGGGCTGTGAGATCTCCAGCACTGCTTGCTGCACAGGCTTCAAAGTCCCAGACCCGATGGGGAGGTGTCTCTCAAGGAGCAAGTGCCAATAAAACATTGGAAATTGAAAATACAGAGCTATCTAAGCACAGCAGGCTCTTACTGTCCATGGGTAGAAGATATGATTTTGGGTGTCTCTCCACCTCTGAGGCTCTCTGGGAGGAGGTTTTCCCGCCAGGCACTTGGGACCACGTGTGGTGGTCCTCCATGGTGCCTGCTCTGTGCCTCTGCAGAGGGACCTAGGCAAGCCCCTTCAGGTGGCACCTAGCTAAGAGCTGGGCAGCTTGAACACCTAAAATTTCCTGGCTTTTGTGAGTGTTTCACAGAGCAAAATGCTACCCAGTGTCAGAGCAGTGGAACATGGCTTTTAATTTTTAAAGGAGATGGGGATTATCCTTCTCAGTGTGCCCCTCTCCCCTTTGCCCCCTGGCCTCACATCAAGGATTAGTTTACCAGCAGAGTCCAGTGGTTCCTCTGGTGACGGCACTGCAAAGCATCAGTCCTAAGAACTGCTCTGTATTGTGTTACAGGGCGAGACAAGGGGTAGCACTGCCAGTGTTTGCTTTAGCAGCTTGCTGGGCCACCATACGCATCCAGATATGTGGTTCTGGCTCTGATACGTGAGTCTCATTTTCCCAGGTTGGCTTTTGTAGGGGGGAGTAGAGCTGAAGGGACCTCTCAGGTCACCTCTCAATCTGGCCTCTGGGACAAGGCCCTGTCGAGGTGTTTCATGCTTCTGAGACTCAGCTGTATCACTTTAAGAGCCAAAATGTTAAACAACATGCCTAGATTCATGCTTCTAACACAGAAGAGTTTGTTTGCAGAGGTTTCATTTGCTCTTCAGCCTGCTATCACCCACCAGCATGAAGTGCATAAGGTCAGCCCTGGGCACGGCTGCTCAGCTGCAGACACAAACCTAAGGAGCTGTGTCATGAATCCTACCAGGGTAGAGCCAAAGGGCAGAAATCAGAATTTTAAACAAGTGGTATTTTCCTTTGCCACTTAACTCCCACCATGGGACTCGTGAGCCATGGGGAGTGACAAGCAAGGTGGTGGAAGAGAGCCTTCAAATTGGGGAGCACAAAAAGCCCCCAGAATGGAGGAGTTATAAGCCAGGAGATGAAAGCCTGGGTGAGGCTGCAGAGCAAGATGGTTACTGTTATATGATCAGTTTGTCTTCAACTAGCAGGAGGAACGGGGCAATGAAAGCACCATGGCCCTGCTTTTACCTGTTACTCAGGTCCCCAGCAGGTTTGTTCTTCTGTTACTTGCGCTTGATAAAGCTCATGTCACGGCATCCTTGCTAGAGACGTGCTAGCAGTGTGCTAACGTGTGCAGCATTCATGCTTCATCCTGCTGCATGGAAAGACCCACAGATAAGGTAAAATAACTTCACCCATTAAAAAAAAAGTATTTTTTATGGTTTTATACTCTAGGCAATTATGGGAATGTCTCTTGGGGAAGTGACGGGAACAACCTTGCTAGACACTAAACCCAATCTTCTAGCAAGCATTGCTCAAGAACAGTCCTCTGCCACACAGAGAAGGGCTAAACAGGATGTTTCCAGTCTAGATGCTGTAGTCCAGGTTGGCCTCCTTGGTACAGCCGATGGGCGTTTGTTTGTTGGCCAAAGAAGGTTACACCGATATTAGATGCCACGGCTGGAGTGTTTGCTGGTGCAGTAATCTTTGATTGCTTTTACAGTGCCTGCTGGTGGATGCTTGGCATCTAACACTGCCAGAATTTGAACTTCATGTTGGACCTCAGAAATGTAGGAAGAGCGTGGGAGATTTGTTTTTCTGGATTTGGCCTTGCCAGTTGATTCTGAACTGTGTGAAGCTGCAAGTAACCTTTTCCCAGCTCTTATTCATGAGCAGAATAAAAAAAGAATAATGAGCAGAATAGAATAAAAAGCCCATCTTGTGATGTTACTGTAAACTCTGGGCTGTGTCCTTTCTATATGTTTGCATAGTGCCTGCTACAGCAAGTCCAGGGGTCCTGGAGACTTACCATCAGACGGGTAGTTAACAAAGGAAGGCAACTGCAGACTTTCATTTCAAATCCATCACGTAAGATACTGGCAGAGGGGAATTTTGGAAGTTGTTATCTGAAGCTGCCATCTTCTAGATGTAACTCCCCATATGCAGTTCTAACCGCTCTTAGAAAACTCACTTCTCCCCTTTCTTAAATGATTCAGGCTTCAGACCATCGAGACGAACAATTAATTTCTGAACCAAGGAGCACAGGCTTTCAGACTTGCAGGTGTTCTCTCTAACAGGAGCTGTCATAGGAACGGTTCCTACAGCAGAGAAGGTAAACAAACGGATATAGAACATAGTCCTCCATAGGACAGCTGGCAAGAAAAGCTGTAAGGGCAGAAGTGTCATTTAAACAAAAATATCTAATTTGGGATCTCCTGTACAGGACACAAGCCCTTATGAGTTGCCAGTGTTTGCCCATACTAGAGCGTACGGTTATGGCTGATCCATTTTTGTCTCCAGCATTATCTGTACAACCCAGAATGGAGCATGTGAATTTTTTGATGGAATACCTTGCAAGAAATGGGCAAAACCAGTCTCAATAATAGGGGTGTGCATCTTCATCAGCACTGCATGCTTTTCTTGGTTTCCTTTTTAGCCGTGCGCTTCCCTCCAGCCTGGCTGTCTGTGTCCACCTGTTGCCCCTGCTCTTATGTTTCGATTGTAAGCGCTTTGGGATAGGAAGTGCTATCCTCATGTGGGGCACTTGTGCAGAACCCAAACTGGCAGACTTAATGCTCCGACATTATATGTAATGGTCTGCTATAGCGCTATGGAAAGACGTAGGAGCTTTCTGTATTCATAAACCTATAAAGCTCTGTCTGTAGCTACGTATGAAAGCGTGTGCTCAAACACACGTGCAGACTGCGTGGTGTGGCATTTTGTGACCCCTGGAAGATGGCATGTGAGCACATAGGAAGTGTTGGGGTGGGACCAACAGGCATGAAGCTGGATGCGGGGGCTGCTGAACCACCCATATCCCAGCTGGGGGAAGGGACACAGTAACATCTCCTGGCTATCTCTGGGCTCAGCTGTATGTCCATCACTGGAGCATGGTATGGTGCCCCTGGGCAGGCTCTTGGAGGCTTGCAGTATGCGGTAGCATGGGGATGTGGCGTATGGAGTCAGCAACTCTTGATCCGGAGTGAAGAGTAGGGTCTTTGGAAGGGAAGCACTCATCTCAGGCATGAGTGATGAAATTCGGTCCACTTCTCAGCATGTCATAGGGTAAATCACCCTCTCAGGACCTTGCTTTCATCCTCCTGTTTGTGTCTTTCCATCTTTCATCTCTTCTCCTTCTAGTGTCCACCCTGCAGAGCTGGTTGTGTTTCATACCCACGTTTGTGGCATGTGGTGGACCAATGAGAGAAAGGGTCCTTCAGCCCACATTTCTGGTTCCTTGCTGCCTCCTGCACAGCTGCCCTTCAGGCAATGGGAGCAAAAGCAATGGGTCTGCCTCACGGCAAATCACCTGAGCTTGACTCTTTGAGACTTCATTGCACCAAATCTCATTCATAACATTTAAGGAGATTTCCCAGGGTTCCCCCTCACTTCTGCATGCTTGAGGATGTTCTCAGGTGGTTTTGGAAAAGCAATCCTCCATGGCTGAGACTAAGAGCTCTGGATCTTCTCGCTTCAGGTGCCCTCCAGCAGGATGCTGGCTCCCGAGAGGCATTAGAGGGCATGAAGTAAAATCAGCTTATCAAAGGCTCCCTTACTCATCTGCTTTAGAAAGGCCCACTGTGCGTCTTCCATTCCATTCAGGTGTCAGCAGAGTTAACAGGCACCTCAGGAGCCATTAGGATTTTAATATTCTTACACTTTCCTAATTGTTCACTTCTTAGTGCCTTTTCTTCCTGCCGGGAAATGATAATGTTCCTTGCCTAGAGCCAGATTTCTCCAGCTCCCTGACTAATTTTCCTACAAATTTTGCAGCAAAAGCAGTTGGCTGGTAAGCCTGTTCAACACTTAAATAGTACCTAGGGTGAAATTCTTCTCCCTGGCTCCAGGTACTATCTAGCCTGCTGTTGTCTCTTTAGAGTCAACGGCTTCAAGTGGGATTTATCTCATGCTAAAATAGATGCCTGAAATCAATTACATCCATCCTTCTCTAGAGCATCTTACACAACTGTAAAGGGAGCTCTGCTAAGACAGCAGTGTTGTAAATGTCTAAAATGCTGTGAGATGAATCCTATTTTTGCTCCACAAATGTCGTTCTCCAATAACTAAAGTGGGTTAAAAAGAAGAACGTAAGGAATTATGAAAAATCCACAGCTGCACTGAAAAAGTCGTCAAAAGCCCTGACTTCTTTCTAATCGCTCCAGATGAAGAGCTCGTATTACCTCCTAATCCCAAACATCCTCTTGAACCTCCCAATCCCAATGACAGGCCCCAAGAAATTCATATGAAGGTTCTGTATCAGTTTTCTGGGTGTATGCGCACAATTTCTTATCTTATCTGTAATGAAGTGTCCCTTTCTGTAGCTGAACTGCAGGTTTAGATGCCAGAAACAGCAACTTTCCAGTTCTGTAGCTGTGAGTTTAGGGCAGGCTGATGAGCTGTACACGTGCTTTGCACACCCATGCCCACACCAAGACAAACGCAGGCAAAAAGAGCCCTAAGTTCTACTGAAAGCCTCCGGGTGGGGAGGAGAGAAAGTTTCACTTTGGTCTTGAATCCTGCGTTTTCACTGTTCTCAGCGCCTGTAAAAGCTTGTAGAGTCTTTAATTTAATGGAACTTTGGCACATGTCAAAAGGCAGCTACCTAGTGAGCTTCCCTCCTGAATTAGGAGACACTAAACACCAGGGCCCTTTGAACAGAGCATTAGTGTTTATTTTAGGTCTTCAGGCAGAAGTTATGCTCTTGCCGTATGGTTGTTCAATGAACTGGAGACTGTGAGTCTGCAGATACACACATGCACAGACACACAACTGGCTTGCAAACTATCAATTACAGCACTAAAAAAGAAAGTTCGATATCTGCTGAGACACCCAGCTGAAGAGGAAGAAAAATTAAAAAAAAAAAAAAATATAAAAGCACAGAACTGGAAAGAGAACTGTCCAGAAGTAATAAGTGAAGTTTTAAAGCGAAGTTTGAAGACTAGCTGCAACTTGCCACACAAGAAAAAAACAGAAGACAAAAGCACCATTATGCTTTCTTAAAAATGTAAGAGTACAGCACACACATTCCCTGACAAGGTCATTAAACATCAGTTCAGAGACCCACAGCGGCATATGCCCGGGTACAATGGGTGTTTACTCTTTGATTCAGCGAGGTGCTGGTATGCATAGGGGTTGCTGTCGCCTGAAGAACATTGGTTTTGGCCCCGTGTGGATCATAAGAGCTTGGATTGGTTAGTGCACAGAAATGCGGCTAAACCCACCCCTTCAGATATCTAATTTGTTTGGAATGACAGGCATGTCCTGACTAAAAATTAATTCTGCCAGGTGATATAACTTGTTTGAATTTGCAGGAATTTGCCATTTGGAAAAAGGAAAAAAGAAAAACATTTAATTAAAGATGGAGCTAAAGCAGCTAATTTGATCTTTCAATGGAAAAAAAATAAATTACAGGTTAAAAATGAAGATTATGTGCTCTGGGTGAAGCATGCTCCCTCCTTTCAGGTATGCTTTGATGAGGCTTCTTCCCTTGCTAAGAAATGCAGTGCGTGTTTCTTTCGAAGTAATGGCAGCACTAACTTGATCTCGTTGTTTGTTATCCTCCTGCCTCTGTCCCCGAGCTGATGACCCAGCCATGCCAGGGATTTACCGGGGGAGTTTTGCTCTGCCATTCAGCTCTTTTCACCATGTGGCGCATCACCCACAAGGAGGGGAAAGGCAAAGCCAGCTGATGTGGCTGTGGAGAGCAAACCTGCCTCTCCAGGGCTTTCCACCCCATGCACTGTCCCAGCTCAGCCTGTCCCCTCTCCTTCCCAGGAAGGAGACCCCATACATCTCTTTCTCTTCCCCAAAACTGGGCAGTCCCTTTTATTCACACTGTTTTATAGCACCAAAACCCCATGGCACAGCCCTGGCAGCAGAAATGTTGCAGTGGGGAGCCAGACTGTGGTGGGTATGGTGCTGCTGGGGTCTGGGCTGGCCCAAGCATGGCCATGAGTCCACTACCCACAGCTTTGCTGTGCTCTGGAGAGCCCCAGGGCAGCATCAAAGTAGCATCTGGGTTTGCCACATCCCCAGAGCCACCTCGGCCCCTGTCCAGGTGTAAAATGAACCTTGCAGATAGGCTTGACCTCAAGCCCACAGGAATCTGGGCAAATTTAATAGCACCAAGGACATGTCCCAGAAGCAATGGCTTTTGGACTTCCTTCTCCTAGGGGAGGTTTGGGACTCCATTGCTCCTGCTGCCTCCCCTGGGACACCAGCCCAGGAGCATGATTCAAGAGAGCTTTGACGCCCGCGTCGGAGCTGTTCGAATGCAGACGGGTTCAGATCCACCCTTCCCCTGTCCATGAGCAGATGGTCTAGACCACTAAAACCACATTTTCTGGAAGTAGGTTCTCAGATGGAGTCACTTCCTGACAGAGCTCTTTGTCTTTTATCAGGAGGAACATAATCAGAAAAAAGCTAATTATTTACTAGAGGGATTTTTTTTTAAATCTTTTCTCTTTTCTTATTAGTGTCCTTCCAGTTTATTACTCATCTGTGGCTTTTTTACAAGTTGTCTTTCAGGTGAGGCGCAGTGAAGTGGTGTTACATTCCATACATGTAGGGGCTTAGCTGCAGTTTCATTGTGTATTCAACCCTATAATTAAGACTCAGATGGAAGACTTTATGCCTTTAAAGCAAAGAAATTCTAGGTTTCTTGGCAAAACACTTGGCTGAGTACATAGAGAGCACCTTAAGTACTTAAATGGTCTCTACGTGAGGAAACCTGATGCCAGAAATGATGTACCTTAAAGGCAGGCTGTTGGGAAAAAGCAAACAAACCAATGCTAAAACGCTTGATGTCTCAAGCTGCGTTCTTCCTGAGTATTATTTTTTTCCTGGAAGATGCTCTGTGAGAGGGATTATATTCTCAAAAATGACTTGTTGCTGGCACCCGATTGCTATTAATGTGAGCCGCATAAGGCGTGGGAGTCAGCAAAAAACACTCGGCTGGTTTTCAATAAATTATGAGGGACTCGACCATTGCCTTTAAGCAAATCAATACGGCGCTGCTGTGGTGTGCCAACAGCCTGGAAAACTCAATGGGAGGAAGCTCTTGTCTTTCTTAGGGCATTACCATGCACGGCCACCGTGCCTGTCCCCAGCGAGGGGGAGGAAGGCGGGAGTGGGGCACAGCAGCTGTGGGACCGTGGGATGAGGCACACAGCAGGTCGGGCTTCCAGGCAAGTGTGGGGCGTTGGCACAGGAGGGCTTTACCCAGGAGAAAACCCCTGCGACGAAGAGAAGCAGAGTGTCTCCTCCAGCCTGTAGCTCTGCAAAGGACACCCAAGGGCTGTGCCCCTGCCCAGGGAAGGGCTGGGGCAGCCGTGGGCAGGAGGAGAGGCTCTGCTCTTGCCATGGTGTTTTCCCATCTGGGCATGCGCCCATCATCTTCCCCTGGCTCTCCTCTCCGCACACCACCCTGCAGCCTTCGCTGCATCCCTCGGGACCTGCTGATGTGTGAACTGGACCCACCACTGGAAGAAAGGCTTCAGAGATGGGGGTCAGCAGAGCAGCCCTGTGACCCACTGCTCCACGGGGAGCACAGACCAGTTGGTCTTTTATTTTTTGTCTCCTGCTGGAAGAAAGTGCAGATTAGTGCAGACTTGGAAGCTGGAAACAGTAGGTAGAAAGAACAACACAGTCATTAGCCTCAGGATAAGCAGCACAGGTCACATCTCCCCATGCAAATAGTATCACCCTGCTTTTGCAAACTGGTGTGTTTGTGCTCAAACACCAGGGTGGTGCAACATGGGCTAGCGGTGTTAATAGACACCTCAGCGGTAATAAAAGCTACTTAGAATATTAATGCTAAGAATAGTAGCGTACAGTTCAGACAGCTCTTTTTCCACCAGTCGATCTCAAAATACTCTAAAAAGGGATCAATAACATTTTTTTATAGATGGCAGTGGCATCTTTATAGAAGTGGCATCTTCTTTTATAGAAGCAGTGGCACAGAGCAGTGACCTTGTCACTGTCATCCACCTGCCTGGCGGCAGAGCCAGCAGCAGAATTAAATTCACAACCCGTGCTTTTCTCAGCCTAAAACAAACTCAGCTTTGCCATTTTAACTTTTCACAGCGCCATTCTAAAATCTGGCAGAGAAAGGCACGTGTAGCCTCCGCTCACCTCCCCTGTGTTTGGAGCCTATCAAATGCTAAATGAAACTGCAGAACCAGAGCAATAAAGATTTCTATCAAGGGGGGACCTCCCACTGCACAAGGAATGTATTTGGTTTGACCTTCAAAAGTAAGCAATTTGCCAAAAGTCAGCCGAACCTTTTTAGGGGTTTAGGGGTATCTGTGCTTCTTTCAAGGAGATGGGCTGCGTATCATATGAGCCAGAATCCTTTGGGATGTGAAAATTACAACAGATTCTTTTTCTTTCTTTCTTCTTTTTTTTTTTTTTTGTTATTAGGCATCAGAGTAAATAAGAATAAGCCCTACACGAGGCATCTTGTTGGGGCATACATTGTATATGCTCCAGGGCGCAAATATTTTACACACCCTCTGCTTTGATTTTTTTTAATGGAATATGCAAATCGTGCATGTTTCAGCTGGGATTGTCTCTCTTTGATCTGACTGTTCTCCATCCTGGAATTTCTTGCAGCAGGGAGAAACCAAACCGAGGTGTGCAGAGAAAGGGAATTTCACCCTGCACTTTCTCCAAAACCGTCAGGGGCCAGCAAACTCACTACAAAGACCTTGGATGGTGGCAACAGGTTTGGAATAAAGTCTTCACAAAGGAAGGGCCAGAGAGCACCATCCCGAGCCGTTGCAAAGGATGAGCAGAAGAGCTTGGGTGCCTCCTTCCGTGTGAGGATTCACCTACAAAGGGAACGGTTATGTGAAAGAAAGTCATAGAATCGTAGAACGGTTTGGGTTGGAAGTGACCTTAAAGATCATCTAGTTCCAACCCCCCTGCCACAGGCAGGGACACATTTCCACTAGACCAGGCTGCTCAAAGCCTCGTCCAATCTGGCCTTAAACACTGCCAGGGAGGGGGCATCCACAGCTTCTCTGGGCAACCTGTTCTAGTGTCTCACCACCCTCACAGGAAAGAATTTCTTCCTAATATCTAATCTAAATCTTCCCTTTTTCAGTTTAAAAACGTTCCCCCTCATCCTATCACTACATGCCCTTGTAAAAAGCCCCTCTCCCTCTTTCCTGTAGGTCCCCTTCAGGTACTGGAAGGCAAGTCATGAATTGACTTTGAATTGCAAAGCTTGTCCTCTGCGTGAGATGGTGGAGGAACCGATAGCTAAGTCCTGTGAGCACGATGGGTGCATGCTCATGAGCAGCAGGATGGAGAGCAGAATGTGGCTCTCCTACCCGAGCAAAGACCCGCACCAGCCAAATCCCTGGCAGCACCTACTTGTAGTGTTGTTACCAGCTTGCTGTCTTTGCCCAGCACCTCTTGGCTCCACAGCATCTTAAAAATAACACAGGGTGCAAACTGCCAGGTGGGAGGACCTTCAGGTGTCCTGCTAGGCAAGACAAGCCGCTTCATCCACAAGCGAGTCACAAGAAAATGGTTTTAAAACACGCACGGAGGGGAAGGCTGGTCTGGAAACCACCTGCATCCAGTGAGGCGGCAGGGGCAGGCGCCGCTGGAGAGGTCAGCTGAAACAACAAGCGGTGCCTGGGCTATGCTGCCCAAACAGCTCGCGCCGGGGCTTGAATTACCGCCCTTGTGCAAACACCCCGTGTGGCTGCCGCGGGCAGCTCCCTTTCTTCGATGAAGCAGATAGGGCCAAAAGGAAAACAGAACAGGGAGGGAAAGCGACATATGGTGATACGCGTGGATTTGCTGGACAAAACGTGCTCCTGCTCCCGCTGGAGCCAGGGGAAGTTTTGCCTCTGACTCCAGTGAGAGCAAAAGTGGAGATCAGGTGACTGGAGGAGTGTTTTGGCACACGGGGAGATGAGCTGTTGATCGGGGACGTATCCACGGCCAGGAAGACTGGTCGCCTGTATGCCAGGCTATGCTGGAGCAAACCAAGCATGATCAGGAGTTTACGTGTATTCAGAGAGAATGATTTGAGCTGTCTGGAGAAAATTATACTAATACTGGGGAAAAGAGGGAGGGAGGGATGGTGTCCTTCCTGAATTTGGAAAGCATTCCTGTTTATTTCTGCTTGCCTGTGGGGGAGAGGGCAGCACAATGAATCATCCCAGCCACATAAAGAGCACAACTAAGATTTTACCTGAGAGGGAAGAAAGCTTTTTCAAGGCTCATAAATGCTTATTGATTTGTCCTTTTCTATTTGTGTGCCTCTGCATTTCCAGGAGTACAAGTGGAAAGAAAACATCCCTGAAAAAAAAAACAAACCCTGTTAGCAGAGGTCTGACCCTTGGCACCTTGACAGGTTTGAAGCCGCTTGCCTCCAGCGATGGATTTGGTCCATCCTCTGCTGACAAAAGCAAAGCAGCCCCAGTGCGCGGAGCCCCCGGCCCGCAGCAGTGCCCTCCTGTGCTCCTGGCTGCCTCTCACCTGCATGCATTCGCCTTTCGGGCGAGCCCAGGACACTGCCAGGGGTCAGCTGGGAGGTAGCCAAGAGTTTGGCCCGCAGTGTCTTGGGGCTTATCAATGAACCGTTGTTCAGCTTGGGATTCCTGAGCTCCTTAGTCATGTCTTTGCAGGTAACTATAAATCACCTTCTGCAGAGCCTGGGGTTTTGCAATACTTGGCCCTTCGCAATTTTGCCTCTTCTGCAAATAACAGGAGTGGCCATTTTTGCTTTGCTTGAGACAGGCTTTCAAGTTACGGGCTCTGGGTTCACGCAGAATTGGTTGGGCTGATAATGCTTCCTTGCCAAAGTTACTAAATTTCGTTAAAAACAGCTAGAAATACATTAAGTTCCCCTATGCTCTTGGTTTTTAATGTAATGAATAGTTGCCACTGGGCTGGAAAATTGGCAAACGCATCCATAAAAGCATCTCTAAACAGGCTCGGGAAAAGACTGGGAAGGGATTGCATACCTGGTCAAGTTTACATCTCTGGTCCAGGACCTCCACTGGTGGGTGACCTTTCCCCTCAGGTGAGCTCAGTGTTTGCTGGTTAAAACCCTCCTGCTGTTGCTGTGACGGTGATCAGCTGGGCAGAGGCAGGTGACTTCTGGGGTTCCCCTTCCCATCAAATCCCATCCATCTCTATGGGTGATGGATTCCCAGAGGACAAACCCTACACCCATGCTCTTCCCCTATACTTCATGTCATGCAGTCTCTCAGTGCAGCAGTTTGGTTGGGAGCACGGCTACAGGGATGCACCTACACAGCTAATTGTGGGTCCCAGGGTAGTCTCAGCTGATGGCTTAGGAGTGCTGTGCCCATGGCAGGGCCCTCCATGGGGCAGGGGTCCCTGCCACCACTCCCAAATGTGGTTCGGGACCAAGGGGATGTGCTGCATGGGGAGCCAAGGCTGAGCTGATTTGCACCAGCCATGGTGTCCCCCAGGCTCAGGTGCCCACGGTGCCACCCCAGGAGCACTTGGCCAGGCTCACAGCCCATACATCACCGTATGGGATTGCACCACTTCTGTGGGGTTTGGCTCTGGGGCAGCTCATGCAATGGCGAAGTATTCCCACTCCCCCCACCCTGAGCTAATTAGGACAGAAACAAGTGCACTGCAGGCTTTAACATTTACTGCCTGATTTTTCACACAGGCTCCTTCCATTTCTAGGAGGTTGTTAAAATAATGGAAAAAACCCACGCTATTGCAGAAAACCATCAGCATGGCTCTCATGTCTCTGTCTCACGTCCAGTCAGCTCTGCCCATGAAAGCAGCTGCCCCATCAGCTACTGAGGCTGCTCAGGGTTGGATATTTTTTTTTTTTTTTTTATTACAGGGATAGATTTGACTTTTCCAGTTTTCAGGTTCACTCGCCCTTTCATTGATGTCTTTCCCTCTTGCTGAGCTCGCTTAATAATGCATGACAAGGAGCACAGGCTGCTTGCTCTGCCACAGCAGCAATAGCGCAGCGCGTACCCGCTCCGTGCGGGGTCAGGTTTCTGCCGCTCGGGAATTCGACAGATGGAAATGCTGGGATTCTTTCCATGGCCCTCCTGCCTCCCAGGCCCCCAGGATAGCAGAAGATTATCAGGGGCATATCCCAGCACAGTCACCGGCATGGGAGAGGGAGGACCTATGGTGAGGGCTGGGGGGGAGGGAGAGGTGGTAGAAGACATTATTTTAATGAGACTGATGAAGGTGAAACCCTTTGCTCTGCCTGGGAAGGCAGTGCATTCATAATCATATAGCTAATAAAATCAGTTTGGCTTCTTTAAACTGATTTTGTTTTCACTGTCATGACCCAACTCAATAAAAATTTCAGAAACAAGGTCCTCTCACCTCCATCCCCAAACTGATGCTGGTGTACCCTCTCCTTTGCTTTCTCTGCACCAAGTCAGGAGAAGTCCTCTGTTCCAAGGGAGTCTGAAGAAGATGCCCAGACACTGGAGTCTGCCCAGACTCCCTTACCCAGCAGGGATGAGGTTTCAAGCCCAAGCGCTTCTGAGCTAATATCGCACTGCCGCCCCCCAGCCACTGCTGCTTCTAGATACCCACTTCTAGAGACGCAGGGACTGGCCCATACGATCAGGCCCTTCCCCTGTTCGTGCAGGGGACTTCGCTTTCAGATCAGTCCCATTTGTACCAGATGCCCCATAGGTGCCAGCCTGCTGCAGCAGAGGAGGAAAGGGAATTTTGTAAGCTGGTCAGGTGGGTAGAGGGATATATATCTTATTTCCCTTATCTCTGTTGTCTGTGAGAGCTAGGGTCTTCAGGTGACATAAGGTGGGAGAGAAAAACCTGGATTAGGAAGGGCAAAAATGCACATGAGGTCACTGAAAAGAGGAGCCACCGAGAAGTTGTTGCAGCCAAAGCTCAAAAAGAACAAAAAAAAACCCAGCTCATTTGAACAGGTTTGTGTTCAGAAAACAAAGCACCAGTGGTGATTTTCTGTGTCACCTGTCTCTGTATCGTCTTTATACTGAGAAGCACCAGCTTTATACTGCAGGGTGCACCAGCTAGGGATTTCGGGATTTCAGGACCAAGTGTCAGCCCGTGCTGGTGTGTACACAGGTGAGGCCATCCTGAAAGATGGGCTGAAATCCACACTCAGCCTTCAGCCCTGATGCCTCCCATCACTGCTCGCACTCATTGGCATTCTGGCATGATGGTTTCTGACTTTGGCCGAAACCCTTTCTATACGGGGAAAGACCTGGGCTGCTTTGTCCCCAGGAGTCATCTTTCCTTCCAAAAAAAAAACCACCCTCATCTACCTTCCGGATTTCATCCCAGATTGAATGGCTGCTTGTTTCAACAAGAGCCATCTGCACTGTAACAAAAATATTCGTCTTAATTTTATAGTATGAAACGTTGCAAAAGTCGCAGCTGGTTATGTTTTGCAGTTATGGCAGAGATGGCTGGAGCAGCCTCACAAAACTGGCATTGCTGTCAGAAAAGATTGCTGGAATATGAAAACATCAGTGTGGCAGATCTTGTGGAGTTTTGGGGATGATTCAACTGTCTCTACAGCTGCTTCTGAAAGTGTTAAACTTTTGAGAGCAAGTGTTAAACACTCAAGTGGCACCCATTACTTAGTGCATACAATATCAGTCTGTACCTGGGGTGCTCAGCTGTGGCAGAGCAAGCACAGGAGAGACGGTTTCTGTGCCTGGGTGTGCTGGGTGCATGCCCTTGGCTGGTGCTGAGCTGGGGCTGCCTGCCCAGGGCTTCTGGGGGGGCACACACTGCGCTTCTCCTTCTGCATCTGCAACACTCATTTCACTGCCCCACACAGCGACAATGCAGCTAAATATGGGACTTAGACACATCCGTGGTGTGAAGTCATTGATTTTTGTCTTGGCCAGGACACGCACGGTGCTCTGGCAGCGGTGGTTGCAGAGCAGGCATTGCGATGCTCTCGGGCACTCAGGAGGGCTGGTGAAGCCCTAGCCCTCCGTGGCCAGCAGAGCAGGGTGGGGAAGGAGGATACGTGCTGGGCTTTCGCATCCTTTCGTGGCAGGGAGGAGGCAGTGCAATACGGACAGCTGGCGGGCAGGGAAATCACCGTGGGGCACAGCGAGCCTCCCCTTGGCTCCGGGCAGGAGAGGCACGGCATAACGTGAAACATCAGGCAGGCGTATCGTTTGACTTTATCCCTTCGTGAGGCCGCTTTGTGGTCTCTGTCAATCCCAGATGACAAGATATGTCAATGGAAGCCAGCATTTGCTCTGTGTCTCAGTTTGCCTGGTCCAGCCTGTACAGAGACTTAAAGCGCCATGAGAACAGGGACGGAGACAGCTCCCGCACCAAATATGTCACTGCTGGCTGACGCAATCCAGGCAAGAGACAAGGGGACTTAAGACAGCTCATGAAAAAAATGCCATTAGACTCGCCTTTAAACCTTGCCTTCAGGCTTTTGGACTTAAAAATAACACACACCGTTGGCCATTTATGTTTAGCTCACTGAGGGCTTTCTTTCCTGTGGGAATGTGAGGATTAGATGGTCTTCTCCGCTTGTGCGGTGACTCCACCAGCGCCCTGCGAAGCGATCATGTTCTCCTCTCCTAAAGCCTGGGCTGGATTGGCAGCAGCGGTGCAACAGCAGATGCATGAATGAGATTCCAGCGTGCCGTGTCCCATCCGGGCGGGAAGGAGGGGACCGCTCTGCAGGACAGGCTCTGTGGTGGGCTGGAGCAGGACCTTTGAGCCAAGTGAGGACTCTGAGAAAAGCGTGGGTAGCGTTCAGCTCCATATTGTAGGCAATGAAAGCTATTGATTGCAATGCCCTGATTTCTGAGAGTCAGGTCCAGCTGCCCAGCTGAAATTGGTGTCAAGCTGCCTCCAGGTTTCAGTGGAGTAAAGTGACTGTGAATGACAGTAGGAAGTGGCTGCAGAGGGTTATTCATCTAGAAAGTGTTAGAAAGGCAGTTATGTATCAGGATGCAGCAAAACCATTGGAGTAGAGAAGTGTAACCCTGCACAGCAGTTGGAGCTAGGACTGGAGCCCTGGCTGGGGATGTGAGGAGCTCAGAAACCTCAGTCTGCTCTCAGAGCTGACTCTGAGCTCTCTGCAATACGTCAAAATAGGGTCCGGGGCAAAACAAGCTATGGGCCCACGACTGGCTCCCCTCCAGTTCTTCCGCAGGACAGACACCTGAATCTGAAAGACGCAGCCCCTGGCCTTGTTCTAGACAGCAAATTGCTCTTTGATTGAGAGGTGAATGTACGTGTGCAGTCCTGAGGCACAATTGTTCAGCCTGAAAAGAAAGAGCAACTGAATGCATTCTCCTCCTGTCCCACGGAGAAGAGACTGTCCCAAAATGGGCAGCTCATTCCTGGGCAGGAGCCAGCGCATTACACAGATGGCAGAACAAGGCCTCAGACCCCACTGCCAAGTACGTTGGCTGCTGCAGAGCCACCTCCTCCTCTCTCTGGTGTGCACCTTGGGGCCTGGAGAGCTGTCATTAGCCAGGACATTTCAAAGAAAGAAAATTGTTTCCCAAGCTCACTGGCACATTTCTTTCTTTTTGTTTTAATTAAGCAGTTTTTTGGCCAAGTAACAATTTGGGGATGGTGGTGAAGATAGAAATAAAACAGGAAGTTTACTAGAAGAGGCCTAGAATTAGCATCCACAACAGCCAGTAAACCTGAGAGGGTTACTTCTGAGGTTATTTCTGAGAGTAAACCTGAGATGCAGGCTCTGCATCCCAGCAGAAGACAAACTTGGCAGAGGGAGAGAGACTCGTGTCTTTGTCCCTCAGCGGACAGATGAGTGATGGAGAAGTGCCCTAAAGCAAGTCTGCTGTGCCTGGAGACTGTCTTGTAGATGCAGGGAGACAAATCTTGTTCAGAAGGAATTTCATTAGCAGGGACAGTGAGGTTGGACTAGGTGCTGGCTGCTGTGCTGGGTATTGATGGGCTTTCCCTCGGTGGTACCAGCCCTCTGTGTTCCTGCAGGAGCAGTCCAGACAGACAGACAGAGGCATGCGGCAGCAGACACCGCTGAGCTCTGGTCTGTGCTCTTCAGGATATGATTCACAGAGGCGCTGGGCTTCCCCAGAGCTGGGGAAGTGGTTTCAGCCCAGATGATGCAATACCTCCCCATCCGTCACGACACCTCAGGATGTCTGAGCGGCGTGTTGCCTGCCAGAGGCTGCTGCGGTTGCCATGACTTTCCCCTTCATACAGTCTCAGGCTTTTCTAGTGCCTCCTTCTTGGGTCATTTCACCTGTTTTGGGGTCTAGCTGAAACACTTCTATGTCTCCCTTCACACTAGTGCCTCTTAACACATTTCACCTCCGGCTGTGAGAAGAGCTGATGTTGTTATCTTTGCTTTACAGAGCCTCTTCAGGTGCACTGCTTTTGGAGGCTGTGTTATGGTATCGCTTCTACACATGCATAATAGCCACCTCTGGACCGTTGGATTGCATTGAGATAGGCAGTCTTCCTCCAAAGCTCCTTCAGCCTTCTATGATCTTTACAGAGCAATTTGTTATATTAAGCGTAGGACATCATAGCATAGCATCAGGGCCAGTGGTCCTTAAAATATGCTTGTTAGAGAAGGAACATTTGCAAAGGTGAACTTGAGGTAAGAGGAACACATAGCTCAGATGTCAAATGCCAGACTGAAAAAGTGTTTTGTGCTGAAATAAAGATGGGTAAACCATGTGATGGCTGGTTTAAGAGATGCAGTATTGCCTTCAGGCTAACAGTAAAAACATGGAGCATCTAAAGACACATGGGGACTTGTAAAAGAGAAAAGCAGTGGGTGATCATTCATACCAATCTAATAACGTTGGAAACAATTTGAAACAAATTAGCAGTGGAAAACAAAATAATAATAATAAAAAATGTAGGAAAGAACAACCTGTAGGTATTACTAATATTTCTTGTCCTGTATGAGTGAAAGATTTTCCATGTGAAAATTGGACTCTCCAGCCAAGTGAGAATGTGTAATTGTAATTCATGTGGAGAAGAAACTGTGGGTTGTCATCATTAGTGATAATATATTAGTACTGGGTGTTCTGATGAGGGCCCTCTGTGGTCAAGTAAACATGCCTGCAAGGCTTAGCTATAGTCTCTTCCTTTTAGAGAGCACCTAATTACATCTAGAGAGACCTATTGCACCTTTAACCATGATAAATTATCATTGCTATTTTTCTGACACTAGAGTTGCCTATCTGCTGAGCAGTGGTAGAGATCAGGAGACTTGGTAGCTGGTTCTTTGGTAAAGTAGAAATCACTACCACCATCTGAGTATATCACTAATGTGTTTTATTTCCACACACCTTCTCATCTCCTGGGTCTGATCTGGCCAAATGACACACATGATTTTATTTCCTTCTGAGCTCCCAGCCCATTGCCAAGACACAGTTCCCAAGAGGCACAACAGCAGGAGATGGTCTACCAAAACCATTGACCTGACTCAGGATGAAAGGAGGTAGTTCACCCAGCAGGTCTTCACAGGACTGAGCGCCCCATGGACATTCATGAAAAAGTCTATGTTCAACCATTACACCTTGGGACAACTGCAGAGGTATTTACAAGAGCACTTTCTCTGCTGGTGAGGGGGAGAGATCCTCTCTGACTCATGGATCCTTTGTAGAAACTAGCTTGAAGAACAGCAAAGCCTCCTGGCGATCCCTCTGTATTTATGCAAATTAACTCAATGGGAAAAAAAGAACTTCAGAGTGTTCATTTCTGGTGACCTTTCTGATTTGCAGCTATGGAGTTTTATCCAGTGGTACCTATTAAAATGTTTCTTGAGAGCCATTGGGGTGGCACTGTTCAGGCAGGCCAGGAAGTGTTCAGAGAACAAACTGGCGCTCTCGATGCAAATGAGCCCTCTGAGATAGCTGGAAAGCTCTTTCTTGTGGGCTTTGCTAAATACCGTGGTCGAACGGGCTGTTATGTGCTCCTTTGTACTGACTGTACGTGCTGAACGCACACCCTGGCATGACGTTATGCTGTTTGTCCAGACTGCAGGTTGGGCACTAAAATTAAATGAGCGCAGAGGCACTGAGCTTACAAAAACAAGAGGTTCAGAAACCACTTTCAGCTGTACGCCTAGTCACACAGATATGGGCCTTGCTTGGGCTGCATTTGCCCTTGTTTTCCACTGGTGTAGACCTGATGAATTCACTGCCCTATGAACAGGGTAAGAATCACATGGTAAGTGTCTACATGCTTACAGTAGGACTTGGATATAAAATAGTGGTGCAATATGTCTGCTTCTAAAATCAGGTGTGTTTCCTTCAAGCAGCTGTATAGAAGAGACTGGACAGGCACTGTCCTGAGTGGGCCTGGAGCCCTCTGCTCTGGTCTGCTACTGGGACAGAACCTAAGCAAACTATAAAGCATCAGAAAGCCCTTAGCTCCCTTAAAAGGAAAGCGATAATCCCTCAAAGACTAGGGAAATCAAGCAGCCAAAACCCTGTGGGTGAGGTATTAATTCAGCAAAGTCTCCCCACATGGGTCAGCACATGGTCTACACTAAAATACCAATACCAGCCTGGCAACGATGTGCCTAACATTGAGTATGAGCATTTTCCCAGCTCAGTGCCCATGTGAATGAACAGTTCCACAGAAAACATCACTGAGAGTTCCTCAGCCTTGCTTGTCCTCAGACAGCAGGGACTGCACCGACAAGGATTGAGCCAGTCTGCCAGCCAGGCTCTTCTCTTGCAGTCAAGCCAACAAAGCCCAGACAATGCACACAAAGCTACAGAGAATTTCTCCATGCACATTTTTGCTGGACAAGGTGGTCAGGTCGTGGGGGTTTGGGGCTAGCTCGGGACGTGCTGGACAGACACACTAGAGCAGTTGCAGCATCCATGGTGGAACTGGGAAGAGCTGGGGGAGTGAAGATCACTTCCATAGCTGTGAGCCTCAGCTCCCCTATAGCATCCAATTGCAAATTGCAGCTAGGCAAAGAGAGACCATTTCTGTGCACTCTTACTTACTTTTTGTCATATTTTCAGCATTGGTTCACATCCTGTTCTCTTTTCGCCATACCTTTGAACTCCCCTCTCCCTGTCCCTTCCAAGCCTGATGCAGTGAGGATGCTCTGCCCTGCCAGGACGTTTCCTTGGGAAATCTCCCTGCCCCGAGTCCCTGAGCCAGCCCCCCTGCACAGGAGGAGAGTACATAGTGATGTTTATTTGCCACAGGGCAGCCGGGCTTGCGGCTCTGGTTTGCTCCTGCTTGCCTGCACATTCCCGCCAGGGATAACAGTATTGTCTCAAGGAGCGGCAGACGTAGGTACGGGAGCATGAAACTTGTTTGGTCATGCCGTAATCGCAGCAGGAACTCTCTTATCTGCTGTTATCTCGCAGTGCTACAGTGTGGCTTCCCTAACGCAGCGGTCCCTCCGAGACCCGGCCAGCGTGAAGGCAGCCAGCGTGGGACCAGAGCCGCCGGTGCAGCAGCACTACCCCGAATTTGCCCAGGCTGTCCTCCCTGTGCTGACGGCCACGTCCCGCTTCCTCCGGGATCCCATAAAAACGTGGAGGGAAGGGAAAGAGTGCAGGGGGAAACCTGTGCATTCATTGCAGCTTTCCCCCTGGCAGGCCACTGCTCTGAGACTGGGGCCAGCCTCTCCCTTGCAAGCAGCGCTGCGTACAGATGCTGCACCTGGCCATGTTGTAAACCCCAGTGAAGGGGCTTTCAACTACCCATGAGCCTGTACGGGGAGCATCAGGGCCTCCAGGAAGAGCGCCTTGGCGTCAGGCACTTTAGTCTAGAGAGAACCCATCAGCCAGGAGGTGCCTGTGCTGTGTTATCCCTGCTACAGCCAGCTTTCCTGTGCTCGTGTTATCTGCTTATGAGAGAGCTTTGAGAAGGCCAAGCCAATGTTTTGGGCAGCTTGAGGGGTCCAAAACAAGACACAAACTTCAGCACAGTGTTTGGCACCCCTCCAAAGCCGAGCTGGCACTGCCTGCCCAGTTTCTGATTGGGAGAAAAGGCAAGTGCCAGGTCTACTTTGCGCTGCAGCTCTTCTCACGGAGGGTGGCCTGTTTCAGGCAGCAGCAACCAGTAGCAGCTAATTAACCCTGGCCTTGTTTTAAATAATTGCTATGCAAAACAGATGCACACCAGGCTGGTTAATGCACGCCCCGCTCTGCAGTCAGTTGTCTCCTGGACACCCGGGGTTCGATGGTGGTTCCTCTGGATCTCTCCTCTGCTGGGATTCCTTCCATGTGGAGGAGCTGGGAGGGGAAAATTCACACCCTTAGAGATGTCCTGTTCTTCCCTGCTGCCCACCCCATGCACGTGTGACATGATGAGGCAAGAAAATGAAACAGGAGTGGGGATTTCTGATGGTGTTTGAGCAGAAGGAGGTCTTTAGAGACTCTGGGCTCAGGCTCGTTTCTGCACTGCCTGTTCAGAGGAAGTGCCTCCAGATTTTTCCAAGATGGTGAGCTTAGCAGCTGTTATTTCAGCAGGTTTTTTTCTCAGATCTTGCTCACCATGAAAATACTGTGATATCCAAAAACACAGGAGTGGGCCAGCAGTCACAAGCCTTGGGAAACTTTGGGTTGGGTCCAAGTGTGGGCAAATTGACCCTGGGCTGTTCCTGTCGCAGCACCAGTTCTCTCTTCCTCACTTCGGTGCCCCTGGGGCTGCTGTGGCTGACAGCATCTTCACCGACTTCCCCCAAATCCAAGAACAAACAGAGCTTTTCCATCATGTGAAGACTGCTGAGACTTATTGCAGAATAATCTACCGAAAGGAGGTGGAGGAACTGGGCAGGACAGGGAGGGTCACAGTGTCCTGGGCAGGGGCTGAAAACAAATAGGACAAGAGGCTTTAGTACAGAGCCAGGACATTGAAACAGTGCAGATGCAAGGTGTAAGCAAAGAAAGCTGCTGACTTCAGTTTCGAGCTGCAGGATGGAACCCAGTGCAGTTAAAATATTGTAGAGGAACAGAAAAAGTCTGTCATGGAAAGTAAAGCACCATTGCTTGTTTGCTTTCCTCCCAATACACTTCAAGGAGCATTAGCAGCTAAGCAGCATCTCATGGGTTTGTCCTGCGTGTGAGGCATTGCCAGCATCTACCGGCCCTTCTTGTATATTATTTTACGACAAATCACAGCAGATCTTCCTCCAGTGGAAACTCTCTGTTTGTTCTTGGATTTAGGGGGAGAGACATGCTGGGGGCTGGCTGGGTCAGGATTGAATGTGTTTGCACATTCCCTCCCCTTATAGGATTGAATCCCTGTCAGCCCAGTGATGGATGCACTGCTGAGCCAGTATATCTGATAACCAGAATCATTAACTAAATTGTTGGAGGGTCAGGGGTTGAAGGGCCAAACACCATTCTCACTCCTGGTTTTACAAGGTTCCTTTGTCGCATTGTGTGTGAGAGCAAGTCGTGTAGGCAAGGAAAGATGCCACAATCATGTAGGCAAGGAAAGACGCCTACAATTGTGGCTGAGGCACGGGGGGATGTGGTGAGCAAGGGACAAGACGTTTGCACAGGGATGGGGAGAAAATTGAGAGGCTTGGGTCACTCAGCCACCGGATCTGCCGTATCTTTGGAAACGAATGCAGGATTTCCCCATGCTCGCAGCTTCATTTGAGAATGGCATTTGCCTTTCCTCTCTGCAGAAGGAGAAAGGGCACCGTGGTTGCACTGGCTTCCCCCACCCACCTTCCTCACCACCCTCCCCCTCCTCCTCCTCCTCTGGGAAAGGCCATTTATGGGACGCAGCCTCTCTTCCCCGCTCCATCAGGGCCTCCCTGCAGTTTCGAGCTGTCACACACATGCCCAGTAACCTTTCTGGAAAATTGCCCTCCATTTGCTTATGTCTGATGCACAAACGCATGTGGATCCTGGGGAGGCGGCTCCTTTCCCAGGCAGATGTCTCCAAAAGTATTAAAAAAATAATCAACTGCAAGCTGAGATGCTCCTATTCATCCTGGAGGGCAAACTGCAGTGGAAAGAAAGGGATGTGCCCATCCCCTGGCTCTTTATGGAGAGTCTGTTGCTTAAGAGACTGTTGAACCAGATTCAATGCACCACTGAGGCTTCTAAGAGGGGATTTAGGGACTTAAAATTTGCCCGCAGGCACCGATACACACTTCGTGAACAAATGGCTGTGATCCCTGAAGAGGTTATCAAGCTGCCAAAAAAGAAGGAAGAAATCGGCTCACGTTGGGTCAGACAAGAGGGAATGGGACGAAACAGCAGCAGGAGGTTCTATGGGCCCAAGACAGGGAGCAAAACCCTCAGGACAAAATTCACGAGCAGACACATGCGCTGCCTGGCAGCTTTGGGAAATACGCTGGGAAAAGTGTAGAGGGAAAACGTGTGATATTAAGTGCATCCACTTTAGTGACCAAAAAAATACTTTTGCTCATTCTTCAGAAGACATTTTTGACATAGCTTATTTAGACAGCTGCCTGCAAATATTCGGGTTGAGTCCTTTTCTGTCAGGAAAAGGAAAAAAAAAGAAAAGAAAAGGAAAGGAAAAGAGAGTGCCGTTCTTAAAAAAATGGAAACGTTTTGTGGGAACATAGAGCTTTCAACCAGAAGTGACTTTGCAAGAAGTTACGCTGGCACTTTTCTGCCAAGGTCAAAATATTCTCTCGGCCTTTTCCAAGAGCCTCTTTCCTTTCTTCTTCTTTTTTTTTTTTTGAAACAACTTTTCATTAATTTTTAATGCATATTCTATTACAAACAGCAGTGCAGTTCAGAAAAGACTGAGCCTGTAATGAGGAGCATTGATTGTATTGATGGAGAATATTCTTCTGACATCTGAAGGCCCACTTGTACCTCTGGAAGGAGATTTCAGACTTTTTTTTTTTTTAATTACATTTTGGTTTGTAACCAATATTTCAAACTCAGATAAGTTTCAAAATCACATAAATTCTCCCCTCAAAGGAAATTCTCCTTCTGTGTAACTTTACTCATTTCCCCCGCAGACCTGCAAAATGTGTCATCGCCAGGGCCGCTGCCAGGCAGAAGGGCGAGGAGCTGCAGAGCTGGCAGAAAGCCGCTTACGGGCTGTGGGGAATGGGAAAGCCTGCAAGAAAAAAAAAAACATCAACCACCTCCAAACGTGGACCTTCTTAAATTAAAAATCCGCAGGTATGCAAACACTGACCACAGGGGATCTTGCCCCTGGTGCAAATATATCGATATCCACTTGACTTAGCATCAAAATGATCGCAGAGAAGATTTATTGGAGGAGCGTGAAAGGCGGTGGGGTGTAGTGACCCTGTTAGCATCCCCTGGTGAGGGGCTGCTGCAGGCAGCACAGCAAGGACCTCTTCCGAGTTCGGTCCAAATAATGCCCAATGCTGTTTGTGGCCTGGGCTCTGGCTCAGGAAGGCTGAGCTGCAGATTTGTGACTGTATTAACCCTTATTCTTGTTCTGAGCTTTGAAAGGAGACAACCTGGCTGCAGTCCCTGGAGAGGTGCAGGCAGAAATGGAAACAGGAGATGGCTGGAGACGGACCCCAGGGTATATCCAGCTTCATGACACACTGTGGTGGGGAGAAAAAAATGCTGAAAAGCAGAATATTCAGAGGTGCTTTTCTTCAGATGCTCTTGGTGTGACTCCACTCACAGAGATGTCAAAGGGGAATCGGGAAGCCCCGCTGCAGCCTGCCTGGCATGGTGACACAGTTGCAAGGAAGGAGACTCTCTGCAGAGGGGACAACAGCCGCAGGACTAGCACAGGCATGCAGTGGAGATCAGATTAGAGGGTACCCAAGTTCCTGGGCCGTGGAACACTTGACAAACAGGTTCTCTCACCTGCACCACCAAAATTTGAGGGCTTCTGTGGACACGGTGGCTGCATAACACAATGTCTGTGGAAAGCATGCTGCATGGCTGTGGCCCATGCCAGGGGCTTGTCCCACAACAGCAGCACTGTGGGCATGCTCTGTGGTCAAAGGCAGGCTGGGCATCCCTCCCCCATGGCTGGCTCCAGACCCAAACATGAGCCCAGACCTAAGGAGCAAGCCTGGGAGCTTCTCTGCGTATGGGCAGAAACCAAGCAGGTGCTCTCAGAAGGTGCTCTTATGGACTCTTCATTAAGTAACAGCTTCTGGGTACTGAGGGAAAGGCAGAAGAAAGAAGCTGCACTAAAAACTGGCGTCATGCAGTAAGTTTTTTGCTCATTTTCTTCTCCCATGACATTCTCCCTCTCAGGTGAGATCCTGCAACAAAGAGCTCTTTGGCTGGCTCATTCGACAGGAGATTCACAGCTGGATGGTGTCCCAGTCCCATTGAAGATGTGTGGGCTCCAAACCCTCCACGCTTGACTCCCCATTTGGGAAACCACCTTGAGGTCACTTGGGAAATTTGGCACCTCGAGGTTTCAAAATTGTAGCTGTCTCAGAGATGTGCAGAAGCTGCTGCTGTGAACTTGGTTTGCGAGACGACCACACACATCATCTCTGACATGCGAGCTGATTAATGCCATCTGGGCCATTGCTGGAGCATTTGCTGAATCACTGCACTCCTCTGCCTGAGATGGGTCTTTTTAATTATTTATTAGTCATAAAGAAGACAGGTTGCTCGTGTTTGTAAGCCATGGGCTGCTCCGTGGCATTCAGTTAGCTTTTCAGGAGAAGGCTGCTTGGTCTCCCATCCAGATTATAAGCAACAAATACTAAATGTTCCTTCTGAAGAGTGAATGATTTACAGCAGGGTAGTGAAAAGGTGTGAGTATATCTGTGCGAAGACTTTCTATTTTGAAGGAGAAATGATTTGATAGCCAAACAGACCTCATGCTATGACCCCTTTTAGTGATGTTATTGTGTGGGTTGGTGGATGAAATGGGGAACTGCCCATCTCTGGGGTCAGCCAACTGTAGGCAAATGATTCTTAAATTGTCATCTGAGACTCAAGACTGCACAGAGGGCAAGAAAACACTTACTTCCAACCAAGATAATAATTCCCAGCAAGGAATATGTTTGGTGAACGTGACTAAAGTCCCTATGAATTCCTTGGAATTATTGACTACGGGCTTGGTTTTTTCTTGGTGGGTTGTGGGTGGGGGGTTTTGTTGGGTTTTTTTTTTTTTTTTGCTCATTGTCAGAATTTCAGATGCATTCTGATGGGAAATGCAGGCTGTGGCATATGTTTCTGTCACCTGATGAACCGAATGAAACTCTGCAAATGATCTGTGTTGAGAGAGGACTTTCTGTAGCAAGAAGGAGAATTCAGCGGGGATCAATAATTGTGCCCAGGGGATAGAAATGGGGGATGAACTGAGCTGCTTGGGGCCCATGTGGAAGAATAAAAAGAGAAAGAATAAAATAATAATAATAATGGAATGAGCTTAGCTTCTCAGGCAGTCCTGCATACTGATATGAAGTCACGCTGTGCCAAAACTGACAAGCCACGAGTTTTATGGTCCTCTGCTAAAATAAGTATTACCATGGCTCAGGTGAGGATTTGGTTACAGCTAGTTCCAGGACTTGAGCTTGTCATTGCACCAAGACACTAGTATGTCATTGCTCTGGAACATTGACACGACCAGGATGTTAACATGTCACTGTTCCATGAAGTGAGCAAAGCCCAACAGGCTGATATCAAGTGATTTAAATGGGGTATGCAGGCTCTGGGGTACCTTTCTGTTCTGTGATTAACTAAACCCGGCTCAGGGAAGGAGCTGCAGCTGGAAAGTGATTCCTGCGGACAGAAGCACAATTCCAGAAGTGTGGCCCATGGTACAGATCCAGTGTGCTCTTTGCTGTTTTTTTACCTCCAAAACTAGAGGTGAGACCATGTGTTGCCAAAACCTGGGCCCAGACTGAGGTCCCAGGAGCCCTTTGACCTCTAATTTTTCTGTCCTAACGGGTACCAGGCCAGGCACTAGCTGGCCAGGGAGCAAGTGAGGTTTTCTCCCTGTCCCTGGTGCAAACCACAGGTACTCCTGGCTCTCCTCCACCCAGGGCAAAGCCAAAGGCACAGTGAGGTGAGCACAGCTCTTGGGCTTTGCCTTGTGAGGGAGGGAAGGAGGAAGGTGGCTGTCTGCTCTACACACCACAGGTTGAGCACAGAGGGAAGGGTGCATGGGAGCCTTCCTTTGGTTGCTGAGCTAAAAATCATGTTGTGGAAAGGAAACCTCTTTCTCCAGCAAGCAGCTCTGGCAGCCAAGGTCCTACATCCTGAACTTCCTCACCCCAGCCTTCTCTCAGAGCTTTGGGGCCTAAAGCATTGCCATAACCTGTCATGAATAGTCCAGATTTTAGACGGCAACTCATTTTTCCTCCAACGTTCAGGTACTGTTGGTATTTTTCTCCTTTTCCTTTTAAGGGCATTTGAAAAGCCCCTACGCTGATGACTTGAGCTTCCTCTTCTTTCAGTGTTTGAGTCAATATCCCTCCTTGAGCACATGATGGACTCAAAACACCACTGATTGCTCCCCACAGCACTATCACCAGACCTGTCCCGGCTGGTCAGGGATCCTGTCTGGGATGCCAACCCCCATGTCCAGTGCAGTACTGAGCCCTGAATTGTTTCTCTTCCCCCATGTTGTGTTTTCATCACCTTTATCAAGTCGTGCCATCTCCGAACAGCACTTGGGTATTTTGTCAGGCTTCACATTGATAAGAGGCTGTTTTTCCATCTTTTAAAATCCATTGTTTGTTCTTTATTCACTTCCTTCTGCTGATTCAATCTGCTGCAGAAATGAGCCGTTGCATGGTGGCTCCTCTGAGCTTCTGGAGGAGGAATGCACTTGGACCAGGTGCAGCTGTGTCCCCCACCCTCCCGCAGAAACCATCTGCTCCTTGTTCAGTGGTGGCCACCTCCCAAGCAGGTGCTTTCCAAGACCTGCTGCCAGGAGGATCTCGGCCATAGGGGGGTATTCAGTTAAACTCATCCCAAAGTACCTGCTTTGGTCACAGGTCCTTTCCAGAGCCTGAGGAAAAATGAAACATCCTCAGTTTTGGAAATTGTGGGAGACACGGTTTCTGATGCTGAATGCTGGGGACATATGTTACCCATCATGGAGGTAAGAGGCACAGCAGCAATACGAGGACAGGGGAGGAGGGCAGACCTTACAGGCAGTCTCTTAAGAAGCTGAGTCTCTCCTTAATTTTAGCAACGAGGACTGAGAGACAGCTGGATATACATGCTTTGAAGGGGTGAAAATATTCAGTGCTCCTGGGATCTTTAACATTACCAAAGGCATAGGTGGTTGGAGAGTTAAAGACAAGCATATTTGAACGAGAAGGAGAGCACACGACTGAACAATGATGGTGACCAGTTTCTGGGACAAGGAGAAAGAGGCACTGCATCTACCAGTGTCTTCAGAGCAATGTGGGCTTTAGTGAAATAAGCTACTGAGCTGGAGTGTTTGAGCTCAGCGATCTGAGTAAATCCAGATTTAGAATTCCTTCTGGCCATAAAAGCTATGAGCCTGCTGGTTCTCACAGTTTACCGGTGGGAAAGGGCTGAATTTGGTAAACTCAGACATAAATGCCATGTGCTATATTTATACAAACCAGTGCAGTGTTCTCCTTGTAGGGGAGCAGCCCTGTCCCCGCGTGGCAGCAGTCACTCATCAAGGGGTGGCAGCAGGTCTGGGATGGGGGACCACCCCCCGGGAGGGTGGCTGGAAACCATCCACAGCTATCCCAGGGTAGTGGTGGTGCTGGCATCCCAGACCAGCTTCTCCACTCCCAAGGAAGCTCAGAGGCACAGAGGGAGGGTTTTGTGCACCCAGAAAGGCACCTCTAAGAGGTCCAATGTCAGCAGCATCCTGCAGCGCCCAGACAGGACCCTAACACAGAGGGGTGTGCTGTTTCTGAAGATGTCAGATAAACAGCATCCGCATTGCTGTGACCAGATCTGATGATGGTCTGCTTCATCCCACACTCCTGTAAATGCAATTCTCTGGACACCCAGAGACCCCCAAGCTTTACCAGCCAACCGCACTAGCCCTAGTCCACTGATCCCTGTGATAACAAAAAAAAAAACCAAACAAATGTGTTAAAACACTACAAGAAATATAAGCTTTGTAACTCCCCAAACCCAGCTTGGTTCCAGGGTGCTGCTCTTGCAAGACAGAGGACAATTTCCAGCTTTTGCCTGGAAAACAGCTTCACCTCCTGTGCAGAAACCCCTGGCACCAGCCCTCCGTTCCCCCGCAGGGCACGCACACGGGTAGCCAGCAATGCTACCCCAAGTCCAAAGCTGAGCTTGGGCACCAGTTTTTTTCTAAGACTCCTGGTATTAACCAGGCCTCCTAGGAAAGGATCTCGAGCACGGAGGGTAACGCAAGGAGCAGTGTGAAACCCATCAGGGAGAGTAACCAGAGCAGCAGCATCGCTATGGCAATGGAGATAAGGGGCAGCCCTCACACCGCAGCTGATGAGTGACATGTTTTCTAGCCCTTTCAATGCCTTGAAGTGTTTTTCTTCTTGACTCAAACTAGAAGTAGCACAACTTAAAAACAATTAATGTCCCCTTGGAGAAAAGAAAAAAAAGCAGCGATTTTTCCTTCTATTTTTAAGTCTCGCTTCACCACAATAGCTCCAATATTTCACTCCTGACTCAAAGGCAAAGTCCAAGGGAGCAGGATATGCTGTAGGGTATCTCTCTTGCCACACTATTCGTGTTATTTTCAAGTTCCTCTCTCCCGGGTTGATCTTGGCAGCAGATCACAGTGCTGGCGCAGCACAATGTAAACCAGAGCCATTGTTACTCCATCTCCCGCTCCTCATCGCTGCAACAACACTTCCCCACACGCCTCCCAGCAAATTGTTGCCGTGTCCCGTCCCACTTCCCCCCCCCTCTCCAAACCCATTAGGCTGCTGCAGTTCAGCTATTCATCTAGCCCCCTCGGAGGCACCGAAATAAAACAGTTTCCCTTTGTCGGCTGACATTATGTAGGGCTTTGACGAATGGTCTCGGTGACAGCGGTAAGCGACCGTGCTTCAGGGCTGCCCGATGCTTCATGTCATGTGCACCGAGCGGGCAGAAAAGCATGGTAGGGAAGTGGGCAGCTATCAAAATGGCCTTAAATTTCTTCCTCCCCTTCCATCACCTGGTGAAGGCACAGCAGCGGGTCTGGCAGAGGGCCAGGGAAGTGAGCCCTTGCATGGGATTGGCCTGTTGTGCCATCCGAGGACCATACCGGGATTTGGACCGAGACAGTCAGGGGTGGCTTTGGCTGATGGAGCCAGAACTGAGGATGAGTTGCAATACCAACAGAGAGCTGAGGGCCTCAGACCTCATCAGTGGGGACCGGTCAATGGCAGCAGATGCTGTCTGCTGGGACTTTTGCTTAAAAATTGGTGTCTAATGAGGCCCTGATATATATGAATATGAGGTATATATGTGTATGCATGTGAGCTCACTCCTTCAACAACACAAAGCCAAATGGCACTGCACAGCATCAGCACAGTGCTGAACCTCAGCTAACCCACCTTGCTTCTCATGGGTGCCCATTACCCTGGCCCCAGCAGCTGCAGCAGAATGATGCTCAACCAGCAAAGCCAACCCCATCCCCGTAGAAATCCTCACAGGCACGCTCTGCCCAGGCTGGTGGTGGACAGTACCCAAGATGGGCTGGGAGCAGCGATAAAAGTGACATCCATGGGAGTTCACCGCCAACATCAGTGAAAGAGGATCAAGTCTTCTGTCACTTGGCAACCCGCTTTATCAGCGTGAACTTGTATCTCTCTCTGCTGCTGTTTTTCCAAGGGCTATTCATGGTTCAAAGCTGTAGACAATACCGTTCCTTTCTTCACTCACTGCCACCTAGTTATCTCTGGCAGAGTGTGACTCTGGAGAGAAGCAATTTGAGAGAGGAAATAGACTGGAGATGGAAATAGCACGGAAGATACAGCAAGGACTCGACTTTCTTGTTTCTATCTTACTCAAGATTATGTTTCCTGACTGCATCCCCAAAGTCATTTGAGTTGCTCTGAAAATTATGAAAAGAACAAAAATATTTTTTTCATGCACATTGCAGAAAATCCAGAATGATTCTGCTGACTTCCACAGTGTGGAAGTGGGAAATGGGGGTCGGCATTTGGCCCTTGGCTTAAGCATGAAAGATCACAGAATTGCAGAATCACAGAGTGGCTGGGGTTGGAACGGACCTCTGGAGATCATCTAGTCCAACCCCTTGCCAAAGCAAGGTCACCCAGAGCACAGTGCACAGGGTAGTGTCCAGGTGGGTTTTGAATATCTCCAGAGAAGGAAACTCCACACCCTCCCTGGTCAGCCTGTTCCAGTGCTCTGTTACCCTCAAAGCAAAGTTTTTCCTCATTTTGAGATGGAAAATATAGGGAAGGTCCAGCAGCATGGAAGACAGAAATGCCGCGTCCCAATCAGAGACCTATGTGGGAACATTTCTGCCAGCATCCCAGTTCATAGCCCATTGGAAAACCCATCTTGGTCTCTGCAGACATTCTATGTCATAAAAATTCAGCAGGTGGACAGAAAAATGTTAAAATGGAAAATTCTACAAATAAGACTGTGGCAGGACAGGTTTAGTTGGGAGAAATGACTGATGAAACCCAAAGCCATAGGTGTCAAATCTTGGGTGTTCTCCCCTTCCCTGGAAGTCTGCTGGATCAGTTCACCTGTATGGCAAGGAAGTTCATCTTCTCATCCTGGGCTTACCCCGAGTTTCCTAAGTTTACATCGGAAATTGGCTAAGAAGATCTCACAAGTTTCATTCATGGAAAGGTGAAATGAAGTAAGTGCACACAAACATGAGACAATTATTATAGTAAGGGATTTGCAATCTCAACAGAACTTTTCTTGAAAGGTTAAAGTTACCCTCCTATGGGTAAATGTGATCTGATTGATTTGATTTTCTGAAAAATGTATACATAGACATCAGGTGATGAATTTGTAATGAATTAACAAAAAGGCATAATGAAGAATAAACAGAATAGAAAAAAAAATGACAGGAAAGTTGTAAAAACAATAACCTTGAGAAACAACAAAAAAATCCAATTAGATTTTTCCCCACATAGCTGACCTGCAACAATTAAGGCTAAAAGGTCACCCAAGCCCGTCAGGAGGGTGCACTGGCTCTGCTTGGTCCCCTGAGGCTGGAGGGGGCTCAGGGAAGCACCCCATGGGGCAGAGCTCCTGCCACTGCCCCACCGCCCAGGACCCTTGACAGGCATTGGTCTGCAAAGCGGCACTGGGACATGAGCTTATCCCCCCCGTACTACTGGGGCCGTGTGTCGGAAAGCCTCACCGAGAGAGCGGCTCTGAAGAGATCACGGGCTGCCAAAATGCCCAAACTGAAACTTTCTGCCTGTTTTGATCAAATCCTGCTTGATCGAAAAGCTCTTTCCTGCCTGACCCCAAATGGATTTGTAGACAGGGAAGCTAAGGAGAAATAAACAGCTACAGTTAAACAAACACTTGCAGGCCCCTGGCTATCCTCGCAGGAAAAAAAAACAAAAAAAAAAAAACACACAAAAAAAAAGAAAAAGAAACCTGACAGCAAATATTAGCAACAGATTTTTAACAGGTGGAGGAATTATTGCATGTATCTAGGAAAGAAAACAAAACAGGCACTCCTAAATCACCAGTGCTGATTTAAACATGAGCATTTAAATGTAGTGTGTGAGCAGCAAATGAGTTCTAATTGAGGAAAGCTTGTAAACAAACAACAGCTTTCATCTGCAGCATCACACGCAACATGGGATTTGTGCTGGGGGCTGGACCCTGCTGCTGAAGCCCAGACCTGGGCGTGGGGATGGGTACGGGCTCTAATCTGGTTAATGCATTTCAAGGCAGAAGCATCCTGGCGCAATGAGGAACAACAAACCTGGCCTCACACTTCTCAGGGTCTGGGTGAGCAAAGGGAGCAGTGTCAGGTCAGTGGACCAGGTGCACGTGAGGGTCCAGGTGCTGCAGAGAACGAGAGCAATGTCTGGAGGCAGACTCAGAGCAGCTAGCCCGCGATGAGAGTCACTTTTTACAGCCACCTTTGAGAGATGTGGTTTGTCTTGAAGAGAATTGAGGGCCCTTTCCAGTGCCTGTGTGGGCATCTGATCCTTGCCACGTTCACTCTTCATTTCCTGCTCTGGGTAAAGACTTGCCTCAAGACCCAACGTCTGTCAAGCACTGTGAAGAAGTGTCTGAGGAGCAATCTGGGAAGGTGGGAGTAGCAGAAAGGAGGGAACATGGCTGGAAGCAAGCCTCTGAAAGGTGCTTGGGGCTGTGGTCAGGAAAGCGAGGTCTGCTGCAGCAAAGCATGCAAAGTCAGTGCTCAGCCTGTGATGCAAGAGCAGGGGAGATACAGGATGTCAGGAAATGTCTAAGCGGTGCAGATACCATCAGGCTGAAAACACACAGAGCAAGCCAAGGAAGTAACCTTGAATGTCTGCTGGTATTTTTCTTTGGAGACTAACAACAGGATATTACAGAGGGACAGAAACATGGACATGGTTGCCAGGGCTTACCTAGATACATAAATTACCTGCCCTGGAAAGGAGCATGAAAGCGAACAGTGTTTATGCCCGGTTCCAGACCAGGGCTCCTTAAAAGGCAAGTGCCGGCTCCGCTGGCAGTGGTGCCCCGCCGAGCTCTCGCAGGCAGCTGGAGGTTGTGACAGCGGGATGGCTGCGTTCAGCCTTAGAGCTCAGCGTTTCCACCGTCTCTGCAGGGGACAGGCCGTGAAAAACACTCCCGTTGCAAGAGAGACGGACTGCAGCGGCCAAGCTGTGCGTGCATCAGGCATCTGCTGCTAGGGAAAAGTATTCCGCCTTAATTCAGTTTGTATTTCCAGAAGTTTTAGTCGCTCTCTGCTCCAATAAACGATTAATCGCCCAGATGAGCTGAACCAGAAACTGTCAAATCAAAGCCGCCCTTGTTTTGAAAACACTTTGCCCACAAACCCCAGTTTAGCACCATACCCCACAGCAGGAGAAACACAAACCCAAGCAGAATATAGCAGCCGCAGCTCCCAGCCCAAGTACCCAAATTTAGGCATGCAGATAGAGCAGCTTAACCCTGAGGATTGCTGGGACCCATATAGACCACCAGAGTCAATGGAAGCAGCTGGTGCTTGGAAACACTGCAAATCAAAGCACTCATTTAGGGCACTAAATATAGAGCAAAATTTAAACACCCAGGCTAGAAAATGTTGGCCATGTTGTCCCTCCGCTGCATTTTGCTGCGGGTCCTGTGCACCCAGGCTGCTGCCGCACGATGCCCGTAGAAGGTGCTGGGTCTCCGCTCCCACCACCGCTGCTCATTAACAGGCTTTTATCCATGGTGACACAGTGCAAAGTAGGTTCTCCTCCTCACTTTTTTAGAGGATATTGCTGCACTTGAGATAACCTCGCTGGTTTATCTGTACTGAAAGCGATGTCAGCGGGCTGTCAGAACACCTCCCTGCTGACCTGCCGCATCCTGCTGCCTCGGGGCTGTGCGCGAGGGTTGTCCACATGCCACCATGCCGAGGACCCTTGCCAGGCTGAGGTTTGCATCCAGGCACCCTCCAGCAGCCCACCGGAGTCCAGGGAGACAAGGCAGAACCCTCGTGCTTCCCAGCGCATGCTCAAGGATGTCACAAGTGAGCAGAGCTCCTTGCTACCATTTTTTACATCATTTTTTTTTTGTCTGTCATTTTATTTAAAAAAAAGAAAGGGCGGGGGAGTTGAAATAGAGAGGAGAGCCTGCTGACCCACACTCACCTTCTAACTTGCCCAAATGTTCAGCTCCAGCAATGCCTCATTTTGCCTCCTGAGAAGCTGCTGCACTCGCCATTTCCATTCACTTTTGGGAAGTGGAGATTAGAAAATGCTGCAGCAGTTGAACCTTCAGTGCCCCGCGGAGGGGCCAGCCCTGCCTGGTGGAGTTTCAGCCCCACGGAAGGCAGGGCAGGGCAGGGATGTCACCTTGGCCAGAGCAAGGGCTGGCTTGCACATCTCCGGCATGGGCTGACTTGGGGTTTTAGCACCGAACAGTCCTTTCTCATGCCCCTTTACACCTCCTTGTAAGTAATGCACAGAGGATTTTGGAGTGTAGCCCAGTCATGCAGACATACATCAGTGCAGGGACCACCAAAGAGGGAAGAACTAGATAAGCCACGTGGCAAAAGCAGAAACAGATACAAATTGTCCCTGAATTTCCTAATCCATAGAGAGGTCAGGTCCTGGGACTGCATCTGACAAGGGTATAAAAGGAGGGACAACCCCCCTCTCCCCAACAGCTATCATATACTATTTATAAATGATGTAACACAACTTTGTGTAAAACTACAGCTCCTAAGTATACAAAACTGTAATTTTGAGCCATTTCTGAATGGAATTGTTTATGTTGCTGCTTTTCCCAGCACTGGCAGGTACCAGGACCTGCCAGGGTATATTCTCTGCTCCTAAAACAAGCAGCTGTCTGCAGCAGTTCTTACACACTGGCAAGTTTTTAATACAGGCAGCCCAGTGATGAACAGGAGCTGCCACTCTCTGCCAGATAACGGTGTGGAGAAGCCACCCAGGCTGCTCTCCTCCTGGCTCGAGCAACCGCCTCTCTGCCCAGGGCTGGGCACAGGACAACGGCCACCAGCCACCCAACCCTTTTCCTTCTCCCTTCTCCCTTTTGCCTCTCCAACAGCAAACTGTGAGTGCTGGTGGTACAGCATGAACATGGCCATTTTGGCCTCACCTTGGAGAGCACGGGGCTGTGGACACATCACTTTTGAGAAAGACTGTGCCAGCTGTGACTTGTTGCACAGCTCTCCAGCAGCAGAGAAATTGAACAGGGACAAACCAAGGTGATGTGGTACCTCACTCTCAGCTCTGGATGCAGCATTCACCAAAACATAGCCCTCTTCCACACTCACTGATGTCCATGTCCTTTTCAGCCTCCTCCCCACTGGGGAGGCTGCAGGGTTAGTTCTTCTACTAGCCTTGTGTGCACGAGTCCTGGGCACTGGTGTATTCCCCCCCGCCCCACCAAACAAACAGGATCACAATACTCAGGCCCAGCGTGGACCCCCTCACCCCACTTCCAAATGTTGCTCCTTGCAGATGGTCACGGGTACAGTGAGCTTCTCCATGGACCCCAGCACCCGAAGCAGCGGGATTGGACAGCTTTGCACCCTCAGTCTAACAAGAATGAGACACATGCAGAATCAAGGCATGAAACTGCTGTCTCCATTTCCTCAGTGGTCTTGAAGCCAGAAGGGGCCAAAAAGTAACGAGCCCACCAGGGACTGTCAAGAAAGGATTTGAAATAAGTGAAGAACAGTGGTGGTCTGTGTGGGGTGCCCATGCATCAGATGCTGTTCATTTTGGTCATCCTGACTCAAAAGCGGCAGAGAATACTTTGGAAGGGCACGGAGCTCATACAGGGAAAACAGCTGGAGATGTGGAACAGCATCTCTGCAAGTGGAGATGGAAGAGACTGGGACTCTGAACCCCAAGACGTAGGGATAGAGGGGTTTCTGCACTGTAAATCCCAAATGTTGTGGAGATGGTGGAGAGGGAACAACTGCTTGCTGTATTCACATCACCTTATCAAGGAGCAGGTTCACAACAGAAGGAAGCACTTTTCCACCCAATTCACAGTGCAGTTGTGGAATGCATTGCTACAGGATGTTGTGGAGGTCTAAAGCATAGAAGGGATTATATGATGCCATGTCTGGCTCAGGAAGACCCTAAACCACTGATCAACAGAAGCTGGATGGGTATGAGAAGGGCTCACACTACAATTTGCTGCTTTCTTGCACTTTCACTAAGCATCTTCCACTGGCTACCGCAGGACACAGGGTACTAGACTAGATGGACCTTTGATCTGCACCAGTATGGCTGTTGGCGGAATCAACTTCCACCCACAGGCAGGGCTTTGTTAATTAATAGGTGGGGTAATGCCCAGAGTTATGCCTCCAGGCAGATGGCCAAGCCTTCAAAGGGCCTTATGTATGCTGCTGCCACAGCAGTTTCCAAACCTGCTCCACAGCTCCCTGCTCAACCTTCTTTCATATGGAGCCTATCTGTACAGCAAATCTGCCACAGGGAGAAGTCCCCTCCAACCCAAGCCTCCTTCAGATGGGTGGGAGAAAAGATAGGATAGTAGCTGAGAAAGATCTACAAGTTAACAAGTCTCCCTACCAAACAGGGCTGAAGGATTTGCATTCGGTTGGTTTTGTGGGGTTCTTCTCTCTTGGGAACCCACAGCCCAGAAAACAATGTGACACCCTAGTCAGAGTCTTGCATCCTTACAGGTTCGTCACATTTACACCTGTGAAGTGATCCTTCTGCCTTATACCACCACAGCATTTACACCTGTGAAGTGATCCTTCTGCCTTATACCACCACAGAAAAAAAAAGAAATCTTAGTTTGGTTTTCAGAAAAGCACAAATTCCTTGTGTGTCTGTGGTTACACAGAGTAATATGGATGGAGTATCATTAACATGAACAAAAGCATAACACCGCCTAAACACTGCCTGTTTAAGGTTTCATGGTTTTTTTTGCCCATCTAGAAAAATTTGAAGCAGCTTTGTTGCCAGGGGAAGAAGTTAACTGAAGTTCTTCCTCTGAGTTTCTGAAGATCTAGTTATTTTTCACTCAAGCTAGTTGATTACATAATCCTTTCATAAAGGTATGGAAAGTACCCTTTGGGAAGGATATGCTCCATCTGCATAGTTGTAGGAACAGGTTATAGGTGTGAACTATAGGACTTGTTATTGGCTGTAGGAGTCATCAAGACAGCATTGTTCTTTGGGAAATTACACACCTTGTGCAAATCATGCTGATTCTCTGCAAGTAACCTGGATTGTTAACTTTGAGGCAGGAGAATTGGGTGCCTGTCCAGCTCATTTGTATGACTGACTTAGTGCTATGCATACAGATGCCGCCCTGTACCATGTCTGTTTCTTCTTGCTCCAGAAGTAGTATATACGGTGTAAAAAGGAGATTCATATAAACCACCCTGATTTTACTGCCATTTGCAGGGGAAAAGGTGACCCAATGAACCATGAAGTTTAGTGATGCTTGCAGAAAAAAAAAAAAGACATCTTATTTAAGAATATTACCTGTGACATTCATTTATAAACATTTAATTGCAAGCAGATGTTTACAATCAAGTGTTTGAAGAGAGATTTTTGCACTTAGTCTAAGTCTGTACCACGATGAAAGAAATCACTTCTATACAGAGCAAAAGCAAAAAGTTCCACATATCCATAGATAAACAGTGTGCATGAGAATGGGTGCTGTGAAAGGGATGAACATGGGAACGAGATATGACTAAATCCTTCCCAGGACCGTTTGTTCCTTTACTGTGTTATTCCACCATCTGTGATGAAATAACGACCAGAGACTAGTTAGGGACTGGTTTGCAGCCCTGAACAGAGCAAGCCTGTGATTCACATAATTTTTCCAAAGCAAGATTCCTACTACGAGTGACTCAAACATCCACTTTACTGCTTAGAAAGGAGAAAAAGTAAAGCCAACCTCTACCCTCCTCCCTCACAATAAGCCCTGCAAAGGTCACAGCTAGACTGCCTAACAGAAGGGATGCTAACTGCCTCAGAAGGTTCACGGGCTACCTGAACTCTTCTTCAGGCTCACCTCTCTCTGTTGCATCCAAAGACAATAGCCCATCAGCACTCAAGAACAATGAGACAGAGAGACCACACGTGTGACCAAATTGAACCAATCCAAATTCCTGTACTAGTTAATTCCATGCTACCCTGATCCCTTATTATCCAAGCTACCTCACAACTAACATAGCAACCAGTGTCCTCTGCAGCTTTCAAGGCAGTGACTAAAATGCCTTTTGACTTTTACGTTGTTCCTGAAAAAGAGTATGGGACAGCAGTGAGTTTTTTGCTATATAAATTAACTTTCCACCCAAGCACAGTTTGATGTCAAAAGGACTAATTACATAGTCTGATAGAGAACAAACCAGACAACAGCAAATGCCAAATGTTTCAGGTTAGTATGAGATCTTGAAAAGAACAGAGAAGAAAAATTAACCTGGAACTACTCATCGCTTAGAAAAATCACAAGGAAGAGCCCATTTTCCAATTTTCTTCATTATGTAGTTATTGTAACAGATATGATTCTGGAAGTAACATAATGCTTAGCACTTGTGCACCAGCAAGAAGTTGAGATGTACAAGTTCAACACTTCACGTAAGTCAAAAGGAAACGAAACTACTGAATAAGGTGATGTGGAGCAAGTGGAGAAGACATGCAGTTAATTTCAGAGCAACACAAAAATAAAATCTAAAAATAGTTCTTGTTTTTGGCAGGCGAACAGCACTACCAAGTTGAACACTTGTCCACGCTGGTTTCGTGAATCCACAGGGGAACAAGTCCTGGATGCAGTGTCAGCCATCAGGGAACGCTCTGACCCTTCGTTCAGAACAATGGGTGATGACCACTGTTGTGACCCCATTACTTTACATACTATTTCAGTAATATGAAGAAGCAGAACTAGTGCCCTCAGGAGCAGGGAGCCAGCTCACTGCTGCACAACAGAACGACAACAGCCTTATTCTCTATGTATATGAAAAATCTATTATTTCTCCTTTTGCCTCCAGCAGCAACACCCACTACGTTCATTTCTGTTTATGTAAAACCTCCAAGAAGGAGCATTCTCTCTCAGCTATTTTAAGTACATGGTGAGTATCAGAAATGGCTCTCTGCAGCAGGTACTCACAAATCCTGCAGAGTAGTACATCTTACAAAAAGACATTTTTCTAACCCAGCACTGTCCTGAATTGGTATAGCATTGCTCCCACTATTGCTAAGCAGCTAATGGCAGCCACTAAGTTTTCCCAAGGCACCATGGAGTTGATTTTAGAGAATCATCATGGAAAAAGTGTTGGTTCCCTGTCTCAGCTTTGGTTTTGCCCTCCTCCATCAGCCTTTCTTCAAGGGCAAGAGACAGAGCTTTGAAAAGTGGAAAAACAAAGATAACAACAGACTTTGATTTTGGGAACTGACTTAGAAACACGTCTCACTTATCAATATAAAGACAAGCCAATACTCCAAGAAAAATAATAACAAAGTAACTTAAATGATGACTGGAATAAAAACTCTGTTAGGATGTGGAATTCTGCTTTGGAGGCTGATAGCTACTAGGAAAATTCAACATTTATATTCCATATAATTTCATGTAAGAGTTCTCCTTTTGCTACAGAAAATATTCCATACAAAAGCCATTCAAGCCACCCTAAGAAACAGACATAGACCTACTGAACTGAAATTGAAGCATGACAAGTCAAAGGTCTGAATGGCTGCAGAACAGAGGAGAAAGGTATTACTTAAAAATCCAGCTCGATTTGGCAAGAACACTTCAAGCCTCTGCATGCTCAACAGCCCTCTTGTCACCCAAGGAAGCAAAACAATACTGCTCAGCAGCTGGGAGGAGAGCCATGTCAAAAAAGGCGCATCAGCTAAGAACAGCCTTTGTGTTTTGCAAAGAGGCAGCACAGGGAGAGTCCCGGTGTAGGTACCACAGGTGTCTATGCCTCTAGACCACGTGTGGGATATACTAGCTCCTGCGCAAACTGTTAGTGGTACAGCAGTGGGCAGAGGACAACGCTGCCAAGTTGGCTCAGGAAGTATCAGCACTTGGACGCAGGCACTAAGCTCGGGTTACAGGAAGTACCGTGTATTAAATCGGGACTTCCACTCCTCCTTCGTTTAGCCCATCGCATCAGAACTCCAAGCACTCAGAAAGCAAACACAATCTGAAGTATCTTACACACAACGAGGGAATCACTTTATTAGATTATGGAAGACAGCAGCATTACAGTACAAAAAGTTACAAGAGTAGCAGAAAAAAAAGTGTTTTTGGTTTAAATACTCAGGATTATACTGGGGAACATGAGAAGGATAGTACCCTTTTCTAAACTAACTCCTAACCAGGTTATCAAAATAAGTTCTGAATATTTAGCACAAGTAAAAAAGTTACAACAAACATCATTATAAAATGCTTTAATAAATAGTTTCTTTTCTGAAAGTTTTTTTTTTTTTTTTTTTAAGAACATGTCAAACAAAAATGTACTAAAACAGAAGATCCTGCAAAGCAAATCCTGCGTTCCGGTATAAAATAACTGGTTTCAAAACATTCACGTTTATATTGTTCATGGGCCAGAGTTTATACTCTCAAACATCCGCTCCTCTCACTGGTAGGGTAACTAGGTGTATGTAGTGTTATGCTTCTTCAGTAATTAAAATAAACTTATAGTTTACCCAGTTAATAGCAATAATGAAGCCTTTAAAAAAGAAAAACCACAACGCATAAGCCTTCCATCACAAATAACCATTTCTAATGAGGTACTCCCATCTTCTGAGCCTGCCAGCCTTTTTTCTTTAGAGTGAAAGATGAATAAAGCACAACAGAAACAAGATTGAGGAAAATATTGTTCCCTTCATTAGGCCTGTATTTAAACGCAAAAAAGTAATACCACATGTAATTAACATATTCACAAAAGGAAAAAAAACAATGCCTCGCTATGTTGGTACTGTACAGTAGATGCACCCGTTAGTGTTCTTGAGATGGGCTGAACATGGGGATAAACAAACATTTCTGGATCTATTTACATGTAAGTGGTTATGTGCCTATGTAAATACAAATGACCAACAGATTCCTAACATTGATTGTATTAACATCATTTTCTAATCTGGACATAATACCAAAAAAAGTCTTATAAACTGCCATAAAACCTCCTTTTCTGCGACATAAATTAAAAGGAATGACATGTAAAAAAAGACCAAAATATTTAAGTTATTAAATCAAATATACAGAGTGATTCATTTAATATGTACATATTTACAAAAAAAAGCACTTTCACTATTAGAAAATAAACTGTGTCAGTTGGGGAACCTAGAGTTCTCACAATTTTTCTATATCGATATGGCAGTCTTTGACAGTTGCTATAGAAAAAGTTTAATCTCAAGGCACTTGTCACATGCTTCAATACTGCAATTCTAAAGTAATTAAACAGAAATAAAAAGGCCACTTTTAAACCACAGTTGAAAGATCTCTATAATTTTTTTTGTTCCTATTACAAAGTGTGTAAGGCAAATTTGGAAAAAAATCTTACAGAAGCTACTAACGTAACAAGTGCAGTGAGCTGCCATTAATAGAGATTCAAAGTCAAGAAAGCAGTTTAAAGTTCACACAATTTCCTCAACCAGGAGGTTTTAAAGCCACCATTAAATTAGAGCAAGTAATAAAAAGAAATACATTCTGTAAACAGTGTACAGTCTTTTGTAATAAACTTTACACATATTGAAAATACCTCTCCTCTGCCACACAGCGAGTGTATTATAAGTAAACTTTACAAAAATAGCAACTATCAAAGATTACTCATTTTTTTCATCTGACAGTCATTGAATAATTTATACAAGGCTAAAGAAACAAAATAAATTTTATTTATTTTTATTTAATTTTTTTTTACGCAAAATAAAGAAACTATGAACATTTGACTCCAGATATTTTTAGTCCTTGATGCAAAGTGGAGATGGCAATTTTTTCCCTCCCCAGTAAGCACAGGCGCAGTCTGCCTATGTTCCAAATACAGGTTAGTCTCTACTGCCTTCAAAGTTTGATGCATTCACATTTTTTACAGATCTGTTGTCCATTTTGCCTATTTGGTGGGATTTCTTTACTGGACTGCTCTCTGATGTGTCAGATGCCTTTGTCGGCAAAGGCTTTGTGAGTTTGTGAGAGAGGAATTTGTCCATTTCCTCATCTCTTTCCTCCTCTTCATCCTCCTCTTCCTCATATTCTACATACTCCTCTACTGCATCACAAGTTCTTTTTTGAGGAGATATGAAGTTTTTGCATTCATAACGAATGTCTTTGTTACTGTAAGATCTGTCTATAGGATTTCTTATGGGATTTAAAGGTGCCCACTGGTTATTGGCACCCTCTTCTCTGGGAGGACGACTTCTCTCTCTCTCTTTTCTTCTCTTCCGAGTCCACCACACGCAGATGATTATACAAGTCAGCCACACAATGCTAAATACCGCACAAAGAATTGGAACCAAATAATCTAGAGGGCAAATGAAAAAAAAAACAAAGTCTTGAGTTAACAGAACTAGATATATAGCACTGGACATCTGCATGAGAAGTATCCATACATAACTATAGGTTAGCCCTAGAAAGATTTTTAGGAGAAAGGAAATAAGATGTCATTACCACACAATGATAGCTGTCTGAATGCACTAGTCCATCTAGAAATGCTCTTTACTACTTTAAACTAAGTTAGAGTTCTCCCTGCTTAATGATGGAAGGGGAAATGCTACATTTGAGAGGTTTTTCCCCTCTGACAGACAAACTGGTTATATAAGCAGCATCTCTTTCTCAAGCACCTAAGCTAAGTTGGCCCAGAAAACCTCAGAAAAATATCTATCCTTGTAGGAGGCAGGCTATAAAGAGTACTATCCCTCTAAGTTGCTCTAGAAGAAGTACTGGCACTTGCATCAGAAATATGTCCTGCATTTACTATCAGAAAGAAGAGTCCTTTACCATCAAGTCCACAGACTTTTATGTATCAACTATCTTGAAAAACATTCAGGTTAGAGCTATGGTAACCAAAGCAATCATGCACTCTTTAGGATGTTCCAGTTTTACTTCAGAGTAAAACACCAGAATATTGTCACTAGAGATAAGAGTCTTCACTGCTCAATGAATAAACAAAAGGAGTTGAGATAACTGTTTTTCTCCACATTCCCAATCACAAACCCCACTTATGCTCTCCCAGCCACATCAGACCCAGATTATTTCTCTAGGAAACAACAACTGAAAATTTATGTACGTTTGGACATTTTTTTCCCCTCCTCAAGAGCTTTACTGCTAGGACAGAATAACAACATTTTTATACTATTCATGATAAGCAAGAGTTCACACATGGTAAGAGGCAGTAAGACATGAGGTGCTTTGCTTTCTGTAGAGACGCCGGGATTGCTCAAAAGCTCTGCAGACAAATGCTGTTAACCTACCACTCTAACCTCTAATCCAAATGTAAATTCCCTCTGCAGAGTTTTAAGACAAATGCTTAGAGAATAACCTGCAAATGGCTGTACTAAAACGACCGACTGCTTCAACACCATGGTCATTCATTCTAACATTAAAGTGTCTTCTGAACATATTCTTATGTGGAAGATAACATTCTCAAACATTTCCTTCTGTAAAGGACGATAAATAAACTGTGAGCATCATTGGCCTCAAGGGATCTAAAAATTTTATTTTAACAGTTTTGGGAAGGATCATACTCTTAGAAGTAACTGCTATTCTCTCCTCATTTTTCACAAGCAATCTAATACTAAACCATGAATGGGTGTGTGTGGGGGAAATACTTCAAGAAAAAAGGAGCTCTTCATACCAGCTCCTCCAAGATTAGAATACAAAGCTTGCATTCTCATGGCTATCACATCTGTTATGTAGACATATGACTGTGGATTCAAGTTTACTTAATAAAAGGTTCTTATACAGGCAACTGTCTCAATATAGATGCCAAGGAAGATTATTTTTTCTTAAAGCTAGTGGAAGTTAATGAAGTGTCTAAACGATCACCTCCACCTAGACACTTGAGCATCCCACAGAAATGAGATTCTCACAGACAGGGCTTCACACCAGATTTTGTGATAGGTTTCCACTTACCTCATCCAATTAAGGGGTAACAATAACACAAACCAAATCAATGACCATGAGAGTTCAAGTTACAGTTTACTTCTTCAAAACAACTCCACTTAAAGAACTAGGGGCCAGTGGTCACTACTGAGCATCCATATTAAAATGAGGAGTCTGGAAACCTTTCTCTAGTACTCACTACAAGAGAAGTCAAAGTCTATCCACTTTCTTAGAGAATCTTTGAATCTTGGGAGGCTTGCGTGGGAGGCAAAGTAATCCCCATCCCTTTTGCCCTAGCATTTAATACACAATCAGAAGAAAGAGAAATTGAAGTATGTCAGAATATCAGCTCAATTCTTTATCATCTATGCAATTTCTGTTCAGGACAAGAACAAAGCTGGTACAATTCCTCCAGGAGAGCTGAGGAAATAGTACATTTGCCAAGGCTTTAACAGATGAAAGGCATTCCCTAGAAGGGAAATGCAAGGGAAGTGGAACCAGGCAATTTACTAATTGTTTGGACTATTGGTGGAAGATCTTCCAGAAGATTATATTGGGGAGGTCTAGGAAAAAGTTGGGAGAGTCTCCTACCATTTTGTGATTTCCAGTCTGGGGCTTAGTTGAACTCAAGCCTACCAGTGGTCTTCCACAAGACCTTCTCCTGCCTCCCCAAGGCAGTAACACAGGCATGCAAAATCTTCAGCTGCTTATTTTGGCATAGGTCTTAGAGAGCCAATATTCAGACATAAAGGTCTCTCCAAGCACACCATATTCTCACTAAGAGGAATGAACATTACCTTTTAAGCCAGCTGTGCACTAGTGAGAAACACACATTGAAAAAGAGCACGAAGTTTTACATTATCATGGCCAAATATTAGAAGATACCAGACATCTTTAACTCTTGTTAAGGTAAATAATCACACCATGTGTCTTCACCCTTCCCCTATTTTCATTACCTTACACCCCCTCAGTTTCTATAGTGCTGCAGCATCAAGGGCTGAGGCTGCGTTAAGGTTAATGCAAGAGAATTGCAAAGGATTTTAACAGCACATGAGAAGAACTCCTGATCTTGTGAAAGGTATGCTTAGACTGGAGAATGAGGTTGGAAGTCAGAACCAAAACAGTGGCAAGGGTAGATGGGCATATTACACTAGAGATGAGGTTAAGTTTAAACTAGCATACAGGCACAGAATCTTGATTTTAAAGATACTTTCTCTTCAGTTAGTAATAGTGATTAAAGAAATAACCCGCTCTATCATTTTCCCCAACATGTAAAGAATGATAAGAAGAGACTGACAGTAGTGGTACAGAACATTCTTACACACACACAGAGGATGTATACATTGGGAACCTTACCTGATGATGAATTCCCCACAACTATGGTCTCTACTTTGACTTCTGTTACTGCCAACATAACAGTGCTGTTTTGCCGCTTGGTGATTGCATTTACTATTGTATTAGCAGCATTCTGTATGAGACTATTATCTTGCTCATCTCGATGAGGGACAAAAGACTAAAGGGAGTGAAGAGGAAAAATAAAAAGTTATTGGAATCACCTAACTGTGGAAATCTACTTCTTAAATCCAGCTACGTCTTAATTGAGTTCACTAGGTTGAATTTACCTGACAGTAGTTACAAGGAGTACCCTAAAAGTTTACTGGAGCAATAGCATGGCTGGCTCTATCTGAACTGCAGATGCAGTGTCAGGCTTGGTTGGTAACACACCTACTTGCTAATCTAGCATACCTCAATTAAAAGGCAGCTGACTTTCATGTTACTTACACTGCCAAGCTAAACTTAGTCATAGTTTGGAGCACTTCAAGACATGTGGATTATCTAGATAGAAGCTTGGACTAATAACAGTCTGCTCTATTTATACCATATACTTTGCTTCCTGCATCATGGCTCAGCGTGTTCTTTACGGTATTGGTAGAAACAGGCAGTCCAGCTTCTGCCTGGATAAACACTTTACTATGAAAATTAACTCTTTACTTGGAAACTAAGTAATACGCAACCATTGAGTGATTGGCTGTAAATGCCTCTAAAGCAATTCTTTAGCTCAGTACGGCAACTGTTAACTTGCATCTACTCAACTTGCACCTTCTTCTACTACCCACTTAGCACTTAGGTATTTAATGGACATCCTGAAGCAGCTATACTCTAAATGCACACCAGAAACTTCTTTACAAGATCCAATCCAGCCACCTGCAACTGTATCTCCTTAGTGAAAAGGTCAATAGCCCAAGATTTATGACAGAACAGGTAGGCACCTGTTCACTGATTTGGGCTGAATTAGTCTTTAGAGCAATTTATCAGGAGATTGTGGTAGCCTTCTGTCATTAATGAAACCCCACAGCCTTGGCTATCTAGCATTATAGGAAATTGTGAGATCACAAAATCACTTTGCAGTCAGACTAAGCCACAGATTGCACTATCTGCATTGAAGTGAAACAAGCTTAAACAACCTCTTCCTCAGCTCAAACTAATAAGAAAACATTTTCCTATGTACTTAAGTACAAGGTAACAAGTCTCATACTTACAATAGCAACTTCCACTGCATCCTCTGTGGAGTAAGACAGATCACATAATATTATCAGAGTTCTGTCCCTAGAAACAGTCCTAGCAGCCGGTAAATACCGAATTTCAGAACAGATATTTTCAGTTGTAGTGCCCTGTTAGAAGCAAGGGTATGACTTTAGTTCAAGTAAAAAATAGTACATAAAAATAAACATCTTCAGAGTTTTTGCAGTTACTGAGATCTGATGAAGGCAGCAAAGAGAGCATAAAGAAAAGGCAGAAAAGTGAAGAACAGGGTTTCGGAATAAAGGATGAGAATCTGAACTTGCATGACTATCCTAGTACAGTCTGAGCCCATCATGAAATATAAAAAAGAGTTAGGTATTCAAAAAAACCCCAAAATATTCAGTACAAACCCTAATTTTGCCTCACCCTTCAGACAAAGCACAATTAATAACAACAGAGGAGTCTAATAATAAATTTTGGAAGTTTATGACAGCAAGGAGTTATATTAGAAACAGTAATCTTCCATGCTCTGACACAGAATATATCCCTATATATACTGCCATACTTCATTAATAATTCTGTTCTCACCTGGGGGACTTTGTCTCCATTAAAAATTAAAGTAATTCTAGCACAGTCATTGTCCAAGTATCCAGAATTAGGCAGACACTTGATATTGACAGGCAGAGGTTCAGAAGCACTGCATTCTCCCCAGTCTCTGCATGGTGGCTGAAAACATTTCATATACTTCTCCTGGCATTCTTGACCCATGGGACACTGGTTATTTGAATTATCCCAGTGTTTGTGTAGCAGACAAGGTTTTTTCCCACACCACACCTAGAAATTAAAAAGAACAAAAGTACTGTTACAGTTAATTGCTCTTATGCATCAAATCAAAATAAGCAATTCACATAAGATGGTCATGATCTACTACTAGCTGCAAAAAATATGTATTTTGATACTGCTGTAGTTCTAGTAGCAGATGGAGTTGCTCTTCCACAAAACAAGGACATTTTCTATGAACAAAAGAGTAAAAGCTGTGCAAAGATTACCCGAGACATCAGTGACTGGGCATATCTCCCTAGAGACTTACAGACTTGTCCCACATAACTGAGTTACACAGAAGTCCAAACATTTATTTCAAACTATTCATCTAGGCTTCTATAGTCTAGAAAGAGAAACACCTCTACAAGGATTAGTTTATCTTCAATATTTATACGGAGATCCTGGCCACAGAATGGTGGTAAGCACTGTTACTTCAAACACTCTCCCAAAAGAAAACAGTATGCTGGTACACCCAAGTTAGTGAGGTGCAGCAAGCTTCCAAACACAGCTCCATTTCATGATGTACCCTTTAATATTCTACATAATACTATACAGCTATTAGTTTAGGAACTTATGGATTTCTTAAAGCACAATTGTCAGCAAGAAAGCATATTTGTTCCATTATGCATGAAAGAACCAAACACCATATATGGATAAGTTGCATTTATGGCACGCACCATTTCTGAGACTCTAGTTAACTTCATGCACTGTTATCTTCTGAAGGCATCTCAAATTTGAAATCACAACACCATAATGAGTCTAAAAACAGCATTTCCAAATCACTAAGTGCAAGATTTAGTTATTTCTTTGCCTACAGTGCACACCTAGCTAAACAAAGTAAGATTAAGGCTGGATAGATTCATAAGACCTAGAGGTTTTTAAACTGGTGCTTCCAGTGAAATGTGGGAGGACTGATGTGTGAGGCAATGTTGTAAGCGCTATTAGTGCTCATCAGGAGCCACCCACATAGCTCTACAACTTGTAAGCAGTACCAATCTTGTTTCTCTCCAGCTGTGATGTAAAGCTGCACAGGTACGACAAATCCACTGAGAAATGCCATCTCAGGAGGGCTGAAAGGCGTGGAGCACGTATACTAACATGTTCAATCTGCATTTCTGCTTTCAGTCAGAAAAATTTAAGAAAATAGGTCAAAATGCCTACCTTGGTGCAGTCAATACGGCCATCCAAACAGTGGCAGTTGTTGCATTCTTGTTCCCACCTGCTGCCATGGGGAAAGGTCATTCCTTTAAGCCAGCAAGGCTTTCCAATTCCAATCACTAAGAAAAAAAACTACATTCAGACACTTCATCTCTTCAAGTTACTGAAGCTATACAAATTTAAATCAAAAAAATACTAGCTACTGTTCCTTACACATCAGACTACTGTATATGAACTCTATACTGGCTACATTGTATCCTACTGTTTTTAGGGTAAAGGTCGGTAGCAGATATAGGAATACCTTCTTGGCACCTAGGACCAATTCTTCCAGGGGGACAAGTGCATCGGTATCCATTTATTTCATCTATACAAGTGGCACCATATCCACATGGGGAAGACTGGCATTCATCAATATCTAGATAGAAAATAGGTAAAACTCAATGGCAAGGACATTGAACATTGTAACTAAACATTTACTGACATGTAATCTGACAATACCTTCTTTCTTAACAAGCAAAGGACAGTCTGGCTTGAGAATTAATCTCCTAATTGGATGGTTCTACTATTTCAGCAGTAACCTCTAACAGATTGCTCATAATTGCACCCTAATTGAAGTTCTGATGATCAAAGAAGCAGTCATATGCTGACTCATGTCACAGAGCAGAGGTGTTGGACAGCTAAAGGTGCTAATGTCTTCTCCACATTCAGCTATAGAACTGAAGTCCCACATCTTGTTCTGGCACTAATCTCAGACATTTAGGCTTCCTAAAAAAGCACACGCTTTCAGGAAGTTATCACAGTGCAAGAACTGAACAATGATTTGGCTCAACAGTGCTCGAAAAAAAAGTGACTTTCTGCAATACAATTCACCATAAGGAAGAAGAATAATAGTTTAGTTTGTAACAGACATTTGATGTTTTCTTAATAACCTTGAAATAGTGAGTAGATTAATTTAGTACATACACACGTAGCACAAAAGCCTCTTAAAAAAAAACAACCTTCAAAGATTCAGAGGCTTAGCCGCAGAAATCTATTGAAAAAGGCAGGGAAGTGCAGTCCATTCAGATGCACAGCAATGTGTTATTTGTTATCCTGGGGAAGTGACCAATGCTAATTTATGTAACAGTCTACCAACAAAGGCAACAGAAACCAACTTGTCACATTGTGAGCCACAGGCACCAACTGCTTCATTTTCAACCATAACCATTCCCTTCCAAAGCATCCTTTGAAAGGTTTCCTTCCATTGAAAATGAATGCCCTCTCCAAACCCTCAGAAAAACTGTTTAGACACCAATTCTTGACTGATCACAGAATCAATCAGGTTGGAAGAGACCTCTGGGATCATCGAGTCCAACCATTGCCCTGACACCACCCTGTCAACTAGACCATGGCACTAAGTGCCATATCCAGTCTTTTCTTAAACACATCCAGAGATGGTGACTCCACCACCTCCCTGGGCAGCCTGTTCCAATGTCTAATGACGCTTTCTGAGAAGAAATTCTTCCTAATGTCCAACCTAAACCTCCCCTGGCAAAGCTTGAGGCTATGTCCTCTTGTCCTGTCGCTAGTTGCCTAGGAGAAGAGGCCAACTCCCACTTCACTACAACCTCCCTTCAGGTAGTTGTAGACTGCAATAAGGTCACCTCTGAGCCTCCTCTTCTCCAGGCTAAACAACCCCAGCTCCCTCAGCCGTTCCTCATAGGTCAGACACTCCAGACCCTTCCCCAGCTTGGTCGCCCTCCTCTGGACTCGCTCCAACACCTCAACATCTTTCTTGAAGTGCGGGGCCCAGAACTGGACACAGTATTCAAGGTGCGGCCTCACCAGTGCCGAGTACAGAGGGACGATCACTTCCCTAGACCGGCTGGCTACACTATTCCTAATAGAAGCCAGGATGCCATTGGCCTTCTTGACCACCTGGGCACACTGCTGGCTCATGTTTAGCCAGCTGTCGATCAGCACCCCAAGGTCTCTTTCCTCTGGGCCACTCTCTAACCACTCTTCCCCCAGCCTGTAGAGCTGCATGGGGTTGTTGTGGCCCAAGTATAAGACCCGGCACTTGTTCTTGTTGAACCTCATGCCGTTGGTCTCAGTCCATCTGTCTAACCTGTCCAGATCCCTCTGTAGGGCCTTCCTACTCTCCAGCAGATCGACACTCCCACCCAGCTTGGTGTCATCTGCAAATTTACTGAGGGTGCACTCAATCCCTACATCTATATCGTCTATAAAGATATTGAACAGCACCGGCCCCAGAACTGAGCCCTGGGGAACACCGCTAGTGACTGGCCGCCAGTTGGACTTTGCCCCATTCACCTCCCCTCTCTGGGCTCGGCCATCCAGCCAGTTTTTAACCCATCGAAGAGTCCACCCATCCAAGCCCCGGGCAGCCAGTTTGTTTAGGAGGATGCCGTGGGAGACAGTGTCGAATGCCTTGCTGAAGTCTAGATAGACTACATCCACAGCCCTGCCCTCATCTACTAAGCAGATCACTTTGTCATAGAGGGAGATCAGGTTGGTCAAGCAGGACCTGCCTTTCATGAATCCATGTTGGCTGGCCCCGATGCCCCGATTGTCCTGCATATGCCGTGTAATGGCACTCAGGATGATCTGTTCCATCACCTTGCCTGGCACCGAGGTCAGGCTGACAGGCCTATAGTTCCCTGGATCATCCTTCCAGCCCTTCTTGTAGATGGGCGTTACATTTGCTAATTTCCAGTCAGCTGGAACTTCTCCAGATAACCAGGACTGCCGGTAGATAATCGAGAGTGGTTTGGCAAGTTCATTTGCCAGTTCCTTCATTACTCTGGGGTGAATCCCATCTGGGCTCATAGCCTTGTGGGTGTCCAATTGGCACAGCAGGTCACTAACCGTCTCCTCCTGGATTATTAGGAGGATTATTCGCCTAATTATTCGCCCAATTAGGCGAAAGTAGTAGGGTATCTCAATTGATTGTTCACAGTCAGTTACAGATTGATCTCCTCATTCTCTCTTTCCAGCCCGGAAGGTCTCTCTCCCTTTTCCCTTTCCCTTGGCAGGGGTGGGGGAGGGGCGGTGGAGGGTTAACAGAGAGCATCTGCCACAGGTTTAATAGCCGGCCCAGCTTTGAACCGTGACTCCAAGCACAGTATCAGCTCTCTGTGTTTAAAGGACTGGACTTGAAAAGCGAACATGATAAATGGTAGTAGTGAGACTGTTACCCATGTAGGCAATGGAAAACACCAAATGGATAGGGAAGGGCTTTTGGTTCTATGCTAGCTTCCTTCAGAAGTGCTCTAACATGAAGTTTTATGCAAATACAGAAGTATCTAAACTACTGATCTTCTGAAGAAGTATAAATAAATAAAGCAAAAATAAGGTATCTACCACATGCAAGTCAAAATGGGAATATTACATTAAAAAAATAAAAAAAGACTCTTCCACAATACTTCAATGCAGTTTTAAGGTTTCTTTTCAGTCTCTGTCCTTCAGGATAATCGCAGTGTAACAGGTTTGTTTTATAGATTTGAAAGACCTTTATCATACTTCTTTATTATTCACACACCAGCACTACACTCCTGATGTTTTTGTTTTCATTTATGATGTCCCAGTGGATTTCAGTTTCTAATGTTAAATAGAACACCTAGTGATATATGGAATCTTTAACGACAAGTTGCTTATCAAGAAAAATATTAAAACCTAATAACCGTCTATGAAGGCAGCACTCCAGAACCTTCAGAAATGTCTGAGGAAATCCAGCACCCAAGTCTTTCAGTATAATTTAAGCCAACTCATTTCAGTTCCATTTCACGAAATGGAGAAAGGAACAGAAGTTGTCATTATTTACAACGTATCAGTACCTGGCTGTCTGACATGTGGCTTCTGCTTCGTTATTTGGAATTCAGCTAGCCTAATGCAGAAAGGGTCACAGGGTGTTCTGATTTGTGCATTAGAATGGTACAACCTCTCAGGTCTTTACCCATACAGGTACTTACTAATTCTGCAGTCAGGACCAGCAAACCCAGGTGCACATTCACATCGAAACCAATTCACACCATCAACACAGATGCCTCCATTGTAACTGTAAAAATAATAAACCTATCATTACACCAATCATTCTCAGGGTAGATTCACTAGTCTAAAGATGAGCAAAGATCATAGGTATCACACGGTGTGTTCAAATGCAAATTTCTATTGTCTCTATTTATAGTACTTCCTCACTATTCAACAATGCAGAATTAAGAAGTCCCTCCTAATTCATAATACGAGTCTACTTAACAAGCCATCTACGTTGTTTCATGGGTCTCTAATTAAAGCTTTGTTAAATTAAACCTTCTGCTGTTTAGGGGGATGATCTATTCCTATCAACAGAGAAAGCATAATGTTAGATAAACAATATTGCTTAATAAGGCACCTGTTAAAACAGCAACATCCTACAAAAGTGCGTGCATGTGTGGGGAAGTATATCAACAGAACTCAAGGAGATAAAACAGCACTGTGAAGTGAATACGGAGAAAGCCTGAGCTTTTGTAAGGTGTTTTTCTTTTTTTTTAATGCTGAAGTACAGGTTATTGCATCAGAATGGACAACAGTGAAAGATAAGGTAGATGGTTTGCTTCATCCACATATCAGTATTTTTCCACTTCAACCATAAATATCAACCTCTATATTTAAAATACTCCTAATTTTGCTTTTAAAACACATTTAATACATAGGATTTGATCTAACAGGACATGTTTATATTATCTAAAATTATTTATTGTAAACTAACAGGTTTTGACTTCTCATTTTTTAGTCTAAAATTCAACTGTAGACACTTGAAATGTTATCAAGTCTGATTGATTTCATATCACAGTAATTTACTAGTCAGTTCTGGCACAGAGACTACACTAAAATACTTTTATCTGTTCATACAGGAATCAACTCAGGGTTGTTTTGTGGTCTTTGTTGCTGTCAAGGAATAGATAAAGCATGGCAAAAAATTGTTTTAAGATTTTTACAGAGGCTGGCTTCAATTATTTTAGGGTAGAATTAGTTCTAATCCTGAATGGAAATCCGTATTACTGTGCTCAGTTTTATTGTCACAATAGGTACAGAACTGGAGTTCACATGCTTACCATGGATGAGGGTTGCAGTCATTGGTATCTATAAAAAAGAAGAATACAAACTAGTGTAACTAGGGGCATATTTATTTTCTACGGTATAAAATTCTAGTTCAAGAGACACTATATTTCATAAGCAAAGAAAAATAATACAGAATTGCATGTTTTCTTCCACACTTGCAAAGAAAGTTCAGTTAGACCTAACAGAGCAATGAAATACCTTAAATTTTATGAATAGACTGACAAATGCAAAACTTTACAACTTCAGTGTATTTTGATATATCAACAGCACAGACTGATGAGCGGGATGATGGCAACATAACAGAAATAAAACAGGGTATCAGTTGCATTGGTAGTGGATAATTCAACCAGGCTCTAAAAGCTTTCTAAGGGATTACTACGACTTTGGCACTTCATATGTACACGTGCATCTAGCCAGATTTCTTAAACAAGTATTTCCCATTATAAACTGCTCCATATTATTTGTTAGCACTTACACAAGCACTGTCAGCTTTAAAACAGCTAATTAGAGCATACATCTATACAACAGTAATTCCACAATAGATTTACAGTAAAAACAGAGCTCAAATTTAGATTTTTTTCTTTTCCCTCTCTATGTTACGCCTCAGGGAAAAAAAAAATAGAAGTCAAAGTTGCAGGCTTTACTCCACCTAACCAATTCATTGTACTGGTATGTCAAAGTACTTAACTGCTATCCTCAAAGAAAATGACAGAATATACACAACTGCCTGCCTTTACACATACTTTTCATTATTACAATTAGTATTTCTGCAAGGACTTTTTTTGTTCTGCGCATGTCCCCAAAGTTGTATTTTTATAGAAGGATGAAAGTCTTATTTTGGCAGAGACTAGGTGCAAAAAGAAGCTTGACAAGTTCTTCATTCATTACTCGAGCATCATCTTTACCTACCTCCCACCCTGAATGACTCAGATATTTTGGCACATGAACTCTATAAACTTGCTTTGTTTCAGTTAACCGCTCTGTGCCAGACACTCCTCATATCCCAGGGGAATGCAGGGGAAGAAAGGAGAAAAGCCTTACTCTGTGTGCATGTACGTCCTTCCCATCCTTCTTTGCAGATGCAAGAAAAGGAATCTCCACTGCCAACACATGTTCCACCATTCACGCAAGGGTTTGGAATACAGCTGCTGTTTTTAGCTTTGAAAACAGAAAAGGTCTCTTTTTAGCACAGAAAACAAAAAGTATCTATCATCTAGATATGTTGATATCACAATCCTGAACAGCATTTAAATCGACAGCGTAAGACTTACAAGAAGGTCAAAAGACTCCATAATAAATAGTCACATCGCATGATAATCTCTCGCCTACCTTCACCATCATCACAATTAAATTGTTTGATGGAACTATGAAGTTTTATAAGAAAATGTTATCTACTTTTTCCCCATCTGTGTAAGCATCTTCCAAACTGCTAAATCCCTACTTTGGCAGTGAGTTACCCAGGTCATGAGGTGTACTTCATAACAAAATACTAGCATTTAAAGTTCAGATTTTGATTAAATGCCACAATTGTACCTGAAAAGTAGAAAAACTATACTAAATCACCTTCATCCAACTTCTTGGTGCTAATGGAAGTTTCATATTCAGAAAAATGTACCATGGAGACTACATTCAATCTCCAAAAAGATCAAGAGTAGCTCCCTACAGCAGGCAGTAACCCTACAAATCCCCTAGGAAGAATCACTTTATTTTATTTTTCCTGAGCACATCTGCTCACATACCTTTCAATCACAAACTTATTCATATTATGAACCTTCAAGCAAAGCTGGAGACTAAGTTCCCAAGAAAAACCTTTACACGGGGTCTCTAAAGGCTAGTAGAGAAATCAAGACAAGTCCAAGTGTTCCAATTCCGCTTAGGAGAAGCCATGTAAAAGACCATATAAGTAGCCTGCAGAGAACAGCTTCCTAAAAATCAGTATCATGTCAGGTGAGCGGAAGAAATTACTCCAAACTTCAGTCACCAGCCAACTGGAACAGATTTGAACTAGCCAGCTAGAAGAACAGTGTGCCTATTTACTGAATAGTTAAGTATTATTTAAACACATCTCCACTTTTTTCTGGCTTTATCTGTAGAGGATTTAAAAAGCTTACCAGTGTTGCAAGTACTTCCTATCCATTCTGGAGGACATGAACAGCGGAATGTATCTCCATCATCATAGCATGTTCCACCATTGCTACAAGTATTCGCATCACATTGGTATTCGCCTATACATAACAAGAAAAGAGATTTAATTTCCATTGGTCTTGCTGAATTTTAAGATTAGGTACTTTCTAATCACAAAGTTACTTTTAAAGAGACTTCATATTTAAATGCAACAGTACTACAAACATAGTTCTACTTGCTGTATTACAGTAAACAACGAAAAGACTGGAATCTAAGGGCATCTCTTACATCTATTTCACTACATGAAGGAAAAAAATTTTTAAACGTTCCAATTTGTTGCTGGGAAACTGGAAGAGGTAATGAAAATATGCCTATTATTTCACTGCAATTGTTTTATTTTAAATTTCAGGAACTCTAGTCTCATGAGAAGAAAGAAAACAAATCTTTGGGTAAACTAAAGATCAAAGTAAAGAACACTCACGTGAATGGCAAGTTTTGCCTTTCCAGTCATTCTTACACTCACAATAGAAGTCATTTACCAAATCAATGCATCGACCACCGTTGTGACATGGATTAGGAGAACAGTCGTTGAAATCTAGAAAAAGTAATTCAAATTAGATGATCTAGCCTAGCCAAGGCCATGAGAAAGTATAAAATACTTCTTTATAAAGGAAATAAATTGTGTATTGTTTAGGAAGACAGTGTTCCTAATTGTTAAGGGGTTATCTTTATATAAGCAAGGAAAAAAAACTGATTTAATACAGAGCAACATGAATTATGAAAGATTTTCTGACAGCTTAAGAGAAAAAGTATTGTTCAGTATGGCTTTTAAGTAGAGCACCAAAGTAGTTTCATTTTTCCAAACAGCTATACTCTGAACTTCAGAGAAAACCTTCTAGTAGTGACCACAATGTCCTGAAAAGGAGTCCCAACCCAGGACATCCATATGAGATAATTAAAGCAGTAGAGGAAGCCTTAACTGTCTCGAAATACAGAGTTAAAGCCATTAGATGACTTAATCATATATACACATACACATGTGTGTGTATACACACATTAAGCATACATATACACACATACATGAATTTAGAGAAAATTTTTCTCACTTGAGACAGATATTTTAACAGGTAGAATATAATTATTCCAGACCAAACTTCATCTAAATCACACAAAAAGCTCTTTTGACAGCAACAGCTGCCAAAAGCTTCTCAGTCTTTATTTCACATCCCAATTGGTGCATGTCCTGTAATAAGTCTCAGCAAGTCCTTGCGGTCATGTTTTAAAAGGGGCTTCCTTCAGAGCAGAAAAAAAAACAACTGCAGTTTGCTCTGAGGTAACTTAACTGTGAACTGGCCTAGTACACTTCTTTCTCAACCAAGGCCCAATGTCTCAAGCCAGGATTAGCAAGAGTAAAGGCCTGTTCCCACTGAACCCAGAATACAAAACACCGAGACCCCTGTTATTCATCGAGTAAAAATTCAGGCTTCAACAGTTCTTTTCTTACTACAGGAATAAATATTAAATTTATAATTTCCTTCAGTAAGGTGGAAGCACATTACAGCTTGCACTGGCTTAAAGCTAAAAAGCTTTTCAAGTTTGGAAACTACTGTGTATGAGTAAATTGGGTAAGGCACAAACCTTTACGTACAGTAAGTACAAAGTATATATGTGTATAGCAATAAAAGCAATATAATGAGTAGACCCCCTAACAGGGTATATTCACTTTTGTCTCTGCTCAGGAGAAGTTCTCTCCTCCCGAGATACATCCTGTACTATACGAAAGAATCAGATTACAGTCCTACTAAAGGAACTGAGCCTTGTAGAGCTGCTACCCAAAATTCTTGAAAATACTTTTGCAAACAACACTGGGTAGACTGTAATTATAGAACAGAGAAACTACCTCATTATTATTAACCATGTACCAACATCGCTGTTACAGCAAAGCTGTAATATTTGACCCTGCAATGCTTAGCACTACTCACTTGTGTCACACAATTCTCCTTCCCAGCCACTTGAGCAGAAACATCTAAACGAATCAACTTCATCGATGCATGTCCCACCATTCTTGCAAGGTTTCCCAAGACAATCATTGATATCTATGACAAAAAGTCAACAATCATTGCTCAAGGCTGTCTTCACCTACCTAGAGGAGTGATCTACACTTATGTCTCTAGGAAAAGCAGCACAAAGTTCTGCTCCATTTGTACATACAAAAGAACAACTCAAACATCTGTTTTCAAACCTGCTAAGGTTTCTAGATTTATTCTCTCTCATGTAGAAAATCAAACCAGAGCATTAAGTTTACCTGGCAAAAATATCCAGGTGTTCAAAAAATACCCGGAACAGCAATACACATGCTCCTAAGCTGTGCTGTCAATGTCTGTCCCTTCTTTATCATCCCCATGTTGGGGAAATCCATGGCTTCTTGTGAGATTGTATATAAAGGTAGTGGTACAGACACATTCACATTGAAGTTGGACAAAAACCAGTTTTCTTTCACAGAAAAAGTGTGAACCACTATAAAGAGACAACTTTTACCAGAAGAAACTGGATTTCAAGCCGTACACCTGAAACAACACTCTGTGCAACTTTATAAAAATCTTAACATTTTATTTTATGTTGTAAAGCTACATAACAAAAACTTTTAAGGAAGTTTTAGAGCAACAAAATAATTTAGAAGAAAACTCCCACTTACTTTCGTGACAGTATATTCCGGTAAAACCTCTTTCACAGGCACAAGTAAAATTCCCTCCTGGCTGACTAATACACCGTCCATGAGGCCCACAAACATTAGACGAAATGAAACGGATTCCTTCTTGGGTAGCATTAGTGAAGACTTCTATTGTACAGCTGTCTATTACTAAGAATGAGAAGTATGTTATCAGACTAATAATCTGCATCACCAATCAGTTTTTATTTTTAAAAAAGTTATCCAAAATTTAAGACTAATCACAATTTAAAAGTTATGCTAAGTGTAAGTTAGCCTCTACCCCTTAATAAATAAGGACTGATACAAGCACTTCTCACTGCCTCACTATTTCACAAAGTCCAAGTGAGTGCAATAAAGATGTTTCTGCCTTATGCTATTCCCAAAAATACTACTTTTCTTTTTTAATGTACCACTAATACATTACGACAAGTTTCTGGAGAGTAGCAGGTACCTTTACAAGAATTGTTCTTGCAGTGGTCCTTGAGATGAGAACAATTCTTTCCATCATAGTCATCAGGGCAGGCACAGTAATAATCTCCTCCCAGATCATAGCATTTAGCCCCATTCTGGCAAGGGTTAGGTTCACAGAAATCAATATCCATCTGTAAGAGAGACCACAGTTAGCAGCAGCTGTTTCATTTCCCAGGCGTAAGCAGCATTATCTGTGTTGCCAAAGACACAGACAAAGCTAATTTACAAGGAACCTCAAGTTTTAAGGTTTATGAGTCATATATATTGCATTTCATCCAGCAACACAGAAAGAAACTTCAGGTTACTTCAGTCAATCCAAATACAAAGCATTTCTGATACTGCTAAAAAGATATTCCTTTGCAGGAGACTGAATAAGCACATGTGCAATAATGGCTTGTTCTTTGCTAAGTTAAAAGACATCTTACTGTGACTGTTCTGGATCATTGTAAGTCACATCTCTGTCCTTCACACCTACATACTGAGTGCTACAACACAAGTTAAATACCAGTGCACTTGTCAACTTTGTAGCTGCAAGATACTTAAAATACACAGAACCTTAAAAAAATCCTATTCTATAGAGCAACTACTCTTCCCATCTCAACACACAGAATTCATTACAGGACCACATAGCTTGGAAGGGACCTCTAGAGGTCAGCTACTCCCACCTCCTCCTCAAAGTAGGTCTAGTTAGCCCAAGCTCAGGGTCTTATTCTTAACAAATACTATCACCATGCCAATTTACACACAGAAATGTACTTTTTGAACACTACCTAACCACCTGATTCAAAAAGCAAAATTTAAGCATAGCTTTCATAATATAACCCTTAACAGACAAATTGCTGTAGCAAAGCAATTCTGCTTCTACAGCTTAGACTGACACATAAGATCACTGACTGGTGATGCCCTAAATAGACCTCAAAACCCACAAAGCCGCCTCAGAAGGGATATTGTTACATCAGTATCTTTCCTCCAAATTGTTATTCTTAATGATTGCTTTCCTCCCCTCAAGTTAATCTTTCCCTCTTCACATCTTTCTTATGAGAAAGATAGCTTTCTGAAGCTTACAGACATAAAATTAAGTCTGATAGTGGGTTTGGTCACTATTTGTAGTAGTTCTGTAGCTAAATAGGAGAAAAATTCAAAGCTAACCAAAACAGAAAGAACAGAAAGGTATTAAGTATTTAATTCAGAGGAGCATGTACAATTCCAGCTGCAATAGAGAGATTTTCAGCAAGCTATTTTGCACTCTCACATGGAACATGCAAAGCAAACTACAAAAAATAGCTAAGGTCTGAGAAAGATTCTCAGATCTCCTCTATCAGATGTCTCCATTTGTTTCCTTCCATTACTGTAAATTTCCCCTTCCCAATGCAAGTTCAGTAGCTGGTACTTTAGCATCTGGAATCAATGGAAGATATTTCCTGCAATGCACAAGGCAGGCAGCCAACTCCCCCCCCTATTATTCAAACAGATCTGCTAAAACTTTAATTACACAGTATGGTATGAATCAGCCAAGAGAAGAGCACTCAAGCTATGATTCTTATGCAAAAATGGAACATGAGCTATTAGTTACTGCACCAGTTTTATTAAACTGGTCAGTATCTGCAATACTTTTTAATTTTGACTAAAAGGAGGCCATTGTTTCTTTAACAATGCAAATAATACAGAATAAAATTACTTCAGCATTTAAGGGAGATCACTCCAATGTTCTCCACAAAAAATCCTGGAGCAAAATTCTAATCCAATGCCTCCAGTTGACACTGTCTTGCTAGCCATAACACTACTTACACGAATGTGGCTATCAGCGAAAGCCAGAGAGTACATGCTTAGGGCAATATAATTTTACATTGAAAAGTCTAATGTCCTCCCTAGAAAGAGGTAGACCTTCATTATCATGAAGTCCTTTATGAATTATCACTAGCACTTCAGTATTTCAGATCTGAATCCTTATTTAAGCACTAGAACTACATGTTCCTAAAATGTTCTCAAACAGAAAGTTCTGAGAGCCAATACTTGTGTATCTGCCTGCCTTTAATTATGTGGATACTCCTACCAACAGCAGTAGGATTACTTGAAAGTTAACTCAGTTATGTACTTCAGAGCTATTAGGATGAAGTCTTAAAACATTCTAATGTAACAAAAGGACACAGGTCCTGAAAATTGCAAATGAAAATGTTTCAAGCTTAAGGAATACTTGCAGCCTTAAAAGGTTTAGAACCAACACCTATGTGCAACAACTTGCAGTCTACCAGGCTGCAAATTCAAGTGTTACAGCTACTATGACAGCACTGCACAATAAATTTGCTTATTCAGAGTGTCAAGTAACAGCTACGTCAGTCAGTAATGCTTTAGCCTTGGGTTACTCCCATTCAAACCCGGAGATATGTTTCTTTCAAGAATTCAATCCATGAAAAGTATTGCAGTAATGTCACCACTGCCCTCACCTCACAGAAGACTCCTGAGAAGCCCTGTGAACACAGGCAACTGAATCCATTCACCAGGTCTTTGCAACGGCCTCCATTTTGGCATGGATTGCTTTCACACTCATTTGTTTCTGTCTCACAGTTTTTTCCAGTGAAACCACGAGGGCATAAGCAATGGTAACCATTCACTTCATCCTTCACATAGTGGGGAAAAAAGCAGAAGTAGAAAGATTTGTTTATTGATAAAACTTGCACACAAGAATTCAAGTTATGTCTATATTCTGGATTTGTGAACAGCAGTAGCACCACATAAAATTATTTTGTGAAATGGTGCAAGAGTCTGCAAGTGCAACACTACACTTGCAACGCTTAACCTCATTTAATCAACCTGTAATTACAAACTATAGAATTCATAACTAGCCAGAACAAGATTTATTTTCCACATGGAATGTAATAAACAAGAGTTACCTTACAAGTCCCTCCATGCTGACATTGTCCATGACAGTCGTTAATATCTATGGATAAAATATGCAAGGTATTAGAATTTATACTTGCAGACTAAGCTGTGAAGTACAGGTCTAGCATAAAAACACAGAACAAATGATTTTCAGAAAGGATTTTTCTACATGTTTCAATGGAAAACAAGAATGCTTGATGTCTTAAGAGATTCTTAAAGACTATGTAATAGAAAATTACATATTACATATTTCTATTACAGTGTAATAGAAGTTAAACCAATTGCTATCAGCTAATTTAATATCTAATATTTTGCTAAAAAGTATTTTAAATTGAATAAGTACATGATGTCATTCAGAAACAGGGATGAGTGAGTAGGGAGAGATTTATCAGAGTTATGTAAGTGTGTATGTAAGCTCATTTTAACATTAATTACATCTCTAAATAATTTTTCAAACAGTATTTTCAATTTACATTACTGGACTTTAGGAAAATCCTGACAACAGGCATTTTTTCTTGTACAAGTGTGTATACTATCATTCATCACAAAACTTTCTTTAAAGAATAAAGCATCCTAGGGTCAACATATATACTAAAGAAATACTAACTGATATGACAATTTACTCCTGTCCATCCTGGAATGCAGTCACAGTAATATCCACCAATGAGATTTTTGCAAGAGTAAGCATTAACACAGGGTTTCCCCTCACACTCATTAGCATCTGTGAAAGAAGATAAAAGAAAGAAGAGAATAAAGAACAAACCCAGAAACAGATTACCACAGCACCAAGCAAAGTTTCCATGCAATCCAAGCATCGGAAGCTCATATTATACATTGGTAGGGCACTAAAACCATTTACATACCACAGGTTTTTAATGCATACTGGTCTGTATTAGCACATACATGCATGTTATCCTACTTTTCCCTTTGCCAAAACTCAAAAAGGTAATATGTTAGTCAGGGCAAATCCCTTCCTGCCTCCACAAGCTTATAGTCACTGTTCTGCCACCACGAAGAAGGAGTTACCATCACCAATGCTATATTTTGAGACAGAAAAGTTATCGGGCATTCTAGAAGAACTATGGTAAGTAAGCTTAAGTTGGGGCTTAAATAGTTACAGGTTCACTTGAAACTTCTGGCTTTAAGATCTACTAAAGAAGAGCTAAGATACCAATAGCAACACACATCTTCAATGTTTTCTTCAATAAAAATCATGCCAGAAACACACTTACACAGAGTTATTCATTATTTAGGAATAATCTCCAGTGGTCTTCAAAACTTTAGAAGGTAATTACTTACCAAGCTGACATGTTGCTCCAATCCACTGTTGTGGACATATGCACTCAAATGCATTAACACCATCAATACAGGTCCCTCCTTGAGCGCAAGGGTTAGATGCGCATTCATCAATATCTGGAAAGTCAGAGTGTGTGCCTTCCATTACACGGCTTACAATTTGGCTTAACCTTTTTTTTTTCTTTTTTAAAGTTAGTTTGAAATGAAGGGGGAGAATGTACAAACAAATAAGCTTAGGAATAGACTAATATTTTTAACCTAATTTTTACTTAGGCTTTTCTCACATCTTTGAGATAGAAAATTTCAGAGTTCCTCTCTCCCCCATCTGCAAACACCAAGATGATTCAGTTAATCTGCCAACAATTAACACATTCATTGAAAGTCAGTTCCTAGATCATGACACAAGCTTAGCTAGTATTTTTTTTTTTTTGAGGACAGTTGCTGTTGAAAAATGAATAAAAATCCTGTGTTCCAAATCACAGGCAACATGCAAACCTATTAGATAGGTCCATGATATATTTCAACTACTTCACCATCTTCCAAACCAGACACTTAAGCATTTAAGTGAGTAATTTACTCTTCTACTACTTTAAGAAGGGGAGAACCTTTCATGTTCACATTTATATCTCTTAAAACAAATCCATTCCATATTTTGCTTTAGTCCAGCTAAAGAGTCAGAAATTGTCCTAGAAGCTTTGGCAACAGGGCATTTTTTTGGGTATGGTCCAGCTATACTTTTTTTCATAACCTCTAGATCTCAACTGCATCAAACAGATACTGCTGGTTGTACAGTACCATTAATCTTTTCAGAGGCTCCCAACACAGAGCTGTAAGAAGACAGGTAAGGTAAAACACTACCACCAAATTCTATACCCACAGAGCACGACTATCAAGTAAGCTGTATCAACCCTTCCAACCCCATGGGTCAGTCATCAGTAAATGCATACCCACCAATAGCACATGTTGGTCCACTCCACCCCGATGGACAGTGACACTTGAAGCCTGATGAAATTTCATGACAAATTCCACCATTAGCACAAGGATTAGATACGCAAGCATGCTCCGCTGGGAAGAAAGAGGGAAAGTTCTTGCTAAATACGCTTCCAATATCAATTAAGGAAAACCTACATACTTAGAAATTGCGTTCTGATTAAAAGCGACCAAAAGCATGAGCAGTGGAGACACACCTGTACAAAAGTCTGGAGACTCCCTCTAAGATTCCCAGTAGGAAACTGAAGCAGGATTTTACTGAAGGTGTATCATCCTTCACATCTACTGACTAGAAAGTTTGAAGGTAGACACGTCACTCGTATCTCAATATACCAGGAGCTAGAGAAGCCCCCCATTAACCTACTGCTTCCAGCCACACACTTCTACCTCTGGCATGCTCCAGCACTTTGTTTCTTTTTCTTCAGTGAGACAAAACAGATATGCTGTATGCAGAGGTCTGAACAGCAGTAGTAGTTTAAGTAGCAAAGGTCTGTTTAGTTTCATTCTAATACTGTTCCTTGGAAACAGAGAAAAATAGAACTACTTGCAATTATAGGCAGTACTGCTTGTTGTCACTCCATGTAGGGCTGTAACACTTGCTGGAGCTGCACTAAGCAACAATCAAGTTGAGGAGGGACAAGTTGTATGCCATCACTTTTGATATTTTCCCTCTCAGAAGCCAAGGAAGCTTTCGGAAAGAAGAAAACAAACCCCTTACTAGGTAAGGCTTTCTAATTGTTGCTAGCATTTTTATTTTGGAATCTTTCAGGGATTTTATCTATAGTTTGCAAACTGAATTTACATTGTCTATGATGTTAGGTACTAGTACCTAAAGCAGCTCATATACCAACCTACTGCTAATAATCAGTATACAACTTATCAAATGTATGGCGCGCTCTATTACTGCCTCCTCATCTGGAGAGTCAAGGTGCTTCCTCACAACTTTCAGGGCAAGCTAAGACAAGATTTCATCCATTTTAGCCAAAACTTTGCATCACATTCTACCAGCTGAAGCAAGATGCAAGTTTTGATAGTATCATTAATACCACACAGCACTTTATAGAGGTTCAAAGAAGATCTACATCCTGATAAATGTGAAAACCTTCTGGTGATAATAGTTTAGTGAACTTAAGGCCAAACACTTAAGTGAAAGAAAAAAAATGTGTTCTTTCCATCTACACTTATAACTATCAAGGAATACCAAAATTCAAAATCAGAAGACTGGGAATTAAAAAAAAAAAAAGAAAAGGATTTAACAGCCCATCATGGCAAAGAAAGTCACTGCAGAACACCCAACTGAATACTAGAGGTGCAAAAGTTGAACTAAAAGTTTTCATTTTTCTCCAGACATCAAATCTTTCAAGCAAGACAGGGAAGAAATAGAAACTGCACACTCGCCCCTTTATCTTCAGAGACAGAATAGTCAGGAAAAGTCTCCAAACACCAAAATAGTCTCCAGTACATGAAAATTTTGGTCTTTGTGTAACACATACACAGATACGCATGAAAAAAGCAATAAGCTATCTTTGTAGTGTGGCTGAGATAGGAAGCAGTTTTTCATGTTGGATAGGCACAGATTTATTAGCCTCTAGTCAAGAAGCATGGTTGAAATATTTTCCTCCATTTTACCGATGGGAGCAGGGAAGACCCTTAACTTTTCATTTAGGCTGCTCTGTAGGAGGGCTTGAGCACATTTCCAGAGTAGTTAACATCTGCATTATTAATCCAAATGTATTGAGAGCCTCATATTAAAATATGATTTTAAAAATCACATTTCATTTGATCAAAGGGATAGTCAACACATTCAGGCAGCTAAAAATTTGGCCTAAACCCCACACCACAGTTAAAACTGAAGTGTCCATCACTACCACCTTCCTTAGTCCTCAGCTTGTATAAGATTCACATTTGCAAGCAAGCCGGAATGCAAGAAAATGGGTAGCAGGGAGAAAAGTAACAGGGAAAGGTGCACCTATAATCCATTTCCATGAGACTATAACCCAATTGCACATTTGGATTAAGGAAGTGAAGAAACCAAAAGGGAAGAAACATTCTCAGTCTTATCTAAATCCAAGGGAATCTTGCAGCATTTCTGTTGTCTTCAGTGGTTTTTTGAATAGCCAGCCTAAGGCACTAGACAGGAGAGACAGAGCTGGCATATCCCCACTGTCACACAAAGTAACCATCAAGCTAGGAGGACAAGTTACACACCATCACTTTTCACATTTCCCCTTTCAGAAACCAAGCTAGCTTTTGGAAAGGAGAAAACAGCCCTTCTACTCTACAAAAGAAAAAAAAAAAAGCAACAATGAGCATATTAAATGCCACCTGGCTAACTAGAACATAGCCATTCCTAAAACAGTTTCAGATTTCTTAAGATACATGCAATATCCAAAAGTACCAATTTCGCAGTTCTTTCCAGAGTAGCCATCTGGGCAAGCACAGCGATATTCATCTGGTTCAGTATTCATACAGGTTCCACCATTCAGGCAGGGATGGTGATTTCCACAGTAGTTCAGATCTGGACAGAGAAGAGTGTCAATCAACAGGGAACACAAATCTTACTATTTTAATCCCTAGTCAGACATACAGATGCTTTTCTGGCTTGAATATCATTCACTGACATCATCCCCATATTCCATTAGCTAGCTTGTCATCTCATTACTATTCACAGAACAGTGAATGATGAGCAAGAGACAACTGCATGAATTAAGAGTCAGGACCATTTCAAGCCTTTTGTCTTAAACTTTTTATATGACATTGTCTGCCGTAAAATCATTATAAATACTCAGATAGTTGCACACTAGCAGGAAAAAAATGGTTAATGAGTTATCAGTTAATCATGCAACTTATTTTTCCTGTACATTAATGTTAAGTACCTTTGTTACAGAGCAGGCCACCCCAGTTGGTTTCACAATTACACTGCCATGGTTCATTACAGCTCCCATGAGCACAGCCTGGGTAGCGGACACACTCATCACAGAACTGTCCTTGCCAACCATAATGACACCTAAGATGTAAGTTCACATGTTAAAAGTTAGCAACATGATGCTTAATTATCATCATTACAGGTATTTAGAACACTACACTTACCATTCTCAAGAACAAGGTCAACTGTTCAATGTGCAACAGAAAACAAAACTTTATTTCTCCTGTTTAGAAGGGACATTCTAGTCTTGTTGAATGTCCTTACTGGAACTCATCCTGCACAACCGTATTACACACCATAGCAACACTAAACACTATGCATTACAATAACTGTACATAAATTAGTTGTTCTTTCACAAGAAGTTCCATCTTCACATAATCATCTCGCACTAGGATAAAAATTGTAATTGGTATAAAGAAGTTGAAACTACTTTTCAAAAGGACACTGCTGGCTTGCTGCATCAAGCACCATAGCTTTTTTCTGTCTATGAAGATAAATTTCAAGATATTAGCTAGTTTGTTCTGGAGTGCTACAGTCTTGAAAGACTAGGGCAGCCAGAGATGCAGCTGCCTTGTCAATTTTCTCAGGACTTAGAATAAATCTGTAAAAAGGTTTCTCTTGAGAAACTATTATATCCTCAGTGTTCTCTAGTGACATTATGAAAAGGGTGCTCTTTGGAGAAAGGAGGAGAGAGAACAGAAACTAAAGCTATTAGCAATTCACTTGTTTTACACAGAGTTGAAATTCCGTCACAAGATTTCTTCAGAGACCAGTATCTTTATGTTATCTGTAACAGAATTCTGATAACAAAACAACTGTTTATGCTACGGGAAAAGTGCTAAAATCTGAACTTAAAAAGAAGGACATAGGCTAATGCTTTTTTTAAAAAACATATTCCATATACACTAATAAAAAAAGAAATAGTAGGCTTGCTCTTTTGAGCCAACAAAAAAAATGTTCTGCCTGTTCTCATAAATAATTGAAGAGTCATACTAGCAACAGAGATGCATAAGAACACATTGAATGGGAGTTACATGCCAGTGGAGCCCTAATGCCTAGAGAAGAAAAGCATTAGAAAGGAAACTGTACTTTTTTAGATTTAACACCACCATTCTATTATCAACATGCTTTGAATACCATAAAGGAACAGAAAATAAATTCTTAAGTCTTTGGGGTGTGGTGACAGAAGACAAGGAAAAGAAGTATAAACAAGGAGTCTTGGTTCCTTGTGAATCAATGCACTTCCACCATTTCAGTAACCTGTGTCAATCCCCAAAGGAATAGAACAGGTTATGCTGGCATCATATTATTTAAATTTCCACTGTTTACATAGGCAGAAGGAATCTAGATGCAGATCTTTGCAAGGTGATTATTTTTTTTTTTGTATAAAGTTTTATAACTACTTTCAATTTTTAGTTCCAGTATCTGCTCCTCATTCAAAACCGCAGTTGCAGGATCCCTAAGGAGAGCCTCAGCTCCATACCTAGACGAGCGGTTGTAGCCCTCTGGACTAAGCAAGGCTGTCAGAAGCCTGGAGAACACACGTATTTCAGAAGCAGCTTGCTTTTGCTGTATTAGCAGTAAGAGGAAACAAATACAGCTCCTGCTAAATTTGATCTCTTCCTTCCTCCTCAAGGACAGAAAAATCTTTTCAGGGGCTGGTAATAAACAATAAAAAAAGCACTGTAACTCACTTTACTGGCCCCAACCCAAATCTCCATCTATGCCAAACCTGGCACTACTGCCAGTGATTCACCATGGCTATCCTAGCCAGAGCCAACTCCCCACCCACATACAACATGCATTTTCAAGGGCTGAAAGTCTGCATCACAAATCAAATAATCACAATAACTCAATTTGTTTTCTATACCGAATGGATAACAAGTTTCTTTGTCTAACACTGCACTGGTGATTAAGAGTGCAAAGAAAAATACAGCCACCTTCTTAGAACTTGAAGGCATCTTAAGTACCTACTTGAGTTTGTAGGTATGCTTGACTGCATTAAAATCAGTTCAGCAGAAAAGGGTTGCTGCTTTTTCATGATATTCAACACAAAGTTTACTGTTAAAGTTACCACCAAGCCTGAGAGAAATAATTTCTAGAGGCTAAGAGCAGTCCAAAGGAACACAGTGTTTACAAGTCAAAAGGTTACTATGTGGTAAGCTGATCAGCCTTCAGTTTACAAGGAAGAGTAAATTAGGATTTCCTCTTGAACAGGAAGTCTGGTCGCATCCTACATTAGCAGGTGCTAGAGCAGCTTTAATTCCACTTCCTTCTAAAAAGATAATGTTTACATGGATCTCAGCTCACCCTTAGAGCAAGATGTGATCAAGTGAAGTCAATTCAGAAATGGGCACATCGTCATTTATAAGAAAAAAAATCAAGCCACAACATAAGGATGAAAAAAGGTTAATGATCCACGAGAAGCCCAAAAGGTACAGACACAAGAGCAACATCATCTATAAAAGACCCCAAACTGAACCCCTTTTCAAGTAACAGTCACTTGTGTAAAAGCCTAAAGTAAACTGCTAGTGCAGTTAATGGTGGGCTAAAGTTACTTCTTCCCTGCCTCCCCAAGTTAAGAATAATTTGTTGGAAGTTTCTGCAATCCTATCTTTTTCATATCTGAATAAATAAAAAAGCTAGATTTAGAGAATTCATAAGGATTCCCATTGTTCAACGGACAAAGAAAATTCTTATTGGAATCAAGATTCTACTTCCTTTGTCCTTCCCCTCTGCTGACTTCATCAGCTCTAACTCATCTTTACAACCAAACTCACACAAAACAAAACCAGAGATGGCTTAATCTTAGCCCTTGCTGCGTTATTAGCAGTACAAAAGAAGCCACCATAAAGAGATTGTTACAGTTTAGTAACTTCCTGATGGAAGGCTGAAGTACAGGCATCTGCTCCCAGACCAAAGTGTCCCTTCAGGTCAGCATTAACACAGAGAGAGTGCAATAGGAACAGAAGAACAACTGCTAGTGATCTTGAAACCAAGAACTTGCATAAAAGATCCCAATAATTCTATAGATGCACTTCACAGCTTCCGTTTTCCTTAGATGAGAGTCTGGTGGCAATAGAAAACAATAATTTAAATACAAGGCTGGAGGAAGGGGAGGTGGCAGGAGTTAATATTAGCAAAGACTCTAGATAACATTTCAGTCTTGAGATTAGAGAAACTGCAACTGTGCAGGAAAAATATTGTTGTCATTGACAAGTAGATAAAGTCACAATAATTCAACTCATAGTGTATACTTGGTTACAATAAGCAAGTTGGGCTTTAAACAGCTAAATTCCAGGATGAGGAAGAAAGATCTACAGTAAATCACAGTGTGTTTAAAGTAGTAAATTTATTGTCAAGGAATCCTACAGAAGCACCTGTCACTACGCTCAGTTCAAAGATACTTATGTACTCAGAGGCAGGAGCAGAGAGGGAAGTGGGAAAAGGAGAAAGAAACAGAAGATTTTGGTTTTTTGCTTTTCCTGGGGCTATTAAAAAAGGTAAACTGGTCAAGGTCAATAAACAGAGATTTTTCCACAGAACTGTGCCTTCCCTGTGTTCTTTTGAAACAGTTATAATTCAGGAAAAAGACAAAATAGGCCTTTGCTTTCCTCTCAGGATGCTTGTGTTATAATTATTTAGTGAAAGCTTTAAATTGGTTTAATTAGGTTTAAATTGAGCATTTTCAAATCAGATGGCACAAGGTGTTCAAAAGATCCCACGTTGCTGTATGTAAACAGATATATTATTTGTGAGGATAAGGCCCTGAGCAACCTGATCTAACCAGACCTCCGTTGGGCAGGGGACTGGACTTTCCAAGCTCCATGATTTTATAATAAATCCTACAATGGCAGTTACAGAAGTGAGGCAGAAAGGCAAAGATATGTACCCAGATCCTGATGGTCTGTAAACCATGGTCCCTCAGCACCTTGCATGATTAACTCCTTATCCAAAAGGAGGACGCCTATTACATACCAAAAAGTTAGGGTGCTCTCAACAATCAATATTAACTCGGCTGTTTTGTACTATCTTCACACATGGTTTACTCTCCTAGTTCCATCGCTCCTGGTTATTTGAGAGTCCTGAACTTTCTGTGCCAAAACATTGCCTGAGAAACTTCATATTGCAGGTCACATCCAATCACTACTCTGGTTAACCTTACAAAAAGGCTCGCAATACACAAGAATGAGAGGATACCTAAATAAATCCTGATCTACCCCTAGCTACCCAGCTTTGTCAGCACTTAATGCACAAGTACACCTAAGCCATCAATGTGAAGGAAATCAAAACCAAACTACTTCACGTCTAGGTCAAAATACAGGGCCTAAAAATAAATTGAAGAAATCATAGGGAGGATATAGGCAATGTGCTATAAGCCTTTAATTACCACAGGTTACATCTTACTGGTATCTTGCACATCCTACAAAAGCTGAAGTGAAGATCACTGTGCCATATTTACATGTCATTTTTAAAGCAGGCTTTTTGGAGGGAGCTTCTCCCACTCATATTTCAATTGGAAGCTGTGGCCAAAACACTCAACACAGGAAAACGAAGCAAAACAGTGACATTAAGAGCAGAAGAAAAATGCATCATTCAGGGGTGGGGGAGAAATAACCCTCTTAAATGGAAAACTACTAAATCTTCTAATGACGTGAACAGGATGGTGTTGCATAGGCCAGAACAATAGCTTTATATTCGTTATTTACTTAAAATAACTATAAGAAAGTCTGTTTAATCTTTTAAGAGATTGTTGCATAGCAGGCAGCAATATGGTCTAGCTGTTAGGAGATGCTACAATTCTGAGCATCCAGATTCAATGTTACAGCTAGTACAGTATTCACTAAGATTTGTCACAGAAGCGCTTTCTGCACTTTCCTACCTTTGAAACAGGCATGACGGTTTTGTGAATAGGGAAGGAAAAGATGCTTATTAATGAACTCAAATAATTTAATTACCTGAAAGCTTGTTGTCTTTTCCTCTCACCCCCAGCATTCTTATCAGACCAAAAGATACAAACCTTTCCCTACAAGATTTTTTCTCCCCTAATAAAGGAAGTCATTGAAAGTTAACATTCTCACTCTTAGAGTTTTGTGAAGGAGCTGATAGAGGGGATAGCTCAAAACTGTTTACCCAGAACATATGGGGAACAGTTGCTCACTTAACTTGCAGTAAGTGTCTCTAAGGGTGTGTCTGTATTTGCGTTAGTTCACACCAGGAGCATGCTTTTTGAGTGAACTGCCTGATCAGTCCTGTTGATGGTGTGTTGGTTCACATCACAGAGCTGTTTTGGAACACAGGAGCTGGATTTCTTTTAGGTCAAACTAAGGTAATGTAAGACAATGTATGCCAGGAGCACACCTAATGTGTTCCAGCTGCAAACAGGCATTCAGTCCACAAGAACAGACTAGAGCTACTCTAAAATTAAAAAAAAAAAATAAAAAAAAATGAAGTGTTTTTAGTACTGATATTGGGTTCTCAACACTGCTTTGATCTACTGTTCTAATTTGTCTGCACTACCTACACTACTGTAGACACAGGTTAAAGTACCACATGTTTTTACTTCCTCTACACCTGCTCACATTCTCCTGGAAGCAGCATCCACCTTTAGGATATATTCTGTGCCTTTTTACCCACTAACCCTCGAAGGAAGCGAGTGCAGAGTGTGCCTCCGTTCCTTGACCAATAAAGAAACAAAACATGGGATTCTTTGTCTAACTTAATATCTCTACTTGTGAAATACTTGCCAACAATTCCAGAAGGCTTACCACTAGGACATTAAAAAACCATAATAAAAGCATACTGGTTACGATAACAGGCAAGAGAACTTATATGATGAGACACACAGCAATTGTAATACTTTTTCAAGTTCTTTGAAACTCGAAGCTGTGATACAATACCTTGCACCAAAAAGGAGACAGAAGATGATGTCCAGGTGCTGGCACCAAGTGGATTCCTGCAGGGCCAAACAATAGCCCTACAGTTTTTATGGACTATAGCTAATCCAGGTTACAGGAATTGAAATGGTCATATGCCACAGCAGCTAGCACACTGCTCAAACAAGACTTTCTCATTTACTGTTCAGAGCAGCTTATGAGATTTCTCCTAATTTCTGGAATAATTTTGGAAGGAAGCCATAACATTTATATCTGCTCTTGACAAGTCCTTGTTAGCCGGTAACTCATCTGTGAGCATTTTCTAGATGTTTAGAAATGGTATACCCATTTCAGTGTTCTTTTGAGATTTCTATCTGATCTAGCTAGTATGGAAGTTCCCCATCTCTTACTTTCTCCCCATTTTTAGAAGCAGGCTTTGTATTTCCTGCCTTTTTTTAGTCCTCCAAGATAATTTGTTAGTTCTCTACAGTCTTTCTATAACAACCTGCTTTGAGATGCCTCACCAGATCTCCTTGTACCCAAGAATGAGTTTACAAGAATCTAGCTGCCTTTTTTTTTTTTTTTTAAAGCTTAGGCAGAGTTCCCAAATGTTGATGTTAACCATGTTATTCACCCAACTGTCACAAAAACACAAGTAAAGAGACTAGTGATATTTGTAAGTCTCCTACTGAAAAGGATAGGAAGACTGTGCAAGCCTTTAACACTTAACAAAGGATCTCTAGAACACTAGTACACCCTCAACACTCCAGGTAGTTGTAGCTCATTTTGCAACTCATGCTTTTGTTCCTGCATCTCTGTAAAGAAAGTACTAAATAATAGTTGAGTAGGTTCTGGCCCTTATAGTGACAGATTAAGGGAGCAAAACCACTTGGGAGAGGCACACAGCACCTGCAGGCACTGCTGGACAGAAGAAAACAGCATCGCAAGCAGGGCTGAAGTGGAATACAAGGACTACAAAAGGCAGGGCACTGGACAGGAAGTTTGAGAAGTCTCTTTCAACAGGACAAACATAAGATACATGATTAAATAAAAACAAAGTCACCAACATTGTAAAACCAAAATTTTGTCACATGTAGTTCAAAAGCAATTCTAGAGTAAGACAGTTCAAAGCACTCAGATTAAATAATTAGTTTACTTAAGTGAGTTTTAAAAACTGCATGCTTGTTTTGTTCACCTTGTACGAATCCATGTTAAAGCACTATTTACCATCCCATTTCTGAGTCATTTCAGTTAGTCTACACATACAAAAATTTCTTTAGAATCACAGTTGTGTGAAGTAAGATTTTCATTTCCCAGGACGTAATCTAGGTGCTACCACAGCTCCAGAAGCTGAACACAAGCTGAGCAGTGCTAGAGATTCGACCCCCTTTGTTTTGCTTTGGAAGAGAAATTTAAAAATTCAGAGGCAACAGGAAAAGTAGAAAGACTTCTGAAAATGCCATCATCCTGGCAGAAATATGACAATGTAGGCCAGATATGAGACATATCTGGACTTCTGCCAAACTCATACTACCTTGGCTCAAAATGAAGTGAAAGATGAAGCTGTTAAGACTACTGACAGTTTATGAGTAGAACCAAACATACTCAAGTCAGCAGTTTTAATCAAGGAAGGAGACTGTAACTTGTGGTTTCCCTATATTCAACTTTGATAATTTCATGAGATGATTGAGCCTAAGCCAGTTATAAGTCATTAGGTCAAACTTCATTCTTCTCTAGACAGTTTAATGGAATTTAAAAAATACTTCAAATGATGCAAAAACATACAGAAAGCACTGATCATTGTGGCTTGGCAGTGTTGCTTCTTTGACAATCCTTCCTACTAGTTTGGGCTGGTGAAGTCAATCAACAAGACCACATGGTCTGCCACTGCAGGCTCAAAAACAAAGAAAAAAAAAAAGATATTACAGTGGCCAAACACTTTGAGCCTAGATATGGCTAAAGGCTGGGGGTTTTTTTATTATTTTTATTTTGAAAGATTGCAGTTTCCCACCTTTGCAAGATTCAGCTAAGTTGCTTTTGCTTTTCTCAAGGATGTAATTTTGCTCATTATTCAGTAAATTATTACTTTTGCTGAACTGCTCCCACGACGACAAAAACTATCACCTAGACCCAGCCATACCACAAAAATCATTTCCTACCTCTCAGGTAATTTTGAGACATCAGGTCATGCCCTACTTATTTTCCATTTCTTTGATGAAAGCTCAACAAGAAAATGGCAGACTTCACAACATCACGACTTCCTCAAAACAAGGGGTACACAAACTTGCCCAACAGATGATGTACAGTTACAGCTAATGGCAAATCCTTTATTAACAATCTGTAGTCATCTAGCTACTTTTAAGATCTGTTTTTGGTATAACATTTAATGCGAGAACAGCTCTAAATTACATTGGAACATCAAAGTATGGAAGGTAGATCCTTGCTGAGAGTTAAGCTGAAGCCTCAGAGCCATTTCTTAAGTGACCTGCATGTTCATACAAGTTGAAGATGGAAACCGTTTTCCAACTTTTCTATTTATAAATGCCACTGCAGATTTTGGCAATCAATTAGCTATTGGCACCAGTAGATTTCCATACATCTCACACCCATGTTTTTCTCACATTTTCATTTTCTTTCTGAATTAAAAAAAGGACATTGTTTTCACCTGTTAAATGATGGTGGCAACTGTCCAAAAACCAGGATGAAAGAATCTAGATTATAATTCAATAGCACTAAACATAGCAGTTTCTTTTAAATAACAGCTTCCTTTGAACTGCTGAAGATAAAGGTCATGTCTGTAAGCCTTGCTTATTTTTAGTTCAGCATCATTTTTCTACAGAAAATATTATCCATTTGGGTTAAAAGTACATTTCTAATATAACCTAATAACTGTTACAGAATACAAGCTAAAGAGATCTGCGTGAACAAGCTCACGCTACCAAATCACATTTAAAGAGGTAGCCAAGAACCTTCTGCAATACTGGAAATAGAGTGGCCATACATAGAAAAGCCATCGTTTTCCTTCAACCTGCTGATCACAGATCTATCGCTTCAGCAGACAGACATTAAGAAACAAGGCAGATGGCACACAATCCATCTGAAACATTAAGTCCCTTATTCCTCCCCCCCTGTACTTTCTTTCAGATGAGAGAATTCATCCAACAAAACAGTGAAATTTCTGGTCTGAGTCCTTCAATATACTCAGTGTTATTTTTGTGAGCTTTGTTTAGCTGGGCAGATTAGAAGGTGGCACCTAGACTTACGACACTAAACGCTTCTTCACATCAGTGACATGCTGTAAGGAAAGGCTTCGCTCACTTGACAGTCACCTATTTGCAGTCATCTTAAAAAAAAGTACCTTAGCCACCCAGCCCATCATCTTCAAAGGTTTCATATTCCCTTCTTTAAACCTTCCTCTTCCTCTCCAAGTTCTGTCTTCCCAGATACAACTGGTATCACAAAGAAATGAAAGCTAAAAAGGAAACTGCACCACCCCCTCTCACCTCCCCAGAAAAGGGCACTGTTCTGCATTTACTCAAGCCTGTTGCTTTTTCACCTTTATTCAAAGGCTCCTTGCATTCAAAAAGCAAACACTCACATGCTCCTAGGACACTCCTTTGATACCTACAGGACTCCAGAAACCCTTACATGAATCAAAATTCATTAGAGTAGGTTCCCAAGGGGAAAAAATGTGTTCTTAGATGGCTCAAAGGAAGGAGTACTTCTTAACTCAGGCAGAAGTGATACTGGCCCAGCTCTCAACTATAATCTCTACTTGTAACCTAAAAAAAAAAAAATCACCAACAGCAGCAGGGGCACACAATACTTGAAATCACAAGCAAAATATTTAATGATATGAAAAGATCCCAAATAACATTAAATAGAAATATTCTTTCTTACAAAAAGGAAGTCATGATTTAAACATCTGCTTTGGGGGAAAAAAAAAAACACAAACAAACTTAAGGGAGGTTTTATAGCTCTTCAGAAGTGAAATTGCACATACACTGAAGTGCTGCGCTTCATATGCTGGAATTTAGAGTTTTCAGTCAGATTTGAGAGCTACAACACATCAAATCTTCTACAAGTCAGCAGCATCTGATGAAAGTTTCAGGGTGGCAAGAAACCACTCCGTGGTGCAACGATTTAAGACTCACTTTGCTATCTGCCATAACCCACCGTCAGAAACTCCCAGCAGGATGGGACTTGTTTGCATGTCAGCTGCCACAGCTCACAAACTGGCACCTCAACCTCAACTTAGCTCTAAGCCCAAAGCTAAGTAACCTGCATCCTATTTCTGCCACTTCCATGATGGCTGTAGTAGTTACTAGTAGGAGGATGAAGCAGAATTGCCTTAAACTATGACAGCTTGCCACAAACAGTATCTGTCAGCTCTCAGGGGTTCTGGCAGCCAGTTTCACATCATTCCAAGCAAGCAGATTCAACACAGCTTACAAAGGAATCACTGCAGAAATCCACTCTTACATATGCATACACTCTTATGATGCATACAACTCTGACCACAAATACTCAAGAACTTACACAGGATCCCAAACTTGCAAGCAGACCTGTCCCATTTCTTCAACTGCCAGTGTAAAAATAACACCCATTTCCCCTTGACCTACTGTGTTGAATGCCTGAACTTTTACAGGGAAACAATCAACTCCTCTTGCTACTACCACAGAGGCTACTTAGGCTTCATCACGAAGTTATGGGAACGCTTCAGACACTGTTGTCTCAGATTTAGGGACCAAAAAACATTCGCTTGGGGTAGAAAGTTTAGGTTGGGGTTGCTACTGTTATCTCCATTACTACCAAAAAACCCTTTTTTTCTTGGAAAAGCTAAGTTTACTATATTTTGGTGATCAAATACATATATTGAGTGTTCTAGAACTGTAAGCATTTCCTAGTCGTAACAGTTCAACGTGCAAGTTCCCCTTTTTATTTGAGGGGAACAGATAGTACATAGAGATCAAAGCCTCTAAGGATTTTGAAAAAGAAAAAATATTATTCTCATTTGATGAAGGCATAGTTTTGGATTACATGAAGTGAATCTGTTCAGTCCTATACACACACAAAAAAAGAATAGGATTGCAAAACAGTATGATGTATATGCAGTTCTTACATGTGTAAGATCTACCTCAGATTTATTTCCATCCAATTTTATGTTTGGAACATTTTCCATTTTAAAGTAGACTTTTTAAAGTAGCAACATACACAGAAAACACTAGGAAAGATCAGTACTCATAAAAAAAAAGATACTCAAGTATGCAGACTTACTTGCATTCCCCAGGTGTACTGCAACCCCCATGGAGCAAATTACATCCTTGTTTACATACAGCTGTAAACAGAAAAAGGTTTAGGCATCAGTCTGGGCAGCTGGGTATCCATTAGTACAGCAGCAGTCTGGAACTGTTCAGCTAGCACTTCTGTTATTTGCTGCTTGTGCAAAGCAGACTATCTTTTGCTATTTCACAAAACACAACCCCATTGCAACTGTTGATGAAAAATAAACTTAAGGTAGCTCCTTGAAAAAGTTGCTACCAAATAGGTTTGCAGCAAGAGTGTCAGCACCGAAATGTTTATCAAATACAGTTATTTTTTTAAAGCTGGTATTAGACTGGTATTATGCTGGAAAACCCAAGCTTCAAAAGGTACACATGACCTTGAGTAAGCCCTAAAAACAGTCTCCCCTCTCATTAATAGACTTTTTACTGAAAACAAACAGAAAACAAAAACAAGAAGCCCTCAACAGAAAGAAGAGTATGTCAAGTAATTTTAGCACTAATTACTCAGAGACTGAATGCAAAATGCAAAGAGATTTGATTGAGTGGTACATTAAAAAGGATGACTACACTTGAATTTCTGTTCACATTAAGAGATATCAAAAAGCTTTCAGCTTTGCATACATTACACTTAAAATGTTTTCATTCACAAAAACAGTCTTACAAGGGCATTTTTACAGGATTAAAGTCTACAGTATTACTGATGTCATCATTGTCCAATAAAATCTTACATTAAGAGATGTAATACATCATTTTGCTTTGAAGTAACACCACCATTGAATAAAGTCAGTTAGTAAAAAGATGTTTCACTATTTCAAATCCTAAAATTTGTTGTGTAGCCCCAGAGCATGCACTGCAAGCAACACTATATTGTGTCCTGGGCTCCACTGTTCACAGGGGATGTTTTTTCAAAGATTTGTATTCAAAGGATAAAGTCTGTATGTGTTAAAATTAATATTCTACAGCACCAACACTACAGAAATATCTATTACAGTTTATACCTATTACATATACATTAGAGCTACTCTAAAATGAAGGAAACAATACTACCTTGTTTACATTCTTCTCCCATCCAACCTTCCATGCAGGCTTTGTTTCCATTTTGATCACATGTGTAGTGACCAACAAAATCATCTCGAGGGCCACAAAATTTATTGCACAGAGCACTGTAGTAATTTTCATCACACTTTACTCTTATTTGTACTTCAAAATGGGCAACAGGACCATTAAATTGTAGTGTCTTCCATCGATCTTCTGGGTTGATCATGCCAGCATGTGCCACTCGTTCTATTAACAAGTCTTCACCTTTTTTTTTAAAAAAAAAGTAAATTCAACAGGTGGTAAGCTTGATAGCATGCAAGCATATATAAATTCAAATCAAAAGTATTTAACTGGTTAAGAGAATACCTAGTAAAGAAAATGTTAAGATGATAAAGATCTACTGTATAACTGAATTTTCCTTTGCCTTGCAAAGTTCATTACAGAAAGGCCAATTTAAAAAAGTGTCCCAAAGGAAATATTAAAAAACCCTGGAACATAATCCATAGGAAATAGCTTATTTTTCAAGGCAGCCAAACATACCACACCCACACACTGACAACCAGCAACTTTATCTTGATCTGAGGCTCTTTTTGCCTCCTTTTTGTCCTTATAAATTGCAAAATCTGCATAACCTAGTTGTTGAGATATTAAAAGTTCTCTGGTGCAAGTTTAATTTTAAAAATAAAGCAAAACACATACTCAATTTGCTGCAAAATTACTAAGCAATAGTAAACGTTCTGGTAGGCTTGCATTATGTACATAAATTAGTTTTTTTCCATTTTATCATTCTCTCTACAGCAAAGGTAAAACATCTTTACAAGCATTTCATAGAACACTTCATGCAGCTAGTATTTGACATTTTGAGAAGAAATATACAAGTAAACCCAGGATTGTCAAGGGGCCATTCTCAACTCTGTATCCTGCTTATCCTTATCCCCAGTGGAACTACTGATAATTATGATCACTGTTGCAAGACACTCTATAAGCATCACTGCCTTGCCCTCACAGAAAGCAGCAGCACTGCTACTGCCAGGCTCCATTAACTCAGACCAAATGCGCACAAAATATTAGCTGTCACGTGGGACAAGAGGATTCTAGGATATAAGGTTATGGAACTGCCAATACAAAGTATTTTCATTTTTATGAATATCCATTTTGTATTTATCCATTTTACCCTTAGTATAGAAGCTTCAGTACTAGGAGATGAGACTCTGTTATAGTCAGTACAATGAAATTATACAATTGCTTCAGTAAATGTTAAGAATAAGAAAAGCACAGCAAGAGTAAGGGTAGACAGTGAGTAACTCCAGTGATAAGAGTTTTCAAATGTTTTCACTATTCAAATCTGGTAACATCCTACTACAAGTGTTTTCCTAGGTGACTCTGCAAGCTGCAGCTAGAACTCCAAGCGCTATTTAAGCACAAGAAAAAGGTACAGAAGCTCCACTCGTATACATGAATTTCATACCCCTTTATGAAACAGCTATCATATTGCCAGCTCAGAGCTTCAGCATCCATTTTCTTTAAATAATAAAGATCCTTTAAAATGCATATTAAAAGAACTAAAGAACCAAAATCTTGCACACAGCAAGAGCCTATAATGATAGTGAGATAAAGTCTAAACTTCAGATTATTAATAATATAAAACACACCAAGCTGGTAGCAATTGATACTAAGCTGTCATTTTCAGCAAATGTGTTTCACCTACTTACTTTCTAGAACTCACTAACCTAATCAGTTTAGAAAATAAAACCAAAGGAGTGACCGTTTCTCACCTAGGAAGTTATCGACAACATAGAGGTATCCTGTGCATCTGTTACCAAAGCTGCATCTCCCCCTCAGCACATAAAAGACTCAAGGGACAATTTTCAGTCACTCCAACATTAAAGGAAAAGGAAGCTACAGAAGTAATGGGATCTGCAGTGCCTTTTGTCAGTTTAACATCTTTTTTCAAGCTTGCTTCTACCATGAAAAACTTTCCTCTTAAAATTAAGGAATATTGAACTAAAAAAAAAGCTGTTTTAATTAAGCATTGAAAAGTTCTCCAATTATTAAGAACTCACAGTATCTCTGCTTTAATATTAAAAGTGGTATTGCCGCGTATAGGCTACAATTCATGCTTGCCTGGACTAGTCTGCACAAAACATTTTATGGCTAGATAAGACACACTGAAGTCTATCTCTGTCAGTATAAGAGTGGACAAGAAACCTGCAAGCTAGAAAAGGCTGCTTGCATTTTATTTTTGTCCGAAAGGATATCTATCATACCACCAGTCACCATTAAAAGCTTCACAATTAGATTCAATGTCTTTTCATAATCCTATTCTTGTCTAATGACTATTGAGCTGAAAACGTTGATGAAAAACTGTAAAGGAAAAATGCTGAATCATTGGATGGTCAAGGAATTTGAACAAATAGCAAGTGTGCAGTATAGAGCTATTTTCCAACTATAAGCAACACACGCTCATTAAAAACAACTGCAACAGCCACTGCTGTAGAAGCACTTCCTCAAAGTGCATCACATGGACTGAAGAACAGGTCCTGAGATTAAAGGAGGGGCCTATATAATTAAAATCTTATCAAGCATCTTCAGGCTAATGCAGATTCATCACAGTTAAACAACTGGAACAAGCATTACAGCTATTGCAAATATACCTATACAGAACAGTCCTCTTAATACCTGGGGTCAAGAACAGAGGAAATAACCCAACAGTGCTTTTTTTTAAAAAAAAAACCAACCAAACAAAAAACCAAAACAAACTTCATCTTCACAAACCCCTCTGAAAAAGAATGTATTCTGTGTCTTAATAGCTTTTCCTCTGGCTTATATCAGTAAAACTAGGGCTTAACAGCCTATACAAGCAAGCCCAATAATTTACCCTGAACCACAAAAGACATCAGGAAATCAGCTCCAAGTCATTTAGTTTCTAATACTAAATTCTTAAGTATCAAGTATGAGAATTCTTCTTTATTTCAAATTTAAAACTGATCCCAAATAGTAGGTGCATCTTCCAAAGAGATCTGTAATCGCAGGGAGGAGCATGTTTGTCAAGGTTCCTCCTTCCTCCTACACAATGCCAAAGTGTTTCTGAAGATATTGTCTCTCACATTTAGTTGTTTTGATGAGACAAGTTTGCTCCTCACACCTGGTTTACCATTAAAAGTCACATTAGGAACTCAACACATTACACTTCTTTTAGCCCTCAGTAAAGGCAATGAGCTGCGTAACTGAATTTGGTTATAGGTCAAAAAAGCAGCATACACTAATCTAACCTCCCCCCCTTACACACCTCAGAAGCAATAGGGCTTCTTGACTACTAAGAAGTTTTCTACAAGAAAAGCAGATAGTGGCACAGATGTTTGCATAAAAGGAGATGACAGCTAAAAGGTGGTTCTTAAATTAAGCATCTGAGTTTTGAAAGAGGAATCCTTATCTGAAGAATATTTAACTGTAACTGTGCGATCAGGAGCCATGCCTACACTTAAATAAGAACACTGCTCATCAACACACTAACTTTTAGCATAGGTGAGACATTCCCAACAAGCCACTCACAGGGCAATACAAAAGGTGATGCTGGTAGCTGTTTGCAAGGAAACACACACAAGGCAGCATAAGAACTTCACGCCCAAAGGAACAGGAGGTGCCCTTCTCAGGAAGTACATTGTGTCTTCAGCTTTTTCAAGCAAACATTTCAAAAAGCCGTAAGGACAGATTAGTCTCCTAAATACTAACACGAAAGAGAAAGGCAACCACTGCATCCCTGCAGTAGAGGTAGTCAAATGGAAAGTTACTTCACACATGAAGATGTCAGCTTGCTTCATAATGGCAGCGTTGGCTTAGGCATTGCCAAGACCTCTGCTATACAACTAGAAGTTCGCCAAGTCAAATGACTTACCTGGAAAGTAGCCTTGCTGTGACAGATGACAGAGAACAGGCCCTTTGCAGTGACTTTGTATCTAAGGCAGTTTCCTCTCCCCCTCCTCCACCCTCACAAAGCAAACAAGTGGTAACACTATACTGCCACGAGCTTACCTCTGAGCCAACCCTGCTGCACAGAGGAGGAAAAAAGCACATGAGTAGTTCAGTAATCAGGGTCTGAAAGCTCCTCTTAGAGTCTGTACTTTGAGGTAAGTACTGAGGAAACATTTGCCCTGGCAGACTTGTTCTTGAGATGGGTACTTCACAGACCTGCTCTGAGCACCCTTGCCTTGCTTTTAATGGGTGCAAGGAAGAATAAATGATGCTAGGACAGGGAGGGAAGAATGACAACTGCTCTAAAACCTTCAAGCTGTTCACTGGAAACCCCTCTTTCCAGGTTTAGTTTTTTTGTTTGTTTGTTTGTTGTTTTGTTTGGGTTTGTTTTTTTGTTTTGTTTTTTTGGGTGTTTGTTTTTTTTGTTTGTTTGTTGGGTTTTTTTTTCCTTTTTAAATACCCACTTGAAAGTCCAAGTCCGCATTTAACTTTCAGACTTGCTCATCCCCATTAAAGGAAAGCAAAACTTGACTTTGGAACTAATTAATCAGCTTATAAACAGACTCTGGCAATTACTTTGATTAATCTTTCTTACAGTAGCAACAGAAGACACATGTAACGTGATCCAGAGATCAGCTCAGTGTTCGGGATATGATAGGGAGTTCAGCTTTCCACAGATACTCTCTTCACTCCTCCAAGATGCAGATATTGTTTGTCTTTTCTCTGGAGGAGTTGCCATATTCCCTTTCCTATTCTCTTACATAAGATTTTTTACTGATATCTGTCCCTGTTTGGCAGTTCAGCAGTCCTTGCAGAAATACAAGAGAAGCATCTTTACATCTTGACAGATTCACAAGGCAAAACCTACTGAAGAACTCCCTGCCAAGACCACTCAAAAAAAGAAAGTCTTCAGCATTAAGGAATTCTTCCTAGAAATCTAATGTGCAAGTCTAAACTGCAGCATGGCAAAGCAACAGGTCTCTATCATGGAATCAGTAAACAGACTACAGAAACATTTAAGCAAGACAAGCATTTAGCTAGTTTTCTGCCAAATTATAGGCCAAGAAAGCCTTCCTAAATTCATATGACAAGCCTTCTAAGTTTCAAATGCAACACAACTTATCAGCACCTCTCTGGCTGCCTATATTAAAGGGAAGTTCACCTTCCATTAGCAGTTTCTCAGGAGAGCCAAACTGTAATCTGACACTTAGACTCCTGTAGTTCACGGAAACTGTTAAATTAAGGAGATGGCCCACTGGGCCTCCAAAAGACACTATATATCCAGTTGTCCTGAAGTTCAGGAAAAAAAAAATACATCAATGCAAGTAAAAAGATTTGTTAAGAGTACGTTAAAAAACTAAAAAGGCATAAGAAAGACTTAACACAAGCCTAAAGTGATTGTCCCCTTAATCAAGCACATTTAAAAAACCCCTTGATTTTAAAGCTACAAATTGCAAGAGGATTCTGCAGATTCTAAGACAAACATAGTAAGTTATAAGAGCATTATTTATTAAGTAGCTTATTAAAAAACAAAATTCAGCACTTAAATGCATGCAGATCTGTTTTGCAGGATAGGCTCTTCATGTTTACCCCCCATCTACACCATCTCATGAGTTGATCTGCCATCTAGAACTAAGGCATGAATATTCCAATAGTCACTGTCTAGCTGCCCCTAAGTAAATAATTCCCAAGCTGGAAACTATTTAAAGGAATTAACTTCACACAGTACTTTTTGAATAAAGCGTTCAAGAAGATGCCTCCGATCTGTTGCTCTGTAGGATATCTAAACTTATTCAAGATTCAGGCTTACTCTGCTCAGCACACACGATCTCATTGTGAGTATCATGTCCAGCTTTGGGAAGTGCCATTCAAGAATGCTGTGGACCAGCTGAAGGGTTGCAGCAACATGAATTACCAGAGATCTAAAGAAAACATACCTATTAGAAAAGGTTGAAGGAGCTGTTAAACAGGACAAGAGAAGCTTAATTCTAACAGAGGGAGGACTCAGGAACAAGCTACAGACTCATCATTACTTTGTCTATCATTGGAGATGGAGTATGTTCAGAAAAATCTCTAAGTTAGGAAAGTCTGTCAGGAAAATGCAAGTGGGACTGATCCCAATCTTCAAGGAAAAGGACCTTGAAACTCTAAGATAGCCTTAATATCAATTGAACTTTGCCTATTTTTTATGCTTGATGCATCTTGATAATGATGGACAGTAAAGCAGCAGAGAATGGAACCTATAATTAGAAGCTGGGACATAAACCTTTGCTATCTTGATGTCCAAACACTTACATTCCTCTGTATTGATTCCAGCCAAGATTAAATAGCCCATCGTTAACCACAATGAAAGCCTGAAGTTCACTTAACACTTGTAGCCAAAAGCACTGATTATTTTAGGACAAGTTTGTAAACCATTACCAAAGAGTAGGTTCAAGCTGGAGCCCTACTTCAGCAACAATATGGCAGCCAGCACCTGCATATGATTTTGAAGTATTTATACAATAATCTTGCCTTTCCTTTAGATCAATAGCCCTGCTCTGATACTAAGCATTAGCATCTACAGACCAGAAATGCAAGGTAAATTTCAGTACTTTAGGAGAAAAACTGAGAAGGAATGATAACGTGATTTAGAACGTTTTCATCAAAAACACCAAGCATGGTTTCTTTTTGATGAGCAAGAATGCTTACTTGTTTATCTGATTATGAAAAGTATTGCACAACATGGTTATAGGTAAACTGAGGAGAATTTAAAGTGCAACCCAGCACAGACAATTTTCCTTTTTTTAAAAAAAAAAAAAAAAAAAAGGCCTACCATGATTTTTAAGCATTTTTTAAAGCTAATTATTAAGAATCATGTATTACACCCTTCATTTACTATCATCCATTCTTTTTCCTATCAGTAATTTTTCACAGTTCCTAACCCAATATTCACTGCTTGGATTTGTACATGCCCTTTACTTAGACAGCAGGCTTGCATTCAGACTGATTTGGCAGGATGGCCAGTTGCAGCAGCATACCATTTGCCCCCTCCCCAATCTGTTTACATACAGCACGGAGTAAGTAAAAACTGCAAGTTTTACATAAATACTCACCAGCTTTTGTATCATTATCCCAATCCCATGCTTCTATTATCAATGTGAATGATCTCTGAAAAGAAACAAGACACCAGTTAGACAGTAATAAAAAACTTCTGCTACACACCAGACACGAACAGTGATTTGGAATAAGCAGATATTGCTGCTACAAAAAAGCCAACTGAAAGCAGTTAAAAATTTCACTTTTCTGCTGTCATGTGAAAGCCCTTGAAGGCATATTCTCAAAAGCATGAAATATAATAGCATTAAAAACTGTCGGGCAAAGTATGGTAACAGCAAAACAAAAACATTCCCCCCCACCACTAAGGACTGAATTATTATTATTATTCTCCTCCCACTGCATCTAATTCTTAGCTTTGCTTAGCCACAGAAATGCTTTTCAGAAGTAGCCCTAAGAGGTTTGAATGAAGTGAGGGGTTCGGAATGCTGGGAAACAGCTAGGATATTTAAGACTTAAGCAACTGAAGACCAAAAAAAAAAAAAAAACAAAATCAGAGCCACCCTTTAGGAAGCAGATGAAGGATCAGTCTATATAACAGATCTGTTTGCTGTTTTCTAGAAAAGCATATCTAAAGAAGAAACACACAAAAATCCACCCTGCATCTTGATAAATTAATCTATCAAGAATTTAGACTTCTTTGTCATGAAAAGGGTAGTGTGAAAAACAGACCTGCAAAAGACATGCCAGAAACATAATTGTTAAAGGAAGCACAATTGGTAGTATACTTTCCCCTGAGGAAAGAGGAAAAGCATGATTTCAGACAGTTTTAAAATGATTTGGAAAAAACATGAAGGCTTCACTTCACTAAAGCAAGGCTTCAGGCATTTTTCTTGGTTTTATGACCAAACATGTAGAATAGACGTTGATATTCAAACACTAAACTTATTTAGGAAAAAGTTACCTTATGCACCCATGTAATGTTTACCTGCTTTGAGTTTATCAAGAGCAGCTGTCAAACCCTTCAGCTTTGACAGTTTCCAACTTGTCCATATTACTATTGAGATTCTTACATACTACATCTAAAACCAAGGAAAAAAGCACCAAGAATAGAAAGAGTTATCGTGCCACTATCCTAAAACCCTCACGTGTACATCTTTGTGATTAGAGGCAAGCCACACCAAAAACTGTAGCTCGTTAAATACAGCAGAGCCAAGCCTTAATGTGTGCAGAATTCACAGGCTAATGATCTATAAATGCACATGGACCTCGGGACATTCAGCCAAGAAATTAAAAGCACCATTTTAGGAAGAGGATTATGTAAAATTTCAGTTATCTTTCACAGGGTGCTTAGGACTACTTTATTGTTACATCAAGAGATGTACATTTTTACTTTGAGATAGCTTGTAAGTGCTTTGTACACCCCTCACCTCCTCAGCAAGAAGGGTTGATCATAACACTAAAGTCTCCCTATTTTAGAACAGCAGCAGCAACAAGAACAAGATAGATCAGTGCAGCACTGTAAGCAGAAGGGCTCTGCCTGAGGTCCCTCATGACTACAGCAAGGGATCAGTCTACTCAGAAATGCACTTAACTGAGTGTGTATTTTTCTATTGCTTAGTTACATTAACATATAAACCACAAGCTATGCCTTTGAAAGATGTTTCTTCTGTACTTTCAGCCTTCAGTCATACACTAGGGAAGATTTTCCATCGTTGAAACAGATAAAGGTTTAGTGGTAAATGGTTAGGTTACACTTAAGGAGGGGAAAAAGGAAGCTCAGAAGTGACTACAATGGACAGAGGCATACTTGGGCTTGAACTGCCTTTGGAAAAGAACAATCGATAAAAATCAGCTGAGAAATTAAAGGTCTCTACCTCTGAAGTATGACAATATAGCACAACTCAACTCCACAATTTTTTTTTTTTTAAAAACAAATATTAGTGGAACACTTCAGTAGCTTCACCCTCCAACTCCCTGCTCTCCCCTGCCCCTCAATCTCAGCATTTAGGGAAGCAGGATAGGATCCTAATGTATTCTGAAAACACTAACTGCCACCCCTTCTCCTAAACTGCTACCTGAAAAATACATGTAAAGTGAATAGTATCGGAATATAAGTACTATATAGTATTGCCCTAACATTGTCTTCTGGCAGTTGCAAGTCTCCTTATTTTGGGCCAAAATTTTAAGTGTTAACCTAGGCACAATTCTGCAAATCAGTGCATGATCCAAACCTCTGTTATCCACCTCCTCTGCTTTTAACAACTGATCTTCTAACATATCCCTCAGTTTTCCTGTGTTCCATTGATTTGTATTACAAGTACAAAATAGGGCTCAAGTGCTTCCAGATGTCCACTTACTCATCTTATGTAAGTGCTGGTCTTTCCTACTGCAAATTGGCTGTTGCATCTGACTGCCCACACAAGCTAAGGCAGAAAAAAAAAATTTAAGTTGGACTTGCTGTCTTAGGAAACAGATCAGTCAACTATGCCTTCCCGTCATTCCACTTGAAAGTTGATTTGTATCTTGGCCTAGGATGCTAAGGAATTTTTGTGGGTAAAGAGAGCTCCATGCAATGCACTGTTCCAGCACACACACGCTGAAAGGCGTGAATGGGCATAAAGAAGCATTCTACCAATTTTAAGATGCTTAAAATAAGGACTCCCATAGCTCCGGTGGCAAATCTGCCCATCTAAGCTGGCATAGACTCTGGAGTTGAAAATATTCCTCTACTACCTTATAGAAACTTAACAGTACATTACAAGCAACTATGACTGGTGCATAGCTCTTCTTCCAAGATGTGGAACAATGGCATTTCTGGCCAAATAACTGACCTCCACAGCCCACGTAGCTCATGCTGCCTCCTGGTGGCAACCAGAGCAAGGATGGGGCTCTGAGAGCCCCAGGTTGTACAGGCCTAGTTTCAAGCGTATGCTTTTACCCTCCTCACACTGGTGGCCATCAAGAACTATAAGCCCATGTATAAAAAGCTTAAAGAACATAGACAAAGACAAGACCCACACTATCAAATCCTTTCACTTACTGGCATCCCATAGCCTCAGTTTCCCCATGTCTACTTCTGGGCTAACAGGCAAGCACTTGGCCATTTACATGTCAGCAAGCATACAGAGTGTAACATTTTAGGAAGGCTTGTAGTCACATTTGTAGGAGATTAGCAATGTTATTCAAATGGCAGTAAACAGTATTGATAGGCAAACACATTTATTGGAAAGTGAGTTTCAGCTAGAAGAGTTCTTGCTTGTGCAACTTCCTGCTTTCTACTGGCAGTTACACAGTCACCCTTCGAAAACCCCTGACAGACATAGTAAGAATGTAACCAGAAGAGAAACTGATTTTGTGGTTATTCTACCACTAGAGAAGACAGTCAAAGTTAGCAACCCAACTTGTCATCTCTTCCTCACCTAAAATCAGTAACTTTAAAGAGGAATTCCTCTCTGTGGTAGCGTGACATGATGATGTTACAATTACTACACCTCAAAACAGGAAATGTATCCTTAATCTACTGGTTCAAAAAAACCCCTCCCCCCCCCCCAGTACCAAGTCTTGCACTAGATCTGCTTAAATTCTTTTGAATTTTGCACTTCACTTTAAAACAACAGCTGAAAACTTAAAGCAGCATCCGTGTTACCAAATATGTTCATGGTATGCTGTGCTGAGAGCCTTCCAGTTATTGCTCAACTATCAGAAACATTTGACTATCAAAAACATTTATTAATGGAAATTTTAATATCTATACACTCACCCATACCATAACTGTGCCCAATCATACAATCATCAAATGGTTTGGGTTGGAAGGGACCTAAAGATCATCTAGTTCCAACCCCCTGCCATGGGCAGGGACACCTTTTCACTAGACCAGGTTGCTCAAAGCCCCATCCAACCTGGCCTTAAGGAGTAACCAGAGTAAGAGCTATAGGCTGTATTAACACTAACGGATATAAATTTTGAAGAATACTTTTAGCTTACATAATAGACATACGCATTTTATAAAAGCTCTACTATTGGCTTGCATTAGTCCCATCTGTACTCTTCGACAGAAAGGCTAACATAGACTACCCAGCACATCTCCTGCTAGCACCAGCTGCAATTCTCTTCTGTAGCACATTTACGCCAGACAACATCTTTCTTAAATTGTGCTTCCAGAAAGTAATTACAGAACTTGCATTAACTTAGCTCTTGTCCAGAATCTAAGGTCTACCCATACTGCAAATCTTTAAACCCCTCACATCATCCAGCAGTATATTTGCTCTCTGATAAATCTTTCATAAGAACAGGCTAGCTTAAAAGCTATTTAAGGTAGGAAGTTCTCCACAGAGGCTACTGATACAGATATAAGTGTGTTCGAGTCCCCACATAAATTTAACAGAAAACTCTATAGTTTTATAATAAGTATCCTAAGAATGCCCCAAATTCACGATCTATTATGCATAATACACAAGCACCACACCTGCTTCTTTTCTAACTTTCACAGAACTCTTGTTGTAGGCTGATACAACTAGCACCTTACAAAAGCAGGACATGCACGTTCCAGTCTTTTCTTATACATAAGAAAAGCTTTGTAAAGTAGCGTCTGATGTTCATTTCAACTAGTACGAGCAAAATATTAGATAGTATTTTAAAAGCGACCACAGCACAGACTGGAGGGAGAGGGGATGGGGGGTGAACATACAGCACTGAAAATAAACTTGTTGCTACTGACTTCCATGTCTAGGTTTATCTTCCAGAAAGAAGCACAAGACAACATTTGTTCTCATCAAATAAAAAAGAAACAGATGTTAAAGGCTACGAGTCAGAAAAGGAGCATCAGCACACTTCTGCAGAAGAGCACAGCTTTATGAAAGAACCAATTCGTAGGAGTTCACTTAACAGATATGCCAAGTAGTTTGGAAAGATACAAATTAAGCCTGCTTATCCTGGTGATGCTGCTTCAGTTGTGTTTTTCTCAGGACTGGTGTTGACAAAAGCAACTTCAAAGCATTATTCCACTATTTACACTAAACAAAACACTCCCCATACTATCCCAGAGACCTTCTTTCTGGGGAGGGGGCAAACAAGACCTGTAATATTGGTTCGGCATTGTCGTTTCATGAACTATTACTATTACCTTCATATTTGCAAATCAACATTCAAAAGGGGTTTTTTTTGGCAAACCAGAAATGTCAGACTTTTCATCCCAAGAAACGTGATCAATCTGCTGACAGCACTTTCAATCAGGTATAGAACTTATATTCTCCAACTCAAAGTCTGAAAAACACGAAAAGCTAAGGTTGAGCTGAAATCAATACTTGACATTTCCTGCATCAACAACAAGCTATTGTGTACTAAAATACTTTTATTCTAACAGACAAAGATTTATCAATTTCATTTCAATAAAAGGACTGAATGGAGTTTGTACAGGGAAAAACCTTGGAAGAAATCAGGAATCAGCTCCAAATTAGAAAGAAGCATGGCTCCTAAACAAATCCAGAGCCCATGTTATCTTCCTGTTCCACAGTCACACAGTAAACCCAGGGTCTCATCACCAGTAAGCACCATTCCCTTTCAAACCTCAATCAAGGAGAGGCAACATCTGTATTTGAACATTTCAACTGTAAAAATAGGTCAAACAACAGTGGCGTATCAGTATTCTTATTATTAGTCTAATTTTTGTAACTTCTGGAATAAGTCACCACCAATATTTCTTTCAACAAGTCCATTAAGTCTTGATCAGCACTGTCAACTCTCAGATTTGCTTTCCTAAGAAACTTCTAAATAAGTGAGGCAAGCACATGTCTGGGGGCTTCCCCCCCCCCCTTTTTTTACCAGCACCTCTCCCCCTCCCCCAAAAGCCTGTTTGCCATGGAAAAAGCTGACTTAAAGGCAAGCATAGTCCATTTCCTTCCCCTGGAGATCTGAAGCTAGGCAAGTTTTTACAACTTCCTCGTGAATAAGTGAGAAGTGCAAAGGGAGTAAGGAAGAAATGAAGAAAGATTCTGAGAAGGTCCAGGACTCATCTTCAACACAGGTTTAAGGGTAGACAGGTAGAACAAGCCAGCAGGTTGATCTTTCAGAAGCAGACATTATAAAGACCTAAGAGACCTTTACTGAAGGAGTAAGCATTCCCCATTTCAAGGGCAGGGGGCTGTTTTTTGAAACGTAAAGGATATTTCAGCCACACTTGCATGCAATAAATTATCTGCTGAACGCAAAGGCCGTTCCACCATACAAAATCATAAAGATGCCCATGCTTTAAACCTTCATTTTTCATTTCAGAAGCAAGCACCACTGACACAGCGAGTCCTAAACAAAAGCCTTCCCTTTGGAAACCGGGGCCAAACAATCCCATTTTGTTGTAAGTGTTGTGGAAGGCCAGGTTAGAGTACTGCAAACATCAGCAGCAGATAGCAAAAGCAGTTGAGCAAGTTGAAGCCTTCAATTTGAGAGCCGTTACTGCAGTTCTACTCTTGGCCCAGTCACAAAAGCAGGATGATGTTTACAAACTTTGAGCCCTACTGTTGTGTGAGAGGAGCTCTTTATGAATTAGCCCTACCTGACAATCTTTAGGAAGTCTTCAAAACCAGGGTGGGGGGTTAGAGGGGGCTATTTTTTGCCATGGTTAACAGACAACAGGCTGATATCTCCACCTACATGAGTTTGAACACTTCATTCCACTCCTCCCCCAAACTAAGCAAAATCAAAACTGGAGGGGTGTGTACGTGTGTACGCATATGGGGGTGGCAGGGAGAAATCTAGATGTCTAGACTATTAAGACTCATTTCATTGCAAAAGAAGCACAAATAAAAACAACAGGTGAATGAGAGTCAGTCTTGGGAGTTATTATATCAAATTTAACACCCAGGAAGAGACTCACCTCCAGTTACAGAAAATTACCCAGCATCTAGGTGGAATAATCCTACCAACAGCCAGCTGCATGCATCTAAAAGATAAAACAACTTCAAGGAGGAACTCCAAAGGGTATTAAACATCTATTTGGCAGTGCCCAGCTCTTTGTGAAACAGGAGCATAGCATGCTTCTCTCCAAGGTGATCAAACTACTAGATCATGACATACCTTACCAGATAATATATCTGTAGGAAGAGGTTTGAAGATACTCTGATCCCACTGCAATGGCAGAATGCAACAGGAGTTTCTCAATATGAGGTGGTCTTGATATATCATGGGGCAGCAGACATTTTAGCTGTGGAATTCTAAAAATCATCTGAAGTCACATATTAGGTTTAGCTAATGCCTGTAGAAACAATGACCCATTTTCAGGTAGCTCACAAGAGGCCAAAATGCCATGTCTCCTACTAGAGCTCCTCAAGGGAGAACATTAATGCAGTCACCTCAGACCACACACAGAGCAAAAAGAAAGCTCTTTGGAGATCCATCTACATATGAGAAGCAAAACCATTGGAAGAAGGACACCACAAGCTTCTTGTAACTTAGCACCCTAGACAGAAACTCAAAGCAAATCTCAGTCGATTCAACCTTGTGACAAATGACATCCTAGAGAGAAGAGCATTTGTTCCCAATACCTCAGTAGTGGCCCTGACCTTTGATAGCACCCTCTGTCAGACAGCTGCTGCAGGCAGAGCAGCAGCATCATGGAGTAAATGGGAAGCATGCACCTCACCAGTAGTTTTCACTGTGCCAGAAGCAAGACATTAGCTTCTTTCCCAGAAAAACTGCAGGAGATTTGACCCAGCAGTAGTTATGTCAGGATTTATCTGAAAAAAAGCTGACCTGCTAGCTACTCTCAGCTCACAGAACACTAAAGGTTCTAGAAAAGCCCATCCCTATTTTAAAGCAGTGCCTTGCACCATTATGTGCAGAGCAGCAATGCTCGTCCTGTGGAATAGAAGTAATTCCTGCCTCTGCTTTTTATAACTATCTGCTATTCATCCCCACCCTACTCCATCCCCCCTCCCCTGATTCCAGCATATACAATCTCTGCTGCACTCAGGGAGATTAAGTTCCAACTCTGAAGTCCAAGCTGTCAACTGTGGTCACTTAAATTTGAACAAACACCTTAGAATTGGCTTACAAATAATTTCTTTTTCTTATAGTTCCTGAAATAAACAAGAAAAAAGCATCAGTGAAAACTTAGCTACTCAAGTACAAGGGTTTCTGTGCCTTTGCCGAGATTTTCCAGCAAGAAAACAAGAATACTAGTGTTTAATACCAATCCAAGATAGCAGCTACCTCATTTATCAGTTTTAACACTTCTATTTTACTGCAAATGTCTTCTGCCTATGCCCCTCTAGGCACCTCCTGTGTACCCACAAGTCCCAATAAAAGTATTGGTTTATAAAACTAACTGATAACATCCCAAGTGACATTAATTTTAATTTTTTTTTGCCAACCAGCTGAGCAAGCATAATGATCCTAAAAAAAATAATCAATTTAATCTCAGGTGAATGATCACTAACTACAATTTTATTCCCGTGACTAGAATAGTGGCATCCTAGGAGATCTTTAAACCAGTTCTTAGACTAACATATACACAGTGTAACCTTACCGATTATTTCTTTCTCCTTCCATGGTATCTTTAAGAATTCTTTGTACCAATTGTCACAATGGGAGTACATTATTTCAAATCTCGTCATTTAAACTTCCAACCTTGCTGAATGTAAACATATTTTCAGAGAGCCTCATATAATCCTGAGTTAATGACACTTGTGACTCTGTTCTTCTATGCAAATTTGTATTGATAAGCAAGGTTTCACAAAGTAAGTCTCGTGACTTGTCAATTCCATAAACAGCTACTCCTTCAACCCACCAAAGCCAGCTTGTTTCTAGCTAAGCGACTTCCCTTCACAAGCTCAACACAAGTTCTTTGATCAAGATATCTGCTTCCCACTCTCATCCATGTCTTGACTACTTAATATTCAGAAGTCAGCTGGAAAGTGCACCCTGGCTAGAAGGGGAGGCTAGAGAACAGGGGGAAAAACGAGGAAAAAGACATTCACTATTATGCCACTGTGTGAATCTGTAACTGAAGCTGAAGGGAAGCAGCGTGGTTCTCGTGTTCTCCCTCTCCCAAGAGATGGGATGAATAGTATCCTCCAAGAGGGAGATGTTAGAAATCAACAGTCCAGAGAAATGCAACAAGGAGGAACAATGAATCAAATTATTTCCATGAGAGGAATGAAAAAGCTGGTCAAAACTCCTCATCCTGGAAGAGACACAACTGGAGTACGTGACAAAAGCCTACAAAGCTACAAAAGGCCCTGGGGATGGTGAGTAATAGATGATCTGCTTTCTTGTTCTTGACAAGAACTAAAGGGCATCAAATTAAGCTAAGAGGAGACATGGTCAGAAGAAAAGTAGTAAGAGAAGATGGCACTTCATGCAAAGCTTGGCAAAATGTTACACAGGTTGCCGAAGGGCAAAGTGGTTTTAAGAGCTTTGCGAGTCCAAGGGCAGACTGACACAAATACTTGGGAGAGATCAATCATAACTAGTTCAGGAAGTTCCCAGGTTGAAAATAAACCTTGGAAGAATGAAAATAAATTTTCCATATTCTTGCCCTTAGACATCCATGAACATCTGCTTATGTTCCCTGAACTCTGATTTCAGCACAGGTGCTGTTCTGTAGCAAGCATTCCACTTTTTCTGGTGGCTGACATTAAAACAAGAGACCACTCAAAAAAAAAAAAAAAAAATGTGCACTGTAGAATCTTGCATGTCTGCCCAAGCCATTACAAGGTATCCCAGGGCAATCAAAATCATGACCAGTGAATGTTAGAGGGGGGGAAAAAAAAGGGAAGCCAGGAGAAACAAAAAACAATTCTGAATTAGATTTATAATTACACCTCAGAACTCCTCTTTGAAAGCCTGGACAGAAGTAGTCATAATTGAAAAAAATCTAATCAAGATTCTCCTTTCTGCAATACTGAAATGTCACATCAAATAAACTAACTGCAAAAATCACCAAACCATGTAATGCAATACATGCATAGCAAGCTATGTACCTGTTGCAGTAGATGCAACAAATGCTATTCAGAAAAAAAGACAGGCTGAGCTAGAGCTATCAACTGGGAGATCTTACTACTTGGAATAAAGGTTTAGAGGACTATAGAATTCTGAAACTTCCCCCGAGGAAAATGTAATCCAGACAGTCTTTTAAGAGTGATTAAGTCAGGTGACACAAAGCAGAACATACTGTCATCCAAGGCAAGATAAGAGAAATGGACAAATACAGCAAGCATTTATCATTTATTTACTTGAAGATTGGCAAGTGTCAAGTGAAATACCAAGCTTACTGATTTTACAGCAATTTTTCACACACAAATTTCTCACATTTATGATAAAAATCCTGGTTTAACTATAAGAAAACCAGTATTTGTCTTGGGGAAGACTAAACTGAGGTTTACACAGAAAGGTAACTGAAATAATTAGGCAATTCGTCTCCAAACTTTAGTTATTTTATTTACAGTAGTCAAAACCAATCCCTACTGGCACCTATGTAGCACAGATGAAGGCTGGTGCTATTCCTAGTTACTCTTAACTCCACTAAGAAAGTGATTCTGCACCATCTATACATGTTGCTGAGCCAAGTATCACAGCCAGGCAGACATGTTCTTCCACACTAGCTGAAGCGCAAGCAAGAAATACCTCCCCCATTAAAAGTCAGACCTCTCAGTCACTCAGGAATCAGTCTCAGCTTTCAAAACATCACCTATATTCTCCAGGAGGAATTAGGGGAAGAATGGAATAGGAAGGGTGAAGATTAGGTTAGTATGACTGGCACAAAAGGTGTGAAGGCAAGAGCACCTGTGACGGTCTGGAAATACCAGCTAACAAGAAAGAAGTGTTAGAACTTTAAGGTTGGAAGGGAAAAAATAAAAAGAGTCACAGACTTACTGCAGAAGTTTCCCTACCTTGACTTGACCACCTCAAATTCAACATTGCTATCTGTAAAACCTATCTTCAAATATTGTAAGGAATCCTTGTCTCACTCAAGATCCCAGACCGAAAATAGAGGAAGAAGATCCAGTCTCTTCACAGCAAGCCAGATTGATTGCCTAGATTTCTAACAGATGCTCCTAGATACTCTGCCTGGATACCTAAAGTACTCCCGATAAAGGGAAACAGTAGATATATCCACTTAGGCCTTTGGATCTGCCTCAGTAGTTATGTACCTGAGAGTCACTATAGGCTCAGTCAGAGGTTCAGAATTTGAGCAGAAATCAGAATCCTTAATGACTTCAGGAAACACATTTTAGATGAAAATGAAACGGGTGGGAAAGCAGGAATGGAGACATCACAGGACTTTCAGAGCCATACCTATTGAGGTAAACCTATTTCAGGTAAACTTTTTGATTTGAACTTTTGCACACTCTCCAGTAGGGAAAAAATGCCTTAAGCATTTTGGTCAGTACCCACAGAAAACCTTCTCCTTCAGGTCTCTAATAAGTCATGGGAAAAGACTTCCAGAAACTCAATACCATTCAACTCAATAAAACTGCTTTTCTTCTACATAAAGGAAGCCCACCCCATCATACACATTCCAATCTGCAACAAAGAGCATGGCAGATCTTGCCTGCATCTTGGAAGTGATCCTTATACCTGCTGGACAGAGGGCTAGCATCCCAAAAAAACCTTAGGCATGTAGAAAACAGGCCTCAAAAAGGACAGCTTCTCCCAACTGCCAGCTCTTCCACAGATACTCAAGCACTGCAATGCTCTGTTCATACATGACCACTGCGGAAGAACAACTGACACTTTTATAATGGAGGAGGATGATACATAGACAAAGTAAAATCCAGCTGAAAACAGTCTCAACAAACCATCCTGCTCATCACTTAGCTTTGTTTCAATAGCTGATCAGAGCTAATGATGAGCACAGAACACGAAAGAGCTAATGCAACCAGCCAACGCCAGTGCTCAGAAGCAGCATTAGTCACCCTTCCTACTGCCACAGCTCCCGTCTGCTAGATAATTTATGTAACACATCTATATACACTAAACCTTTATGCAATCAGGTTAAAGGTTAACCAATCTTTAAATACCCTTTAATACAGGTGTTAATGTGCCTGTTCCAACGAGGTTTTCTGGAAAGCAAACTGGGATAATAAAATAGCATCAGCAAGCTTCCCTTCTACACCTTAGAAGAAATCAGATAGCAGAAAAGCCAGCCAATTACCAAAGCAAAGCTATTTTAAATGTAACAGCTACCAAAACAATAGAATTTGGTATGTTACACTACAACTATACAAAAAAAGAGGAGACAACATGCTACTAGTTTACCTGAGGGTAGTCAACAAGTATCACAGTTTGGATTGTATTGTCTCTCAGATGGGAGAACCTATCGTAATCTCCCCAGATTTTGTTTCTCTTTCTGACAGTTCTAGAGCAGAAGCAGCAGGAAGGGAAATGAAATTAACCCCATGTGCATCAACCCTGCAAACCTGCTAGAACCTCAAATAATAGCCTTTCCTTTCCATCCTATTCAGGGAGAACACAGGGTGTTGATTTTTAATTGAGATTAGAAACTGAGATTAAATCAGAAGTTATACACACGAGAAAATAGTAACAATTCCAGTAGATGTTTCTCTGCTAGTATCCAATTCTAGTGGACAAAAAGTAGTGTTGGAAACCTACCAGAAAACACTGTTTTGGACAGAGGGTCAACAGGATTAAGTTTCAACAGACATTTTGCCTGATCATTACGTAAAAGGAAAAAAACAAACTATTTACATCTTGGATACTTTCATGACTTCACAGCTATTAAGATACAGTCCTCTCCATCACAGATGAAGCTAGCACTAGTAGTTTCCAGAAATCCACTGAGTTAATCTAATAGCAAAGAACAGAAGAAAGTATTGATGAAATTAGAGCACAGAGAAAAAAGCTTTTTAGAAAGAGACATGTACAAGTACAATACCATGCAGACAGCTGGGTACCATCTTAACATCATTTTATTAGATTTAAGCCACAGCTTTCAGCCTTGCTACCACCTTTGAACTGTTTCAGACGAACTCTATATTAACCAAGTATCCACGTCCTACTTCTTTCCTAAAGTCTTGGAAGAAGTCCAAGATAAATTAAGCCCATTATATGTGCACTTTCTTGTTGCATTAATGAAAAGGTAGGTAGATCGTCTCTTTTGAAGTGTATGCAACAACCATGAAGACCCATTAATGGTTAGTGTAAGACTTGTTTTATGCTAATATTTAGAATTCAAAGATGAACTAGTAATTAATACTGCTCTTCCCCTCCCCTCCGCACTCCATGTGGCATGGATATTAGTGTCCTTTGGGCACTTTAAGCCACACATCATTATAATTTCAACTTGAAGTCAAGAGGGAATTAAACTAACTATGTAATAACATACTTTAATTATTGTTCTAAACACAGAACACCTGCATGCACTCTGTTTTGTATTGGAAATATGCATGCTAAGAAGGCAGGCAAATATAGGAAAAAATAGATATGCCCCCTAGTTCTATGTATGCAAATTTCCCAGGAGGAGAGAGTAGTGTTTTAATCTTAATCCTTTTAAATAATGTCAGCTGTTGACAGCACTGCAGTCTTTCCCTTTGTTTTTGAAAAAGCAAATGCCCACAAAAGCAATTCAAACTAAGGAGCCTAGATGTCTTGCCCTAGAAGAAGGGAGGCCCATACTCAACTTCTGTTCCTAAGGGAGAACAGAGATTAGGGCACTATTTTTCTGAGTCCTCTTCAACTCTCTCATCAGTCCTACCTGAGTCAACTCTACAGCTAGGTGGGCAGCATCAGTCACATTTGAAAGAGGACACGTGAGGCAAAGGCTTTGCTGGCCCACAGCGATGGCAGCAGCTGACTGATCAAACATTTGTACAGCTCCAAACAAGATGCATGACTTTTCTCCAATGGTATTGGCTCTGAGCACAAGTATCGTCATAGGCCTTTTCACCATAAGGAACACAAATGTCTAAGTTTTACTGCTGCATGAACTGCATGACATTTTCAGTCAATTTGAACTTCACATTTGCACAAGAGACTTATCAAATAGATTAGAGACTTCCTCATGGTAACAGAAATTTCATTAATCCAGAAAAAGGGGATGACACACTTAAGCTGTCCTTCATCTCAGCCCCTAACTGAACACTGGCTCAGTTCTGAATTTCTGCACATGCTAAAGAGGCTGGCATCAAAACAAACAGAAAGAAAACGCCTTATTTCAACTTCACAGATAGCTGCTCACCTTCCCTTACAACCTCCTCAGCTGTCTGAACCAGGACACTGCAGACACAACCAAAGCTATATCCATATCTTGCTGTTCTCCATAAATTTACAGGAATCACTTGAGCAGAAAAATAAGTCACCACTGTACAAGATGGTGCAGGTTCTTTTATATAGATCAACACAGGCAAGGTATTTGAATAAAGGATTAAACAGGGATTCTGCACACAGACATGCACACTTAGTTAAATATATGTCGGAGCACCAGAGTTTAGTTGTGAAAAAGCTAAGTTTATAAACATGTTCCGGAAACAAATGCTTGTATCATGTTCCAGCAGCAGGACTGAATCTTCTAAACAGTACTTTGTGGCTACAGTAAAACTCTATCACATGTTTGCAGCATCAATCATTATGCCGCATTTAATTACTATTAAAAATTAACTGCTTACAGCAGCAAATAAACACAGCATACAACAGTATATGTAGCCTACAATTCCAAGGTACCTATTTGAATATATGACAACCAAGACTTGATCAATCCCACCATAATAAAGCAGCATCAGAATTTTAATATTAAATCGTATTTTTCAGATCAATGTAAACTGGAGGGGATCTGATATAGCTTTATATTAGTACAAATCAGATAAACCCCACAAACTGGCATGCCTTTGGAAGGAAAGCTTTGTAACAAGTGTAGCGAAGTACACAGAACAACCTTTGAAAGCAGGCACTTACCCTGTAAATTTACTCTAAGCAAGTGAATTAAGAGTGCTTCTCTATTTTTTCCCTTCTCCTCCCATTGACATGGATCTGGAAGCTATAAAAACATTATCTCAGCAAGTCTTCAAGTTCATTTCATTGTTGACCCCTAGTTACTTCTCTGGTGGGTACCAATGTCACAGCTTTCCTCGTAACCATTAGTATCAATGGAGAACAAAATGAAGCCACACAAAGTAAGTTAACATTAAAAAAACTTGGAGTCTAATTTTGACTCATAACTCAAGAATGTGTATTAGTGAATACTTTCCAGTTTCTTTAGTACTTCATTTGCCACTGACTCTTCTGCTGTTCTGTCTTCTCCAGAGTCCTTGGCAAGCAGAAGTTTCACAGACTACCAAATCTTGAAAATCCATCCTACTGGCTTAGGGACAAACAAATTATCACTGATAGCAAGCTGCCACAAGTCAAGACTATCTTTTCCTGCCAGCTAAAGCTTATTTTATTTACCTTACATTTGCGGTGATCTGGGAGTAGATATGAACAGCTTGAGAAGATCTGTTGATATGCAACAGGTTTGTTCTTATGTCTAAGCCCTGTGACAATTACATTCTGACAGTCCACAGTTTAAGCTTGGGACATGCAGTGTGAGAAACCGGGGATTTGAATTCTGGAAATTAACCTCTAAAGAATTGCCACCAGCTATGTTTGAGCAACCACTTTACCCTTCACCTCTTACAGAGCAAGAGGAGATATGAAGTGACTACAAGCTATAAATCATAAAACCCTTAAGTTATCACAGCTTAACAGCAAACATCAGAAGGCACTGCAGAAGCACTGAATATTTGACAACCAACATCTTGAGTGTGTATGCAAGTCTAAACATTTCAGTTTCTCTACTTCCTCCCCTTCCTCACCTTCTGATAGAAGAAAGCACGAGTCTGTGTGGATGAATCATGGAAACAATACTCTGTTCTACAAAGGTCTCCAACAGCCAAATACAACACTAAAACATTTTGGCCCTATATATAAACATATGGTTTAAACAACAGTTTATAACCAACACAGGAGGTACACAACACACTGTTGTGTACAAAAACCAGTCATTACTGAGGTGAAGCAGATGGTTATACTTGCTCTTAATACTCCAAGTAAACATGATCTGACTTCTAGACTTTGCTGATTATGTACAGCCAGTTACAGTAAAAACTCCATGTTGTGATACACAGAGAATCATGTTATTGTAACATAAAAGAGAGTTAGAACCGTCAAAAGCACCCCCAACAAAATTTTTGGGGGTGTACATGGTGTAAAAGAAAGGACCTGTCCCCAAAATCTATTAAGTAGTAGCACTGGTTACCAGACTTGAGCTATTAAAATTGTCCTAAATCAACAGGAAGAACAGTAAATGGTACCAAAAATAGCACAGCCTAAAAAACTTCTACTTCAGCCTTGATTGGAGTAGATCAGTAATTAAGCTATTTACTTACTCCTCAACTTACTGCTTAAAGCACATGTCAGTCAAGCCTTCCAAGTATGAACAAGCTCCCTAATTAGAACTTAAGTTCTCCAGCTGGAATCCCAGACCTTGAACATTAAAAGTGCAGATTGTGTTTTAAGGTAGACATTTCAACTTTATAGTGCTACAAACAGAATTATACATATTCAGGGGAAAAAAAGACTGAAAGAATCCTATTTGATGTTTTAGGTTAACTGCCAGCTCCTACAGTATTTCACCACAATCTGCATGTACAAAACTGCTTCAGAAAGAGTAAGGAAAGCTAGCTCTACCCAAAACTAGCATTTTCTACCATTTGTAGGACACTGCATCAATGCTAATATTGAGTACTCACTGAAACTCCAGAAATGTAAAGTTTATCCAATTATAACTTTAGATGCTTAAAGTTATTTAAGCTGGTATGTTCAGAGTACTAGAAAGCACAGGAGAGACGAGAGACCTAGTGGACTATCTGGAAGTAGAAGCAGCATTGCAAGAACAATTTAAGTGTAATAATAATCAAATAGTAATGTACTGAACAAAAAACATCAGAACACATATCTTGGGAACAAGACATATATAATCAGGACTTCCAAGCCTGAAGCAGGACATAAACAGATTGCAGTTTATGATAAGACTCCAGTCTTATCTCAGATTTAAAAAAAAAAAACAAAAAAACAAAAAAAACAAACCAAACTTCAGAGAATGAGCACCTGTGCATCTGTCCAAGGGGCATATAATTGGTTACTCAAGGACTATTAGGCTGTTTCTTAGCAACCTCTGTGCAAGCTCTAATCAAGTAAGACTAAGATTGTCATTTAGCCTTGAAATGCCTTGCCCCTTCCATCTAATATAGCATTCTAACTGCTATTGAGGAGCAAACAGTCATTTCAACCACAGATAAAAACCCATGCTTACTATGTGTTTCAGCTGAGAGTTCCTCTTAGCACTTGCTATCAGAAGATCTTCATGCCAAATATGCTTTTTACACTTTATTTAGTATCTGAAACAGCAATTAATAAACTAAACCTTTAAATTTCCTCCTTTTTATACAAAGTAAAGGCTAACTGCAACTCTAAAAAAAATGACCTTGGGAATAAAGTTTAATAAATAAGCATATAAGCTATAGCCCAACTCTTAAACAACATTTTATAACAGTAAAACATTCTCCAAATATAACTACAAGAAAAACGCTTAATATCAAAAGCAGCAATAGAGACATTTCAGGGAAATAGCAAGCATTTATCTCACAGAGTTGGACAGTATTTAAATCTTTGGTGATGTTGAAATGTATCTACTATGTTGCACACAATGGATTTCTAAAACCTGATTTTCTTTCAACAAAAGATTGAGAACGGATTGAGAGCAGCCCTGAGGAGAAGGACTTGGGGCGATGGTTGATGAGAAACTCAACATGAGCTGTCAATGTGCACTTGCAGCCCAGAAGGCCAACCATATCCTGGGCTGCACCAAAAGCAGCGTGGCCAGCAGGTCGAGGGAGGTGATTCTGCCCCTTTACTCCACTCTCGTGAGACCCCACCCGCAGCACTGCATCCAGCTCTGGGGCCCCCAACATAAGAAGGACATGGAGCTGTTGGAGCGAGTCCAGAGGAGGGCTGCGAAGATGATGAGAGGGCTGGAGCAGCTCTCCTATGAAGACAGGCTGAGAGAGTTGGGGCTCTTCAGCCTGGAGAAGAGAAGGCTCCAGGGAGACCTTATAGCAGCTTTCCAGTACCTGAAGGGGCCTACAGGAAAGTGGGAGAGGGATTTTTTTACAAGGGCATGTAGGGATAGGATTAGGGGGAACAGTTTTAAACTGAAAGAGGGTAGATTTAGATTAGATATGAGGAAGAAATTCTTTACTGTGAGGGTGGTGAGACACTGGAACAGGTTACCCAGAGAAGTTGTGGCTGCCCTCTCCCTGGCAGTGTTTAAGGCCAGGCTGGATGGGGCTTTGAGCAACCTGGTCTAGTGGAAAGGTGTCCCTGCCTGTGGCAGGGGGGTTGGACTAGATGATCTTTAAGGTCCCTTCCAACTGAAACCATTCTATGATTCTACGAAAACTCTAGCCATCAGACCAGAAAAAAAAAGCCAAAGGCATCTGAGTAATTGAAAAATAAACTCATATGTTCAGTCCTAGTCTAGCTTCACTGCTCATCTGTATCAAGTGGTGACTATCGTATGTCCTTTAAGACAGCAGTCTTAAAGATTTTTATATTGAGCATTTTTCCTTATACAGTAAGCAAAGGCACCAAAAGTCTATGGCTAAATCAGGGACAGCCACTCCTCCCTGACTCTAGATGATCTACACAAGAGGCATCACACAGCTCTCTTGAGCTTTCTCCTTCCCGACAGGTCTCCCTGGGTGTACAGCAGGGGAAGGCAGCAGCTCTAAGAGGGTCTCACCACCCCACAGGAGGCAGAAGTTCAGTAGATGCCCAACATGACCTAGCACAGATGGTCTCAGTCATCCACTCTCGTTCATTCCCCAGCCCTGGGGGCAGTGGCAGGGGAAGTGGAAAGTGGTCAGGCTACATGTCCATCTCCTGCTCACATGACAGCTGAAAAATCCACCCACCAACTCGACATGGCAGACAGTACTGCCAGGGGTCATCTCTGGCAAAAGACTGATCAATTTTAAACACCCACTAATGAGAAGCCAGAGCAGCTTTCTAGTAAGAAGCCCATCAAAGGCCTGTCAGAATGCTAAAGAGGCAGTGAATGGTGGAGTTCCTGCCAAGGAACAGTAGCAACTATCCTTTGGGTAAGCATCTGGCTAAGCATTAGGGAGCCAGAAGCAATGCCAGTATACCCTTACTCCTCACTCAAAGTAGTCTCTCTCCTTCCAAATTGATGCTCCCAAGCTTCTTCCAGATCAGAGGATTACTAGCAGCTAGAACTGGAGAGGATCAAGAAAAAGTAAACCGGTGTGCTAGCGGGAAAGTGACCCTCCCTTTTTAGTCTCTTCAGTAGGCTGAGAAGCTCTGAACTAGAGCAAGCAATGCAAACAGGACCCACACAGAGTTGACAAAACATTGGCCTTGTTTTCAGAAGAGGAGGGAGGGAAGCTTTCAGGCACACAGTAATTTAGAGTTTCTGCAGATGACTAAGTATACAGTGCAATCATAGCTGCTTTATGAACTTAATAGAGTAGTTTCTAGAGTACATTCATAGTATGTATTTCAGAGCCAACACTCACACAAAGGAACGCCTACAGGAAAAACAAGTGAAGGAGTCAGGCTACACAGAAAGGATGAATTCCACTCATCTCACCTACACATAGTGACTTGATGGCACTGCTCTAAAGAAGGGCCAGACAGCCACCGGCCCACAGGAACAGCACAAAAGAAAGTTATTTTAAAAGTTAAAAAAAAAAAAAAAAAATCCTCATTTACCTTACACATCTGTCTCAAATACAATTCTTCTCATACAAGAAAAACTTTATGGCAACTGATTAATGACAAACAGATTAAAAATGCACTAAACCATTTTTGGCATTTTTTACATCCAGAAGACAGAGTTGTTTCACATCATTTATTGTTTGACAGAAGCTTAATGTTTTGCAGCTTTTGTGCTGACAAACAGTGAACTCTAATAGTAACTCAAAGCAAGCTGGACTTGCGCAAGGAGAGCAAGCAGTAGGTAGCTTTTACAACACAAAGCTTCTCTACATCTACCCCAACAGATTTCCTTGAACTTCACAGGATCCCTCAAAGTCTACAATACAGTGGGAACACAGCCCAATTAGGCCAAACATCACAAGTCTGATATAAACACAACCAATTATGGTTTTACCCCAACCATGTTAAAGATAAACCTGACTGTTTAAGATTAAAGCTACAAGCAGTCATGTCTTTAGCAGACCTTTCATATGCAGACTTTTTTTTTTTTTTTTTTGAGAAAACAGTGTTTGAAACATCTTCAAAGAGCCCAAAGACAGTGCTACGAAGCCTCCATCATGTTGTGGTGAATGGAACACGCTGTTTCTACCTCACCCTCTTCTCCAGCTCACATCCTCTAGTGTAAGAGTAATCCTGACTAATACCTATTCCATTTTCAGTCAAAGATTTAATGCCCATGCCAGCTGTGTGGCTAAGAGTGTAGCATTTCACCGATAGGCTGGCTGGAGTACCTTCTGGAATAAAGATCAGAAAGTTGACAAGAGGTGTCTAAGCATACCACTCTCAGTGTCTGGGAGGTAAGGTTATTTGTCTGCAAGTTTTAAGTTCAGCCTCAGTGTTTCTAATAAATAAGCAAGTGTTTATTTAAGGAAGCTTTCAAGGAGTATAAATAGAAGTGTTCTCTACTATCTGACCATCTCTGTGACATTCAAAAACCCCACCCAGAACTTTAAGGTATAAAAGCTTAAATAGTTAGCAGAACACTGTCCTCTGAGGCATATTTATTTCAAAGACTTCTAGAATTTCAAAGAAATTCTAGATTTAGTGGCATCAATGTATGAAAGATTAAGAGTGCAAATAACATTTCTGCTTAAAATTAGAAGACTGATTTTCTATAGTTACATGAAACTTAAGTCTTTAGGCTTTCTATTCTGGGCAAGCTGCAAATAGTTGCTGGCACACACAGCATGCCAATAATAAATCCCTTTTTCAAAGAGTGGTTCTGTAGTGCTCACCATTAAGGCCTTGATTCTTTTTTAGAGGTGACACCTGCAGCTGCTATTGAAATCAGCTGGAGCTGTCAGTACCCAGCATTGCTGAAGGCAGTCTCTAAAACATCACCCAATTATCTTCTTTCTTTAAAAGAGCACAGCAAAACCTGCAAGCTACTCTTTGCATTTGTGTAACTTGAAACTAAAGGGATATAATTTTATATAATAAACCATTCCCCCACCCTCAACCTTTCATTTCTGATCAAAAACATTTGAAGGCAAACACAGTACTGAGCATGTGAAAGCGTTTGGTTCCCTGATCTATTTCCCCAAGACTGAGGACACATGGATTCATTTTTTCTGATCCTTAACATATCTATTCATGAATCGCAACAGGCAGAGGAAGGCTTTACGAGCACAAGGACTACAGGTGTTATGTCAAAATAAGCAACAGTTTGTCATGCCAGCTACCACAGCAATCTGAGAGTCTCCTGACAAGTCAAGCAGGCAGAGTCAGTAAGCAAGCACCAAGTTAGGGGTGGGAGGGTGAGGGGGGAAGTGGTCAAGTGTTAAAAAGGAAGCTTTGTGCTATCAGCAGAGCCTTCCACCTGGGGAAAAAATGTTAGGCTGCTGGCAAATAAGACATTGAACATTTATGTAGTTCATCAATACACGGCTATCAACTACATTATTGTTTCCATGCTGACTTCCTCTGCTAGCAAGGTGTGATGTATGTGCATTATAACCCATCATTATACCAGGTGAATTTTACATTTTGGCATAAGGTCTTGCTCTCACTTCTTATTCCCTGTCCTCAGGTCTTGCTTGGGACTGCGTGTTTGCATGCACTTTTTTTTAAGGGGTGTTTCAATGGAGCAAAGAACAACTATTCAGAGGTAAAGCTTGCTGTCTATCTCTTGAGGATGCTTCATTTGTGAAATTCTGCTCTTTTTTCACAAGAAAAGCATACATACTGTTCCTCAGGTACAGCTGTGTACAAGTACCTTTTTCAGTGCTAAATGGCCTAACTTTAACCTGCCTAATTTAAGCATATCTGTCATGATGGGTTGTCATTCAAGCTGACAGGACGCATGTTTACTCTATCAGGGAGCACAGAGTAATCTAATCCAGGATGTTTTCATTACAAAGCCTCAAGATCCTGATCACAGAGTAGTGATGGCTGTGTTAAGACAGAAGGTAGACCAACTGTAGATCTACCAGCCAAACAAAAATAGACAGGAACATTTCCTACAGTCAGGCTATCTGGTTCCCTACAGGCACCAAGGATCCCAGATAACGTGCTTCAAGGCTAGATGTCTAACCACCTCCATAAGATACACAGTTTTTCAAATTAGAAGGATTGAGACAACTTGATGCAGAGTCCTATACTGAAGTAGCCAACATCTGAAAGTGCCAAACAGAACACTGTACCCATTAAGTAATAAAAGGTATAAGGTCAAGTATTCCTGCTCAGGTTTTGGCAGAGGTGGGGTTGCTTTCTAAGAAATTCAACATTTACTGCTGCAGCCAAGTTATCCTCTCAACAGCTTTACATATTTGATGGTTCATGCTCCTGTGTATGTTTTAGATCAAGACTGAACCCTTCCAGGCATCTGGATGAGACTCACACGTGGACTGCACACGAGTGAAACTTGCACAGAGCCTGGATATTACATTTATATACTTTCACATACTTTTATCTACCTGAAAGTTAACAGTACTTCAGAAGTTTAGAGAGAAGTGCTACAATCACACTGTAAATAGGAAAATCTTAAGATCAAATATCAAATTAGTTGCCCATGTTCTAGTGGGGAAGGCACCCTTTACCCAAGCCAGTTCCAAGGGCTGCCTGAACCTCTACCTACCGCTTCTTCAGATAGGTACAGAGTCCTAGCTAAGCACCAAGGAAAAAGAGAAGTGAAATTGCTGGTTTCTGCTACTTATCTCCAAGGCCCTGAAGCTCACCTGTGGAGCTCATAAGACTGCACTGACTGTCAAGTCACACTAGAATCTCAAAAACAGAGGGGCTGAGGGAAGATAATGGTGCATGCTGTAACACATGATTTCAACATCCACAACTAGTCAGAACAATTCCTCTATATGACTAATTAACTGAAGTAATGGATGCCATACCAATATTTATGGTGCAGGAAAAGCTGTGAATTCCCTGAGGGAAGGAACAGGGTGGAGGGAAAAACCACACACACACAACTCCATTTCATGCCGTCTTGCGAAGGAGTATGAAAAATGGTTCCACACAACACATCCAGCAGAACGCCTATAACTTTAAAAATCATCTTCAGAAGCAGCCTTCAAAGTAATCCCTCCTTTATTAAACCCAAATCTAAAATTCTGCCAATAACCTAACCATTATTGAAAAATATTGCTGTGTAAGGTATTTCTGAAGCTTCAGTGTCCGAACAGTTTTGTGCTAAAAAAAAAAATGCTCAAGACTAATGAACGTAAACTGTGTAAGTGATCAGAATCAATTCTTCAAAGCTGCTTGAATTCTGTCTTTTTTTGTTTTAAAGTTGCATTTAAAATTTAATTGCATCATTTGTTTGTTAACAATTTCAAACAAGCATTAAGCTGCAAGTTTTACAGCAGGAGACAAAGAAAAAAGCGTAAGGTAGGTGGGTGAAGAAGACAGCTGTATTGTTCTAGCTGTTCCTCAGCCTCTCCCACTGCCAGATTTCTGTGGATGATGTATCCCAAGGTAGCAATTTTAAGAACTTTTTGGCAATACCCCAAGCTCCTCTTTGCAAATCAGAGATCAGACTAATGATATTTTAAAAAGACAGGAAATACGAATAAACTGGATAACCCATGCTGTATCAAACAGTGGAAGTCACTGAACTCTGGTACTGCAGCTTTACAGAAGAGACACTTCTCCAAATTTTAGGGTAAAATTTTACCATGTAAAGTTAAAAAAAAAAAAAAACAGTATAACAGAACGAACGCCAAAAAAACCACCTTTCAAGATACTACTTGCCTTACAGCTACTGCTAGCTCAGGACACTGCAATATCAAACAGACATCAAGAAAACTTCCCTCAAGCAATTTATACATTAATACATTAGTCTCCTTAAGTGAGAGAGTTATTCAGATGAGGTTCAGTAATAAGTCAACATATACCAATGCTGGCTTTCATTAGGGTTGGCTGGATTTCTCAGTCTTAAAAATCCAGTCTAGAACTATTAAGTCCTTCACTCACTGCCAGTACCTGGTCAAATTTGTTTCATAAGTGAAGGACATGCTTTCTGATTCTCTTTAGTCTCGTCCCTTCCCAGCATATTCAATAAAGGAACATTAATTTCATTACTGTTGCATAGCAAAAAAAAAAAAAAAAAAAAAATATGAAAAGACTATGTTCATATCATTCTTTCTTGTTTGAAAACTTGAGTAGAGAGAGAATATGATTTGAGAATAATTTTGAAATTACCCCAGGGAGTTGAAACCTAACCCAGGAACTCAATCTACTTCAAAAAAACCTTGTGTTAAACTAGCATTACAATTAAGCCTCTCCTTGCAGAGTCTATACAGCTTATGTACAGTTGTGACAAAGATGTCACATTCCCCATCAACAGACTGAACGTCCAGAGTTCAAGATGTAACTACAACATACAGGAGGGACTTCTTTCCATAACTGCATCCACAGACTGCAATACAGGGACTGTTTTTAAAAGTACAACTACTCCACTGCTTATTTTTAGAATTGAGGGTGGGCAGGGAGAGTATTCAGTAAACCTTCCAAAAATCAGCCAGCCACCCACCCACTAAACTGCAGTGGCACTTTTTAAATAAACTATAGGCTGCTTTGAAACAGCTGAAAAAAAAAAAAGTGGAAAGATAGACCAAAGCCTTCGAGTCCTTTAAAATGCTGGAAGTAATGATACAAGAAACAGCAGCAGACACAGTATTGTATGCTACAGACACTGTGGTAATTTACCTGCAAGAGGTAGGTCAAACAGGCCTTTCTTAGGACTTGATGAACATAGAGCAACAATATCTGGCAGCTGCAAGGTAGGTATGTGCTTATTCCAACAGAGAAAAACCAAAGAAGGCTGGGCTTAGGGACCTGCATTGTAAGGATTACCAAACTCTCCTCTTGTTTCAAGTAGCAATACTAGAAACTGGCAAAATAAAACTGTGAGTTAAGTTACCTTTACTTCCTCATGCAGATAACATATAAAGTTTGAGGTGCTAATGTTACCAAAATCACACCTGTATGGTCATTAAAGAGGAGAATTTATGGTCCATAAAGAGGAGAAAGAATCTTTATTTTCCCTTTGATCTTATAATTTAAGAGCAGAGTTCCAAGGAACTCTGTTAAGAGGAACCTTTCTACGACCATCAGGTCATAGGACCAATAAAGGTAAAACACCCCAACTCGGCAACAAGAACCTGTGCAGAGAAATTTATTAGTTGTACTTTTTTTCAGCTAACTCCAGTAAAACCCCTACCTTCAAACACTAGCCAGTTCTTAATTTGAGGTACGTGAGCATCAGGTTGGAAGGCCCCTAGCAGCACAGAAAGTTAAGATATTTATGTGGACTGGTTTCCTTTAGCACGAAACACAAGCAGTTTTGTCCCTCACCATTCCTAGGAGCAGTCTTCCAAGTAACAAAGATCCTGTGAGCTACGTATCTCGAGAGGGGTTGGTGAGGGTCATTTCATCTGTTAGTCACCAGGTGCCAAACGCAGTCCGCAGGTACCAGGGCTTCGGATACTCATCTCCCTCCTGAGCTAAGGCACCGCACCACCCCCATCCCGCAGCGCCTCGCAACTTGTCAGCTTCCACCCCATGGCCCACTTGGAAGGGCAACAGCTGTGAAACTCCCTGCAGGATCCTACCTGCCTGCAGCCGGGCAGCGAGCCCGGCTTCTCCTCCCTCCCGCCCGCCACTCCCCAGCCCGGGCCCCTCTCCGCTCCCAGCACCCCCGAAAAGCAGAAGGAAGCACCCCGTCCTCCGGGGACCGGGACGAGCGTTGGCCTGCGGCCCCTGCGGATGTGTCCCCTCGGTCAGGCGGCACGTGGGAAGGTGGGGGCTGAGGGAACGGATTGGGGGGCGAGTCACAGAAACCCCCCGAGACGCTGAGGGGAGGGAAGGGCAGAGAGGGACGGGGGCAGCGCCAGGTCTCGCACGCACACAGACCCGCCGCCACACAGCGCGCACGGATCCCGTTTCTGACAGGATCAGAGCAGAGCTCCGCTCCAGACGCCCCCTCCCGATCCGTGCGTCTGGAGCGGGGTATCTCCAGCCTCCCTTCGCCACCGGGCACGCGGAGGGCGCCGCGCTCACCCCCGCGCAGGTGTGGGGGCCCGCTGCGCCCGGGACGCGGCCCCCGCCCTCACGCCCACCGGCGGCGGCTCCCGCCCCTCCAGCCCCCGCGCGCGCCGCCGCCGCCGAGCGGCCCCGCCCGCGCCCCAGGAGAGGCGGCAGCTCGCGCCCTTCGCGAGCCGCGGCACGCGCCCCGCGCCGCGCCTCCACCTGCGTCGCGCGCCGCCCGGCAGCGCCCCCTGCCGGGGGCAGCCCCGCGCTGCGCGGAATCGCGGGGGCTCCGCGGCCCCGGGGTGCACTGTTGCCGTCAGGCTTCGGATTTCGGGGGCCGTTTTTCACTATTTTTTTTTTTTTAATTTCCCCACACAAGCCGCTGCGAGCGGCGCCTGCACCCTGCGCGAGAGCTCATCACGCGGTCAGTCCGCAGCCGCTCCCCACCGCCAGCAGCCCCTTGCGAGGCTGTCCCGGCCCCCGTGCGGGGCGAGGGCAGCACACACCCCCCGCACCCCCCTCCGCCGGCCGTGCCCCGCAGCCCCGGGAGGCGACCGGCCCCGCCCGGGCAGCGCACCGGCAGCTCGCCCGGCTTTCTAACGGCGGAGCAGGCAGGCGCTGCAGCACCGACGGGAGGAGGCGAAGGCGGGGGGGGGAGGAAACAACAAAAAAAAGGGCGATAACAACAGCCCGACCATCAACCTACCGGCCACGCAAACTGAAAGGGAATAACAATCCTGCCCGTCTCGGGGGTTCTGCCTTGATGAGAGTATTTGTTGCTGTTCAAATAGAAAATATTTCCACCGAGAACGGGGGTAGATCCGAATCCGTAGTTGCAGGGTCCGACCGGAGTGATCTTGGCCTGATATTCCTTGAGACAGACTTTCACGTAAGTGTCGCACTCGTCCCGGGAACAGTCCAGGTTCTGGGGGCTTTTCGTGCCATCGCAACATTCCCCATTGAACAACTCGCCGTTTACATTCCGCACCGAGTTAAGCTGCAGCTCGAAATAGCCCGTGGACCAGGACACCTAAAAATAAAAAATCAAAGGGGAGACAGCCTCCTTACTACCGCGGCCGCGGGCAGCGCAGGGAGCGCGGGGCTGCGGCGCGGCACCCCCCGCTTCCCCCACTCCAACTTTCGCCGGCTGCGGGTTTAACCCCGCCGCAGCGGCATATATATATATATATTAAAAATGTATAGATATAAGATACACGCAAGGTGGAAAGGGAGCGGGGAAGAGGGAGCCGCGCCACCGTCGGCGCCCCGCGGCCGAGAGCGGAGCCCCCCGCGCCCCCCTACCTGCACGCAGGAGGCGAGGAGCAGCACCAGGCCGAGCACGGCGGCGCGGGGGGCCCGGCTCCGCCGGCCGGCGCCCGGCATGCCTGCTGCTCCGCGCGGCCGCCTCACAGGAGCCCGCCGAGCCCACCGGCCACGGACCGGCGGCCGCTCGCGGCATGGGCGGCGGGGGAGCCGCCCGCAGCGCGCCGGAGGGCGCAGGGCATGGGCTGCCGGCGGGGCCGCCCGGAGCGCTCCGCCGCCGCTCCGCTCGCCCTCTGTGCGCCTCGGCTCCGCGGACACCCAACAAGTAGGTGCCGGAGTGACAGCTTCATTACCCATTCGCCGCTGCTGCCGCTGCCTTCATATTAATGAGGGGGACGGCCCGGCCCCGCGGCCGGCGGGTGGGGCCAGCGCCGCTCCCGCCGCGGCTCTTAAAGGGCGGCGGGCAGCAGAGGCGGCCCCCGCCCTGCTGTGCCTTGCTCTGCTGTGCCCCGCCGGCAGCGGGGGGTCCGCTAGCCCCAGGGGGTGGGGGACGGGGGAGCGTCCGCGGAGGAGCACGAGTGGGGTACGTGCACCTCCACTCGCGTGTGAGTGGACGGGGTACGTGCACGCGCTGCCACAGAGCGTGTGCCCACAGCGATGGAGGAGCAACCGTGGGATACGTGCACCCGCAGCTGTGGAGGAGTGTGTAGGGTGGGTGCACCCTGGCCGTGGGGGAGCTTATGGGGGGTACAGGCATCGCACTTATGCAGAACTGCACGGGGTGTGTGCACGTAAGGGCACGGAGGAGCACATGTGGTGCAGGCATGCAGAGTCAAGGAGAAGTACTTGGGGTGGGAGCACCCCAGCAATGTAAGAGCATGCAGGGTTCATGCACACACAGCTGTGGAGGAGTGCACAAGGTGGGATCACCTACAGCTGTGGAGGAGTGAATAGGGTAGGATCACCTATAGCTGTGGAGGAGTACACACGATGTATGCACTCACAGCCTTGGAGGATTGTGATGGTTGGGAGTGCCCACAGCCATGTAGGAGCATGAATGGTGCATGGAAATGTGGCTATGGAGGAGAACAGGAGGTGGGATCATCCACAGTTTTGTAGGAGCACGAATGTTGCATGCACCCACAGCTGTGGAGGAGCATATAGGGTGGGTGCACCCGTGGCTGTAGAGAAACGCAGTGAGTGGGAGCATCCACAGCCCCAGAGGAGTGTGTGGGGTGCATGCACCCACAGCTGTGGAGGAGCACGTAGGATGCTCATGTAAAAGCACAAAGGGTGCGCACACCCACTGCCATGTAGGAGTTCCCACAGGATTGCTTATAGCGTGCCCTCAGTGACATGTGCAGTACACAGAGCAGATGGCCAAGTGGTGGGATCATGTCCTCCTCCAGTGGTGGCTCAAGCAACTATGAGAGTAACCGAGCAGAGATTTCTCCTTTAGTTTAAGCACCCTGTGATTTTGATCCCTGCTGACAACTATGAAAGCTATACATCCAGACAACTGCATGCTATGGATATGCTGTCAAAGCCCAGATCTGCATTTAGGACTTAAGTTTTCCTTCTGTTTCTCTCCCTCCCCCTTCTCCCCATTTTAACTCTTTACTACTGATCATCCATGGGAGTGGACAATTGGAGAACAAACAGCTCAGAAATCAAAGGGCTGTCATGTTCCCCTGCACCGAAAACCTTTCACAGAGCCTCCCCCCGCCTTTTGAGCACCCCGGCTGCCTCCCGTCCCTCCAGCAGCCAGCCGGCACGCTGCTCCTCTGCTATTCATGGCCAGTGTGCAGCTGCAGCTACTCTCCTAGGCTGACACAGCAGCAGCTGCTATATGTGTGCCAGCTGGCTAGCCGCTCTCCAAAATCCTCTTGTCCGCCCCGCTTCCCTCGCTTTCCTGCTTCCCCACCTACAGACCTGCTTCTCCTTCCCCACCCACGTCTCTCACTCGCCACAATCTGCTCCAGCTTCCTACCTCCCCGCTGTCCTGAGCGTACCCCTCCGCTGTCCCGATTCACCTTACTTGCTCTCCGAGAAGCATCCCCTACTTTCCCTCTCATCCCTCCCGAGCTCAAACAGGAGCTCTCTGAAGTGGAGCACTGAATATTGTTGTTGATTATTTTGTGTGTCCTCTCTTTGAAACTGTGCCTCCCGACATAACTGCATTCAAGCATTTTTTTGGTTAAGATAACCTCTGGTGTAACCACCTTCAGAAGGCAGCAGAGAGGAAGCTGAGGGAGGGCCAGGACCTTGGTTTGAGGTGTTATTTTAAAGTCACTATGTTTTGCTAATCAGAAACTTTGCAGAGCCCCTACCCTTGCCCAGCTGCCCTGCTTGCTGGCTTCCGAATAGATAGGCTCTTTAGTTTTTAATTACTTTTTCTGGTGGCTGAAGGGAAGGAGTTTCTTACACTTAGCTTTCTGCCTAACGATTATTTTGTGGTGGATGGCAAGCCAAAATATTTTGCAAGACAGGTATTTTGTTTGCATGTATCATCATCAACAAACATAAAACCTCATAATCTACATTCAGCTTTATGCGGTCAATATGCCTGTGGAGGAAGACATATATTTTTATCACCAAGCTGTGCAAATGTAATACAGAAGAAAGATGATCCAGTAGTTACAGCATACGCTCAGTCTCTACAGAGCCAAGCTCGGTTACCTGCTGTATCACAGAATTTGTTACCTTGAGCACACTGTGTGCTCTTTTTGTGCTCTGGTTTTGCCTTTGTAAAACTCTGATGCCATTTAAAAATTCCTTTTCTCGCTGTAACCTGACTTCACAGGAGCAGAGAGGGGAGGTGCAGCTATTTCCAGGCATTCTCTCTGCTCAGGGAAATTTTCATTTTATTCTTCTTGGTGCTGCAGCCCCATTTTCAGCCTGAACTCTTTAGTTCTCTCACTGTGGTGGTTATTATTTCTCAAGTGCCATGGACATTCGCTCTTTTCTTCTGCAGGTATGCAAAGTTGTTTCATTATAGTTATGCACAGATAGTGATGGTTTTCAGGAAACGCAGCAAAATATTTAACATACAAACATAGCGTTTTTAAAAAAGCCTGATGGCCAGATCTGGAGGTGAATGCTGAGCAAGGCTAAGAGGAGCCATCCCTTGCAGCTTGGACAATCCATGTCAGACCAGCCCTGACGGGGGACAGTCCAGCCCCCCATGTAGTCCCTGCCTTCCCACGGGGGCTGCCGCCCACTAGCTTTTGGGGGGAGATAAAGTTAGATAAGATGAAAAGCAAAAGTTCCTGTGCAGCCCTTGGGGTGCCTTGGACACTTTCAACTCTTCTGCACCCAGGGGTGCGCCGGCAGGGTTTGCCCCCCTCTTGCTCCAGCGTTTCCCAGGCTCCGGACCCCTGCTGCAGGACAGCTTGTGGGACCGGGCTTACCCCGCTCTGAGGAAGCATGCTGGAGGCAGCCGGCTCCATAACTCATTCCCAATCAGCTGCGCTCTCCAAGGCCTGCTCGAGGCCCTGGCTGCCAAGTGTAATGTGTCTCCTCTTACACCCACACCTACAGCCCAGCCTGCTGTCACCCAACCCACCGTCTTTCCCGGCCATCCTGCATCTGGCTGCGCCCTGCGTCGGCAGCCACCATTTCCCCGTCGAGTGAGGCCAGGACCTTTCCTTTCCCACTGCGGGGTCCTCCTCCCCTCACCTTCCCCAGAGACAGGTCCCTGTGCCTTTGTGTTGAGTTGCGGGGCTGTCCATGTGGTCCTGTGCAGGCAGGCACCTGCAGGCTGCTTAGGGGAAGTCGATATAAATTTCCCCATGCTGAACACAGGTTTCGAGGCGCCCTTCTTCCACTCCCTCCCCACCAAAGCAAGGGCTATCACGATCCAGATAAAAAACCCATAAATATCCTCCCATTGCTGCTCCCTCGCTTCCTCCTGCTGCTGCTCCTTCTCCTTTCTCCGGCAAGCCCTGCTGAGGGTAGCAAGTGGGAATGGGGGGCTGTGCGTGAGAGGGGGGTGGAAATAGGGCTGAGGAAACTCGTGCTTGACTTTAGCTGGGGTTTGAGCTCACAGTCAGCAGTTACTCATCCTGCACAAGGGACAGGACTGGAGAACATAGGTCCCTCTGGCAGGGGAGGGACGCGCTCACCGCCAGTCTGAGGCAGGGTGGAGTGCCGGCATCCCGCACCTCCTCGTTCCCAGCCCTCTGGGCCAGGATTTTTGCTTTTGTGCTCTGGCTGCGCGCTTCTGCTAAGTTTATGCCTGTATGCAAATCCTTTGCAAGTATGCTCATTAAATCATTTGCATACAATATCCCCGAAGGATCATAGCTAGGAAAGGGCGGGGTTTATCCATTTGCCTCAGAGACGGCGGAGGTATAGGGATGTCATTTGTCAGTATGCGTGTGGTTATGGATATGGACATATATCTCATTTACCCAGGCCAGAATGCATCCACTTGGGAAAGTTAAAGGCAAGAAGATCATTTTGGATGTTGTCCATCTGCAACTTGGCAGGGTAGGAGTTAACCCTCCCTTTCTGGCCAGAAAGGCTACAGCTGCCTGTCCTGAGAGCAAGGCATTGCAGGACAGAACCAGCTGTGAAGAATTAAATCTCTCTCCTTCCTCCTCCATGAGAAGCCTTGTGGGCTGGGGCTAACAGTAAGAATGGAGAAGACTGCTCAGGAAGAGAGATAGAGGGTAACCGGAGGAGAAGGATTTTTCTTCCTCTCTTCTTTGTGGAACTTGGCTGGAGCAAGGTATTTTGAGCTTTGCTTTGGACTTGGCAGGGTAAAGACGTGTCTTCTCCCTTGACTTAGACTGAAGAGTCCTGTTGGATTTGTATGGCTCATGTAATGTCTTTAACGAGTGTACACATGCATATGCATGCTCTTCATGGAAGCAAAGCAGACTTGAACTGCAAGGATGTTGTTTTTCAATATCTACCAGTGTAAGACCTGGGAGTGGTTTCTCTTAGTTAGGATTGAGCTGCTAGTACAGCCCAAGAGAAGACCAAGCAGAGAACGCATAAGGTAGTGCTTATATTTGTCTTCCTTCCTAACTACTACTAGGAAAGTAAAGTTATGCTTGATGGAAGTTGTGCCAGGAAAGAAGCTGAGATCTTGGCACCACTCTTTCCTATTTCAGTGGTTGCCCAGCTCTGAGCTGGCACTGGTTTCTGCGGGCTCCGGAGCAGAAAGAAGGTGGTTTCCTATCGTTTTAACTTTGCTGCCTGGCATGCTTTCTGCTTTTGGGGCCTGGTCTTCTGCCAGCAGAAGCATATGCTGAGTCTGGCCCAAGAAGTCAAATGGTCTCAGTTTGTACAGCTTGGTACTAAAGGCCAGCAATATTAATAAAATGAGGGAGCTCTGCTGAACATGGTCTTTGAGAGCTCCTCCCAACTGATCACCTCCCACGTTTCAAAGCCCTGCTCAAAATGTTAGAACTTGGAGTGGGGGTGGTGGTGTTAGCTGGTCACTTGGGAAAAAAATTAGAAAATGAGCTCAGCTGATCTGACTTCTAGGACTCAAGCCCCTCCCTTAAAAGTGAAGTTCTTATTCTCCTACTGACTTATCTTCTTTGTGGATTTTCAGAAGACAACCCATCTGAGAAGCCTTCTCAAAAGTGACTGAACTATGCTGTATCCACGGCAGCTGGCTGTTGCTCTTAAAGTTCCTTGCAGTTATCCTCAAAGAATCCTCTATATATGACGTTCCTGGTGTGTGAATCACAAGAAATAAGGTCGGAAGGGATATCCAGAGATTAACTAGTTTATCCCATTCCACAAGGAAGGACAAACAGTACGTGCTTCTTGCACAACAGATGGGTATCCGATCTGTTCTTAAAAACATCCCCAGATAGAAATTTCAAAGCTGTGATAACCTGTTCTAGTGGTTAACCATCAGAAAATGTATGCTATTGTATTGCTGCGCTTTGATCCCACTTCTCGACCTATTTGCAATGGACATGGAGCACAGCATATTCCCTTTCTCTCTGCTGCTACCCTTTATCTATTTGAAGACTATGCTTGTGCATCCCTCTGATGTCTCTTCTTTACAAAGACAAAAAAGAGGACATAGCCTCAAGCTTTGCCAGGGGAGGTTCAGGTTGGACATTAGGAAGAATTTCTTCTCAGAAAGGGTTATTAGACATTGGAATGGGCTGCCCAGGGAGGTGGTTGAGTCCCCATCTCTGGATGTGTTTAAAAAAAGACTGGACGTGGCACTTAGTGCCATGGTCTAGTTGACATGGTGGTGTCAGGGCAATGGTTGGACTCGATGATCCCAGAGGTCTCTTCCAACCTGGTTGATTCTGTGATTCTGTGATTTTTCTGGTCTTATATGACTGTAGACCATATTTTCTAGACCCTTGATCATTCTTGTGGTCCTACTGTAGTCTCTCTGCCATTGTTCCTCAATTTTCTTAAAATCCAGTGCCCCAAACGGGACACAGTTTCAGTGAGATCTTAGCAGCACTGGATGGAGTGGGAGGAATACATCACAGACCAGCAAGCATGGCTATGTGCACAAGCATGATGCTTGCTTTAATGTTCCTTTTTCTTTCTTTCTTTCTTGTAACAGCATGATGTTGTTGACTTCAGTTTGGTTTGCCCTCTACTGAGCAGCTTTTTACCCTGGGAGCTTTAGATCGTGTTTTCTAATTGTGAGAATGTGATGCAAGCGTCAAAATCCCTAATAAAGGATGGGTTTGTTGCATCTACTGGTTCTTGCATACCCTGCTGCCCCAGTGATAGGAAAATACCTGGGTGATTTAACAAATTTGTGTTAGCTGTTACTCAGTTCCATGTTATTTTCCAGATGTTTATAGAACATTTCTTTATTTGTTCCAGTCTTCTGACACCTTGCTGGTTCTCTGTGGTATCTCAGAGAGCTGCTAACAGCCATGAGTTTGCTTCAACAAGCAGCCTAAGCACACAATATTTAATTCAGCTAAGTATTTTTCATGTATTCTTTCTTCCTTCTAGACTGAGTTCTTCCTCTGTCATCTGGGGCACTAATTGTGTGCAAGTGTCTTTTTACTCAAAGCTGAAGTAAAAAAGGCAAGTACTTCCACTGTCTTCACATTATGCATTTCTAGCTTTCCTTCCCTGTTGTGTAGTTCTTCCATGGCCTTCATGTCCCTCTTATGTATTTTATGTTTTCTTAATGTCCTGTTGATCCTGTTGGTCATATTTCTTTTTATATCTTGACTTTTCTGGTTTGGTTCCTACATCTTCAGCCCATGCATTGATTCACATGCAAGTTAATCTCCCTTCTATTTTCTGAATGCACTTTTTCTTGCATTAGGGGTCAATGAAATGGTTGTGATTTAAGCAAATCATCCGTCTCTTACAACAGTTGCTTTCCCTTCTCTGCTGGGATTGTTTGAATTGATGTCCTTACCATTGTTTCTTTAAGGTGCTGCCAACTTTCCTGAATTCTCTTTTCTCTGAGACTTGTTTCTCATGATTATCAGTTCTACGAGGTTTTTTGAAATATGGTTTCTGGAAGTCCATTGTATTTATTTTGCTGTTCTCCTTCCTTCCTTTCCTACGACTTGTGAACTCTGTTGTTTCATGGTCATTCTCACCCAAGCTGCATTCCTCTTGCATGTTATAAGCGGTTCCTTCTCTTTGGTTAAAGTCAAATTCTCTTCTCATTTTGATTACCTGTCAAGGTTTTAACCTCTTATTGTTTATTCCTTATGCTGTTTGCATTGTTTCATCAGGTGAGCCATTATCCTTTTCAGCATCCCACCAATGATTTTCTTATGAGTAATGATATTTCCCTTCGTTTATACACCTCTGCCCAAGTACTTGATGTCTGTATTTACCTGTTCACTTTTGAAACCAGCCTTTGCGGATCCTAGTTGCATTAATTCATCAGGTCAGGGCACAGAGATGCTCGTCCTGCCTTGTGAGTTGAATGCTAGCTCTGATCACCAGTTCTTTTTCTTGGAACATCCATCCAAGTTCAAGCAAGTCAAAACCTTCCTGGTGATGTCACCTGCACACCCATGCATTCATTTCCAGGAAAAGATTTATAAGTAGTTGATGCCACTCGTGACCAAAATAGCTAGTGCTTTATTCATAGAAGGAATTTTCCCTTCCTCTTTTCATACATGAACTAGTCTGACCAATGCTAAGAAAACCCACTCTGGGTGTGTTGGTTCTAGCCAACTGCTAACATGTCAGATCTCTAATTCCCATTGAAAATTCATAGCGAAATCATCCAAGATGCAGGTAGAAGTTTATCTAATTGAAACCCAGTCTGGATTCAGACTAAGCCACTGGCATCTTGGATAATCTGCTGTCAGAGGAGGGGGGCCTGACATCCCTCTCCTGTGTCTGGACCACTTGGCAGAGCAGGAGCTGTTGTTGACCAGGAGGTACTGTTGTCCTGCTAAGAGGAGGCAGCAGAATTCAGGAAAATGCAATAAAATATCCACATCTGTGGAAAGCACATATTCAATGAGTAGGGAGGAAAGCAGACATCTATCTATGAAATTAATTTTTAAGGTGCAGTGTATTGAGGTATCAGACTTACGTACATAGGTATAATAGTTCATTTCTCTTCACACAAAGACATTCCTCTCACCACATTAGCCATGTGGTTGGCCTTGACCAGCTCACAGCCTGTTAAACTTAAATGTGAATAAGGTAGATGACAGAAGAAAAAATATGAGGTGTTTAAAGCTATTATTCTATCTTTTTGTTTAAAGCATCCTGCTCACAGTCAGTGCAGTAGGGTTCATGCATTCCTCACTGATACTAGGCTCTCGCACAGCAGCATCCTCAGCTGATACTGTCCGCTATTTCTGGTGACCTGGAAAACCTACCCAATGCTGGAGGAGGAGGGATTGCTTTTCATTAGGGTCTTCTGTCACATAGAGACCACTGTAACACAAGGTGCTCTGAATTAAAGCAGTCAGACCTAAGGAAATGCAGATTTGTACATGGCACTGCTGAACACCACACTGGTGATGTCCCAGTGTGAGCATCATGCCAGTCCAGCCTCAGAAGCAGAAATGCGCAAGAGAAGCTCTTCCAGTGCAGAATAGCGCGCTTACACAGTGACGCTGATTTAAAAAAAAAATTACCAATAGCTATGACATCCTTATAGATTTATTCTAGTTACTAATCGTTGCTTGATGCATAATTTGATCTGATGTGCATGTTCATCATGCAATCTTTCTTCTCCCTCACTGGCACCTCCAGCCCCTTATATTTTGCTAAATAAAATCAGGTTTCTTTCTTAAAAAAAAAAGAAAAAAAAAATCTCTCTTTGGGCTTCTGTATAGCTGAGGTTGTCAGAGAAGTGATCATCCAGTGCTCTTGAACCAAAATACTTGTGCCCCTGACTCCATTAACACTTGGATCTTGGTCAGTCTTAGACTTTTCTTTCAGCCAGTGCCTTCCAGTGCTTTCTGTAAGAAGGTGATGTGCAGGGGCAGACCTCCAGCTTGCAGAAGACAGCTCAATTCATTGAGATAAGTGACTCAGAGCCAGGACCGTGCCATCCATTTTGCTGGATCATTCACACTCACAATTCATCTGTTTATGCCCTGATTAATCATTCAAATAAAATTTTTATCACTCCTAGTTAAAAGCAGACATAAATGAGAGCTTCCTCTTCTGAACAAGAGACCTTGCTCCGAAACAGAATTCCTTCTTCCTGGAGCCAGGCAAAATAACCAAGCGGGGCGACAGATGATTCATCTACCAGCGCTCTCCATCAAAAACTGTAGCTAAAACAAGATTACTAAGAAGAAGAGTGCTATTAAAGGAGGAAACTGCTGCTGTAATTTTGTTAAGGAACATGAGATTATTTGAAAGCCTTTTAAAAAGTGTGTTTGTTCTGGGAGAGGAGGGGTGAGGGAGGATTTTAGAGGAAGGGAGAAGGGAGAGAGATTATTAGTCTTTCTTGCCTATAGAGATTCATACTGCTTTCTTTGCCCTAGCCAGCAAGGGTAGTGATTTCAGGAGCCGTTGTAAGTCATTGCTCAAGCCCTAATGAATAGGACACAACCTGTACCGTAGCTTTGCAGAGGCTGAAAGCATGGGGTAAAAAAAAGGTTGTGGGGCGTAGAGGATTTGGTGCACTTTACTGCATGTAATTACAGGTTAAGATTTTTTCCAGCCTGCGTTTTTGTTCCTGGCCATGATGATCCCTAGAATATTCACACAGCAGCAATCTCACATTGTTCAGTATTGCTTTATAAACTCTCAAGGCCATGGACAAGCCAGCCTCAAAGCCTGTGCCTCCCTTTGCTCACCGACAGCTAGTTTTGCACATAGCTGCTTAGCACACGCAGCAGCGATGAAGCACATAGTGAAACAGGCTGCCACCGCTTTTGGCAGGCTTCGCTGTATCGTATTCACAGCGAATTACACAGCAAAGACGTGTCAGTGCAGTGACCCCATAGGAAGCGGCACAGGGACCTACAGGGCAGAATCCCAGAGCTGGGAGGAGCGGGGATTTGGGTGAGTGTGCCAGGACGGACCTGGCGCTGGCTGCAGACCTTAGCCGGGGTCTGCTGCCAGATTTGGTCAGCCCCCAGTGTGCTGGGTCCCCTGTGGAGCCGGGCTGGCACAGCTGTCCCTGGGATCAAGGGCAGAGCCTTCGCCTGGGAAGTGGGAGATCCCATTCTGCTTCTGAAAGTGGCTTCTTCACATACCAGCTGGATGTATTATAGGTATTACTGAGAGAGAGAGATAGAAAGATGATTTGTGCCCTGCAGACACAGATCACTGGCCAGGAGTTACACGTAGCTGCTCCAAATGTGATTCTGCGTAGAAAAAGCTGAGGGATCCATTAAACCAGATGCTTCAGTCATACAAGAAGTATTTTGTGTACAGTGTCTACTCACAGTCAGAGCTGTGCATTTTGATCAGATTTTCAAGGTCAGACAGAAACTTGATGGTCATCCAGTCTGACCTCAACTAGTTTTCAGGCTTTCACTCCGTTTGCTGTTGTTAAAAGAGAGTCTCTGCAGCAGAGCTCCCTGCGTTCGGCTCAGGAAGGGCCACTCACTGGGCAGGATTTGGCCCAGGGCTGCGTAACAAAGTGAGAAAACAGTGCTGAGCAGCAGAGAATAAGCTCCTGCACCTGGCACAGGTTGTGTCCGTGCATTTCTCCCAGATAAAGGAAGAGTGCTCTGGAATGGAGCTGATACCTGTTCGTTAACCGAGTGTTGAAGTTGCACTGCTGTCGTAAATTGATGGTGTGTTTTAAATGCAGAGCTCCGCTGAGCAGAATGTTATAAAACTTTGGCTTTGTAATGTGGTGGGATGGGGGGTTTGGGGGAACTGCAGCAGTGCTGGCCTTCAGAAAAAGGAAATGTTACATGAAGGAGCTTGGAAGTTGAGAGAGGTTCCAGTAATGAACATTTTTGAATAAAAAGATTGAATTCATGCTGCAAAAAAATGTTCAGGATGTGGCTTGTTTTCTGTAGTTAATCCCTTCTAAATATTTAAGGAAAAAAAAGAAAGAGAGAGAATAGAAATGGTGCTTTGTTTAAAAATAGGATCAGAGGTTCTATTAAACACACGAAGAAGTCCCACGGTTTATTGTACCCTGGGATCCCTCCCCTCAAACAGATTTACCTTACTTGATGCAGTCCTGGAAGAGCCAAAAATGGGTTTGTATTTTTAAAATGTACATCTAGGATTTGGTAGCCTCTGAATTTGGTTTTAGCCCTTCAAGTGTGTGTCCAAAGCATATGTCACACACAAGCCACGATGTATGTGTGCAAGGAAACAGGGAACCAGACCTGCTGTTACTTTAATGTGCAAACTGACCCCTGTCTGGAGAGAGACCCTGCAGCTCCTGTGTCAGACCCACCGTACGGCTGCCGCAGCCTCCCCTTGCTGCTGTGCCCTATGAAATCTCCCTCCGCAGGCCAGCAACATGCCCGGGGCCTCCAAAACCCTGGATCCATCCAGCATGGACCAAAGCACACGGAGCTGGCTGCACGCCCAAGCGCAGGGTTTTGTGGGTGTATTGTGTCCTTGCATACATTTCCAGGCAAAACAGATTACACCTAGCTTCGGATGACAAACTTTTCCAATTATGAGAGAACAGTAATTCACCAAGGAGTAAGTATTCCTTTAATTTCCTTTGCTTGGAAATGATACCAAGAATCTGTTCTGAATGGAGGCAGATGAAAAATGCTACATGTTAATGCATATTCTGGGTTAGCTGTCTTTGTTAAATTAGAATGAATGCTGCTCATTTCCCATCTGGTCCTCTTTGACATTACTTCCAGAATATATTCACAGCTCTTATTTGTACCGTACAAATGGCTGGCTGTAGTACCAACTTTACCTTTTATAGGCTGCTAAAATGTTGGTGCCAGATCGCAAAATAACGTTCTACTTCTAGGAAGCATCTGTGGACATTACTCGCTCCAACAGCTTCCTTTTTTTCCTCCTCTTATTTTCTTTAAATGTAACCATATATGTGAAGCGAGTTTGTTGTCAAACCAAGCGAAAGTTGACGGTTTGACAGCCCTGGAGCCTGCAATCTTCCTCACGCAGCAAGGATGCAGCAGGCAGATCAAGCAATGTGCTATGAGCCTTCTCATCTCTTCTGCACAGCCTTCCCTGAGGGCTGAAAGAGCAGATATTTCTCCATCTGCAGCTGCTCGTTGGTGCCTTTGCTGGCTGCTGTGCTGAGGGATTTTGTGCTCTGGATCCCTGAGCACTCTGGGTTGCCCTGAAAAATACCAATGCAACAGAAACCGAACAGCTCTCAGCCAGCGCTGAGTCTGGTGCTGCCGACCTGAGCTGGTTTTCTGATTAGTTCTCAATCTTCCCATCCACGAGCGTTTGTTTCTGGCGGTTTCCTTAACAAGCTCCCCATTCCAGCAACCTCCGCCCCTGCCCTCCGATGCATTTCAGACCTACCTCGGTGAACAGGGTGTTGTGATCCGAAACGCCCACATTTGTCTGCCTGGTGTGACCAAAGGCTGCAGCGCCGCGCCGGGAATTCTCACCATAGCAACTACGGGCATTGACAGAATTTGGTACTTATTAAATAGGCCGTTTACCTCTTGGGCTGCGAGAGTAGAGCACAAGCTGCGGTGAAACACCGTGAGCTGAACAATGCTGGGCTGCCGCTGGTATCTTCACATGTAAACCAGATAATTACTGTGTTCTGTAAATGAAACAGATACAGAAAGCCTGCGTGGGGTAGGAGTGTTGAAGATGTAGGGTGACACGGTATTATTATTGGAAGATCAGCAAGCATGCTCGTCAGACACTGCTAGGCGGTCTTGATGGATCCAGCAGAAAGTGAGTCCTGCCAGTCACATCTCCTTGACAGACAATCTAAGTGACCGTGTTCACGGAGGTCAGTTCATGGGCTTAGCAAACAGCAAATGCATGGGGATAAAAAAGAAGAAATTATTGGTACCCCAGCAGAAAATAAGCAAGCTTGCAGATAGATACTCAGCGCCCAGCCTCTCAGGGATCAAATGTATGGAAGTGGTTTTTAAGATGTCAATGCTCAAAATGCAGAATCCCATAACAGTGAAAAAGTGATTTTGACAAAACACCTCCCGTCATCTGTGCAACTGTTTCAGTTCAGCACTGCGGCATCTGCCAGCCTCTGTGCAACCCTGCGCTTCCCGTGGGCCATGACCTGCTGCGGGGCTGCTGTAAGCTACGTTCAGCAAAGGATATAGGTGATAAAAATAGGAGGAAGCACCCAAGGTCGAACCTCTTCTGCCCAGTTCAGAGCTGCCCAACCTCCTTAGCAGTGCCTCTGTCAGGACAATGGCTTTCAAGACCTACACAGGGGTGCTGCTGGCACCCATCACTGCTCGGGTGGGAGCAGGTCGATGCTCAGCCTCGGCACAAGCTCTCTGAGCTGTGGTGTCCCATGGGTGCTGTACACTGGGTGCAAACTGCCCATCCATGCACCCTGGCAGCAAAGCCTCGGGGCAGCCCTGTAAAACCAGCTGATAAGTCCCCAGCACAGCCAGATGCCTGGAGAAGGGGCACGTGCACGCATGGCCAGAGCACAAACTGAGAGCGCTGACCATCAAGCATCCCGTGGCACGCAGCTGCTGTTTCTGCCCAGCACCCAGTTGCGTTGCCTGCTCTCCCACATGTCCCCTACAAGCCTGCAGTCTGGGTGGGAATTCCTGCTTGCCCCTGCCTACCTGCTGCCTGAGCCCCGCTGAGGTTTAGGATGTTGTCGGCAATGAGAGGCCCAATCCAGGCAGCAGCCGCAGCGTGTGGCTGTAAGATGCTGAAAAAGGAAAGAGAAGCCATATTGCATAACCCCCATCTGGCAGCCCCATTAAAAGGGGCCAGGGCTGCTGCTCAGGTCCCTACCCTAGGCAGGGAGGGGAAGAGAGGTGGGCTGGAGTCATTTGCCATACCATCACCTAATTAGAGCATGTCTGTAAGAGGGACAGGTCTAAACCCCATTCCCTTCACCTTTTAGGGGAGCACAATAGCTGTCCGGTCACAGATGGGATGCTTAGGACTTTGTGCAGGCAGGTGCTTGTAGGAAGGGAGGGCAAAGGGGAGAAATACCTCCATGACAAAGGTGAGCCTGGAAACCAGCCTCCATAGCTCTGCTGCCTGCAAAAAGCCAAGGACTCCGCAGGCTTTTATTAACACTTTTCCTTAGGTCTTACCTTGAATTAACCTCTCTCCCTTCCTTAGGCAGTAATTCTTGCTCTTTATTTCTCTAACCTTATCACTTTGCTAATAGTCCTCTCTTGGTGCTAACCCCTCTTTTCACTTACCTTAAGTAATTAACACAATTAAACTCAAGAAATTGTGCACAGATATACCCAGACTGGAACTGCTGCTTTTCTTTCAAACCCCAAGAAGGCTTTTTAGGCCTGGAAGCCTGCCTGTTTTTTCTCTAGCCGTGTGAGCTTGCCTGATGAGGGGCATTATTTCTCCGTACAACCCTGGCCTTGCCTAATGGCAGGGAGAGGAAAGCCCTGTGCTCTTGTCCTGTTCTCCCAACTCTTTCAGCATCTGATTAATTTTAAATGCAGAGTACTTTCCTTAGGGGTGCCCTGAGCACGAGGCTGGGGAGCTGTTTCCACTTCTCATCTCCTGGCTAATGAGAGCCTCTGTTATTTTTGATTCAGCATCAGTGGGAGGAGGGATGGAGAACGCCGCTGTATCCCAGCCAGGCGTGGGTGCCCTTCTGGGGGACTTCCAGTGGGTTTGGCTCCTCATCTGAATGTGCCCATGGTGGGAACCAGGGGGTCTGGTCCCCACAGCTGCGCTCCTCACAGCTGCTCACAGCAGCAAGGAGAAACCCCAGAAGGCAGCCGGGAATAAATTGCTGCAGCAGCAATGGTTTTGGCTACCAGGATCTCAGGAGGGCTTGTGCAGGCTGGGCCACCACAGCTTTGCTGCCACCACCCAGGGCGCAGCTCTGAGTGCAGCTGATCGCAGCCAGACCCACACCTTGATGCACAGGGTAGCATTGCAGTTCACTTGGACATCATGGCCCCTCATGACTTCAGTATCCTCTGGTTCTGGGTGCTTGACTTTAGATGGCAAAGATTTAATTTTCCAAGGTGCTGGACTCTCCTCGTTGTTGCTGCAATCAGGGCAGAACACAGTAGAAGCGTCAAATTAGAGCCTCCAGTTTGGTTAGAGAATGGGGATAGCAGCATACCCGGAGGGGAGAGGTTATTGCTCTCCCTTTGAAAGGACAAGGATGGAGTTCAGTGAAGGTATGAGGATTAAGCAAATGCTAATGGTGAGCATGTAAATGGGTGATCAGATTAGAGGGAGAGCTGCAGCCCTTGCATGTGGGGACAAGCAGAGTTTTGGGGCAGCTACCAGCCACAGGGCTCTTGCTTTGCTTGCTTTGGCTGCTCCTGCCTCTCGGAGAGGTGCTGCTGTGCCTTGTGTCCGGGTTGGTTGTGGCACGTTGGTATGTTGCTTTTGTTCCAACCTTACCACTTATTATGACCAGGCACATTTCACATTTCAAAGTATTTTTCTACTGACTGTCATATAAGCAGGAGTATGACCCAAAGCGTGGCCTTGAGTATTTAAGGGGGATCATATGAAAGCTTTCAACAGCTAAAATTTCTTCAGTATAAGACAGTTGGTGGGGCTTGAAGATAGAGATGTTGACACATGGTTTCCTGACATTCAGTTCTGCAAGCAGAGGGGCGATGGCATGTGTTAGGCTCTGATGGGGTGGTGACTCCCCGCTCACCCAGAGGACCTTTCAGTCAGCCTTGTGTGGTGCTTCCTCAGTACAGGATAAAATCATGGTCCCTTGGAAATTCACCGTGAGTTCCCATGGAGAAAAGGACACTTAGAAAGTGTATCTTTGCTCAAGAAATAAGCAATGTGTGGAATTGATTACATTAAACAAGAAAAAAAAAGGTGTATGTTAATTTTGTACATGAATTAGCTAGGTAAGGGGGAATATGTTTTTTTCACCAGTTTATTTCTTTCTGCTTTCCTACTTCTATGATTTCTGATGAACTGCAGTTCCCCAACTACGATTCAAAATACTAAGGAGAAGAGTTGCTGAAAGTCTGGAGTTGAACACCAGAAGAAAACTGGCCCATTTTCTCAGTTCATAAGAGGGTCCCAAGCTAAGTCTTTTGCTGAACTCAAACCATCCCTGAACACCAGCAGTCGTTTCTGGCTACTGCTTTAAAATAACACCGGTGGCTTTCCAGGGAACCTGTTCAAAGTAGGGACTGTTCTGCATCTGTATGTGCAGGATTTCCCTGTGGGGAGGGAAGGACACGGCTTAGTGCACATTAACCCCACTGTACCCTTCCTCTCCCGGCTGCAGTGCTGGGCTGCGAGGGAGGCGCAGGTCAGGAGCTGAGCCTCTCCTCTCCCAATCCCTGAGCTGTGGGACTGCCTGCACGTCCCCCTGCCCACTTTAAGCATGCTCCTTCCCACTGTGAAGCTGCACATCCATGATTTGGGGCTGAATCAAAACTGGGCTTCAGGGGCAGCTGAGCACAAACGAGACCCGAACCCCCAAATTTATTCTGCTTCAAATACCTGGGAGACGACTGCTACAAATTAGACAATAAGTCCCTTTGTTTCCCATTTCTGACTCGTCCTTTTTTACTGCCTCATGTTTCCAGCAACGAATGAGTCCAACTGCCAATTCGGAGAATTATTTTTGTGGCAGAGCGTGCCTGATGGAAGAGACACCCATTGCTATCCATTTCCATTAGCAGCCTGTCAATAGAAATTAAATTACATGAATAAGGCGCTATCAGTGCCAACAACACTGCAGGAAAACATTAATTAATCCTCATTTACATTAGTCAGTGCTACCATCAAATAGACTCTTCTGTTGCTACAAAAGACATTTCCACAAATGATTGTTGCTGTCTGATAAACAGATTCACAGAACCTCACTGACTCACTTGTTGGGCTCTTGCCATCACACTTGGGGCCTGAACGAAGCAAATGCTTTGTGGGATCCTATTCAAAGCCCAGGTTGAATACTGGGCCTCTGAGTCCTGTTCAAACCAACCCAGACACCAAAGAGGTGGGGCTTCGGACTTTAAAGAAAATAAATCCCCAATTAACTTACAACAGTCAAAGCAAATTTATTTTTCTAAGGAGTTTGTGATGTGCCCGTCACCGTTATATCTAAACATCACTAAGGGTCTAATGATCTTTCAGAGGGTGCTATATAATAGGAGGAAAACAGAGGGGACTGATCCTTCCCTTCTAGCTCTAGAAGGAAGGATTAAGAGCTAAACTCTTTCCCGAGTGAACATTTAAGTAAGACATGCCCTATTTGAATCACAGGATATCTTTACTTTGGGATTTTTGAGCCCTGCTGAGATCCAGATTTGCAAACAGGCTCTGTCTTCACTGCAGACTGAATGAAGTTCCTACATCCAAACACCGCTGCCCTTCGAGGGGCTCCAAGCCCCAGCTCTGCAGTGTGGCTCACCTCAGGGGCCCGATTGCAGCTGCCTGCCCTCCCTCCGGGGAGAAGCAAGCAAGGAGCAGTGCTGCTGCACCAGGAGAGCCATCTTTTGCACCCAGCTTTTGGGAGACAAAGAAAACACATTGCATGGCCAGATCCACAGCTGGGGCTCATCCACAGCCGTAGAAGTGACAACAGTGTCACCGTAAAGAGTCCTCATGACCCCAGAGGCTTCCCTGATGCTCCCACGCTCTCACCATCCCATCCATCTGTTGAGCTGGCACAACTGACTTCACCACCAAACAATGTGGATGTGGATCTGTAGTGTGAGCCATGCGACCCTGTTGCCAGCAGGCCTCAGTTTCCCTCTGGGGCACCTCCTGGGAAGGGAGGGTCTGCAAACTGGGACAGGTCAGAAAGCAGTTTGGAGAGGTCAGGTGCCTGCTTTGGGATTGTAAGCCCTGTTTTGGGACCTGGATACTGGATGCAGCAACATTTATGCTATTTCCAAGTCCTCCCATGGATGTGGAGGGAGCACTGTGACCTGACCATCAGTCCTAGACAGGGCACGTTGTTGCTCCAGGAGCTGTGCAGGTATCAGCTCAGGCTGAGGCACACACCAGGTAGAGCTGGTCGCTGCGGGTGTCTCTGCCTGTGGTGGAAGCCAGAAATGAACACAGCAGTCCTGGTGGCAAAAAACAGAGGGATGAAGAAGGAGGAGTGAGGAAAAAGCAAAGAAAACACCAGAATGTCTCTAAATCATGGCAATGACCTTCTAAATAAGTTGCATTTCACGGCTGGCTTTGCTGGCCACTGAGGTGACCGTGTGTACCAGCGCCACAAATATTTAATTCTTCTACTTTTCTGCAGGAGACAAATTGGTCTAATGGGAGGTGGGAATGGGTGGAAATGGAAATTGTGATCACCAGCAGCTTTTGCCAAGAGATAAGAAATGCCATTAGTGGTTCTTTGTGGCAGATTGCTGGGTCATGGGCACTGCTCCTCCTCCCTAAGCGTTCAGGAGAGCACTTCATCCAGCCACCGTCACTGCCGGGGAGCTGTTTGGAGGCACAGAGCTGAAAATTCTTATCTCTGCTGGAGATATGTGTGCGTGTGCTGGGGGTCTTTCTTTTACCCATGTGGAACAGTAGTACTGATACAGGTCTGTACACCAAAAAGCGCTATTTTGAGCCAGTAATGGGCGATAGAGAAATAAAAGGAAAATCAGCCTAAAATCTCTGGATTTTGGTAGGTTTTGAAATCCTATTCAATGCTTTGGCTGTATAGTGTCTGGCACGAACTGCTGGTTACTGTGTAAGTCTCTAAATCTACTGTAAGTGCCCTTCCACTTCTTTCCTTCCTTTCACAAGGCATGTGTTCAGCTGCCAAATGACTATATGGGGCTGTATTAAGCAATAAACAGCAGAGTCCAGATAAAAAAGCTTAGCTGGGATAAAGATAAGGCAGTATCTACACAATCAGTGCATGCACGGGCAAAACCGAGAGCAGGAAACACGGGATGCACCTCACGAACACTGCGCACGAAAGCAAAATATACCCCATAACCCTCCTGACATTTCTAGTGAGGAAGTGGAGATGTAAACATCTATTTATTGGTCCTGCCCCAGCACGAACTGCCCTGGGAGTGCGGGGATGGGCAGTGGTTTCCACCCTGGGTAGGAGATGCTACAGTGGGTCTTTGAAGCTCTGCTGGTCCCATGTAGGGGCTGCTTTCTGCAGTGCCCAGCCTGGTCCTTCTGGGTGTATGTGTGCAGATCATCAACCTCCTGCTCCATGTCTCTCTACACCTATCAATCTATAGGGAGAGAACATTTCAGTGCACTTTCCCCCGAAGCTGATGCCTGAAAAGATCTCCGCAGGAGATAATGGTGAGGAGCCCTCAGTGAAAGCGTGAGCTAAATCTGATTCACAGCGATCGTTTGAAATGTGTTACCCAGTCATCTGCTACCTTGTACTGCGTGCCAACACTAATATAATGAACCGCTGATCGTTCACTTAATAGCTACACTGTGGCTGAAAAGCTGGGGACTCCTACATCATGTAAATTTGCCTAGATTTCATACGCCTACTGGTGACCTTCAATCCCTTTTAAAATGGTTTAGTTCCTCTGAATAGAATGGATTTATTCTGGTTTTGCAGTGAGGTAAACAAAACAGGAGTCAGATCCCTAATGTTATGTTAAACTGTGTTGAATTACCCATTGCAGAAAATCTCAACACAGGTAAAATGGCAGGTATTTAAGATTTTTAAATGCTTATCTCTAGGTTTTCTTGCATGAGCTGCTTTTTTTTTTCTCCCAGTAAGTCTTTACCCACTTTTCCAGATCATGAACCTTTCTACTTCAAAGCCATGGGTGAGGATGCAAGGGCTGTTACTCCAGGGGATTCTCATCAGGTGGGACAAGCAAAATTAGGAGTAATCAGATAAAAATAATGTGGCACCATGAACGACTGATAGTCTTGAAAGCAGAGAAGAAACTGTGGATAGTCTTACCTCGGGGGTTTTAAAAAAGCAGCGATTTAAAAACCCAACTGCAGTATGTGCTAAGACATCAAAGCCAAAATCACCTTCAGGTTACTCATCACGTTAGAAAATGCCCATTTAATTAAAAACAATATCCTTGACTAAACTCAGAGACTGGTTTCAGTCAAGACCCTGTGCCATTTGGCCAAGGCTTTATTTGCAGCTGGGATATCTCCCACACAGCCAGTATCCCTATGCCATGGTGGACAACCTGGTGCCCATGTCCCTTGTACTCCCTGGTTTCTCCCACGGTCCGGGGCTGGGTAGCCAAGTGGGGCATGAGGGGTGAACCCTGCCCAGTGGCAGTGACAGAGGTGGTTTCGTTCTCCTCTGCTCCCGGATACGAGATGAATCCAGCCAGCCGAAGGCTCAGTTGATTGTAAAACAAGGTGGGAGAGTCTTGCCTCCCGTCCTGTATGCCACCTCCCTCCTGCCTCTAAGGCTTGGTGCTCCAGGAGAGGCTTGGGGCTTGCTGGGAGCACACGGTGCTCTGAGGGCCTTTTTCAGTGTCTGCTGAAGAAAGCAAGTGGTGAGTTATACAAGGGAGGAGAAGAGATGGTCCGAGGAGGATGTTTTAACACTAGGCTGAAGAAACTGTTTCTTCCCTGCATCTCCCACCATGCAAGTTGCACAAAGTGCGTGGCAAATTACTCACATACAGTTTTTTAGTGTATTCCTCATTTTCTAGGCACCCAGCATGAGACACTTATTTATTTTACTGGAATACATTGCCACCACACTTTATAGAATCATAGAAACATTTAGATTGGAAAAGACCTTTAAGATCATCGAGTCCCACCATAAACCTAACACTGCCAATTCCACCACTAACCCTTGTCCCTAAGTGCCATATCTACATGTCTTTGAAATATCTCCAGGGATGGTGACTCCATCACTTCCCTGGGCAGCCTGTTCCAATGCTTGACAACCCTTTCAGCAAAGAAAATTTTCCTAATATCCAATCTGAACCTCCCCTGGTGCAACTTGAGGCCATCTCCTCTCATCCTATCACTTGTTACTTGAGAGAAGAGACCGACACCCACCTCACTACAACCTCCTTTCAGGTAGTTGTAGAGTGACTTCCATGTGAAATCGAGAGCCAAAGTGAAGCCCCTGGACATCAACGATCATTGCATTATTTGCTCTCTGCTCGTGGTACTCCTGTCCCTTTGTGGGTCTGCTGAGCATGTGGGTACACATGCACTGGAGGAGGGGTGGGAGATATTCATTGACTTGGCTGTGCTTCACAAGGAATATGAGGGCACAAGGACTGGATTAATATTTGACTTCAGATTTCCAGATGTCTGAGTGCTCACAGCCAGTGCAAAGTGTTCATGTTCAAACCACAGTCTGCTTGATGCTATAAAACATGGAGCATTCAGAAAAATGTCAAGCTGAGCACTCCTAGTAGTTGGGAAGATGACAATTTTGACCTTAATCTCCTTGTTTTTCTTTTTCCAGCTTTCAAAAAGAGGTAATGCCACTGTAGCTCTTAGGAAGTCAGGCTGATGGAGTCCTCAATGCTGGCAAACTGCTCAGCTACTACAAAAAGCAATTGTTAGCAATGGGGCAAGAAAATTGAGGTCATGATGTAGTTAAAGACATCCTTAATCCTGCTATTTTTCCTGTGCAGTACTTGGTTTTCGAGTCCTATTTATAATTTTAAAGATATGAACAGTTTCTTACCTGTCATGAGAAAAAAAGATCACCCTCAGAGATTGCAGTTTCCTGGCTTCATCCTAGGATGGTTGTTCATTGACTCAGTTAAAGTAACTTGAAAGATTCAGTAGCTTTAATGTGAGTTACATCTCAAATTAGACACAGCAACATGGTGGGATGAAAAGCTGGTACAGAAAGGAGATGGAGAACTCCCAGGATGGTGAGATATCGAGCATGTTTGGTTACACACACTTCTTATTTGTGTTGCTGTAATCCTTGGAGGCCTAGCTGTGGTTCAACACCCCATTTTGCAAAGTTCTTGTTGGTTCTCCTCCTTTGTTGTACATTTGCTTTGAGATAACAGGTAATTGCATGGGAAATAGAAGTTGGGCAAGAGACCAGGACAGGGTTTTGTTTTCAAATGCTACCCAGAAGAAGTGAGGCATTTCTATGGATAAGTACATGCCTGAGATCCCATCAGGATCATGTTTAATCAGTCAACAGTGATGACCCCCTTAAAAATTGCCATTTGCCTTAGATAAGACATATCTCTCTGATAACCTCAGTATTTTCCTTATTCAAGATATTTCCCCTAACGAGTACAATGAATTAGATGCTATTTGTTTAAGCAAAATTATTTATGCAGCGAATGGCCGGCACTGTGACTCAGATACTCCCAGGCGCTCTCGTGTAGCCGATGGTCACAGCGATGTCCTGTTTCAAAGGAACCATTTCCCACAGAGCTGCGGTGAGCTGCCCCGGTCCCCTGCCCATGGGCAGCCCTGCCAGCCTGGGCAGCAAGCACAGCTCCTCACTGCTCTTCCCACCAGGAAGCTCACCCAGATATCTGCTACAGCCCATCTTGCCATGGAGAGGCTGAGCAAAGCTGCCGATACATTTTCCATCAATGTTTTCAGTGTCTTTTTTCAGTTTTCAACCAAGGTCTTCCCTTCAGGTTTTGGTGGCTCTGGCCAGGAGAAGGTGGTGGGCACGGAACTGCAGCGGGTGAGGATGTGACTGGGTCCATCATTTGGGGGATATGGAGGTGAACTGGAGCATGCATGGCTGGGAAGGACAAGGTTGTGTCCCGAGCAAGTGTCATACCTGGTAAAGCCAGATGCTCAACATCGGAAATAATAGAAATGGAGAAGGGAAGTGGAAGAGGAAATCTCCCAAAAGCAAGGCAAGCTTTCACCCTCAAGAAAATTTCTGCCAAAGAATCATCAGAGATTTTAACTTTTTCACTGCAGTTTATAAATATATATATCTGCATATGTGTGTGTGTCTGTCAAATCCCCCAGCCCAGGCATGGTATGCTGACCACTCAATTGAATCTGTGAAGAACATTATACAGACCTACAGACCCAGGAATGACAAGGATTTTACAAGGGGCATATACACACACAGGACCCTGAAGCCTAATAAGGAAACTCTTTACCATTTGTTTAAAGACTACATAATTTATGTTTTTCATCATCTCACAGAGCAGAGAACGTTGTTTACTTTGATTTGTTGATGCAGCAATTTCAAACACACTATATGGTATGTGGAGTCTATCTGGAAAAAAACACACCTTATTGATCATGGTGTAGACAGCCCAAAAGCCATGGCACGTAAAGAACAAAACTGTGTGTAAAGGACAGAGTACCATCCCTGTTCATGCTATGCACCAGCGCCCTTTAGGCAATGTTTGTGATCAAAGCCACTCTGCAGGAAGAATTACAGGAAAAGTAAAAACAAAGGTTAAAAATGCCAGATTTGAGGTGTGCCTTGGGGGCAGAGGAGGGAGAGGTACCCACAGAGCCACCATGGGCTGCATGGCTCCCAGAAGCTGTGGGTCGAGGTCCAGGCTCTCAGGGGCAGGTAGCTGTGAAACCAGAGGAACAACAGCGAGGAGACTGCACGGAAAATCTACAGTGATAAATTGTTTGCTCTTAATATAAGCAGGTTCATAAACCAATCTGATCCCTGAAGCTTGAGAGAGACCAGATACCAGAAAGCACATTTTCAGCTGCAGAGCTGGCAGAAATCATACCTGGGATCCTGACCCAGGTATAGCGTTACATTGTGCTTCGGACAGGTTTGATTACTGGCGATGTCCTCGCTACGTTACCCAGCACTGTCACATATGGTGAGGCTCTCAGAGCTAAAATGAGCTTTGATTTTTGTCGTCGCAGGCAGAGCATCCTATCTTGGGTGCGCACAGTCTGTCTGATGTGAGCACTTCAGAGCACAGGGTGCATTTTTCTGGGCTGCCAAGCAAAGTGTGGCCCATCACCGCTGCCTGCAGCATGGAGGTGGGCACCCCAAACAAATCCCTGGGATGCGGCTCTCCCTGGGGCTACCCCTTCTCCTGGGGAGCACAGACAAGAAGTTCCCCTCTTGGTTGCAGAGCGGGTGCGGTGGCGGGGATGCCAACCCCAGATGGCTGAGGGGACCAAGCCAAAACCGGGGTGACCCCATGACTTCCCTCTATGCACATCTCGTCACCCCTCCACCGCTCAGTCCCTACAGCGAGGAGTTTCAAGCCCCTCCTTTCGCTCCGGTACCCTCGCATCTTCTCTTGTTTTCATTTGCAGTACACAAGCGCGCTGACGATTGTAAGTGGGGACAGCAGGCCTTCAATTCTTCAAACTTTTTACAAGAAAAGAGTGCACTTTGCCTAATATGGGCTGCTCCCTGGGCTCTTTGCTTACATCTATAATTTTAAACAGAAGGAGTGGGTTTTGCTGGTGGCTTTTATTCCCTCCTTGCTCTCATTTGTTTTACTGTAAGGAAAACGTGCCCGTGTAGCCTTACTTCTTTGGGCAAAGGGTTCGCATTCAGGCAACAAATGAGAAGTAACAATTCAAGCTTGACAGCACATTTTCATAGACCTGATATGCAAATGGTAGGTGTACACTAAAAAAGCCAGATTCTGCCTTCAGTTCCTGAGCCAGATTGAAGTAGGTGGGCTAAAGTAAAGGAAGATCTAATTCAAACCTCTAGCTTTGTTTATAGCAACTGCTTTTTCCATCCTGAATGCTCTTAACATAAATTGTTAACTCTTTTTTTTTTTTTTTTTTGTTAATGCCTGTCTTTTATGTTCACATCCTAATGCAGCTAGGAATTTATTGGCAATATCTCTTATCAGAACTTCTTGCCTTGTGCCAAACATTTACTGAGGTGTTTTGTAGAGACAGGAAAAAATAACATCATTGTGCAGGGACTCTTCCCTGTCCTGTAGCTTAACTTTTTATTAGAGGTCACGAAATCAAGATATTAAGCAACAAAGTGGCTAATGGCTAGAGTGGACTAGGAAAATCCTCTTCTTATCTCTTCCTCCCCTTTTCCAACTGAGATATTTTTTGACAAAATGAAGCTTTAGCTGCATTGAAGCATTTTGGCTTTCCTCAGGAAAACCTGGATTTCTTTTATGGAAAAATTTACATAAAAATTACTGTTTCTGCTATCAAAAATGTTTCAGCAGAAATGTTTCAACTAAATTCCCTAATAGCAGTGTGCCCTCTATTCCTATCTATTAGTAGGATATATTCCAGTCAGTACTTCAAATTAAATAGACAGCTATTAATACAAGGTGTTTTCAGCCTCTGAATTCTTATGTTCAGATGATTCAGCCTGAATTTTCTTTGTTCATGGAATAATCCTTATTTTCCTGTTTGGGAGTTGCACTTACTTTACCTTCAGTGTCCATCTTGCACTGAAGACCTAATCAGTTGCCAAGTGTGAACAACATAAACATGCAAGTGCTTTTCAGCATCTCACCCCTCTGTTCCCTTGGTTTGTACGGTAGTGACACCCAGGTTGTCATTATAAATACATATATGACCTGCTGTTATAATAAACAGCAACAGCTAAAGGAGCATCAGGCAGTGTGAGGGAGGGGAGGCCATCACCACGTCATCTCTTTTGGAGACTTTGAAGGCCTGAAGATGATGCATGGCTCAGCGTGGTGGCCCAGGTACCAGCATGGTATGGGGTGGTGTGACACCTTACCCAGATGCACCGGCCCAGGCCAGTGACCCACCTCCAGGCTCATTAGCTCCAGCTATGCTGAGTTTCAGCCAAACGAACCCTTCTCATTCCTCCCTCCCAGTGACTTGCTCCTGCCCTGCTCCATCCTCGTGGCCATGCTTGTGGGAAGGTACTGGGGTCTGGTGAGGACAGCAGCAGAGATCAGATTTGGCTGTGGGAAAAATGTGATATTTTTTTTTCTCCTTCCCTGTATTTCTTTCCAGCTGCATCAGTTTCCTGGGCTGGCTCATGGAGATGCCACACGGCCAGGTACGTGATAGGAGGATTTCCCTGACACTGGCGAAGGACGAGGTGGGGAGAGATGCAGGGATGCTGAGAGCCAGCCATAGAATCATAGAATGTTAGGGGTTGGAAGGGACCTCTGGAGATCATCGAGTCCAGCCCCCCATGCCCTTGAACGAGACCCGTCACCCACACGTGTCAGCCCAGGTGGCCGGAGCAGCCTCTGGTGAAACGGAGCCCAACTGCCTCCAACAGGCTCTTGATTAAGCCATTATGTTTGTGACTAATTTCTTAAATATCTGTTTTCCTTCTTACGTTCTCTCAAGAGGCTCCCGCTCTGCAGTTGACTCACACGCGAGCAGGTGCTGCTGGCAGAGACGGCACGTGCCGGTTTCTCCACCCCTGCTCCCATACCGAACCCCCACACTACTCCCCCGGCATCCTCCCTCCCCAGCATTGGGGACAGATTCTGCCCAGACCTGTCCTGCTGCTGGTGCGGTCAGAGAAATGATACCGTGAAGTAGCTCACAACATCCAAAGACCCACCTAGGTGAAAAAAAAAAAGGCAATTTTACTGTTTGCTTTAACTCTCAACGAGGAAGAAAGGGCTTTGCAGTGCACAAGGGGAGTCTGGCATCAGAAAACAAAGCGTTTTCCACCCAGAAACTGTCTCATCATTTCTGTGATACATCTGTATTTCTAAAGAAATCACTGTTTTCACTGCCGAGTACTGCATGGAACAGGCTATGGTATCGCAGCTGGGTGATCAGGGTAGGTCTGTGAACAAGTTGGTCAGCTGCGTGGCAGGGATGAGAACTGGATTTAACTGCAGCTGTTACACGACTGACAAATGAACCTTCCCTCCTAACCAAGTCAGTCTTTCTTAAGGGAATGACAGGAGGGGCCAAACTCACGCGATGCTGTAATGAAGCAATCACCGGAGCACTTGTTCGAAAACTGCAGGTCTTTCATTGCCTGAAAGTAAAGTAATTTGGCAGCCTCAGCCGTGTATGTACAGCTCATACCATGCACCAAGACAAGGCATGGACACCAGAGATGGACCTCGCTTTGCACTTCAGGAGAGGTCAAGGAGGAAGTCAAGGGAAGGGTTTACGTTTCCTTGAGTCAGGCATGGGCAAGGGGATTTTGCCTGTGGTGCAGCTGCAGGGTGTATCCTCTGTCTTCTGGTAAAGCCCTGCCATGATTAAAGCATGATTTGGGGTGCTGTGGGCTATTGGAGAGGAGAGGAGGCAACCATGCGTCACACATCCTCTTTGAGGTGGTGTTCCCTTGGTGGCCCACAGGTCACATCCCGGTGTGGCAGCCCCATCCATCCAGAGAAGACAAGGAAGGATAGTGCAAGCAGCAAATGCTGCCCAAACAGATTCCCAGTTGCTCTGGATGGATGTTGGGTTTGGCCCACTGGGACTGAAATTGCACAACCCAACTATTTTGGGAGCTACAGCCGCTCCTGAGAGCTCCTGTGAGTGGTTTGCCAGCCTTGCTCTGCCCTCTCCACTACTAGAGGCCCTGCACAGCATCAGCGAGGGCCGTGCAAACCATCCGTCCCTGTAGCACCGAAAAACATCACCTCAGAGACCTCTGCAGCGGGAGGAGAATGGGCAACAGTTGCCTGTCTGCAAGGACCTCACACCACGTTATTAGCATTTGGTGGCAAGGAAAACATCACCGGAAAAGACTCTCCTCTGCAGCACAGGGGCACGGCTGAGCTCTGCATCAGGGCTGTGCTGAGCCAGCTAGTGGATCTATACAATTTCCAGACCCCTTCCTTGCTCGTCCTTAGCCTGGGAGAGCAGATGCAGCACCACTGAGCTCATTCCTGCTTTTCCTTCCATATTAGGCAGACCCCTAAGTGTCGTGCCCTTCGCAAAGCTAACATGATCTCCAGATAGCAGCAGATGGCACTCGACAGCTTGTGTCCTCAACTCCTCGCGTACGTTTCACCCTTCTCGGGGCTTCACTTCCCTCCCCCAACATTGTGCCCCATCATGTCATCTCTTGGGGGTGCAACCGCTGGGCCATGCTCTTTCTCCTGTTTAAAGGTATCCAGCTGCCACCTGTGGATGTGCTCCTAATGAGCGGGTACCACTTGGATCAAGGCCACTGATGCTGTGGAGAAACGTTCCCCAGAGAGGTGGCAGAGATGTTGCTTCGCTTTGGCCAGCAGCCTCCCAGTGACCTGTACCAAACCATAAAAAAGACAGCAGAATAACTGAAAAGTGACATATATCTTTTGTTCGCCTTGGTCTCTCCTCACGCCTCCTCCTCCCCTCCGGCACCGTCGGGCTGCAGGGCAGTGAAATCATCCCGCTCTCCCTTGCCACGGGTCAGCCCTCACTGACCCACCTGGTGCTCGTGTTGCTAAATATAACGAGGATGAGTGGCACCGGCAAACACATCTCATTGTCATGCGGCAGACTTTTACAGTAGATGTGCTGATTTACCACAGTAGTCATTCGGAAGATGAAGCGTGCACAGGATATAAGCCTTGGAGATGCCTTAGAGACACTTGTCTGTAACAAGTGAAGCTTGTTCAGAAACTCATCCTGGAAACAGTTGGATTTTGAGCCATTGCAAATGTTTGAAATATCTACGCAACATATTTATCTTAGCTCATGTCTTCAGCACTGAGCATGTTCTGCAGTCTGTAACTACGAGCAAAGGGGTTTTGCCTCTGTGTGGCAGAAGAAATGACCTAGTGATCGGGTTTGTGTGATTAATGCAACCGAACATTAAGTGTGCACATGAAATGGAACAAGGTGTTGCTCGTGCAACCCCCCCAACCTGGCAATCAAACTGGGTCAAAAGTCGTGAATTTGTTCTCTGGTGGGCAGATATATAAAACCTGCTTTAATGCACAGAGAAGTGACTTAACCCCGGGTATGCAAAAACAAAGGCTTGATTTCACGTGGCTGATTCCCGTAAATGAATCCATCATTTTGGCACTTGGTATAAACCAGAAGATGGGAAACAATGGGCTTGCTTAATAACAAGAAATAGATTACTTGGGTCACCTTCTTGGGCTGAAATATACCCTCCGCCTCTGTGGATTATCTTCATTCCCCAGCCGCTCAGGGGGGATCCTCAAGCATGGAACGTGGCAAAGATCTGCTGCTGTAGCTCCTCATGCCTCCTTTGCAGACCCTGCCAGCCCCACACCATCCTCTGACTTTGCTTTCTTATCTCTGAGGGTATTTGGCCTCCGCACCCATTTCTTCAGAGCCTGGGCAGAGAGTTTCACTGCTACCTGCCAAATCTCCCTGTCTTCTCCAGCTATCAGGGAATGGTGGTGGCACCCTGAGGTCTTCCAGCCCGGTGAGAAGGTCATTTCACATCTCATCCTTAATGCCTGCAAGGCTAACTTCAACGTGGATGCTGTACAAGGAGAAATAAGCTGAGATTTGGGACAGCATTCAGACATTTGCACATTCCTCTCCCATCACAGAGCAGCCTTTGCAGCCAAGGGGAGAAGGTGTGCACTTAGCTCATAAAAATAAACAGTGTTCTCTGCTGCATTCCTGGACATAATGTTTGCAGATCTGATATTCACTTGTGCCGCTCCGGCAAGCATTAGTTGGCTCAAATACTAAATATTTACATAGCGTGTGTCACGTGCAGACTGTGAGGAGAGAAAGCATCATCGCTCCTGCTTACAGGGGAGTTAAGTCACTTGTCCATGGCTGCTCTGGAAAGACCTTAGCAGGACCTAAAACTAGCAGAGCCCCAGGGCTGCTCTCTTTCCCTAGGACTTTGGGAGCCATCCTTTTGGGGAAAGATGTCCCTCACCAGTGGGAAAGGAGCAATAGGGAATTCAGCACCAGCAACTGGATAAACCTTTGGGTGCCCCATGGAAAATCAGGCCCTTGCATACACTGTGGTGGCATCACCGAGACCAGGTGGCTGGACCTGGTGCATGGCTTAATTTCATGCGGGAGACGATGCCAGAACCTTTAAAGAAGCAGCTGCCCCCTAACTCCAGAAATGACCCAAACTTCTGACAAAACTCATCTCTTCCAGCCTGCACTACAAACAAATTGTTGCTCTTTCTGTTGACAACAAGCCATAAATTATCCTGTTATATAAAAGGGAGCAGCAGCCCGAGGAGCTGTGCTCCGGCCAGCTAGCAGGCGATTTGTTTAGCAGGGAAGGGCAAACCCCTTGCGTTTAAGTGAGATGCCCCCAGCTTACGCAGGTTGTTGCCCAGCAGCCTGCTGGCTTTCTATAGGTTTGTACAGTAAAGGTCGCATAGATGGCTTGGGAATAACACGCTCCCCTTGCTGCATGTCATGCAGATGGAGCTGAAAGTCTCTCAGGACTGGTTGTCTCCTGCATGTTTATTTTATTCAGTGGTATCATGTCAGTGTGTCTGCCTAAATATAGCTTCTATGAAGAGCATTTCTAAGTTTCCTGTTACAGTTTCACTCGCAGTTACCTTACAGTAAATGGAGGAAAATCAATGTAATCTCCATTACACGCCGCATCTAAATGTGCCTTGCTGGAAATTCTGCCTGGATTGATTCTCCTCTCCTGCAAACCGCCTGTCCTCTCTGCCTCTCTCCCTCCCTCTGCCTCCTTTTTTTTTGTTGGAATAAACCACAATTTTATCATTTAAAAACCCCTCACTCTCCTTTGTCTGATGTGCCCTGGCAGATAAGGCTCTCGCAGGAACTGACAGTGCAGAAACCATGGAGTCCCTGGACAGAGTTGCAACTGCAAAGCCCGGATTAATTGACTCTGTGGCATTTGGACATGACCATTTCAGCAGCTTCTACAGAGTAAATTGAGCAGAAGGGTCAAATTCAAGGTAATCTCTGAATAGCAAACATTAGCCTAGAGCTTGCTTCCTTTGTCTTTTACAGACTAGATGATCCTACAAGTAGCAAGAAAATGATTGATTTAAAAATGTATTCCCTTCGCCGTGGTGTTTAAATACAGCTCTTTTACCCATCCCCACTGCCTTCCACTAACGTGTATCTACAGATACACAGAAAAAAATACTATTACCAAACCCCTGCTGTGTCGGTGTCAGCCGGTCACCAGTAAACAATCACAGCTATAAAATGATCCAACAGATGTTATGCTAGAGATGAGTAGTCCAAAATAGAAAGTCTAAAAATACATCTGCAGGGCCAAATCGCACCCTCTTTTTTTATGCCACGCTCTGCCATTTTTGGCTCATAATTGGCTCCTTGGTTCCAAATGCAGGTAGTGCCGTGGCCACCAGCACACGCTGGGACAGGGCAGGATGGGGGGACGTTGTCACGGGGGGCCCAGCCTGCAGTGACCACCCAAGGAACAGTCATTACCCTAAACTGGTTCATTTGAGGTTTCATATTATTATTATTATTATTATTATTATTATTATTATTATTATTACTATTTGCCCCTCTAATACCTCTGTAATCCAGCACCAGGGGCTTTTCCAATTCCAACAGACTTTCAGAAGCGGTGCATAAGGATATATATTTTTAAAGACTTGGACCCGAGGTAGAATTTAATACCCAGAGGGGTTGTGTTGGTATGTGCAAAAAGCAAAGCATCAAAGCCTCAGCTGCTGTAGGAAAGCGGAGTGGGTTATGGCAGAGACAGATCAAGTCACAAAAGGGGTGACACCGTGGTGCTGCTCATGGCAAGGTGGGGCTGGAGCCGGGGGTCCTGCACTCCCTTCATGTTTCTCCTGACCCTGAGTCCAGCATATCTTTGTCGTCAGGAGATTTTGTTTTTATCCTGCTTCCACATCCCAAGACTCTGAGCCAAAAGGAGAGCACAGAGCCCTCAGGGGTTAAGCAGCTGCTTTACACAACGATATCTGTCAAAGCCTGGAGACAAACACAGGGTTATTTTGTGCTTCTTTAAAAGGAGGGACCTAGAAGATGCATCAGCAACATCCTCTCTGCAGAGAAGGGTGCTGCGGACAGGAGGACCCCAAAGATGGACCCTACAGACCTGTCACCATCGGGTCCCCGGGGACTCGTCCCTACAAGTGAGGAGCAGATGACACCAGTCATTTTGGCCTGCGGTTGTACTATCTCGGGTTGTGATCCTATCAGACCTCGTGAGCCAAACAAGACGAGGCCACGGCAGCAGCTGGCTGGGAGATTTCCAGGAAAAAGAAGCAAGCAAGCAGCCTTGACAAATCTGCCTTTACAAATCTGACCCTCTGCTCAGTTCAGGGCCCATGCAAGGAGATTTGGACATGGAGGAGGATGGGGCATTAAAGCCTCAAATCCAGGGTCAGTTCAAAGACCCCAGTCCCAGCCCAGATCTGTGACATGGCCTGGGCAAAAGGTAGCACTTCCCAAATTTCCCGGGCTGTCAATAGAGTTTCTTTGGCTGTTTAAAGGTTGTGTCTTCTGCTTGGACTGCCATTGAACAGAGATGGGTGGAACTGACACAATCCCTGAGCAGAAATGCGACATGCACAGCCAGAAAGGGGGGACTGGATCAGAGGAAGGGGGAGAAGCAAAAAAACTCCTTGGAGAGAGTAATATGTTCTGATCTGATTTCTGAAGGCGAGCGACCACCAGCTGCCTCAATAAGAAACAGAGATGTCTGGAGAAGTCCTGGCAGCTTCCACCAGTGCCCACCTCCAGGGCAGGAGGGACGATCCAGAGGACGCAGGCAGCTGGTGTGGGGGATGTCCCCGTGCCCAGGGATGGGGTCAGCTGCCCCTCCAGCCAGATTGGCAGGACTGGTGTGCAATGGGCCTGACCCTCCGCGAATATTGGTCCATGCTGGTGCAGCACATCCATCGGCCACGAATCCATGGAGCAGCTGCCATTGTGCTGCCACTTCACTGGAGCAGATGTCTCTGCTGGAGGAGGTCCGGGAGAACAGTGCCTCGTCCCTTGGGCTGCAAACACTCCCCTGTCTCCATGGATGGGAGAAATGTAAATTATGTTTTTTGATGGCTCTGCGGACATCTACCTATAGGTGATTGTCACTGTTGTTCCCCCCAGCCCGTAGTGGTGCAAAGACAACCCCCACGTCCCTAAGCTTGGGGTGAGATGGGGGCCAGGGACTTATAAGCTCTCTGCAGGCATTGCTTCAGCAAGTGCTGATTTCTTGCTTCACAGCATTAATAGACAATTTGATGTGATCACAGGGTCCCCCCTTCTTCACTGCCTTTGCCTGGTGGTGAGCATGCTTGTGTCAGCTCAGTTTTAGGGACCGAACCATGGGATGCCATCTCTGTGTGGCAATACAGGAGCTACCAAAGACATGGAGGTGGCTTTGTAACGGGAATGCCTTCTAACACACATCACCTGGAAAGGTCCCGGCTCAGGCTCAGCACCAGTGATGGCCCTTTGGTGCTGCCTGGCATGGGTGTTATGTGAGCTGTCCCCTGCCCGGAGGACAGCGCTGCCAGGGACGGAGCGTTTGACTGTCTGCATCCTCCATCCAATGCCTTGTCCGCCTAGAGCATGCAATGCTAGCTCAGGTGCTTTCCTCTGCGAGAGAAAATAATAAAACCAGAGCCCAGCCTGTGTTTATTTTCTTCTGAGATGGCTCACACGTCTCTAATTTTTCACAGATTAATTCTTGCTCCCTGTGTTGTTTTTTTTTTCAATTTTACAGAGACTTGGAGCTGAACTCATTTACTCTAGAAAGAACACTTATTGCTTCAGCTTCCCAACATGAGTTAAACGCAATAACATTAAAGTTTATTTTAAACACTTTAGTTTATCAAAGCAATTTTCTTGGCATTCCAGCCTGCTGTCAGTTTTTTTTCACTGTTATTCGCCATGCATTAGGTGTAGTAAAAGAGTGTTTCACAATCCCATCTGCTTTCAAAGACCTTTCTAACAAACTCTGCAATGAGGATAGAATTCATTTGATGACCTTGGTCAAAAACAAACACAGGCCCCAAGGTGCAGCATGTGCAAAGGGGTTGATATGCTCACAGGTTTTGTTATAAGAAAGGTTTTACCTGTCACTGTCTTGCCGAAGCTGGCTGGCCTTGCGTACACCCAGCAGCATTGCCGCGGCTGGCAGGGAAGCTAGCTGTTTCTTTGGCTCCTTGTAAAACCATGAAATATATTTATGTTTTTAAATGAACCCCATAGCCTGGCAAATTTCTGTGCCCGTGAGCTGATGTTCGCAAATACATTTTGCCCATATCTCATCAGCTGAATAAATGCATGTGCAAAGTTGCTCAACTGCAGAACTTGAGAGGGTTGATCAGGTGTTTTTGTGAGTGAGAAGAGTTTGAAGGAGGCAAGGTGAGCTTAGAAATTTGCCACAGATGAAACACCTCGGCAGGTAATTTCCCTAATGAGAGGGCAGTTGGGTTTTACATGCCTGGTCTCCTTCTGTGTTTCAGACCTGCCTGACCAGTGCAAAACAGGGTTTAAGCAGCTGATTCAGAACTGCTGCAGACTCGTCCGCTTCCACAGAGTATCAAGCCATACACAGACCAGGCTTTGAAATTTCCTCCGGCTTCTGAAAATCAGGTCACCTCTTAGGTGCTGGCTGTGGCATTAAAAGTCTAATTTTAGGCTCTTGGCTGCAGCAAGCATCCCTGTAAATGCTCAGCTCTTCTGTCAAGCTTCTGTGGGCTGGAGTGGAAATTTGCATCAGGGAGGCTTTACTGTCTGCACTCTGAGCTGGGAATAAGAAAACAAGATGCAGAAAGCTCATCTGGATAGAGCTACCTCTGAGAGGGCAACACATGCAAGAGAGACAGAATCAGCTATTTTGTTTTTCAACACAGTTTTAGGGCCAAACCTGTGACTTTCCCCCCATCTTTCCACCCTCACAGCAGCTGCAGGCTGCCACCGTGCTGACCGTCCCCTGAAGCCCGTGGTGTGGTCCATGCTTGGGGCCAGCACCAGGAGTTACATGTAGAAACAAAACTGAACCAGAGGGTAGGTGTGAGCAGCATGAGATGATGTTGTCCCTGTTGTCCCCTCTCTCACAGCTGCTGCACAGGGGGAGGGAGATGGGGACTGCAGAAAACACATCTTCTTGGGGGAAGGAGGTGGGAGCAGGAACGGATGGTGGAGGCTTAGAGGAAGGAGGGGACGGCTGCTTGCCACCCTATACCCATGGTTTCACATACATGACTGATACTCTGAGGTGATCCCTGGGTTATCTGAGGATGCAGATTAGCTAAGTACTTGTTTGCAAAGGACAGTTCTTTTACAGTGGTGTGAGTTATCTGAGATGCAGGCTATATGCATGAAAATACAACACTTTGAGCTCCTCAATTCAAAGCACTGAGATGTGATACTGAGATACATATTATAGGGTCTTATATCATGTCTACAGCACTGATTACAAATTCGAATAGCCCTGTCTCAGCATGCACCAGGATCAGGGTCAGACCTGGAAAAGATTCTTTGGGGATGGACTATTAAAGTGCTCCAAATTCCTGCTCGATCTCTGTGAGAGGATATTGCTTAAGTGCTACCTTCATTTTCCAAGCCTTTCAACTTGGAGAAAAGCTGATATTCACCCGCAGAGAAGGTCCTGCAGATGTTTGGGACATGGTAGTTACATCCAGCCACTGCCACACTCCTTACACAGGATTACAGCCACAGGGCAGCTGGCAGAGAGTCAAATCCTGGCCCTGCTAAAACTAGTGGACTGAATTGTGTGGTCCAGGGTTTCACCAGGCACATTCCTGCTCTACTTCATACCCTTCTTCATTGTTCGTTAGAACCTAAAATCCATCTGAACAGACCAGCCAGGTACCAAACAGGTCAGAGAAATGCAGATGTTTTCCAGTGCTTGGAGGAACAAGGACGGTTACCATGTCCCTTCATCCCAGGTCTCTTGTACCTATTTGCTGGGCAGCATCTCAATATCTAACCACATCACTAACTTCACTCCAGCTGCTTATTCCACATTTTACAGGGAACATCTGGACCACTCCTGCATTTGTCCCCACTGAGGGACTTTTGCCTCTCCAAGGATTCTGGAGGATGAACCTGCAACTCAGCTACCTCAAGTGAATGGGTGGGCTGATTTCCAGAGGACATGTTTTTTAATATTGTCTTTATATTTAAATGGCAATATCAAACTTTCACTCTAAGTTCTGGTCCAATATGTCATATCCAGGGGTGAGATCCACGGGATGTTTAAGGCAACCACTCTGACAGAGGATACAGAGATAGCAGGTAAGGAAGGTGCTGTAGGCAACAAAACCTATCCATGGAGAGAAGTTAAACAACCATCCTGACCCCTCCTGTGTGTACACCAATACAGAACCATACACAGGGACTGCTTTCAGCAGCTGTGTTTTACAGGGCATATTTCTAATGGAGAGAAAAGCGCTCAAATCTGAAAATTGTGACTTAAGGGCAAAAAATTTTCATCTCCCCAAGCCTCTCTGAGAAAACCCTAAATGTATAAGGGCCAATACTGCTAACGAGATGGTCTTTTGTAAATGAGCCTTACTTAATGAAGACCCAGTTGGTGTGCTGAAGATGACTTTAGATAGGGGAGTTAATTAGTTTGCAACCCACAGCTGCGAATATCAAATGTTGGGAAAAGCTTGTCATTTTACCCAACTCTGCAACTCTACAGAGGAAATAATGGTCATGCATTGAAACAGAGAATTACTGGGGTAGCCTCAAGCCAGGGCTGCTGATGAGCAGCAGCAGTAGAGTGCTAAGGCCGGCAGACAACATCTCGAGGAGCCGCAGGGTAGGGACAGATGCTGGAGACACTTTCTTGACCATAAAAAGGTCCTGGGGGGAGCTCAGAGACAGGTATGGCTCTGGAGGGAGAGAAAAGCAATTCCCCCACACATTTCCCTCCCCATGTCCTTTTTCTGGTCAGCTCTGTGGTCAGAAGTCCTGGAAACCCTGCGAATGCTCCTTTTCCTCAACAGCAGATCTGGAGTTCGGTGTTGACTGCTCCTTATACGCCGGACACGTCGCTTTAGGAGCTGTGCCAAAACAATCAAGGCAAAGAAAAGTGATGTTATCTTCCTGTGTAGTGTAAATCAACATAGACCCTTCTCTGACAACAATGGAGCTATATTTGCATCCAAACTGTGGCCTTGAGGCTGCAAATAAAGCTATATAATTTCCAACAGAACAGCAAGCAGCTGAAAATTTCCCTCTGCTTTCAGAGAGCTCTTGAAGTGGGAATGCCTCCTATTTCCAAGAAAATTTAGGAAACCTGAAAGAATTAAGCCATGGCCCTTTTTCATTACAGTGTGGGACACCTGGACTTTTTGTGGGGGTGGCAGGAAAAGGATATAAGGTCATATACATGCAGCAGTCAAAGGTGTGTGGATAAGCCTGCGCCAGGCTCAGGCTCCCCAGGCTGATGCCATTGACCCTGCAGGCATGTCTGTACTGGGCTTGGTGGAGCCACTGGCCTAATGGCTGCCGCAGCCTGGGCACCTCCACCCTGGAGGAGCCACACTTGCACATGAGGATGGAGGAAAGTCTTTCTTGATGGGTATTTATGGAGTTACAAGCCTGTCTGGGGCCCTCTGTGGCAGGGGGTGCTTCATTTGTGCTGTGGCACACGTCTGTCTAAAATAGAGCCTTTTAAAGACAGCTTGGTTTAACCCTGCCCGCTCTGAGTGCGGCAGCAAAGCTCCTGCTGATGGCTGTGAGCAAAATTAAGAGTTTTTGGCTCGTGCGTCTATAATTAGACTGAGCAGAAGGCAAAATATTCCGTTATGACAACTTCAGAGTGGAAAGAAATAGGTCTGAGCAGATGTTGATTTGCAGGATAAACAAATTAATTCAGTTCAGTTTAGTCCTCTCTACTGTTTGAGTCCTTTGTTCCTTGATTTAAGAGTGTCAAATACAGTGCTCATGCTGAATGCATGACAAAAAATACATGCCAGGACAGACACATAAATCTGCAAATAGAAAATATATCCAGTATCCTTGTAGGTCTGCTGTATTTCCCTATCATCCTGTGACCTTCAGGACCTTGGCTTTCACCCAGGGCTGGTGTTCTACAAAGAAAAACCCCATTTTCAAAGCTTTAGCAGTTTGCAAGTGAAATGATTGCCTTTGATGCTGAAACCTCTCAGGATTACAGTGCTGTGTCAGGTTGTATTAAATAAGCAGATTGAGCTTCCCAGTCTTCAAATTTTCAGGTGAAAACAATGTCCCTTGTAAAAGGCTGGTTGGTGGCAGGATGTTGGGAGTGAGCTGGACTGACCTGCACACACAGGGCTGGGCGCTGAGTCCCTCCATGCACATCCATCTGTTTTCACCACAGTACAGTCCTTGAGGCTGGGACTTCCCTTGAAGGACTGGAAAGCCGAAGCCTATAAAGCGTGTTAATGCAAATTGCTTGGAAATAAGTTCAGCTGAAAAAAACAAACAAACAAGAAAGCAAATAAGGGATCCCTCCTGAAGTTGAGTGCTCTTTCTGAAAAGTTGAGCTTGGGTTTAAAGGACTTTGCTTCCTTTAGAGGTCTCGGAGAGAGGTCTGTGACTTCTCTGACTTCCAAGTTTAGACCGAGACATAATTCAGCCCTTTTAATAATTCAAAGGCATTTGAGTCTTCTTAGTCCAAAGGAACAGATAAGCAGCTTTCTGAGTACTCAAACTCAGGCTGGTTCTATAAGGGGCATTAAAGCAATAGACTTTCTGTGCTAAATAGTGTGTTTGTAGCCTAATAGGAATATTAGTGTACACACAGCCTTAAAGGAATTGTCTAGTATTTTTATAGTTTGGCATTTACATATCCTTAAATGTGAACGCCGAACTATTGTAAGCTAAGACGTTTGAGCTTTTACATGATCTTTGTTGTGAATATGTGAATACATTGGTAAACTAAACAGCAACAGCTAGATGTTTTCACTCGGTAAAGAGGAGGTGAGCACATTCAAAAAGTCAGTGTGCAAACACAGATCCCACGGCAGAGCATGGATGGCTGGATCAAAGAAATGGGCAGAGAGAAAAATGGGACCCCTGCCTTTGGACTGCAACACAGTTCCTGAAGTCACAGTTCTTCCCTGACCATTTTTTACTTATCGGACTTACGTAGACAAATGTTGAAAATTACAGAAATTTTAGAAGAACTAATTTGATTTAGAGCATCCATGATCTTCACGCAAATAGCTGGCGGGTGGGCTGAGCATTGCATCATTTAATGACTGGGAATACAGCTGAGCTGTTCCGTATCAGGTGCTGCTCGAGGGGACCTAACATCTCCAGGTGGTACAAAGGGGCAGGCACACCCTGTGCCCCAAACAACCCAGTTGTCCCAAAATGGTTAAAGGGAAGGAAATAGTTCCTAACCTGCACAGATGGCTCCCATTGACTTCCCTGTCTCATCCCTACAGCTCAGACTGGTGTTACATGGCAGAACATGTGCTGCTTTGCTGGCAAAACGAGAGGAGCTGCGAAACCCCCCAAGCTCCACTTGATTGCTTTCCTGCAGGTGAACACTTCACTGTTGTTTTGAACAACATGTAGGATGGATATTTGCAGCTGGAGGATGTCTGTAGCGGTAGGGCATGTTGCATGAGACAGCAGACTACTGCTCCTATAGCATCATGGGCCCTTCCCAAGCACCAAGGGCTTCCTCATGCCATGGGAGTCTTGGCTGGAGGTGGGTTCTGAGCCCCCTGAAGCATTCAGAGTGGTCCTGCCTGGCTCCAGACGCCCCTCCCAGACCTACCTGCTTCCTGGGGCTCAGCCCTGGGTCTCTACTTTTCTTGAAAAAAAACCCCAACCCCCCAAAATTTTTATTTCACATAAAAGATCTAAATATATTACCTGAGGGAAAAGAAGTTCCTTATTTTTATATCAAGAGTAAGTGCTCCGTGTTAATTCTGCACTGCTCTATGCACGTTCTGGATGTGCTTCATGAAGCCAGCGAGTTAAAACCAGCTTGGCCAGCACCAGCCCTGCAAAGCTGAACCGCCACGCTCCGCTCTGACCCGCGAGACCCTCTCTGATCTTTTCCAGAAACAGAACCTTACAGAACAACGTGTTTTACAAGGAAACAACTCTGCTACGTAAAAACGAGTCCCTTGGTTTAACGTTAAACTAGTTGCATTGCATGTTTCCATCTCCGCTCTCTCCCTGATGGGCAGCCCCGGGTGGGTGCCTGGGTGCAGGTGGCAGAAGAATTGCTGGAAGAAACCTGTCGCCCCATGAGTGGCAGAGCTTGGGGACCATGTCCGTGGGATGCCCATGTCTCACCCCTGTGGGCTTGCCCTCTCCAAAAGCATCATTAAACCATCCTGGAGCAACCAACCCATCTGAGGGGCGGAGGTGCCGGGGGTGCGCAGTAGCTGGAGCCCCTGCCCTCAGAGGTGGGCTGCGTAAGCCCAGTTTCTCTGGAAAAGCAGCTAAAAATAGCCACTGGAGATGTGCCACAGGCTGCGCGCTGCCGGTGCCAGGTTTGTTTTATATCGCAGCAGTGCTGGGAGTCAGGTCCAGGCCACGCATAGTGCCCGGGGGCGAGGGCCGGGGATCGGGGGATCGCGGGGCTGGGCGGCTGCGAGGCAGCCACCACAGCTGGGCTGGGGCCAAAGGCATTGCCCCGCGCTCCGCCACCCTTCCCTCCGAGCCACGGTCCTCGCCAGTGCTGGCCCGGCTCCCATGGGAGCCCCGTCCCCCCAACCCACACTAAGAGCTGCTCAGGACAATCGTTAGGTCTGAGGAGGTAATGAGGAGGATCGAGGCAGTCTCAGTTTCTTTATCCCTTGTAAGAGGGTTTGCGCTATAAGATGATACCTTACTCCAGAGCAGCCCGGTCAAATGGAAATCCACACTAGCTAAGTAAACGCTGATCATCCTGCTTAGAGAGTTGAACTAAAAAGCTTTGCCAATCAATCAGCCTTGATTGATAGAAAAAGGACAGGGCATTAGGATAAGGCATGCGGCTTTAGAAGGCAAGACCTTAACCTCAGGTTTTTTTCTTCTTTTCATGTTTGCTGACACCTCTCCCATTAATCGAACTGGGAGCAGATCTATATCATTAACTGCAGAATATTTACACATTGCTTTTGAAGTGAGAAAAAACAAACCTACACATTAGTGCCCATCTAGGAGCTAAATCCTGTGCTAGAGCGAGCCGTCGCTCTGCTGTGATCAATAAACCCGTTAGTCTTCGCTCAGTGCCTTGGCTCTGTGAGAGCTCCTGGAATCAGATCTTATTATTTTGATGTATTGGTGTTATTTTGACTGTGCTCATCTGAGAGACTGGGATCAGATTGCGTGGAAGAGAAATAGAAGAAAGAAAAAAGATAGAAGTAAAAAAAAAACCCAAGCGAACAAAGGCATTAGAGGTAAAAGAAAGCCATTTGAGAAGATGAAGCTGGCAGCATGACCGGGAAGGTGCAGCAGATGAGGACATCGGGTACGAAGCTGGTACCTGGCTTGGCTGTCTCCTGCGCGTCGCTCGGGCTCTGTGCAGCCCAGAAGCTGCTCAGCGTGACACCGCCACTGCAACCCAGAGCTGCTGCAGATGGGACAGCCTCTGCCCTCACAACACAGGCTGGTCAGGGGTGCAGAGGGTTGTGGCTGCCTTGGAGGGCCAACGTGAGGCCATGGCACTTTCATACACCCCCGGCATCAGCCTAACGCTGCTCCCTTTTTGCGCTGGGAGCCTGTTGCCAGCCCCCCTCCCTGCTCTTTAAAGATATTTCATAAATATCAGACACAAGTATCGGAGGCGGAGGTCGCTCACCACAGCAAATGGGATTTTCTGAAGCACTTCCACGACTAAGCACAAATCCTGAACGTGACCTTGGCTGCTTTGCCCGTTCCCAAGGGGCACTGATGCTGGTCCCCCGACTTCCCCAACCACGATGGGAAGAGACGGGACAGATGCTGACACCAGACCCAAAGGCCGAGACCTGTTGTGGATGTCCCCCTCCCTCTCCCGTTGCCTGCGGAAGGTCCCAGCTCCAGAGGCTGCGTATGGCCCCCATATGCTTGGGGCTCCCCTGTGCTGCCACAACCCTGCTGCAGTCCCACCCTGGGGCTCCGCACATGACCGATAGCAGCACAGAGCAGTGAGGCTGCTGGGTGGATGAGCAGCTGAGGGATTGCTGTAACTCAAGCCCTCGCGTCCCTGCTGCACCGCCAGCTCCGGGGTCAGCGGCGCTCGGGCTGCCATACGAACCTGGCCAGGCCAGAGGGTTTCAACTTAAAGTCTGATGAAGTTGGGAAGCCATAGAAGGGTAAAACTCAAGTTACATCTCTGGGGAGACCCACGGGGAGTGCTGAGGTCCTTACAAAGTCCTTCGCTTTCAGGCTGAATAGAAAAGAGGAGCTGGAGATAGCGTGGCACGAGCTTGCAATACCTTTGGTTTTGTTTTCCTGATTTTACTGCAAAAGGAGTACCCCGAAACCTCAGGGCAGGAGCAGGGGGGGACCTGAAGGACGAAGCGAAGGAGGTTACGAAAGGAGCGGGCTATCGGAGCGAGTGCATTCCTGCGGGGCCTCCCCCTTTCCCAAACCCCGGGGAGCTGTTTGCACAGCACCTGCCGTTTGTCCCAAGAACATTTCTTAAATTGTTTCTAGCACTCTCAAGTGCGTGATTGTGCCTTGTCCAGTTATTTTAACGATTGCTGCATGTGCAAAAGCGTTACGTGAACACCCCATCCCCACACACACACGGCGGGGCTGCCGGGGGCACCCACACGGCGGGCAGGAGCTGGAGGTGTGTTTTATTCACCATCATCTCTGTTGGCCAGGCTCAACAGAAACCCGATTAGTGACTCTGGCCCCAAAATCCATCCCCATCCCTGGGGTTGTAGAAGCAGCTGGAGCAGCTGCAGCCCTGGAGGGCTCTGGCTGGCTGGAGCACACTGTTTCCCATGGCCTCAGCCCCTGCCCGCGGCTCCTGGGGAGGCTTTGGAGGTGGCAGCCAGGCTGTGCCACCCACGGGCCACAGCGAGAACCCAACTCTGCCCACCAGCACCCGTTGAGGACTTTGTAAAGGGCTGGGGATGGGACTGGTGCTGTGCCAGACACCCCAAAGCAGCAGGTCAAGGCTCATGACCCATGTTTCCATTGCACCTGGGGCCAGGTGGGATGTTGTCCTCCCAGGCTTATTTTCAGGAGCATTAATTAACTGCTTTTTTTTTTCCCAAGCCCCTCTCCACAACTTGAAGGGTTAAAACCAGGCTGTGTTTACAGTGTGACAGACACGCACTTGGATGGCCTTGCTTGGAGGGGTCAGGCTCTCGCACGGGTGGCCTTGACCCCAGGAGGTCCCCACGCACACACACACTGCTCAGGGCTCACGTGGCACCTCATCTGTCCCCGGCTGGTGGGATGTGGCTGAACCAGGGCTGGCTCCTGGCTGCCACAAGCATGTCTGTAGCGATCACAGCAATGTTTTGCTCTTGTAAGACGATAAAAACATGTTTATCTTACTGCTGAATGCTCTACCCATCGCACCCATACCGCAAACACCGAACCACAGGTGGGCACAAGAAGAGCCCTGGGATTTTTCGGTTCATGAGACTGGAGCATGAGGGTAGCCATTAACTGCCGAGGCTGACAGCTGTTCCCGTGTTGTCCATTCCCAGCCCATTTTCACTGTAACCAAGCATCCGAAAGGCGTTTCTCAGAGCAGCGCTGCTTTTGAATGTTTTATTAGAGACCGAAGCCAGCACAGGATATTGAGTACTTGAGCAGCAAAGCAACACAGTGTGTGGCTGGCAGGGTTTAATACTTATCTGATTGTATTTCCAATTACGAGAAATGCACTGAAGCCAGTCCTGAGGCAGGCCAGAGAGCTCCGAGCGCCGCAAATCTGGGCCATTTTGCTATGTTATGACTTCTCCTCCCTCGTGATTCATCTGGAGAGCAATTAAAACCCTTGTAAAAATGCGTTCCCAATTAAAGAGTGAGACTGGCTCTGAAGGATTAGACAAATTGAGGACTAACTTTTGCAGTAGCACAGGATTTGTATGAGCATCGCTTTTTTGTTCACATCAAGCAAAATCTTGCGTAAACCAGTGGGAATGAAAACTCATGCTGGAAACCTGCTCCAAAGTCTACGGCATCCTTCCTTAAATCAAATTTGAATCTGGATTGGGGCTGGGATTTTCAGAGCTTCACCTCACTGCTGCGCTGTTTGAGATGTAGCATCCCAAAGTAGAGCAAGCAAAACCCTTTTTGGAGAAGCTGAGCCCAAACAGGGGCTAGATTGCAAATCGCTGGTACCTGCTGGCAGGACCACTCAGCAGCACCCCTGGGAGCGCAGAGATGGGGACCACGCTGTGCTGTGTCCCTGCCCTGCCTGTTACCTGCACCCCAGCGCAGGCACCGAGACCAAAGCTGCAAATCCATCCTGTGTGCACAGGCCTTATTCTGATCCCTCTGAAGCCACTATATGCTTCAGGCGGTGGCTCCTAACAGCTTCAAACAACCGTACTAATCTGTGACAGCCTCCCTCGCCGAAGCGCGCGGGGCGGCGAAGGCGCGGGGAGCACAGCGGGAGCCGTGCAGCCAGACTTTTATGGCCACAAAGGCCGAGTCGCACCTGCTGATGGTTGTGAATAGACTTGCAGACAGCACCAGGTGTGCCATTTCAACAGATTGCACAACTGGGTGTGCCTTTCATCTATGTATAGAGCCCCGGCGAGAGGATGAAGCGCGCTCGGCGATTGTCCTAATTTAGCAAAAATCCTGTTTGTCCAGTGGGTCGCCCTGCTCAGTCGGCACGTGTATTTCAGGAGCAATTATATCAGTTGCGCTTGGCCTGGCCCCGGCCGTGGTCCCACGGGGAGTTGGGGAACGCCACTTTTATCATTGGCGGGGAGGGATGGTAATGAGGGAGCGGGCGAAAAGGCGAGCGGCCGCTGCCAGGGCAGCCGGCTCCTGGCAGTGCCAGGAGCATCCGCGCGCCTGCCCCCACCTACCCTGCAGTGTAATTCAGCTCGTTTATTTAAAACCTCAGCCTTTTAGAGAAGGCATTTTAATCATATCACTGTTCAGTGTTTAATACCTGTAGCAGGGCTTGTGGATACTTTACAAATATGGTAATAAATAATAACAAACGAGGTCCATGTACTTGCAAGGTGCTGGTGACCTCTCGTCTGCCACCTGAGTGAGCCTGACAGCGACAACACATTCAAGATTTTGTAATTTCACTCTTCATTAGAAGCCTGAGTCTTAATTTCAATTTCATTAGATTATCTCTACATCCCAAAGTCACATCATAAAGATGAGATGCTAAGATTTGTATTTTAAACACAGACCACTCAATTGTACTCAATAAAAGAAAGATGCTGATCTCATGGTGATGGTTAGATGAGATCAGGTAAGATTTTTGCAGGTTGGAGTCAGTATTCATTACCAGCAAACAGGGACGCTGTTTTATTCCAAACTGTCTGCTCTCCATGGACATGTGTGTGGTGGCACGTCCAAAGGACACATCTAAAACACAGACATGATTTCAAGCTTCCATTAGAAGCACTTTTTCCTGCCCAGGCTTGGCTGATGTATATCGGATTTGCTCTAATTATGATCTTTGAAATGAGCCCTAACGAGAGAAGTGGTATCTGAATTGCTCTGGTTTTATTTTTATAAGTATGAATCAGCTACTGTTTTGAAAAGAGTTCAAGCCCTTTCTCCCACATTTTCAAACCTTCCTCATTCCTTATAAAAATCCCCACCAAAATTAACAGGGAAAAAGTAAAGGTTGAAGATAGGTTTATGTTTAATATTGCAAAGCCAAACACCAGACACACCATCGCTTTATGTACAGCTTTCACTATATTGCATCACTGCTGTTTCTGTGGAAAATTCCCACACTGGAAGGAAACCAAAGTAATCCCTTGGCCATTTGGTTTCTGTTTGAGAACTACAAATTGCGGGGACAGCCGGGCAGAGCACAGGGCTGGGGTGTAGCATCCCTTGGGGTGTAAAGGCTTCAGAGCCACCACAGTCCCCTGGCATTTCGTAGGTGTCTGCCCTGTAGACCCCTGGGGAGGGATGGACTGGGAGGTGGGGGCAATGCTGCTCAGCTTCTGGATCACGGCTGGCACCAGCTGCGTGATGTGCACAGAGATTTTGGGACCTTCATCTTCCCCCCGTGCTGGGTATGGCCGTGTGCTTTCTCTGGTGGCCCAGCAGCCCATAGCTCATGTCACGTACGTTGTGTGGTGGCACAGCAGATGCAGCACTGGCTGACCTGCCTCCTCAGGGGTGGTCTGATGAGCCCAAAGCGATTGCAGGTGCCGAGATTTGAAGGCACTTCTAGACAGACTAATCCATGAAGTGTATATTTAGTCTGACGAATCACACCCTGAACGCTTGTCACCCACATGTATGGGTCACAGCCATGGGCTCTCACCAAGGCCGTTAATGCAATGTGAGTGCACCTTGTGAAGCACCAACTCCAGGCCCTGGATGCGGCAGGGGAGGGAACGTCTGACTGGGGGAAAGCTCTCAGCGTCGCACAAAGAGCCTCAGTAGAAGTGGAGTTTTGTACATTTGTAATTCTGGGGCAAACGGTATAAATGCATAAACGCTTTGAAAAGTTTCAAATACTGACCACCCTCCACTACACCGATTTATTTTTCCAAATTACTGCATTATACAGCAAAAAAGGCTTTTGACATGTACACGCACACACTCATCAGCTTGACACTGAACAGATCAACAACCTACTGTGTAATAATTTTGATGGAATCAAATACATACTTTGGTAACTACAGCCTGGAATAATAAGACATTATTTATTATACATATTGTAGTAGTTCATAAAGGCCTCTGCAGCAACCAGTAAAGATGCAGAGCAGCGGAGACCCCGCCCTAAAACACCTTCCAATGTAAATACATCAGACAGACAGAATTTATTTGCTTTTCACGATAACTCAGCCCTTGGCTCACCACAGACCAGGCACAGTTCAACGCAAAGGTATCTGAACTGTCACAAAAGGTGTCTGACTCCCACAGACGAAGGCTGCTCTTTCTCCGGTCACTTTCCAAGGATCTTTCCTCCCTGTCAGTAAGAGAACCAGCAAGTACCAGTTCTAAAAGCTTTTTTTTTTTAGAAAATTAGTTATTTCTACACCTATTTAGATACGCAGTGATTTTAAATCAGCCACTGGATACCATCATGCTTCTGTACCACATTTATTCCAGTTGCTGTATGAAGTCTGTGTATTTGCAGTACTCATCTTCCAAACATACTTAGTACCTCAGTAATCCTAGAAGCACATATAATGTAGTCACGTTAATTAACATTAGCTCAGTGAATAACATAAACCAGTACATAATTAAATTGCCAGACTTGATTCTCTTTTCATTCATGCTCTTAACAGTTTCACATGACAATTACTCCACATCTAAACTACGCTGACAGAACAAATACCATACGTTCTAATTAGACCACTTTATTAAATCGTGTTGCTCAGTACGTCTGTGCAGGTTGTACGGGCTTCAATGTAAATGCACAAATGATGATAAAATCTCTCAATAAAGCCATTCCGATCACTAGATTTCAAGGAGCGTTATCTGAGGGTAAGTCCTATTCTTCCCATTTGGGTGATAAGGAAACTGAGACCACAGAACGTCTCAGAGAAATCACTCGTATTAGTCACCTCAGAGTCAAATCAAAAGAATTTGGTCTCTTGAGTCCTGCTCTAGAGGACAAAGTTTGATCTAATTAATCAAGTATTACCCATAAAACAAACAAAGCAGCATGTGTTCCAGTAGCAGCCCCCCTCATTCGTCCCTCTATCACCACCACTGCTACTCAGCATTATAGTGGGAACAAACAGAAGCCCGTAATCTTAGAGCTGGTCTATTGTCAAAATGACACATTAGCAGAAGTATTTACAGTCATGTTTGCTTATGAAATCAAGGTTTGCATGTTCAGAAATGCAAACGTTTTCTCTGTACAGGAGCTACACATCACAGAGAAAGCTGCTCCCTGAAAGCTGTGCAGAACTCAGGAATGTAGTTAGGGTATCTGTGACTATTAAGGTTTGCTGCCTCCTCACAGAAAATATCAGAAAGTACAGGGAATACACAGCTGCCAGTACGTACAGACCACAGCGACAGGCTGGTACAGCAGCTGCACTGAGGTCCTGAGCAACTCTTCGAGATAGTGGTAGAGCAGTGCCATGATGAAGGAGAACCAGACACATTTACTCAGCCTTTGTGCAAAAATCAACATTTGTCTATCATCAGAGGCAAATCCTGGCCCCAGTGAAGCCAGTAAGTGTTTTGCTAATGATAGAAATTGGGTCAGGTTTTTAATTCAAAATTTCAAGAAAGATCTGCTCTGTGAAAAGTTGAGTGGATCGAGGCAGGCAGATTTGCAGTTTTCTGTATCCACAGAACCAGCAAGATAGCTTTTCTTAAAATCATGGTGCTTTGATTTTATTTTTTTGGTAGCTTGGGTGCTATGTTGTTTTGGAACCACAGGAAGCTGAAGATGACACCCATTGTCTTCGGGAAAGTCTCATCATAAGCAAACTTCATGGAGTCTTCTAAAGGTATTTCTACAACTTCAATCAGCTCTCCTTCTTCAGCCTGGCCACCTCCTTCACTAGTTCTCATCTGGTCTGTTACTTCTGCATAAAATAATGTCTGCCTAGAACCTGTCACACCAACTCCAGACCTGGAAAAAAGCAGAGAGGAAACGTTGGTTTAGATAAAAAGAAGGTAGCTAGGAACTAGGAATGGAAACCTGGGTCCTTGTGTCGCTAAGCAACATCAAAATGCATGTCCTTACTCTCTGCTAATGTCATTTAGAACCTACAAACGTGATTTTGTTAATATAGAAATTGATTGCAACTTTCATGCACAGTTGCATATGAAATGGATCTGTCTTCAAATATATCCTGCAACTTTGGAAAAATGATAGTTTGGGAGAAAATAAAAAAAAAGTTTTTGAATCGGTGAACTGTTGCTCTACACATACTGAAGTCAACAGACGTTTCTTCAACTGACCTTAGTGAGAGCTGGACTGCACGATGACTCAGAGAGATTTACAAACAACAGAGGGAAGCTCCTCAGTGTATCTGTAAGCTATCACACTACATTTGTTTGCTTGTTTTTACACAAATATTTAGATTTTTTACTCTTAAGAAGATTACGTCCATTCACAGCTGGGAGTCCTCTACTCACGGACTGGAGAGGTACAAGAACAGAAAGGCAGCCTGAGAGTCTTTCTCTATCCTTCCTGAACTTTAGCCTTGACCCAAATGGACCACTCTAAGCACGCATGCATTTGAAGTAATTCAGTCTCCCTGCTAAATTTGTTACAGTGGATTTAGTTGAGGATATTTAAGATTATGTAGTCTTTCTTCAACTACACCGCTTGCTGTGCATTATAGTTCTTAGTTGTTAATCCTCTATTTCCTTAGGACTATTTCATTTATGTATTATTAAATAAGGGATAAGTACATAATCCACTCATTTAGTCCTTGCAAGAAAATGTTCACATCGTAATCACAACTTCTTCATTTCTCATGATTACAAGCGACTTTTCACATTGAATCTGGATCCAAAGTTCACTGAAACTATGAATGAGGCATTAGGGCAAGCTGAAAAATTAGCTTTCATATTATTATACATGCAGAGGATTCTAAGATTTGTAGCTGTGTTATGTTCTCAGAGTGTATATCAACACTTACACAACCATTAGGCAACTAAATCTTTCAGTTAATCCAGCATAAACCACACCCCATAGCAGGAATTAATCATTTGCCTCTCAATTTTCTAAGAACATTGGCAATTATTTTGTTTGGAGAATTAATAGTGATTATTGAAGTTCTTTTCTTACATACATATACACTCTTTTTTTAAACACAGAATAGGGAGCAAACCAGTGAATTCTTCTCCTAAAATTATGTCTGATACATTCTGTGACTTCGGACAATACATTTCACCCCTCCAGGATCATTCCTGTATATCTAAGAAGAGAAACTTAATCATCTTCAGCACTTCCAGGAACTCTGAAGGCTTCTATGGCATTTCTTTCATTCTGGGCTCATCACTTTATTTCAGCGTCAGTAGTGGGTTTTTTGATACACATTTTAACCAACAAAATGTGACCTACTAGGATGCAGCAAGAGGCCAGACTAACATTTTCCCTCTCTCTTCCACTCTCACCAAAGTACACAACCTCCTTCCTCAGTCAGTCTTATTCAGTATTTACTTTCCCTGAGGACCTCTTCTCTGCAGCCACTGTCCTTGGTATTGGTATGCTATTCTGATGACTGTCAGTGATGGTTTGCCAATAAAAGAGCCATCCAGGGCTGACAATCATCCACAGACTGTACATGCCACTGGTACCATATCAAATGTCTTCCCAGGACTCCCTGTGCCACCCACACTCCCCGTTCCTTTCTCTGACGGGAAGCTTCCTGGAAGAGTAACACCATTCACCAGCCATGCTGCCACTCATCTCACCTCAACTGAAGATCAAACCAGCAGACAGCACAACACAAACGCAGTCTTTGAAAGCAGCAGGAGTTGCACACTGAGCCCACCATGCTGGCTTCATCATTCTGATCTCATTACAAAAGTAAGGTAGGTTCATTTTTCATCAAGTTGCTATCAGCAACCAGCTTGCAAAAGTTGGAATGACATTTTTCATGCTCATGTGCTATCAGTGCCCTTTCTGCCGTGAGGATGATGGCACACTTACTAGATTCCCTTTGTGTTAAAATACAATATATTTTTCTTCGTATTATCAAGCAATAATATATAACGTTAAAAAGCAACACTGGAAATGAAATACTAAGAGCAAACAGATCTCTTTCACAATCCATCACAGCTGGCTACTTAAGCTCTAGTCACCTTGATATCTGTCACTGACCGCTGACCCCTGTGCTACCCACTCCTCACTGTCGTTGCAATGTCCGTTGGAAGGAGCCTCACTGAGAGAACGTATTTGTGATGGAATAGTAGATTGTTTGCTCTGCTTTTGTTCTCTCTTTTCCCTCTTCTTTTCTTGTGCGAGGAGGCAGAAAGTGGTTTTCTTTTTAATCAACTAGAGATCGAGATCTGGTTTTCTCTATATATAGTGATTACTTGTTCTTCAATTGTTTCTGCAAGAATTGCATTTTTAGTAATTAAATAAACATAGGAAGCCTGGGGTTCAGAGATGGTTTTTTGGTAACTGATAATAGAATGAAAAACATATGTTAATTTATACTGTAAAATCTGCAAAACAAAGAATGCAGCTTGCTGTCTCCATAGGTACTACGAAAACCCACAGGACTACGCATAACATACTTAATGTTATTTTATTTCTGACAAGTATGAAGTCTGAGCTTCATCTGGGGTGCCCTACCTGGAGAATGAAAATGCTCTTAAACTGAGTATACCCATGTCCAGCTGATATCATGTAAAGTTTACACACAAAACCACAGAGACTTTAAGAAGCCCTTCTAGAAGAACATTCTGGCTTGATTATTTACAGCAAAATCTCCTTCTATACCACCTGTGAGCATTTACTTATGAAATAGCTGCAGCTGTGGAAATCACAGTTCACTTTCTAGACATCTTTTCTTTAAAGTAATGGAAAACTGCTTCCTGAGGTGCTACACCATAAGACAGAATCATAGAATCATAGAATGGTTTGGGTTGGAAGGGACCTTAAAGATCATCTAGTTCCAACCACCCTGCCATGGGCAGGGACACCTTTCCACTAGACCAGGTTGCTCAAAGCCTCATCCAACCTGGCCTTAAACACTGCCAGGGAGGGGGCAGCCACAGCTTCTCTGGGCAACCTGTGCCAGTGTCTCACCACCCTCACAGTTTCTTGCCACTGTAGCTCAAGTAGCATGGAGTGATTTCAATATGCCATTATTTCATCGTATTTACTCATGAGATATTACTATAAAATCATTTTTTCTTTTCTTATGAACTCAGTACATCAAGACTGGCTACTACACTGAATGTACTTTAAAAGAGGAAAACACTGGACATCAGTGTCTTTCCTTTGTTATGATGCCCAAAGTTATGGCACTTCTTCACATATACTGGCCTACCATTTGCCACAGAAAACAACTAGAAATTTGCAACAATACATATTCAAGGGATGACATACCTACGTGTTCATTTTTTCTCATTTGATTACCTAACTTATCTTGCTCTGGTGCAACTTTGCCATGAGTTATTCATTAAAAACTAATAAAAACTTCCAAATGAGCTATAAATAAAATCAAAGAGTGCTGGTATTAATACTCATGTTATTCTATTCTACTCTTTTCCCCTCAAAACAGCAAATTTAACATTTCTAAGACTATTTAGAATCCCCTCACTATTTAGACAGGTGACTTTGGAGACTATTGTATGACATTATTTATGTACATATTCATGCCTTTTATTGTCTAACTACATGCCTGTTTCAATGGTTTCAGAAAAAGGTTGAAAGATACAGGAACATATTTTAATTCACACAAAAGGCATATTTTTTACCTTTTTAAATTTAAAATTTATTTCTCTAAATGCTCTGGCTGACTCTACCAGTTGATCATTTTTGCATGGATCCATGTGCAATTCCCTTTACTAAATTAAATATTCTCCATTATTGCCTACTGCTGTCTTTCACAACATTTCCAGACTCTTAGATATTAATGTATCCTGCCCATCCTTAGAAAACTGTCCACAAATCAATGCTATTGACATTTCATTTGTCTTAGTACCTTTGTTTTTTATAGAAATCAAAAGTTAGAAGGTTTGTTGCTTTGAAGCCATTCTGAGCCTCCATCTGGTTGAAAGTGTTTTCCACATACCCATGGAAAACGTATACACATTTCAGTGACTTGGGGTACTTGGGGACAGAAGAGGAAGAGAGGAGAGAGAGAGAAGGTGGGTCTGACTGGTAAAGAGGCAACAGGCTGCTATTATGCTTTCAGTATGCTTTCAGGTTTATCTGTCACTAGGATCTTCCTATGCTTTTGCACACTTACTTACTTGCACTTTCTGAGTATGTTTAAGGAATTTTGACGTGCCTTTATTCATGGTTATATTCCTTTTTCTGCTACCTCCTTCCTCTATCCCAAGTCTGTGACATATGCTTTTCTTGCCCTAGTATTTTGCATTACAAATAAAATGCTTTTGCCATGGTCTTAAATGAGTCACCTATTAACAGATTAGAGCTATATTCATTAGCTTTGCATCTGTGAAAATCACAGGGGTCAGCACACCCGAACTGCAAGTGATGAGTTTCACCCTGGGAAAACCACCTTTCTGATAAAGGTGTCTCCCCTTCCCAGTACAAGAGCAGCTTGGGGGAGGGCAAGCAGGGTCTGAACTCACAGCACCCGCCCAGGGTGAGACCTCAGGCTTCAGTCTCACTCCACAGGTTCAGCACTGTGTTGCCCAGACCAGGCATGTCATGGCTTATACTGACCCAGACCTACTAAGCCTGGCTTGACCTAGCTGACTGTTCCAGACATATTTTGATGAGTCTGTATTGTGCTTGACTCTTATTTACCACTGTGGGACAATTGCAAATGAACGATGCAACACACAGCTCTGTTTTCTTTGTCTCTTTATTGTCAGGATCACTTTCCTATGAGAAGTTTATAGTTGTTTCAATTAACAGCTACATGGCTGACAAATACTCTTTGTCAAATCATTAAGGCTTAAGCTCACAAACCCTGTAACTTCAGCAGAGAGAGATTTTTAAAAGTAAAAGTCTATTAGCACAAAACTTTTAGTGTTGCTTCAGAGACAATTAGAAACCTCCATTACCTTTGACAACAGCAAGTCTAAGAATATAAGCAGATCAAAGCAAGGATACCAAAGTGGTATGGTTTTCATCACAACAGTAACTTAAATGCAAGTTTAACACATGAAAACAAGATTGTATGCTGCATTCCCACATTTCATTTTAAATAAAACACTCAGACACTGTGATTAAATCATGCTATGGCTTTCAAAGCTGTGGGCAACACACTCGTAGGCAACAGCACAGCGGAGAAGCAGTTTCTGCAGAACGACTGCAAAGTGCTTCTCCTCACCTCCTGCCCAGGGGTGGGACTGGCTGGCACAATGAGGCTGTAACTAGAGTAATTTTCTATCTACTTCCTTCTTAGATCAGGGAAAACACAAGAGACAGACTGTCACTCCAATCTGGTTTTGAAACTCGGCAATAGCAGCTATCACAAAGCCTTTGTTTAGCTCTTCCCTTTTATTAAATGTATGAGGAAATACATAGCACATGAAATAGAGCTCACAAAATGGGACTTTTCACTCATCGTGTCTAAGTTCATAAGCATAAAGACATATTACATACATATTTTTGATCACAAGTGGTTAACAGAATCTTATTGCTTAAAAAAAATAATGTTTAGTAGTGCCTAAAAGCCACAAGTGAGATTGAGTCCATCTTGTACGACTGCCTGTGCTCAGTAACAGTAAATTTCTTCTTCAAACTGAGTGTGCATGTATGCAATGTGCACATTTGTAAGCACGGTCGAAATTCAAAGCATGTACTCAAGATTAGCTTTGCTGTCATCTCATGTCTGGGTGCTCATCTATAGCAACCAATTATTACATTCATAAAGATTACATTTCTAATTTGAAGGAACAAACATGTATGAGAAAATAAGCAACATCATATACTCTACTATTCTGCTGCAATGTGGGAAACAAATAAATAGACTTATCATTGTGAAGACTTATTAAACTCAGATTTCTGATAGACAGCAATTAAAACCTATATTTCTCATAATTTCTTAATATTTAACAAATATAAAATCTATAAACAATCAACATTTACTTGTTCCTGTCAACACAGAAATATATTTTTTGGTTTTAATCTGACACAGTTAATGTGAAAATTCCTAAATGCAACATCTCCTTTTATAAGATGTAAGCCATTTGGATGCAGAATTTGGGTATATAATGAAAACATAATTCATATTTACAAATAAATGCGACACAAATCTCTGTTATTTAGGCTGAAATCAAGACCTATTTAGGCATGCAACATATAAACTGATGAACAGTGACATACAGCTCCTATTGTCACTTCTTAGGACCTTTGTACACTTCTTACATTATAAGCAGCAGGTGCAGGAAAAAAAGGCAGAGAAGTAATTAACATAAAATTATATTACATTATGCCATCACCCAACAGGTGTACTAGCAGGTGATCTTTCTAATTATAATGCACTCCAATATTTTCAAGGCTATTATTCTTTCTACATAATAACCTGTGAATACAAACCATTTTTACCTCATTGCACAGGGGCTAATAGCCGTAGCACAGTAATTGGAACTTCCAATATTAATTCTATGAATACTCCTCTTTGTTGTATACTTTTGGAAAAAAATCAAATGTAGGAAGATTAAAGTAAGTACCTATGTTAATATAGTTAGGCCCTTAAACTAATCCATCTGATTTTTCTGCAGCAGGGCTGAGAATCTGCAGCTCCTATTGTATCCAAATCATTGCCAAGAGTTTATTACAACCTCTGGGAGAAAATAAAGATGCAATGAAGGGAAAAGAAAGTAGAACCAGAAGCTCTGGTTCAACTTCCTCCTGATGCTCTGAGGTGTTATTTAAGTCCACATAATTTTATAAACGTTCTTCAAGAAGACCAAACATTTCAAGAACTAAAAGAAAATACTGTAAGTTGCAATGGTAGTAATAACATCTTTAACAACAACAACATATTTCCCTGCCCCTGTCTTGTAAAGAAACAAGTCTCAAGGAAGACAGATGGAAGTACTTCAACCTAAGAACCTCACAGCTGAATTTCACATGGGATTCAAACTGAAAACTGCTGGGATACAGATAGAAAATTCATTATATCTTATACATGAGTAAGTCTGAAGTCGTTCACTTACAAAATTCTGCATTCAGGGGAAAAAAAAAACCTGGAGTGAACCTCACAGATTTATTCTAGAGCTTTTGAAAATGAACAATTTTAACTGACAATCATTTTCATGAAGCCTCAGTTTACAATTATACTACCATAGTATTAACTTCATTTTATTATTGATCTAAATGGTTCCTTTACACCCATCGCATCATCTACCATCTATGCCATTTTTGAGTGAAGCCATACACATAGGTGACCACAACTCAACACACCAGTTGGTATCAAAACTTTCAGGAAGCCTCCAAAAGTGGATTAGCTCCTGCCAAAACCTTTTATAATACCAAAATGAGGTTACTTATTGTACGCCAAGCACAAAAGTAGACATTTGTGTAGCCATGATGAGAAGAGGAAACTCACCACACAGGATGCAAACACTACAGATTTTTTTCAGAATGATTCCTGCCTCCATCTACACAGCAAAATGAACCATTTGCATTTAAATTCATCTTCTGGCTAGCATTTTTTCTGTAATAGGAACAGATCCTTCTAATTCTTCAAAGTGTGATTCCTCTGACCTCCTCCAATCAAGTCCCTCTTAATGTATTTGTCTTTCTCATTATCTGCTCCCAATCCAGTCTCCTTCATTCACCCACGACATACTTTCCTCCTGTTGCTGGAACAACTTGTTCCTAAGACTCTTGCTCAACTAGCATAAATTCCCCAACTCCTGGCTTCTTTCCTGATTTCTCATTGACTCCACAGCTACTCTGTGGATCATTCAAGGTAATTAATCACAGAATCACAGAATCACAGAATGTTAGGGATTGGAAGGGACCTCGAAAGATCATCTAGTCCAATCCCCCTGCCGGAGCAGGAAAGTCTGAGATCTTCTTAATTCAATGTCTGACTTCCATCTGATGAGTATCATGTCACAAGAGCTTTGACAGAGCTTACGAATGGGGTCCAATGGCTTACTTCTATGTACTTTTGAAATATCTGTAGCAGTATTGTAGTTAATCTTTTCTGGTTAGCTGAGAAACATAAAAAAAAATTCCCCCAAAACCCCTGCTGCAGGCCCTGATAATAAATGGAAAAAAAAAAAAATGCTGTCTTCAGATTACCTCCAATCGTTACGGCACCCGCTGCCTGAGAACAGAGCAAAGTTCTGCTTGAACACAGCCTAAAGTACTTTCCTCATTCCCTTAAAGAGCATTCTTCTCCACTGCATTGAATGTACTTTCCCTGAGTTCACTTAGTTCTCAGCCCACGTTTTTTCTCTGCATTGTTCCTTCATCGCTTCTTCCCCCTTTTCCACTTGAGGATCTTCTATTTCATTTTCCTCCCTGCTTTAAGTTCTCCCTACACACTGTCCACAACCTCCCCTTCCCAACCCATTAGCCACAGAACTGTATTGACCTCCCTAGCCAAAACTGTTTCTCCCTTTACATTCGATGTGTCTTCTGCTTTCCATGTTCTTTCTGTCAGGTCTAGCTCCAGTCCTGCTTTTATTCCAGTCATGAAATTTCCTTCTCATGACCATGATTCCAGAAAGGGTTGTCATTAGGAATACAAGACAGCTCCTTGCTTTCCGACCAAAGGGTGTGACGATGCAAACCCTTGTTTGTACAAAAGCCTTTTCAACGTGCACATACCTCTGAGTTTTTATCTATAAAAATCTAATAGACAACTCAGTAATTATTAATTATAGTTATCTAAATATTTTAATACAGTTTTATTTGCATCAAGAAAGGAACAACAGCTAACAGATTTGCCAGGAATATATCAAGTGCAGTCAAACAAATATCAGCTATAATAGGATAACAGGTCTTGTGGATAGGGGCAGCAACACAAACAATGTAACTTCAGTTTATCAAGGGTTTGAACACTATCTGACAGTTTCATTAAGAAGTTAGAAGATCATGATATACTTAGGAATCGAAGAAACTGTGAAATAGGTGCAAAACTAGTGTGAAAATGGTACTCATGGAATGGATATCACTGTCAAATTGGGAATACAAACTGAATAGGATTCCACTGGGGACCATCCTCCATTCAATATAATTCAATATTTTGTTTTAGTACTTGTATGTTGAAATATAGACTGCAGATAGCAAAGCTGAGATAGATTATTTATAAGAAGTTAGAGATGAATATTAGAATTCAAAATTATCCCAGCAACTTAGAGAAATGATCTGAAAAAAAGGGTGCAATTCAGTAAAAAACAAGTTCAAGGCTCTGTGTTCAGGCAGCAATAACAAACAGCACAAATACAGACAGGAGGTGAATGACAGCGCAGTACTGCTGCAGAAAATAGTTTTGAGATGGGGGAGGCACTGTGAACCATAAGTCAACAAAATAATGCCACTGCAAAAAAAGACAAACATCATACTACAGCATATAAACAGAATGATCTTTCACTTTGTTTGTAATAGGGAAATAATGCTTCCACTCTGACACTGGTAAAGCCCCCGCTAAAATACTGTGCTCCACTTTGGGCACTATGTTTTTAAGAAATATGCAGACTAGATGGAGAGAAGACATAGGACAGCAGAAGGAATGGTCAGACATCTAGAAAACATGGTCTAAAGAGAAAGCTGAAATCAACTAAGATCATTTTGCATAGGCAAAAATAAAATAAAGGAAAGACATGTTGAAACAAATATGTGGAAGGTGCAGAAGTACCTTATGTCCACTGGGAACAGGGTAGTAAGTCACAGGCTTGAAGTGAAGAAAGGGAAGTTTAGGCAAGACATGAGGAAAAACTTGCTCATGGTGGACTGTTAGATACTTCAGACAGAATGCCTGGAGAGGCTATGAAATGATCAGATTTTAGAGAAAGCACAGATGCACATTTGTGATTTAAATCCAGCTGAGCCTGATCTTTCAAAGAGGAGCAGTCTAGATGAGATCCTCCCAAAATTCCTTCCAATTCTGTTTTCTAAGGCTTCTCTCTGATCTGATGCACTGGATCAATAAATAATACAGAGCAACTATTACATGGATTGCTGGGATGACACATAATGACAAAAGTGCATGATGTATTGTAATTATTAACAGGATGTATATGCATTAATGTAAATATGTCAATGTTTTGTATTGACAGTCACAGCGTGAAATAGCATAAACCATTTAGAAAAATGTGTTACACTTCGCAAAAGCTCAGAAATTCTTATACGTAATATAGCCATTACAGAAAAAATGTCCTTAGCAGACCACAGGGGAACCAGTTACTTCCTGTCTTTGCATTAAATCCTCAAGGATCAGTCAGATATGCCAGTCTTTGGCTGAAGGAAGAAGAACTGGACACTCCTAACAGGAAGACCATAACATTTAGAATAAAATTCTAACACAGAGCACAGGAAGTCCAACAAAAGAAACTGTAAAATATCATCTTTGAGGCTTCAACCTTTCACATTAATCTAAAAAAGTAAATACTATACAGGTCCTTCTGACTTCAGCATGGATCTCCAAGGGCAGAAAGCTGTGCCCACATAGACAAACCAGGATTGGGGGATTAAGTGCCCTTTGCATGGGTCTCAACAGAGAAAACTCCAATTGTATACTACTCTCTTTGCAAGCCAGTGCAATTAAAAAAAAAAAAGGCAACTATAAGAACAACCACCTGTAAGATACATTTAACAACCAAAAAACATACAGTGTTTTAGCCAGATGTAAATTGTTAAAGTAGAGCCAAACTTCTACACTGAAGCTACAAATTTCTACAGTTACAGAAATTATACAGAAATTATATTCTCTTCTTATTTTGTGTTTATATACACACACATATATGTATATATGCATATACATATGCATATATCTGCATGCTGTGGCCTGTCAGTGACACCCAACCTATGAAATTCCACAGACAGCTTTTGCTCATAAATCTAGCAGGCACTTTTTTCTTTCAGTAGAACAAACCCTTAATCTAGTTTCAAGGAGTTGTAAAAGACAGCTCCTGTGATTCACCCCCTCCCCTCAACAGAAGCACTGCTTGTTAATCCAGCAGGAAATAACATTTGTCAGGATTGACAGCTGTGGATTTGTATTCAATTCCCAAATTAAAAACCAATGACAGGGCCTAGTTCAATGGAGATGTCAAGCAAAATAAAGAAAGCAAAAAACCTGCTTTCTCTGTAAAATACAAACATACACACATTTTGGATAACAATAGTAAAAGCTGGGGAGGAGATATAATGGGATTAAAGCTGTGTGCAGTTTCTCTTGAGTTTTTTTTTTTTTTAAATTTTTTTCCCCTCCAACAACTATTTTTCCTCTTACTTATTAAGTTTTCCTCTTGCTCCTAACATATGTTTTAAAACATGTTAAAATCTATGTCAGTAACTATTTAAAACCCTGCAAACATATAATGTAAAAATTTTAACAGTGAAATCATCAAAATCTTCATATGTAACATTAATTATTGTCCAATTCAAAGAAGCCTTAATTACAGCCCAAATATTATCTAATATCTAGATCTAACGGTACAAGTTTTCATGCTTCTACAAAGTTGTGTCAATGGAAAATCAGAGTCCACCTTGGGCAGCTTCTATTGTTAATCAGAATAATAAAGATCAGAGATGGAAAATGCCTGACACAGTAAAGATGGGCTGTTTTCTAGCACTGTAACAAACTGCTCTTAAGAGCCCAATGCAACTTTTCCCAGTTCTAATAGTTTTTGGAATAAATCACAATAGTATCATTCTTACTCAGAATTCAATCCTGTAATTTTGAGTTTATAAGTCCTTAAGTCTCTGTCAATACTCCTCTCACTTGCAGAAAATTACACCTTTCACATACTTTCAGATGTCCATGTTCCTCCAACACACTGCTTAAACAAGGGAACAGGGAACATTAATGTACATACAAGCCACTTCAGAAATCTGTGAAACAACGAAAAGTAGTGGTTTAACTTACTGCTATTTACCTGTAAGAAGTGATCCTCCTTAGGTCTGTAACAGGAACACGATAACCACACTCTTCTAAGACTTCCCCACATGCAATTTCTTCTAAAGAAAGGTCTGGTTTGTCTACGATGCCGGCACAGAGTTCATAGGTCACTCCTACCACAGCAGGTAAGGGATCCTCTAGACGAGAGAAGGTCTCCTTCTCCTGATTCTGAAAGACTTGAGGATGATGCCTTTCTACCTCACACATGTAAACGGCTTAAAAAAAGCCAACAAACAAAACAAAAAGAAACAAGAGGGTTTGGGTTGTTTTTTTTTTAGTTTATTCATACTAAGTAGAAAGAAGATGGTACACACAAATTTTGCCTGAGAATCTATAACCATCAGAGCACTTGAGAGTAGCAATGAATTCAGTTGTGTTATCTATTAAAATTATGACACACTGAAATAGGAATTTTAGAGAACAAAGGTTCTCTTGCCATTTCTGTAAAATTATTCTGTAAACTACTTCTGCTTACATCATTTGGAATGAGTTCATGCACACCTTAAAAAATATATATACATATGCAATCTGGTTCATCCAAGAAGTCTAACTCCCAGAAGCTCCAAACAGCTTCCATTTGTTGGGCAATGCGCATATCAGGATTTAATTTAAACTACGCAGTTATCTTGCAGGAAAGTTGGGTTGCACATTACGTACCATGTGCACAATGACGAGTCTTTCAGCCTGTCAACTCAGCTGTTATTTAGAAAGAGTATGAAAAGCATGTATGTTTGTTTGAAAAAAAAAAATCCTCTTTTGAACATATAGTTCCTTGCACAGATTCCTGTGTGGAGCCTGAAAAAGACTTCTTGAATTAATCTACAAACAGCTGCCACTGTAAAGCACTCCTAAAGAAACTACAAATGCCAGATTTTAGTCCTTATTTAAGCAAAACCTCCCATTGATGTCAAGAGAAATTCTGCCAGAGTGAGAACTGCAGGACTGGATGTTAACACAAATCAGTACTGACAATTCCAATCACTGTAACTTTATCTTACAGGTATAATCCCATCTGTTTCTTCTTTGAAATTTCCTCATGTCTATCACTTTGCTTTTCATGAAAGGTTACCATGAGGGCGTTAAAAAACATCCTGAATAAAACTATTTTAAAATTTGAAATTTTCCATTCTTCCAATAGTTTTCCAAATTATTCCATTAAAATATTTTACATGCATATTTCATATAGACATAACATTTTTCAAATGACCTCATCTCTTATTTCCCATTCTAAATTTTACAGAACTGGTATACAAAAGAGCTTAAGTTTAATGGACAACTTTTTGTTCTTGGATTTAGCTTATTATTTCTTAAAACTGTGATATACAGCTAGGTCCCTAAAGAAATGTTGTCGCATAAAAGTAAAGTACCACAGTGACTTCTCAAGCACTTGGTCTGTGGGGAAGAGTCTATACCCCAGAAGTTCGTGCCTAGACTCCTTCTATAATGCTTCTTGCGTCAGAAGTGTAGTAGAGCAAGATCAGCACGTGAATGGGAGATGTCTGGATCAGTCTAAAAAGAAAGACGAAGTGCAGAAGTTTGCCCAAAAATTAATCTTTCTCCAGAACTTAAAACTTTCAAAGCCGTTTGCAGTAAGTACATCAAGCCTTTGAATTCAAACATTTAAGGACAAGAGCTTCCATTTCTTAGTTGAAAAAAATAACTGGAGCTCAGTTTTCTTTTTAAAATGCAGCAAGAAGGCGACAAAAAAAATATTCCATGCAGAGTCTGAAGGACAGATCCTTGAAGGGTGTCTATTGTCATTATTCCAAAAGCTTCTAAAAGCTATGACAATTATCATAAATGACAACTACCTCCAGGATGTCTCTGAGATGAGCCAAATACTCTTAAGATTGCATTGCTTTTTCAGTATTGACTTATCTGTATCAGTGAATACAAAAAGGAACAACACACACATCCCAGTAAAGGACCTGGGCACCAAAACAGGATGCAGGTAAGAGTGTAGGTACAGAAATATGAAACTGTGATTAAACTAACTCTCTGTTACAAGTCTCTTGAATCCCTGAAACCCATCCTCTCATTCCATCAGGCACCTGCCATTCTCCTTCTCCACCAACACAACTGGGCTCCACGTAGATCAAAACCTACACTCCCAAAAGGACCCAATCCAGCAGTCGTCTTCAGAGCAAAGACAACACTCAAAGCACACTAACAGCTTTTCTGTGCAGATAAGGAAGACAAGAAGCGGTACCAGCCACTTCTGTTAGAGTCCAAAAATCAGAGCATTCACCAAGGAATCACTGTATGAATTCATTATCAGAAGGCTCAGAAAGGTTCAAACTCAGTTCATCTCTCACAGATAAGCAAAGCCTAGAAAACCAAGCTGCCTGCTAATACCAGAGAAGAGAGCGGTCCCCCATACCTCTCCTGAAGGTGTAAAATTGACTGCACAAGTGATGCACCAGGGGAAATAAAGTACCAGTTGGAAAAGCAGTCTGTGACTATTGGCTAGGGCACACTCTTTGAAGGGAAACTTCTGACTCTTCTCTTCCTTATCACAGGTTGTCAGCTTATTGCAAATGCACAAAGAGTTTGGAGAGCAGGAACTGGAAGCAAGAATTCAGCTCCCAGCACAGTCACCAGTCCACTAGTCCCATGTCTGATTGCTCTCATCTTCTGTTGGCTTATGCTACTTTGGTCAGAAACTGCCACTTCATCATCACCAGGCAGTCTCCTCCATCATCAGATGGACACATGCAATGACCAGCAGCACAGCGAGGAACTTAACCAACCATCTAGTACTCATTAAACATCTTGACTAATTACCCCAGAGCCACTCAGCTGCATGGGTGAGGAACTCATATGGAAGCTACTGAGATATATGTGTAATTTTTTCTCTCTGCTCTTTAAAAATGATTCATTCAAGATGATCTAAGTCCATAGTACACTGAAAAATATGGTCCTGTCTGCCTCACCCAGCTTGTGTGCTCCTGCCACCCCTCAAGCCAGCATGAACTCTTCCAGGCCAGTCAGATAAACTGTCTAATCCTCAAAATTATCTGTTTGCAGCCATTTAAGACCTCTGCTGTGGCTGCATAAGGGCTGGTGCTGCCAAAGGGAATGGGGTGGGAATGTACATATAGGGAAGGATGACTGCCTTTATAAGCAGTGCAGACTTCAATGGGAAAACCTGATAGTGACACCATGCCATAAGGAAAGGCAAGCACATATGTCAACCAGCACACGTGCAGGGGACATGCCTGGTGAGTGAGCGGCAGCTGTTTGCTCACAAGTAACGAGCTATCACCTTCCTGGTGGGACCCTAATAGGAGCTAGCAATGAGAAAAGTCTCAGCCTTAATTTTTCTTTGTGGAACAGGCACCAATGCAGACAATAACCATGGAATGGAAATATAATTATAGCGATGGGAGAAACGTGAGGGCATGGTTGCGATCACTGAACTGCTATGGACTGTCTGACTGACAACTGTCCCTAAGGCCAGGCTTCTGAGCAGCTCCAGCCCCTGGAACTGTTTAACTCCAAGAACAGACCAGTCTTTTGAGGCAGATTTGACATTTCCATAGGGATGATGTAATGAACATGTCACTGTTCAGTACATATGCATATATATGCACATATATGAAGGCTTCTGCCTAAGATTGCCTCAAAGAGACCAAAAGCTCTATCAGCCATTTTATTCGGCTGGCAAATAAAACACCTTGGATTATTGATAAACAAATAAGCAAACACTTTCTCTTTATAATAGTCAATCTAGTGCTTCATGAGAAGTATGCACTGTCAGTATAACAGTGCTGCACAACACTGAGGAGCCTGTCAATCACTGTCAGTAAGAAAGGACAGCATGACACCACCCTTGAAACTTTCCTACGAAGTCTACCAGGAACAGTTTTGAAATGGTCTCTTAGCAACTGTCAGTGAAATATCTTGTGATTTTTTTTTTTTAATTAACATGCAGAGAATATGCATTTAATTTTTAACTTCTGGAAAGTAAATATTGCTTTGAATTAAAACAACTGATACAAAAACTCAGGAAAAAAAGTATATTAACCTAAAATCATAATTAATAACTATAATAAAATAACTATATTATATATATAGTTATATTATATATAACTAATTAATAAAATGAAGCTGTCCACATATTGATGAAAAAGCATACAATCCTAAATTTCCCTCATTTTAAATTCCCAGGTAGATGATGCACAATAACACATTTAAAAAAAATATTTAAGACCAAAAAAAAAAACCCAGGAATATTGTGCTTCTGCACAGAAGCTGCCTACTACATACTAGATAGGTCAAGAAGGAGCTTCAAATAAAAGCAGTCTAATCTATCGCATGACCATTGTAGAGCTGTTTGTAATTTCATCCAAAAGAGGATAATGACTAGCCCAAAAGCAGAATCTAAGGCTACCCTGATCATTCGTTTCATCTTTAATGGAAATTTCCCTGGTTAGAAATTTTGACCAATTGAAAAGGGTGGGCTACCATACAAAGAAACAGAACATAGAACAAAGATTTTATCACCGCAGATGCACCAACTTTTAACTGCTAAACCCTTAAAAGCTTGCTTCACTAGAGAGCAAAAGTAAATCTAAAAAAAGAGGATTACCTGGGCGGAACTGCTTCACCACAACAAAGCACTGCCGAGAAGTATTAAAGATCAGGATTGACACACTAAGGAGGAAGATAAAAAACAAAGATCAATGCTTTATGAAGGATTAATGCAGAACTATTAAACTTACATCTTGTGAATTTAAGTTTAACTACATAAATACATAGGTTTATTGCTAACACCACAATGCAACAAGATCCTTGTCCAAAATCCATCAAGAGGGATAGATAATGAGTCCAAAGCCCATGAGAATTTACCCAAAATTAAGTCACTTTTGTCTCCTGCCATACAGACAAAGCCACCAATCAATTCCTTCTCCCCAACAGAAAAAAAAAAAAAATCCAACTCTAGGAACATTGCTACTAGATAGTAATAACAATTAAAAAAATCCTTAAAAAAAAAACCCAAAACCATTTTCTTCCCTTACGTCAGTCCCAGATTGGGATAGTCTAACTCTTAGGCACAGTCTAGTCTCATTCAGAGCCAGAGACTTCTGTATAAGCCCTGAGCATCTCCTATCTGTGGCTACTTGCTGAGCTTGGGCCTTAAAATAGACACCATCCAAGTCCAATTTTGTACAAATTTAAACCAGAAGCAGTTTTAACTGTTACCACATTAAGTGGTTTAAAAGTCACATTTTAATCTTTCTCCCGTCCTCTTTGTTTTTTTGAAATACATGTCATAGAGAAACCTGGCAGGCTGAGTACTTGGAGATGCTCTGAAAGTGCGGAGTACTGATGTTCTCTGCTCTCTCTTTTCACTTAAATTACTCTCAGATTTTACTAGTTTAAAAAATGCAGATGAAAGTCTTTCTCCCTAGTTGGTAGCCCGTTAAAACCTGCAAAACCAACTGTATATTTTGCTTATTACCATGGTAGTAGTCTCTCATTTGTTATGCCTTGCTGTATGCAATTGGAAAGTTAATTCATTATTCTATGAATTCTACAATAGATTAGACTAACAATGGCATATTTGCAGAGTTGAGTCAAACTTTCAACTTTCCTTGTAAAAGAGCTGTATTTGTTTCCACCATTTGATTTAATAATGAAGTCTCAGGCTGCCAGAGAAACTGCTATTTGATGATTATTAAAAATAATGTTAATGTTTATTATAATAATATATTAAAACCAAAACAGAAGGGAGAAGTCCAGATGTTAACATTTATATTCATGGTTGCTATTCTCAAAGGCCTGTACTGCATATTGATGGCTTCCTACCCCAGGAGATGTCATTTGCAGGCAATTTTAAAGCAAAGAGTTTTAGCCTTCAGAACGGCTCGCGGAGAACATTCACTCTGTTTACTGGCACGGGGGTTCTTTCTGACCTAACATCAGAATAATGGGGAGTTATGGTGTAGGTTGCTGGAAGAGTTGAAGTTAAAACACAGCCTACAATGTTTTTAGGTTTACTTAAGCATTATTCTTTGATCTTTTTTTTTTCCCCTTTGTCTGACTGTTCCTCTCCCCAAAGCAGTACTGTCTGCGGGTAGACATTGCACTAAATAAAAGGGGAAAAGCAATTACTGCTACTGAACCTTTGTTTTCTGTCCGTGGGTGTAAGGATGTGCACTGCCTGAAACTGGAGACAGCAGCACTCTAAAGCTGAGGTTAGAGAAGCGTAGGGATTTTCTGAAGCATGCAGTTGGTCTTTACCTTTCTTTACATCCACCACTCCAGGCCCAATCTTTCGCTTGGCTTGCCTTCTTCAGTACATCTCATTAAATAGCTCATACCAACTCATTAAAAATGGCTCAGCTATTAGACATTATTTTTTCCTAAGAGTCAATCACTTGAGATTTTTATGGAACAGATGGTAAAATTAAAAACAATCTGTCAGAATTAAGGAACAAGATCAAATTAAGCTGGAAAGGAGTAGCAGCAAGTTATTACAATTGTCTGCTTCTCACACCATCTTGAGATGAGAGGCTACAGAAATGACACAAATCTGTAGAACTTTCTATTTAATTACTTCTAATTTTCTGAGAGACTGACAAACAATTTTGAACATAAATTTACATTTTTTAACAAACCACAACACACAAGTTCTAACATTTCTTGTCAGAGCTGGAGAGTCATGGAGGCGAAAGTTTAGAATTACACCTTCTTAGGAGGAGTGTGACACGATGAATGCCATTTGGCATTTCGCATTCCACAAGAAACAATATAACATGAAATATTTCCACAGGTTAGTAGGTTTGTAACTTCTGAAAACCCATTTGAAGCTTCATTCAGGACAGTTATTTGAGTATTATAGAAAGTTAGGGCAAGACTGTTCAACTGATCTAAGCAGAGGATCCCCCAAGCCACTGCTTTCAATGGGTTCCCTTATTGCTGCAATGACCCAAATACATGGGTTCAGCTGTTTGGTCTAGCCTATTTGATAAGGAAAGCATTTATCTTCTGGAGTTTTAAACCATCATACAAAGAATTCACTACAAAATTATTTAGAGATTACTATTTTTATAGATGATACAGGCTACCAAAAAGAGCTGCAAATACACCTTTCAGTTGTATCATACCACAAGATATTACAAGGGTATTTGATGCTTCAAGGCAATTCCCTTTCAAATACTACAACCAATCCTATTTCAGAATATTATATATGCACCTCTAAGCTTTAAAGTGGTCAATAAAGAGTAAACATATACAATAAAAAATTAAAACATTCACAATGACTTTTGACAATATCTCCACAAATAAGACACAGAAGATAAACAAAGCCCGAGCTGTATGTTATCAGAGAAAAATCACAGAGAACCACTAGAAGAGAAAAAAAACAAAAGCCCAGCCAAACTTCCTAAAAAGGCAGGAATCCCAGACAAGAATTTAATCTGAAATGGACATCAAAGGTCCTAACCTAATAACAGGCTTCATGTGCCCATGTCCCAAAGAGGAGCTCAAGACCACTTCTTTGTTATTTTTTATGAAGGAAAAGAATACTCAGATGTAAAAGGATCATGATGGATCCAAAACTTACCTCCATACCTTAAAAACAAGCTGTAACATGGCTGCACAAATGAAACACCATCTCAGCTTAGACTTGCCAACCTTTTCATTTTGGGTGGCAGGTCGTTACTCTTACCATATTCCACAGTTGTGTATCTTTGCTGGCTATTCCTCCAGCAGCTGACACTCAGGGAAGTCACTGGTGTAAAGGGAGAGGTCATTAAAGCAAATGCAATGTCACTGCGCCACGGACCTGCACCTGGGACTCACCGAGCACACAGCACAACTGTCACACGCAGGTACCACATTCTGTACCTGCCACTGCCGGTGAGCACTCCACCTCTGTAGGCAAGAGGTGGCTGAGAAAAAAACTCTTCGAAATGTGCTCTGTGTGTCACGCAGGTGGTATAATTTGCTTCTGTAAGAGACAGAACACCTCGGACCAATGAAGGAGACTTGGCTCCTTTGCATTGCATTTGTTGGCGGCTGCTTTAGGGACTACAACTAAACAGAAAGAGAACATATTAAGAGATGACACAGGTTTGTACAGTGTCTTCCAGGGCTGATGAAGACCACAGGCCAGCTCAGCCTTCAACACAACCCCACCCCAGCTTTGCCCTGCAGTAGCTCCTACTCACTTTATGCATACAATGAATCACTATTCCAGTTACAGGAGACTTTTTCCCAGTAAACAAGTTACTGTGTAATAATGTAGGATACCGTTTTTTTCTACAAATATAGGAACAATTGGAGTAGCCTTAAAATGTTTTAAGAAAGATATGTACCTAAAATGTCAGCAAGACATATCTACAAAGACCAGCTAACCTGTACTTGAGCTTTTATTGTACTCAAGTTTGCAGTTACAGTGTGCCTGGTCTTGGTATCTAACACAATGTTTTCTTAAAGGGATTCCAACTGTTCAGTCAAGGATCTCATGTAGCATTTAACCATTTAAACTTAAAAGAAAAGTATTCGGAGGTAAGTATTAGGATTCTCTAATGGATATTTGGCTTCCCTAAAATGTCTAAGTCAATGTACAGAAATTCCATACAGCTGACCCATGGACATCTGCAACACAGAGTCCAGAATCTTAACTCCTTCTCCACCTTTAGACTCTCATTGAGAGAGAGGATATCCACCTGAATGCAATCTTTACAGCTGAATATACCTCTTACAAGAGTTTAGAAAATTACTCTGTTGTGTGCCATTGGCCTAGAAAATGTTTCCAAATTTTCTCCTTCCCCCAACATAGTACAGCTCTGTATTTATTGAACTCACAGTAACTGATGCTTTATGACATTCCAGCAGATCAGACATTTATATAGAAATACTACTACAACTTCACATGCTTAAACCTAAGAAAGGAAGGTGGTGTTTCAAGGAGCAATGTAAAAAATGCAGTGTTTGACCACAGCTACAAGGTAGGGGACAGATGAAAACTGACATCCTGTTAAAATGTGCACACACACATGGACGGACGGAAAGTTAATTCTTTTGAAATACATCCTAGCAATTAAGATCAGCAAATGAGCTTTGCCAAAGCTACAAGTACATATACTTCTAGATCTCCAGTACTTGAAGGAAGGTTTAAGGGGGTGAGGGTTGGTTTTGTTAGGTTTTTTTTTGTCTGAGGGTTTTTTTTCTGCTTTTTGTCTTTTTTTTTTTTTTAGATAGAAATGTAATTTCACCTTGTAGTCATCGGTTTGGTAATCTTCTATCTTGATGATTTGTCAGTTGTTGACCTGGGTTACAGATAATCCACAAGCAACTGCCAACACTTACTAATTGCTTTTCATGAGACAAACTTTTAAAATCCTTTAATAAATAATGATTGATTCAGCCTTTCCTTACTCTTAGATGTGACCTTAATGCATACAAATGTGAATTTGCAAAACTAAAAAAACAATTAAACACAAATCACAGTATAGTAATAGCAAAGAAAAGGACAAGATTCTCTTGTGTTTCTGTGAATGAAATAAGACTCTCAAAGCTGGAGATGAGGATTTTTAAAGATAATCTCGTACTAATACTTTAGTATGCTAAGTAATTGGTGAGGTAATATGGGCAAAGAAACTGACCCTTCTTTAATCATTGTAAGAGCAACTCAGGATCTCCTTGTGTAGATGTCTAGCATTAGGGGGAGTGTGTCACACAAATTCTGATCAGAATTGAATAATGGAAGATAAAGCATCTAAAAAAAGACTGACATTAACATTGAACGCCAGGGCTTCCCCCCTGTTAACCGTAGCCACTTCCACCTACTTTTAAAGGCTAAAAATTATCTCAAATTTAGTTGAAAGTCTGTAATACTGTTTGTGCTCCTTACAAATGATAATCTCAGCTCCACAGTGAAGACTTCAGGAAGCAATGTTCTTTGATTTTAAAAAACCCACCACACAAACTAAAACAAAACACCAAAACCCCTGCAACACTATCAGAGCCTGTGGTAATTCAGTTACCATTCTCAAAGAAGACAATGAAAAAAGAATGGCAGATTCCAAAAAGGAATGCATTCAGGAATAAAAGCAAGTAATTGATTTAATCAGTCCCCTTGACTCTCAACAGATATTTGGTATTAAAAATTCCTTTGATACAATCAGAAGAAAATAATCAAATGTAGTGTACAACCACAGAATATTTAGAAAGATGTATTCATCTCAGCTGGAGAGCATGTGAATATAAAACATACATGTAATATTTTTGCCTATATAGCTCATAAGGGAGCAAATGGCAAGACTTCTAAATCATACTAGAAGGAAAGTTAGAGAGAAAAAAAAATCATTTAGATGTCTGATAATTATTTTAGCTTTAAAGTATAAATTGGTTTTTCTTCTTGAAGTTACATGAATTTGGCTTTCTTTGTTCATGCAGTGTTGACAAACTGCAACATATTGTTTTCTGTGTCAGGACTATAATTCCATCTAGTCTTTTTAAAATATTACCTTTGAGAAACACCACAGATCAGGATGGAAACATGTCAGTGAACAAGTGTCCTTTTCTTGTTCAAATCAGAAATGACTGTGCTTTCCATTTTAGTGATAATTCAAAACGCCAAACTTGTTTGAGATCTAACAATCAAAAGTAATTCTTTGGGAGGATTCATCCTTCAGGAAGGCCTACTTCATCTGAAGTTACTGCAAAACTATTTTTGGTGACCATGAGAAAGAACTGCATGTAGCCCCTGTGTCACTTCTGTATTCAAACTAACCATCCATTTCATAGTTGGACATGACCCTGAAAACTTCTAATGTGGTATCTAAAGTGCTGTTTTCTTCCTTTTATCAGAGCAGCACCTAGTATTTTTAAGCCAGAGAAAACAGTCCCTTCATTTTCAGAACAGACATGTAATAAAGCTGTACCCTTTGATTATTCTCCAGTGCATTTCCATTAGTTTCCCAGAGCTTTAACTATAATGCAGAGGGTCCTGAGATTAAATGTGTGTGCTTGCACAATCTTTACTGGTTCATTTAAGTCTTCCTTCAAAGCATTTTACATTTTTCAAAGGCCAACACCAACCCAACTGGCTGCTTAAAATGCAGACTATCATCACAAAAGCAAAGCTATAAGCTCCTGACAAAAACATTCAGCCTTTCATACTAATCACAGATAAAGTGGATTTGGCAAAAGATAATTAGACATCTAGAAGACTTCTGTATTCTGATGAAATTTGAATGCTTTCTCCAATACAACTTAACTTAAATATTTAATACTAATAAAACCAGAATAAAGTGGTGAGACACATATGCTTAAGAAAATAAATATTACTTTGGAAAAAAATCAAAAGGAAGATTAGTTTCAGTAAACTGAACTGCAGCAGGAAGTTGTTCATGACACCATAAAGGAGGCAGCATATGTTTGGTTAATCATCAGACCGGTGGAAGAATGAATTAAGAAGTGCTAACAAATCCATATACATACACTTTTGAAATATAATCTCTATCTACTTGTAAAGTAGTAATTTGCACCCAACCGAAGAACATGATGCAGGACAAGTTCTTTGGAATAAGCAATCCTCCCAGCACCCTGTTTTATATAACAAAGAAAAAAATAGAAAGTAAATTCAACAGCAAAATAAATGAGACATCAAAGCACGTTCCTCTCAATAACATTCTTTAAGTGTCATATCTTGGCCCGTATCCCAGGATTCCCTTGGAAATGACACATTGCATCTCAATGGGATTCTTTCAACAAAATATTTTAATAAATAAATTCAGGTTTTATTCTAACTTATTTGATTAAATAAAGCTTTGTGGGCATTATATGCAACAGATGTCAGAGCCTGATGGGCTTTTGTTCCAATTCCTAATTATTTGTGAAACTGCCATTTATAAATGCTATCATATAATAAGACCAACAAAGAATTCATCTAAAAGGCAGAAGTATGACTCCATTCTGAAATGGTAAAAATCAACTTTTTAAAACAGTATCAGGTTTCAAGGACAGCTCACAAAACAAAAAGCTTGAGTGTTCTGCCCTAGCTAAAGTAAGGGACAAACAAAAGCGATGACACAGTCTTTTCTCAGGTATAAACGTATAGTCTCACCTCCATTAGTGGGAAACATAGACTGAGAAAGAGTCAGTTGTTCACATTTTACCTAATTTTCCCCTTTCTAGAATAACGGTTTCAATAGTTTCCTTTTTTCCCCAAGAGATATTTTCAGACAAATTTCTAAAAATACAGGCACTCTGATTATAGAGCATTTCCTCGCTTTCCTAAGATTATTTTTACCAACCGCAAATGCAGGCCATGACCAGGCTACTGTCTCTAGGCCATGTAAAACTTTGGCACTCTTCAGACCAAACAGGTTTAATTCAAAACCAACTGGAAGCAAAAGGAAGACTCTTCTTGATTTCAGTGAGTATAAGAGAATAAACATATCCACTTATTTTGCATATTACTGCAAATACTAAAAAATGAAATCCATAAAGCTGCAAAAATGAGAGGCCTCTAATCTGGCTACCAGAGACCTGTATTTAGAAATTTATGACTAATCAGTCAAAACTCTTGTGTATCTGCTTAGTTTTACGAATTTTTATGGATTCTGTTCTTAAAATCAGGGATTTAACTTCCCAATGAAGCAATGCCCTCAATAAAGATCTTATCACCATTTTACCCTATTTCAGTGATACAACAGAGAAGAGTTTATAAGTTTATATGGTGCTTTCATATCACATACTTAAAAAGGTGAAATGAGAATCTGAAAATTTGGCTTTTGATTTTGTGTTTTTCTCTGATAACTTCACAGCATCAAATACATTTATTTTTGCCTCGTTGCTATGATTTTATTTAGATCCGAGCCTAAGGTAACAACATAATAAGACATCTTAAAAGACAGTAAATACGCCTGCAGAATTCCTGGCACATAAGCAGAGGATCTGTCAAGTCTTCGCTTAAAAAAAAACCCAAAATGAAAAACAAAAAACCACAAGCATTAAGTGCATTTTATTTGCAAATATCATATGCAAACAAATCGTGTAATTACTTGGGTTGAAGGAAACTAATAGGCTACTACATTTTTTCCTTTTAACAGCAGGAAAAATATCATTATGCTGATAGCATCCTCAATAGACAGATACCAAGTCTAGACCTGAGTGTTTCCAATGACACTGATTACAAAACATGTCTTCCTAGACTGTCTTACTGCCTATTGGTAAAAATGGTTTAATTTAAAAAATACTTTCCACATGAGACACCATTTCTTGTTGTGTCATTGATTACTGACGAAATTAAATCATTCTGGCCTGCTTTACAACTTTCCTTTACATTTTTGTGATAAGTAGTACTTTTTCTCTTCAGTTGTGTTATCCTTTGCATGAACATGCCCAGCCATCATTACCTTCTTTCAGCTATTATTTCCCTAAACTTTTCATCATTTTTGTTGTTTGTTGAACTACATCCAGTTTATTTTAAACAGTGCATTATCTTCTGCACTATCTTTGATGATAATCAAGAAAATTCCACACCATTGACACCCTGGAGGAGATATTACAAAGATAGACAAGGTTCACAGCACAACAGCGCATCATTGCACTTAAAAGGCACACGCCACCCAAGAAAGATTTTTTTTTTTTTACCTATAAAGATGTTAAAAAGCTGTATTTTACCCATTTTAAAGCCACTGTGATAATTCTTGGACAAAGGAAGCATCTGAGTTAAATTTCACGGTGTCTTATAATACACTAGGACATAAACCAGAAAAATACATACAGGATTAAGTTTCCATAAAGCCCAAATGATCTGGCATACGAAATAGGAGAAGGAATTTAATCCACTCCTATAATGTGGTTAGGGCACATGACTTCCACCCTGCCTCCATAGCTGCCTGCTACAGCCACGGAGCCAGAATAGCAACCCCAGCTCCTCCAGGCCACTCGCGTGGCTCCAGCGACCATCACCTGGCCGGCTCTCGTGGCCGGGGCCGGGGCCGGGGCCGCGGCAGGCTCCGGGCGCAGCTGTTCGGTGGCAGCATTCCTCGGTCCCCCCTGCGCAGCCGCGCTCCCTGACTTCAGCGGCGCACAGATGCCAGCACCCGGCCAGGTAGCTTCAGAGTACAGAGTGACCGGTTGAGTATATTCATCTTCCCATTTTTAACTTACCTCAAGAACACCCTCACTGCTGGTACCTGGAGGAGACAAAACGCCGAGGTGCGGATTGCCTTGGTTCCCTTCAGCCTGCAAACTGCCTCCTGATGGAAAACTACACTTCTCAGTTGTCTTTGTAATAAAGAAAGTATAAAGCCTCTTTTCTGAGCAAATTAATTAGGAATTAATTTGTTTTAAATGTGAAATAAATTAATCTCTTTACTTAAAAGAAGCCAATCTTATAAGGCAGGAATTTTATTTCCTCTTTTTAGAGTGATAATAAAAGACTTGAAGTTTTTCCCATTAAGAATTTTTAAGTCAGGAACTATTACTGAGCCACTGTGACAAGTTTTTGTAGGTAAAAACACGGCATAAAAAGGGTACAATGCACAAGCAAGAGTTCTAAAATTTTTAGTCCAAACGCCTTCTCCTTGTCACATGATATTTTCAGGGTCGAAAGGAACTCGTATAACAATCTTGCACGCAATTCAGTCTCTCAAATTTGTTTTCTTTTAAATGTGGTGTATTTTACAGTGATTTTTCCTACTTTTAAATAGAGAAGTAGCCATAATTTTGCTTTATACCCATTCACAATGCCATTGGAAAGCTTTCCTTTTATTTGTCAACTAGCAAGAGGTACGGTTATGTTCCTGTTCTCAAACATTATTACCCAAAGCACAAAAGCGAGCACATGACTCTACACTGACCTTCATCTGTTCCCAAATTATGTCTTTTAAAAGCCTTGAATCTGTTTAAGGGGAGCTGCTGAAACCTGAAACGAACTTGGTCTATTGCTTTATAAAGTAAATGAATGTAAAACTTAAGTATTACATTTCAGTACTAAATATAGCAAAATTAGGATGCGAGAGAATACAACTGGAACTTTATATTTTGGTTTTAGAGAATAATTTTTTGTTACAGGCATCAATGATTACTTTGTAATATTTGGTACGTTTCTATCTATGACAGAAAATCACCATTAATTTGCAGAAGGAAAATGTCATCCTGATCAAGTTTTTTATTTTTAAAAGCACTGACCTTAAAAAAAAATTAACAACTCCTCCTCCTGCAAATCCCACCACCACAAACTGCTAACTAGTTCTGATAGACCCAAATCTAAGAAGCACCTTGAAATACACCTTGCATTTAAATTTCCATCGCTTGCACTCCACTTGATTTTCGTAAGGATATGTTTAATAATGAGCAAACATATCAGCTGAGTATTCAGAGGAAAAGGAAACTTAATTAGAAGAGCAAGAAGTGCATAAAATAACTGCAGAAAGTATCTTTTGCTGTGTTTCACTGCCTAACTCAACAGGCCAGCATTATGTACCGCTTACGAGCACCCCCTCAATAAACTTGTTTAATAATTACAATCGACAAGAGGTAATCAAGGATTTTTATTTTTCTTCATTCATTTTTAGTAATCTTCATTGTTGTTTCTAATGACATAACTAAACCTTGCAATGAGCTCTGATAATGTTCATCTGCATATTTCAAAGAAAGATTAACTTAAATGTAACTCTGCAGGACAAGAACAATAGTAAACGCATTATTTTCCAACAGAAAAATGGCTTGTAATTTGACAGATTTATTGAAAAGTTTACAAATTTTTGACAATTGTCAGATAGGAACTGTAACATTCATTAAGTTTTTAATCTACTTATAAAATCATAGAAACCTTCAGGTCGTAAGAGACTTTTGGAGATCATCTGATCCAACCTCCTGCTCAAAATCAGGCTAACCTCTAAGTTAGATCTGATTTCTCAGAGCCTTGTCCAGTCAAGGTTTGAATATGTTCTAGGATGAAGGTTCCTCAGCCTATCTGGGCAAAGCATTCCAGGACTTACCTACTCTCCATGGGTATGTCTTTGTGTCCTGGGTCTTCCTTCTGTTACAATTTAAACCTAAATACGGTAAGAAATGCTGCTTCTTTTGTCTATACTGACACTCAGCTGACTTTTGACAGCACAGGTTTTTAAGGTCTGGCTTGGTAACAGTTTATTGTGTGACCAGTAATAATTTTTCATAAACCTTTTTTTTTGTCTTTAAGTGGCATGGAGGGATTGAGAGTAAGCAATTATTTGTTCAGCATAAAATACAAAACATGTAAAGCAGAGGTGACTCCAGGACTGATACTCTAGTTCTGGATGGTCTTGATCTTAAGAAAGCTCAGGAGCCACACACTGTAGACTCAAGCCCACATCTGCAATAACTAAGAAGAACGAAAAGAAAAAAAAAAAAACAAGCAGTATCTAATAAAAATTCTGCTGTTTCAGCTTGTGCTAGTGTTATGCCAGCTTGCATATGGTTAAATGATCTTGTCCTACTGCAATATATTGTGAGATTTTAAAAGGTTATTCACACTTAAGGCAAATTAAATGACTACTGCAGTCCTCAGGCTTTTGCGTTTCTATAATTTAACCAGGTGTTCATCTGAACAGTTGGAAAGGATAAATTTATACAAAAATAACATCATCTCTCTTGCTAAATATTCTCCTGTTATCAAGTCTACATTCTGATACAAATCTATTGAATATTGCCTTATGTTGACCTCATGTGAAACAAGAACAAACACTGGGGTCCCTAAGGAACCCAGCACACAAGCTCTCAGTTCACTGTCGTACATCAAGCAAGTCAGTCTTAAGCACGCATTTACCTGTGCTGCTGAAAGAGGATGACAGATGAAGACATGAGCTAGGCTCAATGTCTGGTTTTATATGATTAGCACAGTATTTTTTTTTTTACTCAGCGTCATTAAATTCATTATACTTATCAATTATATGTAAATATATAATATATACATATATGTACTTTACAGATCTGGCATTCCAATGTCCAATTTAGGTAAACAGCCTTATTAAAAAAACTTGGAGCATTTAACAGTGTTACAGCATTTTCAGAAGTAAAACAAGTTTTGAATACTTTTGAAAAAGTATTATGGAAAAGGGATCTTAATTATGGAAAACACCTACAATCTTCCTGAAGAAGACATATGCACTAGGAAATCCTGACCAACAGGACATGTGTCTCAGAAACCCCTCCTCTTCTTCAAGATTTTATCCTTCATTAAGAGCCCTCCGAGTATGAAGTCCTCTATAATCTTCAGCAACTAGACAACGTGACTTTTCCATATAACTAGCATCACAGCTGTCCTACTAAAATACAGTAAAATGTAGAGCTTTAATGCATTACAAGGAGTTTTGAACCTGACTAATTTATCTGATAATAATTGGCTTGATTTTCACAAATACAATCTATGTAAAACCATAGATTTCCTATACAGAAAATTCATATTACTACCTCTGGTGTCAGAAGTTGCATTGAATTCACTTGTGAAAGAGCGTTAGACATTCTGCAGTTCAACAGTAGTCGCTAATAAGTTAGGATGGCAGCTGTTGTACATCTGAAGCTAACAAATGTTATGTGACCGGAGATGACTGGCATGACATGTGGCCGTAGCGTTTTTATACAGTTATGTTCTCAACTATTTTAAAAATGTCCACAGAAGTCCTTCAGAAACACTGTTCTCAAGAAGTTCATGGAAAACTGATCCTTTAATATTTACCCCACTCAGTTGCATATATTCACACATTATCACAGAGCGATAATCTAAAGTTTAAATAAAAATAATAATACAAATTATTCATCTGGAAGTCACATTCTCAGAACTGTGACTTGAGGCTGGATTGACTTGCTTGAAAGTAGAGGGCATATATTAAATTTCCAGCAATCAATTATCATTTCATCCTTTGTATCCGTGATCATAAATCCAGGCACATGCCCATATGGATAGACAAATTGCAAAGACAGAACTGTCTTCCAGGCAAATTCCAAAAGCAAGTGTGAAGTTCAGTATCGAAATATCATTCCCTTTTCTGTCCTCATTCTCCCGTAGCACAGGCATTTTTAATCTATCTCATATTTTCCCAGTCTTCCTAGAACTTTTACCTTCATAATCTTCATATTGATAAAAAGTGTTGCTATCACTGTGTCCATCCCAGGTACCTACACACAAAAACACCTACTGTAAGGATGTAGCGGGTTCCAACAGAGAAGAATTTCCAAAAATGCAATTGATTTTACCTATTTATTTCACACACAAGAAGAATACATCTCTCAACCCAGATCTGGTTATAAATCACGATTTCTTTTGCCATTAGTGTTTTGCTACATTTTTTACTTTTAATAGATTTAGAAAAGCTGCTTTTAGGGAAATGTTCTTACCTTTGCTTTTTATTTTTATCTTCTAGTACCTGAATTTTCAGTGACTAGATGAAATATTTATTCTTAAAAAATACATATTAATATTTTAGTATTCAATAACTCTGAGACTGGGTCTGTTTCATATATACCCTATTTGTTATAATTTTGCATGAACTGATCTTTGAAGTCATGAGTTAACTGCTTTTCTTCCCGGATAAGAGAAATACAATTGGAAAGACAGAACAAAGTTGCTGGTCAGCCATTTCTTCCCATGAGCTTAGGAGGGGGTTTTGGTGTATAGAATTGGAAGCCTGAAAGGTTTCAGGCATTTGTAAAGTTACTTGAATTAGGCTTTGCCTAAAACATCCTTATACAGCAGTGATATAGAGGATTAAAATAAAAAAAGTTAACATAATACTAGGATTTAGTAAAACATAAAACAGAATCTCTACCTTATTCCAAGTAATTGCCAGTGAAAAAAATTAAACAGTATGACCATAACTTCAGATTGATTTTTAACAGCCTTTATATTAGGACAGTTCCTGGGATGGTATATTCACATGTGAAAGAGTATGGTCACATACTTGGGACTAGAACATTTAAGAGCACAAATAACAACAAGGTTAAGTATGTGGGGACCAGAGTCCTTCCTTCAGGTGATATATTCACACTCAAAAAAGAAAATTTCACACAATCCAAACTTGTATGTAATCATTAAAATGTACAACACATCATGTGCCAAAACTCTCATATTTGAAAAGTCAAGCACAGACTAAACTTACTGAAAACATAATAAAGCATGAGGAGATTTTAAAATTGCTGCTAATTCTGTATAAAATAGTGGAGAACTATCTTCAAGTATTACACAAGAAGTGAGACTCGAAGAGGAACTTGGAGGAAAAAGAATTGACACCACATCAACAAGGTTTGTCCAATGGAAGAGAATACACTATGAAAAACAACATAAACACAAAAGGAAATAACATGATTCCATCTGTTACCTGTCATGTGTCCTCATAAAATCCCAGAACTTCTTAGTGCCATTCTGGGGGAGGGGAAAAAAAAAAAAATCAGTAAAATTAATTCCAAATGAAAACTGACTATAATGAAATTTAACACAATTTTAACAGGCATTTCTTTGACAACTTCATATAGCTAGTTTTATTTATGAGACCATTATTCTGGATTTTGACAGTAAGCGTTACAGATGTTGAGCATTGTCTTAGGACAGTTCAAAAGCTTAGATCCACAATATTATGCTGACAGCTGACTTAAGACTGTGGTAGTCTTTGGGCCCAATTTTGGCCACTGGGTCAACTACAGATGCCCAAACTAATCACTGAGGTGCTAGGAAGCTATAAGCAGCTAAGTTTTAAGCAGTAAAATAACCCATACATCTAAGTTCCTCCATGTCCAGAAATGGTCTTATCTTAGGAGGACAGCTCAGCACTTACCTTCTAACTAAATTCATTTGGGATCCAGGAACAAGACATCCTTCCCTCTAACCCCTTACAAGGCCCAACAGTCGTTACTCTGCACTGCTTGTGGTGGTGAAGATACTGTCAAAGAGTAGGCTTGAAGTCACAGCAGTCACCCAAGAACTTAAAATGGATTATTTTCTCAAGTTGGGCCAATTTCGTTCCTCTGCTATCTTAAAAGAACACCACCCACTATAGCACAGCTGAAATCAATCCTTGAAAACAAGCATTTTTCCACAGCTATAATGAACACATACACACTTGCTTACATTTATATTCTATCTATCTTCTATAATCACCTATGTCAATTGATACACACCAGTTAACAGAGATATGTATATAATTCTTTACCCTGCTTACTACAAGTGTGACAGTATTTTTCAGCTGAAATACAACGCGAGATTTCACTCCTAGGCCAGCTTTAAGTCTATATAAGGAATCAGCATGCAACCAGAGGAAATTCTTTTGGTTGATACCTTTCTCTTATTAGCAAGGCAAAACCTAGATCTGCTGAAAACCTAAAATAGGCTTAATGTGAAAAGCAGCACAAGCTCTCTATTATAAAGCATGGTTAAATGGATGATCAAACCCTGAGCAACTGGTTAATGATTTAAAGCAGGTAAATGTGAGCAATGAAAGAAGAATCAAGTTCAGTTGGTGGGTAAAGGTGCCAACCAATATAGACAGGCCCTTCAGCTCTATTACAGATGTCATGGCTACCAAGTACACAACAGCTGGTGGGGATTAGATAACAAGCACTCTGGTTCACAGATTAAGCTCCTGAGCCTTATGAGTTTACCAAGCTTTTTGGAAGAGTGACTGTTTGCTTGCTAGCCGGGTTTTCCTTCATTCCCACAACTCTAATTATAAACAGTTGTTCACCTCAAGAGAAACTCTAGTCTATTCTTCCATTGCTGTCTGTGCATACCTTCTGTTAGCACTGACAGGAATCAAACGTGTGCATTACAAGAGAAGCCCTGCCATTGTTTAAATGCAGTAAAATGTTGAAAGAGAAATAAAGACAGCAAATTCTCAGTGTGAGCTGAAATATTAAAGCCATTCTTTATCAAGCTGAGTGTATATCCAATCCATTCCACCTGGTCCAAGAGAGAGGAACAACTTTGAAAGGACTATAACACAACACAGAGTTGCAACACTTGAACTTAATAGCATAGGCTATGTTGTGAGGTAAGATAATTTATGGTATTAAATGCATAGTGTCTGCTCAATCCTTTTGTAGGTTTATTTCTACCTGTAAGACATGTATTTGTGTTTGCAGATTGCTGTGCAATTTTCTATTTGACATGAGTGAGCTGGGAAACTGTGGACCAAGGATAATGTCTTCTGCATGTACCTTCATACTGACACTCCAGTTTCAACCTTCCTCTTTCTCAAATGGTAAGATGTGCTACCATCATCCATTCTCCCTTTGTAGTGTTCACTTGGGAGAAATGCAGGTGTCCAGCTGATGGAGAAGACAAAAAAGCCCAAATCAAGGCTCTCCTTGCATTGATTTAGGCTATTAGTCCTGTGATACCACTTCCTAATGTATGATCCCAGCAGCAATCTTCCTGGCTCTTTCCTCCTGCCATCATTTCGCAAATTATAGAACCTGATTGCTTTGAAGCACTTAGGAAAGGGTTTCAAATAGCTGAGGAAAATTACATCCTAGAGAATGATCCTCATCCAGATGGGATCCATCAGATTTCAATGACCTCTTCTCAAGGATGAGCCCCATTAGCATTAACAGAATCAACCTCACAGACGTGCACATAATTTTTAACAGAAAGTAAAAGAAGGAACTTAGTACCTAAAAAGAAATTAATCAGAAAATAAAATCTATATTTTCTAAGTGGCTGGACAGTACATAGAGTACTTTCTCTAGAACATGATTTGATTAGTGTAAGATCCAAATTCAAAACCAACCACGGACTAAATTAATTTGAGTCTGTCCATTCAAGATGTTGGTTATCATCATACACTCTGACTGGACAAAGTTTGTTAAGCTATTTTCTCCCTATATTTGAATAAAAAATTATTTCATATGGTCAGCCTGCACCTGTCCAAATAAATAAATCAATAAACAAATGAAACATTCCAAGATCTCATTGTTTACAGTGGCAGAAACTCAAATGAGCCCCATTCATGCCCTATTGTCCAAGCCAAATGTAATTTGAACCCAACTGTATGGAGTTGAGTTTCTATTGTACCCAATGCGGGGTTCTTTCCTAACAGACTAGTATGAAGGTTGCTAATTATTAATAGTATGTAAACAGTTACCAATGGTTCTTATGCTGCTTTACATACTTTACAGAACATTAATTCTAACCAGTTTCTGACCAAGTATATCAAGCTGTACATAATATCTCTGTCTTAAGACAAAAATATTAATTGCTGAAACTGATCAAGATTCATGCTTTTAAAAGCCAAGTAGCCATGATTACTTGTTAAACTGTTCCATTCCATATATCCTGGTCTCTGACAATGCTCTCTTATCACCACAGTTACAGATGGTTGGAAAGAATTAAAGGTATCAACGGTCAACATCACTCCCAAAAAAGAGCAGTATCTTTATGAAACACAAAAGTTCTCTCAAACCCTTAACGCTCTTCATTTTAATAAACATATATATTTGCACTATTTTAAAATAGTCTATTCTCCAATGTCTAATAAGGAACAATCTAAGTATCTCTCAATGAAATGAGAGAAGTAAGTATCGCTGGCAGATCTAAACATTGTCAACAGGAAGGAGAAAAGGAGTATATTGCTAAGTTTGAGAAGGATTTTAAAAATTATTCTTCACATAGGAAATGTGTCCTGTGATGTTTTATGAAGACAAATATGTCAAAAGTATTTTGTATTCATTTTTATCTGTTCAGAATAGCAATTCTGATACTGCAACTACCTTGTATAACACACGTTTGATTTGGTAAATCTTTAATCACAAAGTAATCACACTCTAGTTCTGTGCTCAGCGACCAGGTTCTGTGATGTTGCAATGCTGAACTAGTGCGTATAGTATGTGTAAATTAATAAAGCTGTATTCCAGAAGAGGCAGCATATGAGACAACTTCGTTTCATATTACACAGAAGACAGATTACTTACATGGGCACAAATTGCATAAGAAAGCCGTATCAGGTCAGATGAGATGTCCATCTTGCCTGTCTCTAACAGCAAAAGCAAAATTTAAGAACAGAGGAAGCATACAGCAGTGCTTCCCCAGAACACTCTTCCAAGCCTTTGACAAAAGGCAGCTGAAGCGTGTCAAAAGACAATCCCTCAAAAAGGCATCCAAATTAAACACAGTCCTCCCCCCACCCCAAAAAGGAAGCACGAATAGCCATTTCTGTACTGTTTGGATTTGTAATAGTGTGTCACAAGTCCTGCTCATGTTGTCTATAAGACTGACTTGATAACGGCATTGACAACTTAGTCAGAATTACAACAGTACGCTGCGAGCTTGACAGTCTGCACAAGAACTCGATCCCTTTTGGTTCAAGCGATTCCAGGACAACCATGCGCTGCAAAGAGCTCTCTGCTAGACAAGTGTTGACAGTGGATGCAAGTTCAGCAGATGTGAATCCTACCAGCAGAGAGCTGTTTATGATGCCACCCATACTTGATCTCCACATTCTCTGTCCTTCTTCGATCCTTGAAATCATTTTCCTAAACCTCTTCCTGCACCTGCTCATTGCCATAATTAGAGGCAGGAGCCTGCTCACACCGTCTGTTACGGAGAAGTTGGACTTGACTGCATCCTATAATCAAAATATCATTCTTTTTCCCACCTACACTCTCTCTGTCTCTGGGTAAAATGCATTAAGAATCACTGCACCAGGGATATTGCTGTCCTCTGGTTTCCTCCACTACCTTAGGCAAAACAATGTCTGAACAACATGGGCAAATTGCTCTCAGGATACCTATGCAAAGCATAACTTCTGCTTACTACAGAAACTCACCTAAGACTTAGCCCAGGCTAGCCAATAAAGGAGATGAAAAGGACATGATATGCTAACGATGTAGGAAGAAACATTCACTGACACTGACCTTATGGTGACACGGGGTGTGCTCCACATGTGACAGACCCTGGACATGTTCTGAAACAAGTCACCTGGGAGTTTCCCTCTACTCTCCATTTGGGGCAGCTTGAATGCCTTCCTCCCTCTTTTCCCTGAGGGCACCACCCATACACAGTCTGCCACCTGAGAAGCTCTTGAACCAGCTCATACGTCAGGTAAATGTGTCTGCACACGTACCAATACTCAGCTCAGTGTTACACTGATACCACCTCAGACCTTCAAAAAACCCCCAACCCAACCAAAACCCCCTCAGTCCACTGTTGTGTACAGCCCTCCTGGAACTTACAATTTCTGTGTAGATGCAGCTTTTTCAAATGAAGAGAATAAGTACTTAAACAAAATTTTAAAGAGACAGATGTAGGCCCTTCCTGAAGGACCATCTCCAAGGGCCCTCCCAAAGAATGGGATCTGTTTAAAAATAATGGAAGTGAATTAGAGCTGTGGTGCCCCAGTTATAAATAAGACAACGTGCACCTTTCCAAGAAAGGGATAGTGGTGCAGGAGGCCATGCCACGCAGCTAAAGGTAACCTAGGTACAGAGCCACACTAAGGGCTGACGTGGCAGAAGTCTGTAAAATCATGAATGACATGGAGATGGTGAATGTGAAACAATTATTCACTATTTCTCATAATATAGAAGCACTATGTCATAGCTGGCTACCTGTGGAGAAAGGCTAAGGCTCATCCGGGCACTGAACTGTCTCCTTTCAAGGAACCAGCGTTGAAGTCCAGCAACTGCACAGAGAAGTTTGCCTTGCTTGTTTTATGTATAAAACAATTAACTGATAGCTTCTGAAACACCTACTGTATTACATATATGTTTTAAACACACATAATTAAAGGTTTATACTTCTTAGATTTTATTAAAAGTTTTATTCAGAAAAGTAAACAGAAAACATGTCAGTCTAACGGGTGCAAGAACACTCACACAACCTCTTTAAGTATTTCCTTTAATTCTATCTAATAATTGTTTCACAACATCACACAAGGGTGTCTAAAATAAATCCTCAACATGCAGGTTTACAGTAACAGATTTCCTGTAGTTACTCTGTTGGGAGTTCAGACCATTCAACAAATCAAAATTTATGTTGGATTTGCACTGATCTAAACAACTTCTTGTAATAAGCTCTGGACAGACAACACATGACTGAAGGAGAAACAATCTTTATCCAAAATCTGCTTAAAGCTTCTCCTATCTTACTTGCCTTAATTAAATATTTAATAATTTAAAAATTAAATTAAAGGCACAGCCCTATGTCATCTCCCATGTTTATCCACAGAAAACTTCTGCTTGGACAGACAAGCCAAAGTTGCCAAGAACCGTAAAGTCACACCAAAACTACCTCAGTAAAAAGGGTTCATACCTTGCATTACAGATTTTTGAGGAGACTGGTAACTGGCCACACAGGCAGATCACTTAAAATGTTGGAGACCTAAGTCCAAAATAAGCAAACTAACTTCACATATGTTACTAAAAGAGAAAAAATCTGTCCATGACAATGATTAACTTCTTACTGTTTACATTACAGGAGAGACAACACAACGTTTGGCGACCCATTGTGATAGGCACTAAACATATGTAGTGGGAACAGTTCCTGTTCAAGGATCTTACAATTCAGTTAGAGCCCAGACAAAAGTTGGTGTAAACAAACAGAGGCAGTTAAGGAAAAACGACAAATACATTATGGTATAGATAAGCTACACGCCCCAGTTATGAGGGTTAAAATGGCAAACAACAGTCATGATCCCCAAGCTTCTACCAGTTGGACTGGGTTTAAAGCAGTCATCCAAGAAGTAAATGTTCCATGTTTGTGAAAAAATCCAACTTGAGAAGTTGAAACAATTATAACATAAAAATAACTCTGTCCTCACTGCTCCATTGGCTCTGTTTCCACACTCCTAAGACACAAAAGCAGTTAAATGTCCTTAATGCAAAGAGATTATGACCATTCTTCAGCCAATAAAATAATAACACTATAGGTAAAGAAAAACCGATAAGAGAATTAATTGGCAAATAACGGTCTTAAACCAGTCAGCAAAGCCAAGCAACTGTGCGGTGCCTGTTTAATGATTTACATGTAACAAAGCAGTAAAACTCCCTAGAGGAATAACTGTATTTTGCTTTTTTCTGTTCTCAAATTTTTTTTTAAGGTATGAGGGTATTTTTTTCTTTAAAAACATGTATAAAACTTGCTTTTCTACTGCACTCATTTTCACATTCAACCAATCTTCTATAAATTTATCTACACAGTTTAGTATCAGTGTGCACAGCAATGCCTCTATCTGGAAATTCACTACTTGTCTACTTGTTGCCCAGAACCGCATGGCAAGAGAACACCAAAGCTGTCACTTGATTAGATGGGTTTTCATCGTTAATCCAGATGAGCAGCATGCCTGGGGAATCAAGTAACTGATTCATGAAGACAGACAAAAAACTGCACCAATGCAGCCAGCTCCTGCTGCCTTTATTTCCTTAAGTAGTCTTAGCTTAATGCTTTTCAGTCATATTCACCTTTTTATGACCAATAAAAACTGCCAAGAGGTAAATTCACAATCAAAGCAACTCAGTAATTCATTACTTTCTGGTTTATAAAATATATGCTCCTACAATGGGAAAATATGCCCTGAAGATGTGCATTAGCTGCTGCTGCTTCTCCAGTTCTTAAGCTAAACAGAGTGGTAAACCCAGCAAGACAGGAGATACCGGATGCTAAAAGTTAAGCCCTCATTCCTCTGTAAATGAACCTTTCTGTTACTTGCTCCTATCAGTTGTCATTTCCTTGTTACTTTTCTTTTTTCAGCTTAATGGACTCTGATGTCACATCTGCAGGAGTTTTCAGTGGCAACATATGAAGACGTATAATCTAATATAAACCATTTCTTGCCAGCTGAATTATTAATGCCATAACTCTTTGTTATATATAATCAATACATAATGTTTCCAGTGTCCGCAACGATGTGCCCACAGAATCTCACTTCCTGGCCAAACTCAAGACTAAATACTTCTTGCTTTTCTCTTTCCTATCATATGATTACTGACCAAATTACCTTGCACTGTCTGAATATTTTTCATAGTATTTTCAACACTATGCCACATACAAAAAATATGTAAATAAATAAAAAAATAAACCACCAACTTTGACCCCCAAAAATCCATAGTTTGGGATTTTTTTGAAGAAAGAAAGCATTAGTAGCCAACATGGCACTGTGAAACCTGTATGAAGAATAGAAAGACAGCTAAAGCAAGTTTGGACTTGTGAAGTTTTCCAAATAAGAATAAAATAAAATCCCTGTTCCATACGCTTTAAAAGTTTCATTGCTTCCTGTTGAATATTTTTATTGGATTAATAAATTAGTGGACTGTTTTTTTGTTTATAGAAGCTAGAGAGCTGCCATGCTGTATCTAAAAATCTTCTTCATCCACAAAAAAAACAGTGCAAAGAACAGTTAAAAATTCAAGGACAATTAATATTCAACTTGTTCATCTAAAAGAAAGACCTTGTCCTGAACAGACTATTTTGCATATGAAATCTGTTTGAAATAATGACTTATCACAGTTTTTCTGTCTACTTTAAAGGTTTGATTTGTGATAAGCAGGAAGAAAGCTGTCTTCTTTTTATATAATTACAGATTTCATAGAAAGTATTACATATCTTTCAAAATGAAAGGAAGCACTTTCAGCTGGCATAAAACCATGCAACTCAATTTAAAAAAACAATAAAATAAATAAAATCATTCTAATTTGCATTAGTTGAGTGTCTGGCCCTCTTTTTTTTTCCTTTTGAATGTATATATCAGTATTAGGGAACTTTCTTATGCTTGGCTATCATATTACACAACTACTAATTTAAATGCAAAGTGTTGCTATTAAACTCACTCAGTCCTAGGGTGTAGTCCCGTAACAGTGTAAGTCAACCGAAACCCAGGCTGCCCCTTTTTCTACCCCAGCTGCACATCTCTGCTCTACTCCTACGCTATCACTGGCATTTGTGTAACCACACAGCAAGCTGGTTCTGGGAACTGGTCTGATTAAAAAAAAAAAAATGCTCTACACTAAAACTTGATGAAAAAATTGATTTTTAGTAGTTAACATGGATGTAATGCCATTATATACATACGAAGTTTTCACCAATGACTATTAAACAGAACAGCCTTGGTCTATTCAAAATTACTGCAAGAGGATAGAGGTCTATCTGATAAGGAGTGTTCTAGAGAGAGGCACATGCACACAAAAAAGCCTAAATTACAATTTCAGTCCACACCCACTATTCCACTCCATGAGACTGCACACGCTGGAGTAAATGAAGCCTCATCTTCAAAAGCAATTTGCAGAATTACTTGCTGATGTTGAAGAACTACTTCAAAAGAGTTTAAGTGTTATGGAATTTTACTGTTTTTTAAACAAGCCACTGTTTAAGCTCAAGAGGAAGGGGGGGAGTGTTTGTTTTTTAAACAAAGCTTGTAAGATTTCATTACTGAACTATCCAGAATGTTTATTTTAAAAGCATGATGATTACAAATAATGGTGTTTTGCAGTTTTTAACTTACCCGTATTTAAATGTTTCAGTTAAAAATGACTGGTTTTAGTGCCTTTGTGGAATCTGCATCCAAAAATACACAAACTGATGACTTTTCAACAACATTAAAAATGAACATTCTATCTGAAGCACAAATACTACTGCTGCTAATTGGCTTTAATTGACAATATTAACAATTTCAGAAGTAACGCTAAGCTAGCAAAGTTCATGGGGACAAATACTCTTATACACTAAAGAACAACATGCCAGCTCCAGTTGACACAGCAGTTCGGGGCAGAGCAGAGCAAAGTTGCTGTGGTCTCCACTACACTGATTTTATGTACAAGGATCTTGAACAAGAGACAGAGCTGCTCAGCTCTATGTGATAGCAAACTCTTTGAGGCATGGACTTGACTTCTTATCTGAAATTAGCTGGAAGACATAAAGGTACTTCTGGAGGAAATCATAATGTATAGCAGTGGAGACCACACCAGGGATACCTCAAGAGATGTAAAACCTAAGGTCATAGGCTGTAATTTTTACAACCCATATCAATTTTCTCTTCAAAGTGAGGGTTATTCTGGTAGGAGTTTGCAATGAAACTGCAAACAGATGGTTATGGCAATAGTTTACTGTTCAAAGGTGCAATTTTTTCACACTTTAGGAGGTAAAATAAACAATGGAGAACGCATTAATTTATTCAACTGTTAATGCAATACTGGGCCAAGCCACTTTGTTCATTTTATGTACATCAACTGCCAGAACAATTACAACTAAGATACCTGATGTGTAAGTAAACTTTCTCGTATAATCCTCTGGAAGTTTACTTTTCAGGTCACAGTTTGTTTTTTGTGTGTACTTTTCAACAATGGAGTTGTTGCAGTTTAGCTTGGCATTCAGCTATCAGTAAGATCACTTACCTTTGAATGAAATTTATAAAACATGAGAATTAAGCATATATAAGTACACTAAATTAAGTCAAATCTCCTTTCTTGCCTTGTTTTTCTGTTTTTAATATACATCATTATTAAGAACAATTGCATATACATATCAAACACGCTTTATTCCAAGGCACATACGCAGTAGCATACTGAAATCTATACTACAAAGAATAAGGATACAGTGCTTGCGTTAAGAAACACGATATGCACAAAGGTCATATTTATGACTTTTCTCACATCATTTTACTGCCAGGTCAGCATATAATTTATGGTTGTCAGCTGAAGTGCAGATGGGGCTTTCCTAGTACTAAGTTAACTCCAATTCTGTTGAAAGGAACCAATTGCTAATAGGTAGAGTTTTCAGACCCTAGTGTTATTGTATACAAATGACAAAATTTAAAGCAAGTATTCAACTGCTTTTACTTAAATTCCTGACATATTATTGAAATTTGCTGCATGTATTTTCACATTTTCACTAAACTGTGTTTTCCCTGCGAAGTCTGTGACGCACTTTCTTATTTTGCAGGGATAAAAGGAACATACACTTTCCATATTCACAAAATTACTAACGCTACTTTTTCCACAAAGTTACAGTAAACCATGAAATCAGAAACTTTGACTGGATGTAGGAATATATTCCTAATAATAGGATGTAGGAATATATTCCTAATAAAGGAATATATTCATAATAATTAAAGATGTTTTAACAGAGATAATATCATTTGCAAACTGTGCGTTCAGCTGACTTGACAGCAAAATACTTCTCTGTAAATAACTATTGTACTTTCAAACAGATGTATTACACACCTCACATAGTCACTTATATCCATACTTGCTGAAAATCTGCACAGCAAAGGCCATTTTTGTAATATTTTCCCTATATTTTTCTGTTATTATTAAAGAACAAAAATCTCATATAATTTGCTATAACTATTTATTTGCAAAATTGCTATCAAAGGGACAAAAACTCAGGAAATTTCAACCACTAAGATCTCTTTTGCCATACTTTCTGCTTAATCTGACCTAAATCAACACTTCCTTCAAAACAGCATCACCCTCCCTTTCCCTGCTTTCTGCACGGTCTCCCGCATGCAAACAGCACAAACATTTCTGCAATCACACACTGAGCTACACTAAAGATGTCACCTAGTGACTAAACCAACTCGCACAAAAAAGCTTCTCCACTGCCAGTCATGTTGCCACTGCATAAAGGTATGTAAGGGGGGGACAATGGTACCTGTAATTTCATGTCTCACATTCTACAGTTCTGGTCTGCCAAATAATTAAGGACATATTAGACTTGATGACATTCAGCAGGATTAATATATGTATCTTTGAAGAAGATCAGAAGCTAGAAACAATTGAGACAATTGTCCTGGGTAAACCGTGATCAGAAATTGTAACTTTTTGTCTTCTGAATTCTGTATCAGGACAAGCAAAAGTGATGCGAACATTAATATCATATCCCTGTGGAAAAGAGGCATGGATTATTTTTTTTTTTTTAGTTTATGGTACACATTTCAGATCCAGTGAACATTAAGGGAAATGAAAAATAAAATTCCCTAAACGACCTAAGAGCTGAGAAACATAGATCCAGGAGGCACATCTGCTGGCTCCAGCTCAGAGATTAAAAGACAGGGAAATACCTCAACCAGAGAGCTGCTGAGAACTCCTACGTGTTCTGTGTTTCATTTATTTTTCTAGAGTTTTCCTTATTTGTATAAATTGTTACATATTCATTGTGTTAGAAACAAACAAACAAACATGGCCTTTGTAGTTCAGTAATAAACGAATCTAGGGAGCAAGAGACATGGGTTCATGTCCCTGCTCCAATTTATAATAATTCATGAAAACTCCAAAACATGAGATTTAAGAAATCACTTTGTAGCATTCAATAACCTTCACTTTTAAGGCATTCACTGGAAAGATGGAAGATCTGAATTTAGACTTTATTCTGAACCACTGTAATTTCAGGCAACTGCCATAACCCCCAAATAACATCTAAACACCTTTATTGAATAATGTCATATTCTGTAGTGCAATTTAAACTGCAATATTTGTCCTAAGATTACAAAACTATTCCTGCTCTGCTACCTGATGGGACCTTAGTGAAATTCAGTGAGACTGATTCCTGCAAATTCCTTTGGAAAATGGTACTTACACTCCAAAGTCACTAAAGACAACATTTTCCAAACTGCTAAATTTTACTGAGACACAGCTAACTATAAGAAAAATAAACTTTGTTTTAATATTTTAAAGAGACCAAAAGAATGAAAAATGTCTCCAGCAAACCTGCTTTAATCTTTTCTGGCCCATTGGCAGCTGCTTCTTTTGACCACAGAGTAGCCAAGGTAAAGGGCCTGACTGTGAAATTTCAGACTGGTGGTATTTAGTAACAGGCAGGGGAAACAATTCTGCACTCTTCATAACACACCTCAGTCAATTACGTCTGTAGTAGCTGTTTCAAGATAAAGTGAGATTCACTATAAAGTACCCATTGTGAGTCTGAGACCTCACAGTAAATGAGAAATCTCGCTTGATATACTTGAACTCCTTCCTGTACTCATCCTGTGTGCTCATTACTCAAAATCTCTTTTCATCCCCTTAGGAAGAGGACTCTCCAAATGATACATACTGGATAAACACTGCTTTGGTCCAAATCACATTCCCACTACTCGTGATTCCCCTGACCACTTACACCCCAAAGAATTTAGGACTGTTGAAGACAACCTCATGTAGAATCTCTGACTGAGAGACATCCACCCCACTGGTTTGCCAGGATTTAGGCCTTTCACCTCATCTCTGCGGGCACAGCAGGGAGAGAAGCAAACACAAGTATAGTAAGTAGAAGGAGAAAATGAATCGTAAAATCATCAGTCCCAAGGCAACCACTACGCCTACAAGCATAATTTCTTCTTCTTTGCTACCCTAGGTCATGACCCTCATCCAAAAGAGGAAGGAAAGAAACTGTCCTTTCATCATTAATTTCGCTATGCCATTCAGGAAAACAACACTGACACCACCATAAAACCACAGTTTAAGTTGCCACTGGTATTTCAGCCAAATGCTAATCACCACCATCAATTGTCTAAAATTTCTCATTACCTCTTCAGTCATTCTAACAAATTCTACTGCAACTTATACAGAGTCTGATTAAAATCTTCCCCAGTTGACAAAGAGCCAGCAGAAAAAAAACTATTGCTCTTCTACCACAGTACCGGACCATTCTGTTTTTAGATAGATAATAAAGCTGCATTCAAAAACCCTGCAGTTGATGAATGCTGTTCTAATTTCAGAAACAAAACTACCGACTATGTCACCTGAAGCAGAACACTGATAAGAAAAAGCCTGGGTATAGACTGTTGTATCATTAAAAATGGATTTAAAAAAAACCCCACAGAAAACAATACATCATGCATAACTTCAAAGTTACTTGGTTTTGCAAGTGCACCTGTAAAGCAATAGTGTGGATCATGCAAGTATGATTTTAAAAAGTAAATAACAAATCTAATCATTTATTTATAACTTACGAAGGACAAAATATTTCTGATGCAGAATTCAAATCCATGCAGGAACAATATAGCTCAATGAACTGTACACCTTGCATCACACACCAGTCTGGTACATGCCAACAAAGAACCAGCATTAACAAGATTGACCAAGGTTAGCAAGCAGCACTTGGGAGATCCTAAGTTTCAACAAAGTTGGGAACAAAGCCAGGTGCAGCACTGCGGTGTCTCCATGGTGAAGTAAGAGCAGGGAAGGACACCTCCTACACACCAAGTCTCACAGGAACTCAAGGTTACCACTTACTGCAAGTGTTTTCATAGACATGGTCCCGGGATTTTTAGCATATGTCCTCAGCAGTACCGAATACTGTGAGCGTGTTAAAACTATTTATTGCCTTTCTGTTGGCTCCTTCAACAGAATATCAAGACATTTTAAGCTCTAAGACTTTATCCTGAGCGTGCAATGGCATGAACCCAGCATATACAGAAGAGCCTAAAATCTTAGACAAAGAATGAAGGTCACAAATGCACTCCACAGACTCAGCAGGGCTGGTCTGAGAATGAAGAATTAACTTCCACAAGTACTACAGACAATTACACACCTTCCCTTGCCAGAGCAAGACACACTTTTCTGACCAAAAAGTATACAAAACATAGCACTGCAGAAAGTTGTTTCTTTTCTCTTTCATCCTCTCCCCAAGGCACGACTGTTAGGTGTGGTTTGTCATCCCACTTCATGCAGTACTGGAAGGCATGCCACTGCTCTATCGTAAGGGCTGCAGAAGAATGTACAGACAGAGGGGAGGGAAGACACAATGCCAACTGGCATTCATTTGTTTTTTTTGAGAAATACTTCAAAAGCAAATATTCCAACAGTTTTTCCATTTAGTGAAATAGTTTCCCTGACTAGCTTTTTTCAGCCCCTGGGTGTGATTAAATCTCTTCTCTCCCACCCCCCCCAACATAATTCTTACACTTAAATCCTGACATTTATATTATTACTTTTACAAATTAATCTTTCTCTATGGAGTGTACCATAATGCTCTAGGGAGGCTCATATGTTCCCGTGAGTCTTGTGAGAGCACTGCCAAGAGGTTTTAACTCCTAGATAGATCAAAGAGAAAGTAACGAGATAAAACGAAACAGGGTTCTCCAGACTGACAGGTCAACCATCTCTCCTCAACGAGAAAAATTGACGGTTTACAGAAACAATCAGGGAGACAGTCAGGTTTCAAATTTGATGGAACTATCCCATAAAGTACTACAGTAGTCATTTCTGTACTAATGATTACCAACTGGTTTCACTGAATAGAAGGCAAAGAATCTCATGTTATTCTTTAACTTATCTAAGTGGTACAAATCAGATGAGTTACAGATCAAATTTTAGGCTGTACAAACTGCAGTGCTATGGAAATGTCACTCTAAAGAGCAACACAAGTCTTGCAGACAAAGTAAGCCAGAAATTGCCTACCTATGTCCAATATTTAAAGTGTCAGAAATGTTACAATGCTGAAAGCAGAGTGCTAAGTGCAGACATACATATGAAATTCTAAGACAGATTTGCCAAAAGACCTGATGGCTAACTTTTCTTCTAATCCTGCTGCTTCAAAAGCTCAACAAGCTTAAGAGACCAAATAATAACAAACGTAGGACTTAAAGACAAAAAAAACCTGAACGAAGTCAACAGTGATAGTTTATTTCAGCACTTCAAGATAGGAATATACACAAGAGCTACACAGGCTCATATCCTAAATAAATTTTTAAATTATTTACAATGTTATACTCAATATACAAATTTACCCGTTTCCCCCATTTTTTCCACATCTTGTCTTCCAGCTCAGTTTGTCAGAACATGTAATTTCTGGTCAAAAAGCACTGAACTGCTGTAACTCCCATCACTTTACTTTCTAAGTAAAAAAAACTCTCTTAGTCAAATTGCTTTAGACTTTGCCTAAACTAGGCTTAAGTAGTAACAATGCAAGTGAAGACCTGGCCTCACCAATGAGAGGAGCAAAAATATCGTTGCATTCAGAAAGGCTGGAATTTCAGAAGTTTATAAAAATACACGGTAAGGACCTTAGTGTCTAGCCTTTCATAGTCCAGACCCATTTATAGCCTAGAACCTTTTTATGCAGCAAAACAAAATGCTAAATCCATTCCAAGTCCACAAATAACTATTATAGCGAACTCAAACATCAGCTAAAATGACAAATATGATTGAAAATAATCCTGAAAATAATAACACCAAGTTATCAAATTCTATGTAGTAGTTGATTGCATAGTCATTATTCCTGCTCCTAATTTAAATGATCTTGTACGTCATGAAAATCTTACAGAATCAGTCAAATGATGTTATGCTTTTTGATTATATATACCTTTTCTACGCATATCATGTGCAGAAAATCCAGTAATTACAGCCATCACATATTAGGCTCTTGGGAAAACCAATTTTCTACATTAAGAATCAGATCTAGAGACAGAATCATGCATAGATGTAGCTGTTTGACTCCAGAAAGAACTCACAAATTAAAACTGAAACGGCAACATTGAACATTTCTGAAATCTTACAAGGGATAGTGAATAACGCATGGTGTGTTTTATCAGTTTGCTGAGGAATTCTTCTAGTCTTTTAAAACAATTGTTTGTATTTGCTTACTGAATACGCACCTTGATCATATGCAGCACAACATATCAGAACAAGCATTTGGCTTAAAAGAATGAAGCTCAAAGTCGCAGTGCAAATGTTTCCTATGCACACTTTTTTTCCCTTTTTTTTTTAATTAGATCTACTACACAACTCTAAAAAACACACTATTTACCATCTGGGAGGACTGTGGAAGGAAAAGAAGGTGGGGAGAGGAGAGGAAAGTGAGAGGACCAGGTTCCAGAAGAAACGCTCACGTAATTACTAGATGATACAGAAATGCACTTAGCACACACTGAACACATAGAACAAATCTTATACACTGCAACACAAAGAAAAATAACTATTTCAGAAATACATAAGAATTTGAAGCACTAGGTAGTTAAAAATACCAGAAGGCAGCATCCCTAAATACAGGGGAAAGAAAATTACAAAGCATAGTAACCACCAACTACATTTTCACACTTACATAATTTTCCCTCTGTACATTAGGAAAAAAAAAAGATCTTGCACACATGCACACACACAGAGGGTCACAAAAGCTATGAAAGAGATACTTAACACAGGTTCCTCAGCAGATGACAAGCCATTAAACTTTCACCTTTAGGTAGTTATGATGATCTGATGTCTCTTTTATGATACCTCCCATTTTTTTTAATTAAAATCTACAATGTGTTTAACAAGCAATTCTTCCATCAATCTTTGATGTGTTTTACTTATAAAGCAATGACAGTTTTCAGCTCAGTTTCCTTAAAGTTCCAGAGAAACCATTTTCCACTCACTTGCTTTGAAAGCCATTAAAACAACTTGATGAAGAACAGCAGCAGGGGGCTAATAGAAGCCAAGGCTTAGTAACAATCTTTAGATTTTTCTCCTAAGACTTTCTCACAGACCCTCCTCACAAAGATCCTCAGGGCTTTTCATCCTCTCCTTTCTCCCCACTCCCCCAAAAATCAGTTCAAAGTGACAGATGCAACTAGGTCCAGGTTTTGCTATTTTCTTAATTTCACTTTTACCTCTCAGCTTTGGGAGACTCAACTGAAATCTGATTCCCATAGTGGTGGTCATCTCCCCATATCCTCCCCTTGGGAAAAAATAATACATAGAAAGATTCAAGAAGTTACTTGGAAACATCTTCTAACCTGTCATCTATTCTGAAAAGAGCACTGGTACAGAAAAATGTACCTATTGCTTAAAAGTATATACAACTGGCATTCAATTAATTGATTAATTAGTGATTAATTGATTAGTGTTTTCTATACATTTCTATATTTTACTGCAGTATTTCTGAAACCTTCATAATGACAGTGACCCTCTAACAGTTTAAATCTTGGGATATAAACTAAGGAACTATGCAAGCCAACAGCAAATAATCTTCAACCACCCTTTAGAAATGGGAACCGCCTGTAACAAATGGCAAGTTCTTCAGTTATAGTTTCATCCAAATATAGAAATCAAAGTTTTATGGAAAACAGAACTATTAGGATAGTATTTATGCTGATCAGAATCAGTAAAGCATACTTTTTTATCTACATTTTGCTGTGCTCACCACCATTTTATTTTTTTATTATTATGGCCCACCTGAAGAACAATCTTTGCTGATTATTAATTTAGGGAACTTCTGGAACTCCAGAGCTCTACAGACTCTTCAACTGTTGTATTCAACGGATGCTGCGGTGGTCAAAATACCACACATGGCATTTCCGCAACACGAACACCTGCTTCCATGAAGCAGGGCTATGGGACATACCTATTCATCCCAGATTCTAGTTGCAATCCCTTGTTCTTTTGAAAACTAGAGCTACAGTTACAGTACACATGGCTAGGAGCAAACAGGGACTAAAAGAGGCCAGATACATGTCTCCCCATCTTGAGGACAGGGGCAGCACGTACAAGAGATCTGAGGTCAGGAAAGACAGATGGTGGGCATTCCCATTACAGCTAAGTCACCTCTTGTCCTTACATCACTGAGCTTTATGTTTTCCAGTTGGTGACTCTCACAGTTTGTGTTTCCACTTTATTTTAGCAAGCTCATATTTGTAAAACTGGGAGAATACATTGTGGAATAAACTTAGAGATGTCTGAGAACAAATCTTATCGATACTTTCTCAGAGTAATGTCAACAATCATAATTTCTGCATCTCCACCTTGTGCTAAAGTAATACAGTATTAAAATGTTCCTGTGAGATCAGGTTTTTAATGAGATTTTCTTTAAAAATTAAAAAAAAAAACACAGAAGAAATTCTAAGTCAGTGAACTGATGTAAGTCCTATCAGTAAACACACAAAAAGTTCCTGTTGCCTGAGACAATTATATCATAAATATTAGAAAAGCATCCATCAAGAATATAAACTAAAGAAGTTTGAGAAGTACAGAAACGATATCCTAAGGAATAGGAATGGTTATGTATAATTTTCTACAAGCATACAATCACTTTACAGAATTGAAAAAATGTAAGGCTGGAAGGACCTCACAAGATCACTCAGTACAACTCTCTTTTAACGGTGGCAGGATCAAACATATGTTACGTGAGTGCTATATAATACATGCCAGACAGAGAAGATCCATCTGAGCATTATGCGGTCAGAGCCTCCATTCAGGCTGTTCCATCATTCAAACTATTCTACCATTTGTGCAATTTTAGGTTTAAAATAAATACTTGCAATACTATATATGTAATAGCACTGTAAGATTGTTACGCTAGAAGTGCATGACTTAGAGTTCATCACGAATGTTACTGAGGAATAACCATTTAATTAAAATTACCATTAGCATTACTTCTTTCTGTATTAGTTCTCAAATATTAATGCTTACTTCATCAGGAGGGTAAACTTTTTTTTCCTTTCTATTTTCAGAGAAAGGACATCTCTCACCTTTAGGAGTTTAGCCTCATTTCCCTATAATGTATTCATCACTGCTCAGCACATCTGTCCCAGCAAATCCCATTTCCTGTTCTATTCATGAGGCTCAGCAACCTGGAGCTTCAGTGATTGCCGCCACACTTTTCCCATGGCCTTCTCACCTCTCTCCCCCCCCACGCACCCCGCTCCCATTGTTTATCATCTGTTCTCCCCTGCTGCAAACTGCTGTCAGATGTTCACTTATCCCTAATCTTACTCGCTGCCTTTGATATTCTTTCTAATCCAACAACCTGTCAACTGGGGCATCAGCCCATGTCCAGACCAGCTGCTCTGTCACAGGCCATAAGATTCCCTCTCAGCTCCAAGAGGTATTTAAAGGATTTTGACACAGCAACCGCAACGTGAAACAAATAATTAATGCTGTTTTGATCAGTGATCAGGGCTTCAGTGTGACATGAGCTGACCACTAAGAAAAACTGAGCTTTACTTTGTTTAAAGTTCAGTAAACTTCAGTGTTACTATATTAACAAGATTTTGATCAATGTCTGAAGGACAGTACCAAAAAGCTAAGTTCTTTAACTTGCTTTAGTTAAAAATTATGAAGAATAATTAATCTGAATGCAAGTCAGAGGGGCAGTTAACTTTATATGCCTGCTGTGTAAAGCATGCTTATTTATGCAACATCGACTTGTGTAGAGTTTTCAAAGCATGGGAGCTGACCTTTTATGAGTTACAGCTGAAAATACAAATGTATTTTAAATATGGCAGCTGTTGAAGTAAAATTGTTATTTAAAACACGCGTATTTTCAGGAATACAATAAAGTATATTTTCATCCCACATAGACCATCAAAACCAGACATTTTAAAGAATATTCCCATTGATAGAAAATGTCTAATTTCCATAATATTCAGATTTGCTATAAACACTTAAAATTTTATGGTGTTCATCTGCTTTAAAACATATCAAATACACATAATGTCATAGCTGAAATAATGATTCAGATGACAGACTTTTTGTACTGGGAAAAGGAAGTTTCTGCTATTTAAGCAAACATACGTATTTTGATCCAAACTGAAAAACAACAGAGCATTTAGTTGTTGAAGAACATGAATACTATTCTATTTCTCAGATCTAACTGCAATTACTACAAAAGAGATGGTCCCAAACAAGTAAAAAAAAAGCCTACTTTATACCCTACAGTAGTCATATTTCACACACAAAAAATATAATAAAATCTCAGTGATGGATTTTATAACGTTTCATTTACTTGGAACTAAACCACCTTCATTCTTAGGGCTTGTCTATACCAGGACATCAAGAAAATGAATCTTAAATAAGTACTTGATGAACTTGAATTCTGCTAGTTAAACTCCATTAAAACCCTGTGTGGACGCAGTCATTCAGTTTAGTTTACTGCTCCCTTAGGGCATGCACTGGAAAGTTAACATGGATTAAGGTAGGGTATGAATTCAAAGTGCAATCCCACTTTGAAAATGGTTTAACGTAAACAGAACCAGACTCTTTGTTGTAGAATGAGACATGGAGTTAATCAGGAAAGTCCCGTGTAGACAAGCCCTTGCAGATGAAGCTACTGGAGTGGTATTGTCAAAGCCAATGGTTTTCAACTTCTTCATCTGCAGACCTGGAAACATCTTCCAGTGAAGCTGCAGACCTTGGTAACACATTAAAATCTGCTGATAATTGATCTGCTTTTCTTAATTGACTCATGTGGATGACCTACAAGTAGTCCAATGGCCCTCAAAGAGCTACATATCAGAACTTGAAAAATACTGGTTTAAGCTAACTACAACTCATGTACCTTCTCCTAATATTCGGTCTTAACTTCACAGCTGTTGCACAGTAACCCAAGTAGTCTAGCTATTGATGGCATTAAATGAGATTTTAATGTTCATTTATGCAAGTGTAGACACATTTCAGCCCTATGCAAGGATACAAAAGATGCTCAACAGTGCCTTATTCTTTCCAATAAGTGACATTTGCTGTCCTAAGTTTGTTAAATCATAATATGACTCACCTAAAAATGTGAAGTTTTGTTACTGCCAACAACTTTTTTACGTATTTACTTCAAAGAACCCTACATTCACTTGTCAAAGCACGCTGGATAAAGAAATTAAGAGTCATACAACATTATATTCACTGAAACAGTAAAGAACTAGTGTTCTTTTCGACTGCTACTCTTTTTAACTAATTCTTCTCATTTCCCCCTTTAGTAATATAAATGTCTCATACAAAAATAACTTGTCCAAATTTCCAGAGTTGAATTCAAGGTATATGGCAGACCCAGAAGCAGATACGCCTAGATTCCTTAATTTCTTTTCTTAAACCTGTGGTCTAATTGCAAAGAACACTGGTTCTCCCAGAAGAAATTATGTCCGCTTGGTATTTAGCTCCCTAATGCTGTCGTTGCAAAAACTTCACATTTCTTCTCTTTTACCTATATAAAAGAATTATACTGCACTTCAACCATAATTCCTGGTTAACACAGCAGCAGTCAGATCAGTCAGATCAAAAATCTGTCTCATCCAGGATCCTACCTCTGACAGAAGCCAAGATGCCTGAGGAAGAATATATTGTTAAAATACTCTCAGCCTCCTACAATTTGCAGTTCAGGGACTTCCTGAGCTAGAAGCGGTATGTTTGCATTTAAGATTAATACTATACACTGACATAACAGACTTGACAAGCTGAAAAAAATGAGACAAATTTTGCAGCAAAAATGGCATCTCCCTTTATTGCACCAGTGCTTTGGAAAAATGAACTGCAAATAAATGTATAACTCGGTAGCATATTTCCTACTACTGGAGCCTTTTGAAGATCCAACAGAAGACTTACTTGTTTGAACAGGTAACTTAAAAATCTGTTTACTCCCTCAACAGCATTATTTTTAACTGTCAAAATAGAAAAGAACGTTTTATGTTTATAAAAAAGCAGACGGAAGTTCCAGAGAATATTTCAGGCAGCTGGGCACATTCATGTTGCTATTACCATATTAAAAAAAAATCCTGAATGTAAAATCAGATTGTTAATATTATTGTGACACTGCACTGCTTTTCTTTTTTCATCTTCAAGGGTTTCATGACATTAATGATACAGGCCTCACTTCTCTCTGCATGTATACATATTATCAGGGTTTTAATCTTCATGACATCTCCAAGACAGTTAAATTGTAAGGCACAGAAACACAGTGGTTGCTCATGGTCACAAAAGAAAGCAGAAGCAAATCTAAGAATAGAAATAAGAAATTCCTTCTTCACTGATGAATTGCGCACTACTCCTGAAGTACATTTTCTACCCATTATAAAGTTCATGATGTGTTAAAACCTACAATAGTCTTGAAAATTACTTTAGAATGACTGTAAAACTCAAAGAGATTATAACTGAATTCCCTTAACACTGAATGAAAACATCATGCATAGAAGGGAGCATTTTTCATGGTTAACTTCAAAATGAATGATTCCAAACATTAAATCAATAGAGGAAACGTGATGCTCAGGCACTGGACTACTCTGAAGTGTGGAAGGAAGGTGAAGCTCACAAGAGCAGGTAGTTCCAATCTACCACTACTGATTGTATGGTTCAGTCAATATGCACGGAGCTTTTGAGGTTTATCCCACATCATTGAAACAGATGCCCATTCACCATTCCACAGATTCGAAATACAAACTCACATACATACCGGGAAAATTACTGGCAGTTGATATTAGTCTAGTAGCAAACTTCTACAAGGTCCTGGGCAGAATGCACATATATGTTTATACAATGTGAGGAAACAGCGGCAAGAGCTCCCTTGCCAGAACAACCTTCAAAAACAAAGCTATAGGAGTCTGGGCTAGATCCACAAAGGCTTTGATATGTGAGCTCTGGGCAAAAGTTTCTGTTAACAGCTCAAGATATTATTCCCCCAGCTAGATGCTTCCCCCCCGGCTGATGCTCTGCCTCCCCTTGAAGGATACTGTCCCCAGCACAGAGGTCACCAAAAAGAAGATGCAAAGGCACTTCACTTAGCCCTATGCAAAGCTCAGTAATTTAGCTTAAAGGGCTGATGGAGGTGGGTTTGGACTGGAACAGCAGAGTAAGAGCTGGAGCAAAACTACTTTCCTTTCTCCTGATTCTCAGAGGGTAATAATCACTAGCACAGGGACAAATAACTGCACGCAGGAACTTCCTAAGTTACTGCAGCAAGATTCACCAGAGCTCGCTCTGTCAAACCCCTGCGTTAGGGTCCAAATCCAACATGCAGAACCACTTAAATCCCTGCTCAGGTGCTGATTAAGAAGACTACATTGAATTCAGATTCCCATTTGGATACTTAATGCTGCCCAAAATCCTAACAGCTCTGCTCAACTGTTACTACTCAGAGTCTACTTCAGGACTTAGTCTCAGCAGAATTCTTAAACTTGTGGGGTTTTTTTGTCTAATATATAGGCCAGTGCCTGGCTAACATACACAAAAGAGAGCTGAAGATTTAAACACAAATGCGTTTCCCAGCAGTGAGCACACTCTCCTGTGATGTGGGAAGCAATATTAATTGAAGCAAGATCTCGCAGCCTGATGCTACCACATCCCAGGGAAATGCCCTAGCCCTTGGGCATTGAGTTAATCTCTCATTAGCCATCTCTCTGGTCTCTTGAATAAATTATTTATGAAAAGCAGAAAAACTTCAATAGGAAAAAGTGAAAAGAGGTTTACCATGGAGTTCTGGTAAAGAAGCCAATTCTTCAGGAGGTGATATATGGTTAAAAAAAAAAAAAAGCCATTTTAGCCAACAAATCAATTTGTACTTTGGGGGCAAGTACACATTAAAACTAGCCAGATGCTATCCTGTATGTGAGATAAATGTATTATCTTCTTTCAGTACTGAGCAGAACAAAAGTACATAAAGAAGATTCCTGCTGACAAAATGAAGAGGACATTCATGAGGCTACGTGAGGTACCTTGTCCATCTCTCACCCTCAGGCCACCCCACCTAAAATAAGATGGCTTACTTGACGGAGGGCCCCATCTTGAGGAAGGGGTTGACAGATGAAAATTCCAAGTAGAAAGTGAGGTGCATTTTGAGAAGCTTTTTGAAGAACATAGTTTTAAACTGTGCCTTACACCTTCACATTGGCCCTAACCAAATCTGCCTACAGTTTGTTGAACTCCATGACTCCTTTACTGCACTTCCATTTCTACCTTTCCTCTATACAGAGAGAACAAATCATTAAAAAAGTGGTTGGTACAGTGATTTGCTTGGATATGGAGAGCCTGGCTACTCCCCATAACTTGGATGCCTAACACTAAGCTGCATGTTGCCTCCATCTATACAGTTCAAAACCTATAATTCTTTCAGAAGGGTGTACACTTTAACACTTTAAAAGAAACATGCAGTGCTCGTTACTTTTATTTAAGGCAATATGGGTGGGCAGAAGAAGAGAAAGGTGAAAGACGTCATACAAAAAGATCTCATGACCCTCCCTATTAGAAGAGCTGATCCACTGTGGGCATAAATTGCTGTAACTTCAGGAAGTCCTAAGAATTATGACAATGCTCACTACAGTTTAATAGCCAGAAACCTACATTTTTTTCTCATGATCTTTTGGAAGGGTATTTCTATACGTAACCTCCTGACTTGATTTTAAGTACATACAACTCTGTTCCTGTGTGTGTCCACAACTCCTTGTCTGAACATCCAGAAACCCAAGGACAATACTCAGCTGGCCAAAACACTAATCCAATCTTTGGGCCTACAAGTTTCAATGTGTTAAGTGCCTCTGACGAACAGGCAGACGACCATCTGAGTCTCTGTCTCTGCTCTTGATCAGGTGTGACCACAACCTTCTTCAGATGCGTAACCTGTGTGGGCTTACAACAGTATTTCCTCAGCATTTTGTTTAGATTTCACTCACCTCCAGGATCCCTTTCTGATGTCTTGAGGATTTCTGGTGGTCTGCAAACCTGCTAGAGTAACTGTGGTTTACAACTCAGTGGGGTGTGGGTTGAATGAATAAAACCAGACTTGCAGGGTAAACTGTGATATAAATCACCTATATCTAAATTTATGTTTAAATGTTGAAAACTTAACTGGTTTAGCTATAGTGATGGGACCGAAATTACCTCCACACAAGTAGTGTAATTTTTACATGAAATGTCTTAGAACCAATGCTGTAACATATGTGTTCATGAAGGCTTAGAAACAATTGTAAAATCACATGTATGTAAAAATTCTTTCCATTTCCTTCCTGTACAGAAAAGCAGCAGTTATAAAAAAACTAAACTAATAAAACAAAAACCTCTCATTCTGTACACATACTTGGACAGAGAAGTGATGTTGAAATATCAATGCCTATTTTAGGAACATATCTGTTTGAAAATAGATTTCAAAATCTCAGTCTTCAAGGCCTAAATTATCCTTCATCAATATTATATAACACAAAAATATGCATCAATTAATCTTCTTCAAATTACAATGAATTATAGGGGACACGTTATAGCTTCACAAAAAGTACCTGTAAGATTTCCTCAAACCTTCCAGTTACAGCATGACGCCACATATTGCATAAAGTAAATATCCAAACTAGTTCCGGTTTTCATAGTGCAACAAGTGCCATTACTGAAATTTTCCTCATTTAAATTGTTCTGTTATTCAGAAAAACTTTTTTATTAGACTTGGGTTAAGTTCAGTAAGCAGGTGCAGGGAATTCATAGAGGGAGAAAACTAATTTTACTCTAAGATAAAGAACCAATTAGAAGAAGAAAATTTTATTTTCTTTTTTCCAGCTAGTGAATAAAAAAAGAAGTTGGACACGGGGAAGACCTACTCAGCATAAAGCCATTAAGATTAAGGGCTAGATTTCAGAAATCATTTTCAGTTTTAGATGAGTGGCGGAATTTTCAAAAATTGTTAAGCAGATCAGGCACGTAACTCCCTTACATTTAAGACACTTAACTGCTTAGGTATTTAATGGGGTTTTCAGCAAGCCTAAATGCCTTTGAAACAATTAGTCAAATGACTAAAAATATTTAGCATTTCCTCTGGTTAGTAAGTCAGTTTTTAAATGCAAAATGTGTTTTTAATAAATGTAGGGCCTGTCTCCCAGGTCAGGTGCAGACAGTTGTGCACTCGTTCAGTTTATGCTCTCAGTAGGCTGGACCCAAGCCAGCTTCTGTACAGATGCCATATAAACTACATTTTCATGTTCATTTTAAGACAGTGCTGTGGCCAAGAGAAACAATCTCTGCCCTCAACCAGCCCCCAAACACTCATCCCTAACCACCACATTACCACCTCCCCTCTGCCAGCATAAGCATTTGAACTGAATCAGAGACCTTGTTTAAGTTAAAACTAACTTCTTTTTTTTGGACAGATTAGGTTTGACCTGGATCAAATCCCTGATCCAGCTCACTATGCTGCTGTACGAACACTTGTGCATGGAGAAAGTAGGAAGACGTGCAGAAAGGGCCAAACTCCTTCTTTTGCTGGCAGTGATGGTCTCTGTCAAATCACAGCACGTGATCAAACACATCCTTATTTTTCCTTTACCATACTCATCACATTTAAGGCACTTATATTCAATTAAATGTAATTTTATAATACTGTTTTGTACATTTTAATTAAATCCCATTTTTCACGTAAATAGGGCATGACTCAGAAATGAAAATGAAATTAAGAAGTAAGACTTCTCACTTATAAAATAGCCAGCAAAAATTCAGAACATGAAATAATATTATTCAGGTTTTCTTCTGATACCTAAAAAGAAATAACTAATTCAGTGTAAAGCTTTCACCTGTTCACAAATCAAAATGTTTTAGGAAAATCATGTACAAAATGTATTTAAAAAAGGTAAAAAAATCAGTTCATCTGCTTTGATGCAAGCTATTTGAACCCTTGCTTTTGCTTTCTTCATTTTATTTCACTGTTGGACTTAAATACACTTCCTCCATATACATTCCCTCTTCTGCCTTTTCAATTGATGTGTTTAGAAGCAAAGCAAAGAAGAAGAGAAGATGCGGTCTGCAGCATGCATTTCCAGGGCTGTCCAAATTCTGCATTTCCACTTCCACTCCTCTACCTGGGTAAAAGCTCACCCTGGACCGGCCAACACTGCGTGGTCAGCTAGAGAAACAAGCGGTTTTGTGCATGACCTCGCTCGCAGAAAATGTGCCAAGGAACATGCAGCACTTTATGCCATGAGAAGTGACTTTCCTTTCACACCTTGCATTCTGGCAACTGTTGGAGGTACCAATTCTCAGAGATGCTGTGAAAGGCGACTCACGTTGATATAAAAATTATAAGGAAAGGGATTTCCTTCCCTGCTTCCCACGTGCGGGCACTGAGGCTGGCCTCGCAGAGCAGAGGCATACCTTGTCCATGTTAAGCAACAACCTGCTACACTGAGGGCTGTCCAGCAACGGGCTCGATCTGCAAACTATCAGCACCAAGGCAAGGCCCAAATCAAGAGATGCCCCGCTCGAAGGTGAACCGAAAAACCAGAACGGGGCTAAGGAAACAGCCCCAGAGCCCGGTGAGGCACCGGGCACCCGGGGGCTTGGCGCACCCACGGAGGAGCTGGACTTGGTGGCACACGCCAGGGCTGTGCCCTCCACAAGCACCGGTCTTTCACTGTCCACCTAGAGCCCCACCTTCCCCGCGGGCAGGGACGCTGCAGCGGGCGGGCCGGGCCAGAGCAGCCGCCTGAGGGGCGGTTCCGGGCGGGGCGGGAGGGCGCCATGAGGCTGCGGCGCACGCTCCTGCGGCGACACCGCCACTGTCCCAAAATGGCGCAGGCGGGGGGGTGACAGGACACCAGAGGGGCCCGCGGCCCGGCCGGCCCTTCTCCTTCGGCGTCCCGCCTCTCCGCGCCGCGACGAGGCGGGACAGGCGCCGCTGCCCGGCCGCGGCGGAGGGAAGGGGCGGGCGGGCGGACGGGCGGGACGAGCTGGGCCAGCCGTGAGGGAAGGGGCTGGGCGGGCGCCGAGGGGCGACCCGCCGGCGCCACTCACCTGCCGGTAACAGAGGCGGAAAGGCCGTAGGTAGAGGGAGGAGGTGCAGGGTTTGAGCGCCAGCTCCTCGATGGCCTCCATCTCTGCCGGGGGCAGCGGGCGCCGGGAGGTCGAGGAGGAGGAAGAGGAGGAGGAAGGGGGGAGGCGCGCGCAGCCGCTGGCGGCCGGGCCGAAGGCGGCGGGCAGGGCCGAGGGCGGCGGGCAGGGCCGAGCCCAGCCGGGCAGGGCCCAGGGCGGCGGGCAGGCCCCAGCCCAGCCGGGCAGGGCGCGGCGCGGCCCCGGTGGGTGCGTTCGGAACCTGCGGCGGTGCCCGCGGCAGGGCGGGCGGCTGCTGGCTGCGCCGGGCCCCGGCGCGGTGCGGAGCCCGGCAGCTCCCTCCCTGGCAGATTGGCCCGTGGAGCGGTGACAGGACGGAGCTGCGGCGCCCTCCTACCCCCTTCCCTCTGAGAAGACCCCAAATGCTGGGTTTCACCCCCAAAACGGGGACGCGGCAGCAGCCAGAGGGGCCCTGTCACCTTTACTCCGCAAAAACAGTGCTGAATTTTGCCACAGGTCGCCCCAATCCTGGACGTATGTAGGGTTTTGCAGGATGAGGACATTGCTGTTAAAAGCACAATAATCTGTTGTGTCTGCCTGTGTGCCGTTTTCCCGTAAAAATGGGAGTTGTACGAGTGGCGTGGAAAATGCAGGTGAGAATGCAGGTTTGTTGGTAACTGCAACGCATCACTCCATGCTGCTCAAACCTTCCCTCTCGGGGCCAGCTTCCAGTCGTGGCCGCGCACCCAGCCCATGGCAGGAGAACAAATGCAGCTTCGTTAGACTCATCTGGCTGTTTCCAGCGACAGAAAATAATTATCCTCTCCCCTTTTACTTCATTTTTAAAAATAAATCACTGTTAGATTTAACGATCTCCTAATTTTCATAGGAGTTTGATGATCATCATGCAACATTAGGTTAGATTCCCCTTGGTGTTTTAATATTCCTAGTAATGATTTTCTAGATTCATGAGCCACAGAGCTCACAATTTGTAATGGTCATTATCCCTCTGATTTGTGCTCACTTCCCATGACAATGTTCCAGTGTACAGCTATTTTAGTTGCTATATAAATCAAATTGTTTTGTCAATGTATTGACTGCACTGAGAATAATCTGAAATTTCTTGCATCTGTTTCTTTTTTTCTCTTTTAATTACTTCTACTGAATCACTAAGAAAGTTTATTATCTTGTCATGTGGTACTAAGAATCTTAGCAGTATGGCTAAAAAGAAGATCCAGCAACTACAAAACTCACTAAGAAGTAAATGAGGCAGCACTTACATTGCAGAACACAAATGTGCTGATAACAAGTGACAAAAAATGTTTGGTAGGACTGGAAAGTGTGGGTTTAAAAGTGTATTTGCAAAGCTATCATAACAAATAGGCAACTAAATGTATTTTATTAGCTGACTTTTTGAAAATATTCATGTAATTCTATTTGCATCATTGAATGTGTCCCTATATTTCTGTTTTTTTCAGAATGATCTTGAGGTCATTCAGAGCTCCTGGGAACTTAAGCTATATTTTTCTATTAAATTATTTCAGTCTTCCAAGTCCAATTTAAGTATAAACACAGTTTCCATGCACTGCAAGTTTACAGTATCTCTGTTTGCTTATGTTAAAAGTTACCGGGTACCCAGGTCCGTTCAGCCAGTTAGATTGGCCTCTTCAATAAACATTCTGACACCACTTTAAGGTTTTGAGTGTGTGTGTGTGTGTTTTGGGGAACGTGTCATAGTGTGTGATGGATTGCTTATTCCATCCTTAGTCTTAGGTGGGAAGTGTTTGGGGTTGTGATGTGTCACAGACCTGATCTCGCTCATGTACCTGGAACAGTTGGGCGCAGTGTTGCAGAAAAACATGTTTCAGGGTGCTCTAGTGTTACAATTGCAATTGAAAGTTGTAGACTTCTCTTTTGGGAACTATTCTTTGTCAATACGCTAGCTGAACTAAGGATTTAACAGGCTGAGATTGAGGAGCTGCCTTAGTTGTTACCATTTTACAGGTGAAACCTGAGAAAATAAATAGGAAAAATACGTCCTGTGTAGTGGGACTAGTGTTGAGCAGCTACATCTGAATTTCATTACGATTCTTCCTTACGGCCTAGATACCTGATGCAGCAAGTGGCTTTGCCTTTGCTAGTCCAGGAACACTCCTGGGAAGGAAACGCCCCTCAGCTCCTACTTAATGGACAAGCCCCTCAGCTCCTACTTAATGGACAAAAACGAAGGCGTGTAACTTACTTTTGAGTGAGTGAGATGCACTCCTGCGTTCCTGTACCCTTGCACTGCTTTTGTAGCTTGCCTGTGCTGACTGGCGCAGTGACTCTGACCTGGCTCTAAACGCACTGGTTTCAGAGCAAGAAGTACAAGAGGATACAATGCAGAGATGCTACTCAGCAGCTCAGCTCGGGAGTCAGGGGAGCCCTGTTCACACAAATTCCTACCAGGGCAGATGTGCCCACCATGCGCTCACCCTTTTGCTGGAGTAACTTAATTCCAAAGGACATTGAGAGACCAGGTGTGTTTACTCAGTGTTGCCCTGTATGAATTTATAACCTCAGATAATGACCAGCTTGCAAGTCTCTGAACTACTCCGTTGTGTGTTACTTGACATCCCTGCGTGTCTGCTCCTTTTTAAAAGCAGAAGTACTAGTGGTGGTGGTCCTCCAGAAACTTATGAAAATAGACATTCATAATTCCAAGGTGTTCAAGTACTATGTTCATGTCTGTTAGCTTCAGTGAGATGGTTCTGGTACTTAAGTTTAAGCCCGTGTTTTAACTGCTTGCAAAACGTTTTGGTTTCCATTAGCACTACTCCATCCAGTATCATTTACGTTTCTGTGATACTGTCCCTAGATCATCAGTTCCCAAACTTCTCACATCCTGGATTACTCTCTGCCATCACAGTTTCTTTGCAGAGCACTATCCACATTTACCGTTATGCTCCTAATTGAAATAGCTGCCAATGATATGCTTTCATAACCCAATGGCCTTGCGCCATCACATCTTCCTTCCTAAGCATTATTGTTAATTTGACTCCCCCCTGCAAACAGCAGGGTGTCAGAATGACAGGTTGCATTTCACTACATTAAATATACTCCTTTATCTTCCTTAGAGGTGGCTTCTGTATTATATGTTGTTTTCTTCCCCTTTAAAATAACAGATACAAGGTTGTGAATGTTGTCATGAGTGGTTTCCTCATGAGTTCTTTAGTTTCCTGGAGCTGCTGGTCTGCTGTTGTAAACTACTAAAAAATCTAGATATTTTGCCTGCACAGGCTCTAACGGATCTGAGAAAGGTTTTGTGTAGCAGTGTGATAAACAGCCTAATAAAGAAAAACAAAAAACGTGAGTAAAAGTTCATTTTTTCCTGGAAGGAAAGATCAGGTGAGTAGGTCAACAGGCAGAGAAGAAAAGAGAAGTGTCCTGTCTGGAGCTGAAGCGTCTTAAGGGAAGATTCACTGGAATTTCTTATAAAAAATAAAAAGTTAACAGTAGCATTAAAAAGGAATTATTTCTGCAGGGTGAAGTTCTTTGTTTAACAGGTTTCTCTTTCCTTCAAAGCAGTGTTTGCTCTCTCTTACGTTGTGTAACTTTTATTACCAGCAAAATATCCAAATTTTTTTTGTTGTTCTTTTAAAAAAGTCCCCTTGAGCTTGAAGTTTCCGCCGACACGGTCCTTCCCTTCCCCTTAAACACAACCGGCTGCACAGTCCTTGGGCACGTACTTTGCGGAGGGTCAGGTTGCATCCTCATTAGCAGTTCGTTTTATTGCTGTTTGCTTTGGGACACAACAGGGCATGTTTCCCGCACAAGCCTGGCGCTACTGCCTTTCTCCTGCTCGTGGTGGCTCCGGGAGCCAAGCGCACCCTCTCGCCTCCACCTGCGTGCATGGGTGTGGGTGTGCAGGGAGTCAGGACAGTCCTTTGCCACCTGCCCTGGCCCATCTGTTCAGGCAGCAGCCCCACTGTTTACTGTGGGTGGGCACCCAGGAATGTCCCTTGCAGGACTTCCCTCTTCCTGCTGGAGCTTAGCGAAGTGCCTGAGCTGCCGGGTTCATTCATGCACAGTTAGGCAGCACATTTTCCATAGTGATTTTTGTGTGTGTGTGTTTCTGCATGTGCTTTAAAATTCAGTCAATCCTTACCAGGCTCGCTTTGCTCTTTGACGTGCCATTGCTCACGAACAGAAATCATCGAGTCCTCAGTCTTTCCTGTCTCCAGAAGGCTCCTTAATATATTGCAGAGTATCATTACTTTCTTATATTTCTTTTGATATTTGTGAGTACTGTAGTTACTAAGATACTGTGAGTACAAAAGCCTCAGCAACTAGAGGCACACTGACTTGCAATTCTCAGCTTTCAATTTTAAAAAAAATTTCTAGCCCTCATGGTTGCAGAAAAAAAAGCCAGGAAATGTGAACCTATGGTTTGTGAGCTGTTAAGCACAGGTCTCGTGCCAAGGCAATGCCATGTATATAGTAGAAAGGCTTTGATGTTGGGGTGACAAATAACCTGAATCCCCAGCTCTAGGCAGAAGAAAAAGCAGCAGAGGCTGCTGAAACCAACAGGCACTGGCTGACCCAGCATCCAGCTGCGTGCCCAGTTCAACCCCATCCAGCAGCAGACAGCTGGGACCCTTGCAGAGCTTTTGTCTTCTGCCTGGAAACTATTCCCAGAACTTCATCCTCTTCCTCAGCTCCCCAGGCCATGTGCATTTTTTGTGAAGGTCACATAAGCCTATCAGGAAGGTCAGACACCTTTGCTGTGAAGGCTCAGGTGAGGAAGATGGATGAAAATGTCAAAAATCCAGTATATTTTGTAAACTTGCATTGGGAATTCTTACAGTTGGCAGCATGAAAGCTTGTCCTCTTCATGTGGGCCATCCTTGCTTTGCCACAGAGACATTAATTTTGAGTGCCTTTCTGGGGATCAGATGCAGGTTCTTTCCGTAATGAAGTGGCTGTTGTGAAGTTTGCCTTCTAAAGTTTACCCCTTAGGCTCCTGGAGAAAAGCAAGCCTGAAGCTGCCAATATCTGGCTTTTAATTATTATTCAGTTCTGGGGCATAACCACCCTGGTTACATTCATGAAAGTCAGGAATCGTGCTTATGCAATTCTTCTGGCATTGTAAATAGAGCCCTAGAGAAGTTTATTTTTATTTTAGTAGTAACATTTCTGAGAGACGACTCTTTTTAAATAATTTACATTTCTATTACGGAATATAAAATTCTGCACTGCAGTACATAACATTATGTTCCAACAATTTTATTCACCATCAGTTGGTTCAGAGCTGATTTAATCACATGAATAGCCTCAGTCCGAAGAACTCAGAGTAATTATTCATGTATGGGTTTGCAGAATTTGGTTCATAAGGACTGAAAGCATGAGCAAGAGGGGAACGGTGTGTGGTAGTGCTGATGTGCATCACTCCGAGTTGGAGGAATGCTTCAGTTTGTTTCCCTTACATGTTTTCATTAGCAGCTCCTTGTTTTTAGAAAACCAAAATGTGTCTCTCTTAATGAGAAAGGACCATCTTGGTCTTTACTTTGCAAAGTCAAGTACTTTCTCGTGGCTGTAGCGGAAAACTCACCTGCGTCTAGAAGAATAGTGTGATTTCCAAGAGCAGCTGAAATTTATCCATCTGCCGTGTGAAATGAAGGGCTGATACAAAGCTCTTTTTTTAGTGCATATCATCATTAAAATCCTTGTACTAAATATGGTAAGAAAAAATAATTGAAATATATTCACTATAAATACAGATATGGATATCATGACATATAAAATCGATCTCTCTAAAAATAGTGGAGGAAAAAAGCTCTTCAGTATAAATATGTAATATGTCAATTAGTTCATAAGATTCATGATATAGTGTGACAAGTTGCAATATGGTATAAAGTAGAGGGAGGTGAGAACTTGGGAAGTAAATTCTGATTTCTAGCTTTTCAGCTGGGGGAAGAACAAACATATAGTCTGTGAAAAAATAAGAAACAATATACATGCAAAATTTAGATATATTTAAATTATTTTAATTACTATCTAACAAATGTTGCCTACAGCTAACAGAGTGAAAATGATTAGAGGCAAGACTTTGATTTTTCAATAAGCTCCTCTCTGATGAGGGGAAAAAAGAAAATGATAACACCTTGTTGTTTTTATTGCAGTACCGTGTACAGCTACAGTCTGGGTCTCATTATGCTAGACACTGTTCAAACACAGGTAGAAAAATGGTGTCTTTCCAAAAAGAGCTGCAAACTAATTCATACAAAAGAACAAACAAGACTAACGTATGGTAATAAGGAACAGCTGAAGGAGAGTAAAGGAATAAGAAGAATCTGCTTTTGTTTGCCCCATATGTATGCAATAGAGCTGGAAGGAGAAAAGTATTTTGATTTCTCAGGGAACCTTGATGTTCCAATAGTTTGAAATTGTCTGTGAAAAGGACTGGAGCCCGAGTTGTTGGATACTTGAATGTTGGCCATGACTCTAGCCATGACCCTGGTATCTCTGAGCTCTCCACTCACCATGACACTGAGCTGTGCCTGGTAACCTGCCCTGGACTGCAGGCATTGTAAGGCCAAGGGTCCTTAATCTTCAGGCAGTTTGCCTAGCAAGATTTGTTAAAGCTGTGGGAGCTGGATGCCCTGGTCCTCAGGAGACTACCAGCTGGGCTGCTCCGAAGCTGGGGCTGGCATGGCTCCAGTGGAAGCTTGCCTGTTTTCTGAAGGAATTTAATTGAATACTTGTCTGTATGAAATGTTTCTGTTTGGTGGATTGAGACATTCCAAACAAAAAAAATAGTCAGAGGGTTTTTTTCCACCAAATGTAGGGAGCAAGTACCTGGCTTCTATTTTGACATACTTAGGTATAAATACATGTATACGTGATTTATGAGATAGAAAGGCAAGGAGACATAACTGGCCATTTTCCTGCCTCTTCTTCTTTAGGCATACTATATTATTTTCGTATTTATTTGTGTTGCAGTAGTGCTTAGGAATCCAGAGCTTTATTGTGCCTATATCAGTATCAAAACACAGAACAAAACAGCCTAAATGCTTTTGTGAAATTCTTGTGGTTAGAAGTGAGTCGGAGGAGAGCTCTGGGGAAGGACATTCCATCAAAGAGTGTGTGTGATTGAAGGACAGCATGGAGAATGGAGCCTGGGAGTGGGACGTGAGCTGGAGATACGGGGCAGCAGGATTTCACTATAGGAGAGATGAAGTCAGGAAGCAATATGGGAGTCAGACTGATTGAGTTGAGATGATTTAGCAAGTAACTTGCAAGTAGTTGAGCTGATCTGTTGTTGAGAGCTCGCTGGAAAGTTAGATTGGGTCTTTAAGAGATTAGGTCTCCATAAGAATCAAGATTCTGAAAAATAATATCCTAGGCATCTTACATAGGAAATGTCAATGCCAACAGTTTTGAGGGCCCAGACTTATGAGTGCTTGACTTTGAAACCTTGACAATGGTTTTTTTTTTAATAAATGTTCTGCATATTTAGACATTTTCAATTCTTTGGTTATAATTCAGAAAAAAAAAAACAACACAAAAATCAACCCTTCCTCCCACCTTTCCTATTTGTGAACCATCTTGCTGTATTTATGATTTTGCACTGTGTTCTTGGAGGCTGCAGAGAAGGTTTCCAGAGCATTTCAGTTGGAGATTTGGGCATTAGTATGCTCACAGTAAAACTGAGTCCAGGGATATCCAGCCCTGTTCTCTGTTGATATCCTGGAGCAGCCTATTTTCGCTTTACTTTTGCAATGCTCCCTCTCTTAATGCCTCTTCCTTGCCTGCAGCCACTTTATGAGTAAGCCTGCAGAATGGAAAAGGTGGATGTATTTAATGTTGATAGGTGTCAAGACCAAAGGAAAGACACTGTTTATTTGGCCACCTGCTTGTGCATAAGGATGTTGCACCTCAGCTGAATAAGACGGACAAGGCGTGGGGCATTAGGATCTGAAGTTGGTTTGTGCTGTGCAAGGGGTATCATTGCTTTTAAATCAACGGGGAGCTTTTCACTGCATTGCTTTTTTTCTGAGACTAGATCTGAGAGTCTCATAACTAAGCAGCCTCTATGAAGAAAATGCCTCCCTTCCTTCATCAAGATCTGGAATTATATATTGTCTTAACCATAGTGCTTTACAATAACTACTACAGTTTTCTACTTGGTATTTGAAAGCTATACAGTCCATGTATGCTAATATATCTGCATGAGAGATTGTCATGACTTAGAGCCAATCTTTGGCAGAAACAATAGAACAGACTCACAAACAGGTGGTTCTCATCACTGGATGCATAATGCTGTATGTACGCATTTTAGCCTCTTGCCTAACGCCCTGCTCCTGTAGAGAATGCAGGTCTTTCTGGACATAGATGTGGATGCATTTGCTGGAGAAGGTAACTAGGTATTTTCTTCACTGAGGCATCCCGCTTGGTACCTGTATAAATATCTCTAGGCAGTCACGTAAACCAATAGCACATCATCTGTCATTGCCAAGGGCATCATTACTTTCTTGTGTAGTAAGAAAGGGAAATATATTTAGAGTGAATGTGGATGTTCTGTTCTTCATTCATGTGTGACCAAATTCTAATCTCCTTCAGTCTGCCATAAATCCAAAATAACCAACTGAAGTCAGTGCAGTTCCTGGGTATTTGTGCTCCTGTAAATGAGAACAGAATGGAGAAATTTTTCTCCCTCTTTCTCGTAATAGTGAGAAGAAAAGCTGGAATGTCAGTCTGGTTTTACTTCTTTGCTTTGCTCACGTTGTCATAAAATGGACATAATTTAAACCTGCTTTATTTTTTTTATATTTTGAGTATAACAGAAGGAGAGCCTTGATGGTTTCTTACTTTACAGGAGTATAAACATTAAAAGTCATTTTTCTTTTACACATGAGTTAGGAAGCATAATTTACTTGAAAGGACCCTATTATATACTCTGTGCTGTATTTGTTTATCTAATTGAATAGAAGAGCATTTACTGCAGTTTCAAAGTTAAGCCAATAAACATTTGTCTTTGTATTGCGGCAGCGATGTTTGACAATTGGATTGGGCAACACCCATTTTAACTTAGGTTTATTTTATAGTATTGATGAAGCAAAGCTCTGAGTACATTTTCACTCCCTTGCTGGCACTATTGCCACAAGTTGGATATTTGGCAAAAGATGCCGAAAGCCTTTCTTAGAAGTTGCCTGTGTCACTTACATCGTCCTTGTTTCCAACACCACCGGGTCACCTCGCAACTTCACCTTTTGCTTCACATATCCCTGGATACATTCTGTGTGCAACAAGGCATAGAGAAATGAGCAGTAGGATTTTAAATGGACCTACATGTATAATTTCTGTTAAAATCAGGAGGAAAGCAGTGGAAATAAACCAACCTTTTTCTCTCGTGTGCCATGCTCACACCAAAACATCTGTCTGTCCACTCTGCCTACTTCAAATCCAGGAACACCACGTTCGTAGGAGTGCTTAGTAAGCTTTTATTTTCACTGTCAGGTGATGCTGTTGGCATTCTTAGACATAACAATATTTAAGATTTTTTTTTTCTCTATAAATGGCATTCTGGATTGTGCTGCCTGTCTTGAATAGCTCCTGGAACATCCCTCCTAATCAGTTCCTTTTGGGAGCAGGATCATCACGCTCCCTCTGAAGCCGTGCCAGAGCCTGCAGTGCGTGGGGACTACAGATGAGATCTTTGTTACAGAGGCATGAGATCAATTCACCATTCCGGCTGTGTAGTAAGTGCATTCCTGCCTGAATGTTACATCGTTTTTATTTTCCTGGGACAGCATTGCACTTTTTCTCTTCACTGAAAGAGCTATGTTCATTAGATACAGGAAGTCCTGCTAAACATCCATAACATTACATTAACAGCTGCTGGTAGATCTTTGAATGCCCAGTGATCGGGGGAGAGTCTGCAAGAGATTTGGTGCTTCTTTGCTGCGATTGTTTTCTTCAGCATGCTTCAGAATCTAAACTTCTGTTAAAAAAAAGGGCAGTTAATCCTTATGGTTGTGAAGAAAATTTTTCAAACATGCACCAGATGGAAATCAATGCAGTACTATCTGCAAGCAGACATGCTGAGAAGCAGTCTGAAGGCTGATACAATTTCGATTAAGGGAAAAAGAGCTGCAAAGCAGTCATGCAACTTAGATATCATCAATAGAGTACAGGGAATCTGCAAGTCTGCAGTGAGCCCTGTCTTGTTTTGCGTCATCGATATTTTTTTTTTTTGCCGGTGGCCCAAGAGAAACCCAATTTTCTCTCCTGTTGATTTGTGCTCCCTCTGTTTTGTATAGACAACCCCATTACTTCCTTTGGCAGTGCACACGGGTAGCTGACTCAGTAACGGAGCTCACCGGAAAAAAAGATTTCCAATCTATAGAAAATAAATTTGTATTTCTCTACTTGTTTTCTGCACTTCCCAAGCAGGACAACAGACTGCTAAACAAAAACTTTTTAACAGCTCTGGGTAGAAGAAAAACATTTTCTCACAACTGCAAAAAAAAGAGAAAAGGTCATGACCAGTGAATGATGAGATGTTTGAGTTCAGCTGTTTTGATCACCACCTCTGTGGGTGAGATTTAGCAGGATTTCTACAGAACCTCACAAAATAATCCGTTTTTCATGTTACCAGGAGTGTTGCGTGTCCAGCTCCAATCCAGCCCATGGGACAAACCCTCTGCTGACCTAGTGTTGCTGGTTTTGGTGGAGGAAAATGAACCCGTACATTCTCCTGGATGCCACCTCTGAAATAGTAAAACAACAGGATAATCAAAGAAGTGACCATCTGATGGGTGTAGATGTTTTCATGTAGCACCTTGCAACGCACCTAGGTGCCTGGCAGCTCTAGGTTGTTGATGCTGTTAGTAATGCACATGCGAGACAATACATGGTACCATTTGCTTTAATAGTAGTATTTAGTAGGCCAGTAGAATAAACAAAGATTTAATGAAAATGAGGTCTAATCCATTCATGGATGGCACTGGGACAAAGATTGAATCCCATACTTGTCACCAGTCAATGTCCCTCTTAAGGTATACACTGTCCAGTACATGTTTTGCCAGATATTACTGCAAGATCCTTACAAGAGACCATCTATTTTTTACATTAGCTACATTGCACAGGTAGCCTGGGCCTCAAAAACAGCTCCATGCTGTCAGTAATACTTGCTGTATTCTCCAGTTCAGTTCAGGTCCCAGCTTCTGCTCACAAAAAAATTGCAGTATCTTTGTGTGTGTAGTTTTTGCCTAATGCACCCATACAGGGAGATGCTGTATTGCACTGCGATACCAAGAATTAGTGGTAGGAAGCTACAGTGAGGCAAGTTTAAATGAGAAATAAGATGTGTGTTTCTGAAAGTGGGGATCATTCACTATTGGAGCACAAGTTCCAAGGGAAACCATCTCCTGGTAGCTGATAATTAATACCATATTTTTTGGAAGTTTGTGGCCAATTTGACAGAATCCACCAAGTTTCAGCTGTTACGGGCTGTGTGATGCAAGGCAAGTAGGGATTTATCTCGGGAGAAATGCATGGAAGAAAGCACAATGATTCCAGTCCACTACTACCTCCTGTCTCCTCTTCCCTGATGTCCCTCCTGTGTTCCCAGCAGAGAGTCTCAGGAGGACAGCCTGCAGCTCTGGTGTCTTTTGTACCTGCAGCTCAGTGACAACTGGTACGTGAGGAGATGTAGGGGCTCCCTTGGTACGTGAGGAGATGTAGGGGAAAGAGGGCTTAGGTTTCTTGTTTCTGCCTCTTCACCCTTCCTCTTACCCTTTCCTCCCTTGATTTTGGGGAGTAAAGTGTTGCTGCGAGAAAAGGGTGGAAGATCTTGCTTTAAAGGAGATGAATCCTGGAACAGAACAGGAGTCTTCAGGCTGTTATTTCTACCTGGTCACAGATAATAAAGTAAGTCTCTGCTGTTATCAGAAGCTATGTGCAGGCAGGACAAGATGCTTGAAGCCCTCAAGTGTTGTTAGTATCTGCTGTCAGCCAACAACATAAAAAATGTATCTCTCAAGCCCCAAAATCCTGGAGACTGGCCATGATATAATGAGGATTCAAAATAAATAAGCATTTCAGTTTCCCTGCACTATGAGTCTTTAAGGCTTTTGTGTTTTTCTGCACAAACTTTGAGGCTTGAAATGAATTATTTAGGTGAAAGATGAGTCTTATGATTATGATTTCTTGTCTTCATATACTTAGACACCCAGTACTGTAAGATAAAGAAACAGAAGACTTGTGATGATATTCTTAAAACTGGCAACACTGGATGCTATTGTACCAGAGAATGGGACTGTTGTGAGACTGAAGATGAAGTCCTGGTTTTATTTGCAGAAGGAATTTTAACAGGCGCCCGCATGTGTTTAATAAAACCAGATTTCCACCTTTCCAACTGCAGTTTTAGTCATAGCAACGTATTTTGCAGTTCTCACTCAAGCCAAGCTGTGTGTGATAGTGATGGCAATGTTGCTGAAGCAGTGAGAGTCGAATCAAACACCATCGCAATCGATCTCACACTTCTGAGCTAGCAAACTGAGCAGGAAAGTGTTAAATCTCCTCCAGCAACGCTGTAACCAGAGTCACTCCAGTCGTCTTTACCTCCTAAGTCACTTGCAAACCAAGTGAAGAAGTAGATCCTCCAGATCAGGTCATCTGTTTGCTTCATTCTGAAAGATTTTTATTAAAATGAAAAGTGTTGTCTGTTTCTTCTCCCAGACAGAAAACAAACATTGGCATCCAGAGTGGTGGAAGACGAATGCTTGGTGCTGGGCAACTTGATTAAAGTGTATTCCTTGTAACGAGCGGTGCCTCCCTTATCCTGCCATTGTGTTCAGACAAAAAAATAAAAAAGGAGGGCCTGCCCTTTCCCATTGTATAGTCACATTTTCCAGGTTCAGCCAAAATGGGTTTTATAAAAAGCTTTAAAAAAAAAAAAAGAACTTTGTCTTTTGGTAAACCACTGAGGCAAATCTTAAACGAAAGCAATCACCTTGTGCGTTTTCTGTATAGGAAAACTGTTGAAGTTAGTGCTCTATCTAACCTACCAGAGGAGGAAGATAATACTGATAAAAATGGTCATGGGATAAATTATATCTGAGCTTTGCTTAAAGGTTTGCTACTAAAACTGAAGCTGAATTTT